>NC_142023.1:8117331-8717331 GCF_049901735.1 Notechis scutatus
AGGGAAGGCTTACGAAATCACCTACGTGAGGTTGAAATTCCACACCAGCCGCCCGGAGAGTTTCGCCATTTACAAAAGAAGTCGGGCTGAAGGACCATGGATCCCGTATCAGTTCTACAGCGCCTCTTGCAAGAAGACTTACGGAAAGACGGAACGGCAATTTTTGAGACCTGGAGAACACGAGCAAGTGGCCTTTTGCACGGATGAGTTCAGTGACATATCTCCTCTCCTCTGGAGGTGGACAGTGCCTCAGTTTTGTCAAGGCCCTTCCTCCGTTTAAACTACAGCCTAGAGGCCGCCTTGGTTCCTTAACTCTCATTGCATCTGATGGAATTTCTGGAGTATTATATATAATATATTATATATATCCTCCAGGATGTTATTGATGGCAAACCTAAGACAGAATGGTTAAGTAGATTCACTCAGGCAATTGTTACCTTCTAAATGTATTGGATCGATGGAATTTCTGAAGTATTATATACAGAGTGCTGTGGTGGCCTAGAGGGGGGGGGGTTCTCGCCTCACAATCGGGGAGGTTGTGAGTTTGATCCTAGATAGAGGCAGATATTTCTCTTTCTGAGCATGATGAGAATATATCCACTGAATATCACTCCACATTAGCGACAGGAAAGGCATCCGGCCAGTAAACACTCAGCTCCATTCCGATGCAAGGGATTGCGGGGGTCATTAAATGTAGATGAATGCATTTAGCTATAAATTAGGTAAATATATTCATCTACATTTAATGATGACCTATAAATAAATAAATAAATAATAACCACCACCACCCCAAATTAAAACAGTTGGTTGAAGCAGTCAGTCAAAGCATCAGTCGAAAGATTGAATGGATTTCCAAAGCTAAACAGCAATAAAATTAGCAATTGGACACTAGCAGGATAAAAGCAGCGCTCAAATTAAAGATGATTCAACACGAATGCATTGACATGTTCTTGTTATTGTTAGCCAATTTTGAAAAAAATTAAAATGGTCTTGCCCGGTGCCCTAAAGGCAACATCGATAGTGGAACTTCCAATTCCCAGTTCAGAGAGCTACCATTGAGAATTCCACTCTCAAGTAAAGCCCTCACCATTTCTCAGAGGTTTTCTGGTGATGATCTTGGTGGCTTCGCGGCTCCTGTGATTTCCCACCCTCCATTAAACCCCAAGGGAGAAGTAAGGTGTAAGGTGTCCCTCCCTAGTTTAGAGGCCTCCAAAACTCTTTTGTTCTTTCCAAGTTGGTTTGGGAAAGACCAAAAAAAAAAAAAAAAAAGACATGAAGAATTCATCATTCAAACATGGCCGCCTCCTGTTTCAAGGATCTTGGACCGTAGACTTGGAAAAGGTTCTTCTTGTTGTTCTTCAACTCTTCTGCAAACATTCATTCTGGACCAGTTGCCTCCAATATTTTTTATTATTCCACAGGAATGGGTGACCTGTACCGATCTGTTGATCTCTTTGGACCGCCTCAACACCTTCGGGGATGACATCTTCAAGGATCGCAAAGTGCTTCAGTCTTACTATTATGCCATCTCAGACTTCTCCGTTGGGGGAAGGTAAGATGAAACTTTATAAGAGGGAATCTCTGAGTGATTTTTGGAGGGTGGGATGAAATGACTCTTATCAATAGGAGAGAATATTTGTAACTCAGGATCCCCTTTGGCGACTTCCTGACAAGCAAAGCCAATGAGGAACACTTAATAACCATGTTACTAACTTAACCACTGCAGTGACTCACTTAACAATGGGGGCAAGAATGATCATTAAATGGGACAAAACAAACTGAACAAATGTCTTGCTTAGCAGCAGAAATTTTGGGCTCGATTGCAGCCGTAAATCAAGGACATCCTGTATGTATAATCTAGAATTACTGTCTTTTTCTTTAAATGTTAGGTGAGTCATCTTTTGATAAATTGATTTTCTTGGTGAGGCCACTAAACAGGGAGGGAATTCTCTACATTATCTTTTTCTCATTCATGTTGAAAAGCCCTCCTCCGTCCTCTTTCTAACCGTGTTAAATCTGTCTTAGCGTTTTTGTCTTCCACTTGAAACCTGAAATGCAGTAGCTTCTACCCTGGTTTTAAGAAAAGCGCCCTTCACGTAAAGATGATGTCTCTCTCATTTGAGGTATTGAAATTTTACGCGGCATGCATGTCGGAGGGTAACGGAAATAATCCACCAGGGCCCAGTTAAATCATATTTAAGCAGAAACGTTCAATAAAGCATGCCTGGAAAGATGCTCCTCAGCTGACAGTGAGGGAGACATTCTATCTTTAGATTTGATTAGGGAATAAGGCATTAAAATGTGATTAAAGTGCTATAACACACAATTAAAGTCTATCTGAAATAACGCTTGGAAAAAAAAAAGCGCAGAGGTTCAGCCAAACGAAGAAGAAAGATTAGTTAGAGGAGACATCCAGCCATTTAAATCACAGGTAGATCTCAAATTACAACCATTCGTTTAGTGACTGTTTGAAGTTACAACAGTTTAAGGACCGTCCCAGCATCCCTGTGGTAATCAAAATCCAGGTGTTTGGCAGCCAGCCTGTATTTATGACAGTCTCAGTGTCCCGGGACCTTCCCAGCCAGCCTCCGACAAGCAAAATAAATGGGGAAGTACAGTTCGCTTAACCTCTGCATGAATCCCTTAACAGCTGCAGTGATTCATTTAACAACGGTGGCATGAAATGGGGAAAAAACCCGCTCAGCAATTGCCTTGCTTAGCAGCAGAATTGTTGGGCTCGTTTGCAGTCGTAAGTCGACGACTACCTGCGCTGGAAATTGCAATGACTTCTTTTTTTTCACTTTAAATTCATTATTTCCCCGCTAAGCCCCATCGTCTTTCCCATTCATAAAATTGATGAAACGGTGGCTATTTTTCATGAAAAGGGGTCCTTTCCCTTCGCTGCCAGAGCCTCTTTGAATATATTCTGTGTTTGGGAAGAAAGGACATATATTTTCTTTGGATTCTCAGGTGGTCCCGGCACGCCGTGGGGTTTTTAAATGAGGTGTGTTACACCTTGCAAATTAAATGTGATGGATGCTTTCCCTTGGTGCAGAGAGAAGAAAGGGAGACATTCTCCAGCGTTCTGCTCTGAAATATATATATATATTTCATAAATAAATATATATTCCTTTCTTTGGTCTCTACCTTGCTAATTTTCACTGCCCCTGGCTTAGCCGGAGTCCTGAATTGTGTCCTGCGGGAAAAGGAAATAGATTTCTTATAAAATCCTAAGCAGACCACCCTGGTTTTATTACTCAGTCATCTTAGACAGCTGGGACATTTTAATCAGCTGAAAAAGCTAATGACCCCTAGACCGGAAGAAGTGGTGGGAGTGATGCTCTGTGGAGAAAACACGACCAAGGGTGCCACATAACTTGATTTGTGTTGCTGGTCTCCAACTTTGCTGATTGCGTGTTCCAGACTAAGAGGGGACATTCAGAAAGAGGCAGCATTGTAGAAATTGGGTATGCGGCCACTGGCCTGAGGTTGAACCCAGGGAAGTTGTAGATCACGTGAGATAGAACATTCTGGTTGTTCTACTCGGAAGTGTAATGCTTATAGCATAGCGTTTTAGGATTGTCTATCACTCCGTAGTGCTTTACTTCGCTCTCTGGGTGGTTTACAAAATGACAATTTTGCCCCCAACAATCTGGGTCTTCATTTTACTGACCTTGGAAGGATGGAAGGCTGAGTCAACCTTGAGCTGGTTAGAAAGAAGATAGAAATTACAAATCAGTCAGAGGAAAACAGTGATTAAAATATTGGGATAAATTGGTAGAGTAGGATAGGCTGCAGTAGTGCTGTAGCAGAATGCTAGGCTAGATCAAAGTAGGCTGGAGTAGGAATAGCTCGGTGTAGGTTGGAAGAAGAGTAGGTTGGAATAGAAAGAAATAAGTTGGTGTAGAAATGCGGGAGTAGGAGCTGAAATAGTTTAGAGTAGCGATTGGAGTTGGAGGAGGTTAGAATAGAGTTGGAGTTGGACTGCTAGAGTAGATTGGAGTAATGTTAGAGAAGAAAGAGGACGGAATAGTGTTCCAGGATGTAGGTTGAAATGATGTTGGAGCAGGAGCATTCAAGAAGACTACTAACCCATTGGTTAAAGTGTTGGAGGAAGATGGCAAGACCTAATCCTTGGGGCTGGGGGTTGGAATCCAGCCATTGTGACCACAGCTTCCTTCACCGAGCACAAATGGCTCTCCGCCATAGTAGCGAGGCCACCAATCTCAAAGAACCTCCTGTATCTTTTCCAGGTGCAAATGTAATGGCCATGCCAGCGAATGCATCCCTAATGAAGATGACCAGCTGGTTTGTCTCTGCCAACACAATACTACCGGGGTAGATTGCGATATGTGCCAGCCGTTCTACCAGGACCGCCCCTGGGCAAGGGGTACCGCTGAGTCAGCCAATGAATGCCTTCGTAAGTCCCCCTGGCTGTTCTTTATTTTGTTGGGGGGGGAGGGGTCCATTCAACTCTTACAAGCAGATCATGCCCACCACCAACATGTCCCAGCTGACACACAAAACGTACCAAAATTAGTATATAAAATCATACATTGCAATGTCCTACCTGTCAATGAATACTTCAGCTTCAACCATAAAAACACAAGAGCAAACAATAGATACAAACTCAAGGTTAACCGCACCAAACTTGATTGCAGGAAATACGACTTCAGCAACAGAGCAGTCAATGTCTGGAATACTCTACCTGACTCTGTGGTTTCTTCCCCAAACCCCAAAAACTTTAACCTTAGACTGTCTACTATTGACCTCACCCCTTTCCTAAGAGGCCTGTAGGAGGCGTGCATAAGCGCACCAATCGTGCCTACCATCCCTGTCCTATTGTTTCTTTTTATTTTTCTTACGTGTATCCAGGTATTCATAACTATGTTTATACTTATACCTTTTTATCTTGTAAGCAATTGACAGATCAAATCAAATAAAAATAAATAAATAAAAAATCGTACGGTTGTCTCTATCCAGCATGCAACTGTAGCGGTAGATCTGGGGAATGTTATTACGACTGGGAACTGTACCGGAGCACCGGGCATGGTGGACATTGCGTGAATTGCCAGGAAAACACTGCCGGACCTCACTGTGAATACTGTCGGCCAAATTTTTATCGTTGGGATGATGAGATGGCGTGTCAGCCCTGCAATTGCAACCAAGCAGGTAGAGTGATTGGAAGATGGGACAATAATTTATTTTACCTGGAAGGGTGAAAAGCCAAGGGAAGTGATAGCATCATTAACCTTCCACAAGAATTCCATCCCATAGGAATGGAAAACAAATCATTTTTATTTTTACATGTCATCGAGCTCTAAGCTTGGAAGGAACATGAGGATCTTCCAGTTCCAAGCAAGAAACAGAGTCATGCTATGCAGACATTGCTTGAAACCCCGTAGTGATGGAGCCTCCATATTTCAAGAGGCAGGCAAATCCCTTTATCTTTTTTCCCCTTGTCCCCCTTTTCTTTCTTTAATGGGGATGCAGATTTAATCAAGACATTGGTGGACACTGAAGCCTAAGATTGGGTAATCTTGTTATTGTTACTGTCTTCTGATTATTGCTTCTGTCTTTCCTTCTGTTTTTTTTTTCTTATTCCTTCTGCCTTCTCATTATTACTTCTGCCTTCTTATTGCTTCTGTCTTTTTTATTCCTTTTTTCTTCTTATTCCTTCCATCTTCCCATTATGGCTTCTGACTTTTCCTTATTCCCTCCGTCTTCTTATTCCTTCCATCTTCTCATTATTGCTTCTGTCTTCCTGTTGCTTCTGTCTTGTTTTTCTCTTATTCCCTCTGTCTTCTTTTTCTTCTTGTCTTCTCATTACTGCTTCTGACTTTTCCTTCATTCTTCCGTCTTCTTATTCCTTCCATTGTTTTCTTATTCCGTCTGTCTTCCTAGGTTCTTTGAATCCTCAGTGCGATGCTGCAGGGAAGTGTGAGTGCAAAGTGACAGTGACAGGCTGGAAGTGCGAGCGATGCCAAGAAGGATTCCATTCCCTGAGTGAAGGAGGGTGCAGGTAAGTAACAAGGAAGTAAGAATGGAAAAAGTTATCTGCTCTTTTATGTGATGTGTAGCTGCTGATGTGAAATGGACTGCCCACTTCTGGCTTTGTTTTTTAGACCTTGTGCTTGTAACTCTGCTGGAAGTTTGGGGATGTGTGACCCTAATTCAGGGCACTGCAGGTGCAAGAAGAAAGTAGAAGGGTACCTGTGCAACAGGTAAATGAAATGTTTGAAAACTGAAATCTCTTCTCTTCTTCTTTTTCATCTACCTCTCCTTTCCATAAGTAACTTGACAGAATCGGTTGTTTTCTTCGTGTGATTTCCATTGATGCTATTGAGAACCACATTTTTTTAAATGTGTAAGTAAATAGACAGAGAGGCAACCATAATTGAAGGCCCCAAAGCATCCCTGATTGCATTGCCAAATTTTGATGGAAAAGGGCGAAATTTTGGGAGTGCAATTTAGAATTTAAAAACACCCATGAGATTGAACATCGGAGAATGCATGTGCTGAGCATCGAAGGCATGACATATTTTTTTCCTATTTAATGTTTCCCTCCATATTTTTTAAGATGAATTTTTTTTGACCACAATACCAGACATTCTCCTGGTTGTAAGAGCAAACTGTGAAACCCTTTCCATAGCCAAAAATATAGTGTACCTCATTTACATTGAACAAATAGGCACACCGAGTCCTAAATTAATAGTCCAGATTTGAATAATAGCTGGGACTTGACACTTGGAAGGGACCAAACTGATTGGCCTCAAACTACTATCCATCCATCCCTTGTTAGAACAACGTATTCTAACTGTGTGGAGCTGTCCAAGGTCCTGAAACATAACACCATTTTACCAGCTTACACCATCCTCAGATCTTTCTTGAGGGCTTTCTTTGATTTGTAGAGGTTCTCATTGAAATTTTGGGACTTGGATTTTCCCCAATAACAGCTCACACACACACTGCCCCTGAAAGAGGGTTAGAGAGTGAGCATAGCCACTGTCTGCTGTCAGTAAAAGTTGTATGTCGGGAGAATGATTATGCAGAACTACAGGTTTATGAGATCCTTACGTGATGAGGACTCAATGCAGAGAAGCGAAGAGAGAAGACAAGGGGTGGATCACCATCATGGACTGCCATCAGACAGACCCTCAATAAAGGGGGCTCAAAATAGAAGAAATAGAGAATTGGGACAAATAGTTAAGAGAAGTGTTGGACAATATTCACCATTTAATAGTTGAACTAATTATTGGCATCCAGATTATTTCTGGAACATCATGAACTATTTAATGTTCCACATAGTTCCTCTTAGAAAATTTCTTTCTCTCTCTCTCTCTCTCTCTCTCTCTCTCTCTCTCTCTCTCTCTCTCTCTCTCTCTCTCACACACACACACACACACACACACAGCTGGAACATCTGGTCAGGGAAAAACAAAAACCTCTCGACTTCTTTAACATTTCATCTTAAGAACAGAACAGAACATTGTTTTCCATTTTATTTTTATGGACAAGTTGGCTCCCTTCTCAAAGTTTCCATCTATTCGCCTCATTTATTTTGGAAAAAAAAATATTTGTCTTTTGCACGGGTAGGAGCTATTCTGATTCCAGAGGCTGAAGCTTCACTTAGCAAATAGCTCCCTGTTTGTTGTTTTATTTTAAAGGAATCTAAATGAAATACCCTTGGAAGAGAAACCCGAGGAACTAAATCCTAATAAATAAAATAAAATCTGGTGGGTGGTAGCGCATCCGGGAAGTCTCAAAAGAGGAACGCCAAGCAAAATTGAAGATCCGGTGTTTAAAGATTGTCCACTTTGTTGTTGTTGCTAACAATCTTCTTTTGGGCAGGGGACTTTTAATTTTAAAAACCCTCTTCCTGGAAGGTGCCTCATTCGTAGTTTTGTTCACACAGATGCCAGCCTGGCAGTTTTAACCTACAACCTCACAACTCAGAGGGATGTACAAGTTGTTTCTGTTATGGACATTCAACTGTCTGCACAACAGCTCCAGGATTCGAACCCCGAGACATTGTCTCTGACTTCAGACAAGGTAGGTTGGAAAATAAAACCTTCCCAATATTTCCAAAGAATTTGGATTTAGAGTTTCCCTTGCAGATCGCCTCTCCTATCTGGAGCTTGGTCTCCTGTTCAAGTTTTGATCCCTTGCCTCCTTTGATTCTTGATCCTAGCCTTCCCCAAAGTAGGCTGGAGTTAAGCGTGGACAACCATTGGTCTGAAATGTTAAAGGGTTGGACTAGAGCAGTGGTCGCCAACCGGTGGGCTGGGGACCACTGGTGGTCCGCGATAAAATTTTGGTGGTCCACAGAGAAATGTCACCCCCAAAGCAATTAATCCAGGCTGCGCAGGAACACAAGGCTTGTGGCGCTTGCATTGCGAACAACACAAGGTAGTAAAGAGTGGAGGGAACTTGCCCCACTCGCCCTACGCACCTCGCCTGGCTCCTGGGCTGCTTCTTTCCGCTTCTTTCTTCTTCTGCTTTTGGCTGCACAGAAGAAAAGCAGCAAAAATCTTTTCTTTCTCTCCGCCAAACTCCGCCAGAAATGAGTCTTTGGGACCCTGCAAGGCCTCCCGCTCCAAGAGGCTGCGCCGGCAGAGACTCATTTCTGGAAGAGTTTGGGGGAGAGAAAGAAAGACTTCTGCTGCTTCTGCTGCTTTCCTTGCATGAAGCCAAAAGTCTCTCTCTCTCTCTCCCCACTCCCCTGAGAACGGAGCTGGAGACCGTATCCTGCAATCCCAAATAAAGAATGATCGATTGGTAGGAAATCGGGGTGGGGAATTTTCCTGCAGTTTTTTTGGGATTTTCCCAGGGTCTCTGGTCCGTGGGATTTAAAATTATGAGTTTGGTGGTCTCTGAGGTCCAAAAGGTTGGCGACCCCTGGATTAGAAGACCTCCAAGGCATACCACACTGTCTCTGGAAATTGGGACACCTTTCATTTGGTCGAAGGTCCCCGAAAGATCTATCATCTGAAGTATTACTAAATCCGTGCACTTCTGTAAAAAACATTTGGGCCAATTATTCTTTGCAGAATCCTTAAAACGTCTGGATCATTCGTGGCTTTTTGTTGTTGTTTTTAAATACCTTTGTATAAATAAGGCCACATAGCTTTGTCTTTAAAAACAAACAGCCAACCCCTGTGAGTGTGGGTGTGGGTGTACAGACGGAGTGTGAAACGCCACCCTATTAAAATCCATCCTGATAATATTTAAAATGGAATGTGAATTGCCACATTAATTTTAATGTGTTCCTGGGTTTGTAGCAGAATTAACCTTTGCCTCTGTTTAGCGTAGGAAATTCAACCTATTTCTGCTTGGCCACTTAAGGGCAACGTTTTTTAAAACGCGGGGATAATTGTATTTTTTAAAAATAAAATAAAAATGAAAGCATTGCAGTCTGCTTTCAGTGACATGTAATTAAAGATGCAATCTTTTCGGCTCTCCGTGAGTAAAGGCTGCTAAGGATCAGTTTAGACCAGATGAATGTTGGTCACGCTGGCTGCTGGGTTTTTTTTCCCCCCTCGTTTTCTAAATCCAGGATTTGAAGACTGGAAAGCAGAAAACTCGGAGGGGCGAGAGATTTTACTACGCTGGGATGGAGACGTCATCTTCGTAGACCAAAACGAACAGGAGGTTACTGGGTTTAAGGCCCCAGGTAGGACAGCTCCTTGCTAAACCAGTGGGCACAGTTGGATGCTATGAATACAGGTAGTCCTTGATTTACAACAGTTCATTTAATGACCATTCAAAGTTACAACAGCCCTGGAAAAATGGGGGGAGCTTGTCGCCGTTTTTCACTGTTCGCAGCATCCCTACTGGTTCATACATGTCCCCATTTGCAAATGTCTCACTTAGCAACATAAATTTGGGGCTCAGTTGTAGTTTTGTGAGTGGAGCGCTTCCTGTGATTTCTGGCATTCTATAATTCTTTCCTCTTTGTTCTTGGCTTGGCTCTCTACTCCACTTAGAGAAATTTCTAGGCGATCAGCGTTTTAGCTACGGCCAGTTGCTCTCGGCGGTCCTTCACTTCGGAGACAACACAACGGGCGTTTCTTCTCCTTCCGTCCAGTTAATTTTGGAAGGGAACGGGGTCTTTCTATCAGCAAGGCATGAGAACCCGGAAGAAAGAGGGAGCGAAATGCCATGCAAAGAACGGATTGTGTCCTTCAGGTATCTACTGGCTTTGATCCTCAGCTTGGTTGGAGAGATAAATCGTGTTGTTTTTCCTCTGCAATTCTCTATTCAAGAAAACGCCGTAGATGTAGCTATCCCATTAAAGCTATAAATAGCTGGTGGCAATTAATCCAGATTATTCTAGATCGGAGAAAACCTAATGAGGGTGTTCATCGTTCTGGGGTTTTGAAACTGAGTTTTGCCCTGTCTAAATGGGAATTTTTGTTGTGCATACTAAACGGCTCTTTAAAAACAGCCGATAGAGCGACTTGTAAAACCATCGCTATGTTCAGGGTTATAGGCTGAGAGAGACAGCAGCAAAGGAAGGGGAGATGGGGAGGGAAAAGGGAAAATAAAATAGAATTAGCTGGAAACTTAGATCTTAAGATGGGAATAATTCTGGTTTAAATAAGGCTAGAATTAGATGGTGAGGTGAGAAGTAATTAAACCACTTGGGAATGTCTACCAAAGACATCCTTAGACTTCACAACTGCAAAACTGCTAATAGGTGGTCTTTGACTTACAACCATTTGTTTAGTGACCATTCAAGTTGCAACAGCACTGGAAAAAAAAGTGACTTATGACTATATTGTCCCATGGCTATCGCAGCATCCCATGATCACATGATCAAAATTCAAAAGCTTGGCAACTGGCATGTACTTATGACAGTTGCCATGTAATCCCCTTTTACAACTTTCTGACGAGCAAAGCCAGTGGGGAAGCCAGATTCACTTAACAACAGGGTGACTAACTTAACAACCACGATGATTCTCTCTTAACAACTGAGGCAAGAAAGGTCTTAAATGGGGCAAAACTCGCTTTACGACTGTCTCACTTAGCCATGGAAATTTTGAGCTTAACTGTGGTCATAAGTCGAGGATTGTTTTGTAGTTTTGGAAGATGCCTGGAGAAGAGGTCTATTAGGGCTCTCAGTCTTGAAGACACCATCATGCCTTGGAGTAAGGTGGGACTGCTTGCGAGCACCCCAGAGGCATCTAGCCAACCCCTCTGAGCACCGAAATGCTTGACTAGAAAGGGACTCAAGTTAACAGACTTGTAAATGGTGCAACACGCCACAGACATCTTCATAAAGGCAGCTTTTTTTTTTTAACAAAGTAATAACCACGCCGGGCGCTGCAATAGGTTTTGAAGTTGTTCAATTAACTCTAACCGCTGCTGGCAAACAGCAGGATGAGCTGATCAATGCTCCATCCCTTTCTTTGTGGAAAGCTATAAATATCCAGAGAACAGCGAGGGACTGGGTTTCTGTGGAGGGGGATTAAAGGTTTTTATTTGAAAAGAAAACCACACACCTAGATTGAGCCAGGACCTGTTAATCCTTCAGGTGACTTTTCTGCAAGTTTTGTCTGACTACAGTTCCTGTAATTGGTTTATCGCAGGTTGCACGAGGGAGAGGAGGCCATGGACTTGGTGCTGTCGCCTTTCCAGTTTCAGCGGATGCTTTCCAATCTGACGAAGCTTCAGATCCAAGTTAAAAGTAAACCCAGATCGGGTAAGTGGAACCACCGGAGAACGTTAATCCTCGTTAGTTTTGGGGAGAAAAATGAAATTGAGTCACTGCGATTACCTCTTTGTACTGCACTAGGTGAGGCCACACTTAGAATATTACGTCCAGTTCTGCACACTGGAGAGGCTACCAAGAATAGAAGATTAACTGCAGAGAAATATTCCAAAACAAAAATCTCCAAACACGAAGCAGAACAGACAAGGCTTCCACAAGAACTTGGGGTTGAAATAATTTCTTTGCTTCCTGCAAAGAAGCCAACCCCGAAGGCTGGCTTTTATCCCTTATGGGAGGCGCCATCACCTTGCAGCCTTATTCCCAAGTCGCCTGTGCTGCTGCAGCTGCTCTTTCCTTCGAGCAGCGCTGCATGCACACACACTGAGCACAGGCTCCTCAGGGGACTCTTCCTCACTGCTGCCAGACTCCACAAGCTCCGAAGGCAGCACCCCACTCTCCGATAGTCTTGGCCCCATCCCTGCACCACATGCAGGCCCCTCATCCGAGTCCTTGCTCTCAGGGACCTCAGCCGCTTGCATCTGCTGCCGGCGAACCACAACAGAACCCAGGCCGTAAAAATCTTTTAGGATCCATCGTAATTTTGAACCGTTGCTAATCATGCATTGAGAACTCCCAGTTCCTCGATGATCCTTGGATGGAAGACAGGTGGGTTTTCATTCTCCCTGTAAAACCTGCATTTTTTTTTTCCTCCTATAGGCAGAATTGCGCTAAAGGAGGTTAGACTGGCCTCCGCTCATCCGGGCTTCTCCCAGCAGGCTCCATGGGTGGAAGAATGCCTCTGCCCCCAGGGGTACCAAGGCCAATTTTGCCACTTTTGCGCTCCGGGTTACAAACGGGAGAACCCTTGGGGTGGGCCCTTTGCAAGTTGCGTGCCTTGTACCTGCAACCAGCACGGGAGCTGTGACCCTGATTCAGGTGAGCGTAAAGTTTCGTTCCTTCCCCTCTTCATCCCAAAGGTGATTTTTTTTTTCAACCAGACTTTATGTCAGCCTTCAAAAATTTTCCTTCAAGATTTTTCTCCCTTTGCTTTGCATCTTTCGGCTGTCATAAGTAACGGGGGGGGAGGGGGGAATGGTTATGGGAAATGAACTGGAGGTGTTACAAACCAGAACTGTATAAGCTGGGGGGGGGGTTACAGTCTTGCTTAGGTTTCTATCCTGTGCTATGCGCAGCTGCAACCCTTTATCAAACTATGTCAAGGTCAACGGACAGAAGCCTCATCACCCCCTGGAGATGCCCACATGATGATATACACAACTTTTAATTGGATGAGCCAATTGAACTATTGGGGGTGGGAACGTTGCCATTACTTTGTATATGTGATTTACGCGCCCATTTTCTCAGATTCAGAATTCTTTTGTTGCTACCACTCGATTTCCAGTAAAAGATATATTTTCTCTGATGAAAAGAGTCTAAGTATTTCTTTCTTGGATTTTGAATGGAGCACCAGCTGACATTTTCTGGTCTTTCTTTGAAGATGTTTCGCTTCTCATCCAAGAAGCTTCTTCAGCATCTTTTTTTTAAAAAAAAAAAACCAGAAAGTCCAGTTGCCTCTTGAAAAAAGCACCTTTGGGATTGTTCTCTAAAGCAACATTAACAGAATCTTGGATGTCCTAAAAGTACGAATGGCCCACCGTCTCTTTTACAGCCTGAGAATCTAGGGAGGGTTCTTTTCTGAGTTTTTTTCTCCTCTGGTTATACAGCTCTGGGCCATGCTGTCCCTTATCTGGATTTAGATTTCTTCTGGGCACGAAGGGATTCGAGACTGATAACACGTTTGACCCCTCCCTCCAGCTCACCTGGGTCATCTCCTACAGTTATCCTTCCTAAGGTTTTTCTTTCTGAGAAAATCTTTCTAAGGTTTCCTTGTCTCTTCCCCTTCCCTCCATCCCCTCTTCCATCCACAGGCATCTGCCAATGTCTACACAACACCGAAGGACCTGCTTGTGGGCGATGCACTGCGGGGTTCTACGGCAACCCATTTCTTGGGCAGCCTGAAGACTGCCAACCTTGCCCATGTCCGGGGCAAGGGCCTTGCGCAACCCTGCTGGACAGTGAAGAAGTGGTCTGCACACACTGTCCCCTGGGCCAGAGAGGTGGGTGATGCCCACAACAGGGCCCCAAGCACGCAGCCTCAAACAGCATGCAACACTGGCCCAAACACAATGCTCACCGAATGACGTGGTATATAAGTTTAAGTGTTATCGCTATTGCTATTCTGATTATAATTTTCAGAGCATTTGCAGTGTGACTACTATTATAAGACAACCCAGGAGCAAAACACAGTACACAGAGGCTTAGACTATTTAACAGTGGTTTATCTATAAGACATATACAGAAATATACGTGGTAGGCAAAATACCTGACAAGCAATCAACCTTCTTAACTCTACACAGAGAACTCTGCCATGAAGACAGGACATAAGGAGAGAGAAAACGCCCTCTATGATGTCAGCTTTATATAAACACCTCTTAAAGGGGTAAAGACTTCCGTGAACTCCCTCTTCATCTTAAAAGGGCAATACCCATGCTATGCTGATTCATCCTGATTGCATCAGCCTTATATTGCATCAGCCTTACAGCAGCCGGCAGCTATTAAATTTTATACCTCAACAATTATTACTCTGCTGTTCTACATATACACTGAGAGTTTCTGCACTGGAGACAAATTCCTTGTGGGTCTGATCTCACCTGGCCAATAAATTATTCTAATTCTAATTCATCATCATTGTTAGCATCATCCTTAATTATCATGGAAAATGTTCTGTTTGTGTTTCTCAGGCCGCCTCTGTGAATTATGCGATGACGGTTTCTTTGGGGATCCCCTGGGAAGGAACGGATCAGTGCACCCTTGTAACAGCTGCAGTTGCCACGGCAACACAGACCCCAACGCAGTGGGCAATTGTGACACTTTCACCGGCCGTTGCCTTCGCTGCTTGTACAATACTGCAGGGGAGCAATGCGAGAGGTGCCAAGAGGGCTTCTACGGGAATCCTTTGGCTGCCGACCCAGCCACCAAGTGTGCGCGTGAGTCCTGCAGCTAACCTAAGGTTTCTAAGATGTGTCAACAGCGAACAAATTAATGCCGCTTATGAGAATCTTCATTGACCTACTGCCTCTTCCCCAACCTCTGAGTCTTATTGTTAAATCTTATTGTTAAATCTTCTCCAAGAAGAGCAAAAAAAACCCACAAACTAATAAGTACCCCCCTTCCTCTAAATTGGCTTCTTGGTTGAATCTCCAAGATGGACTTCGTGGTCTGCATGAGTGACATCTCTGGATTATTCCAGATCTCTTTGGTAGATCCCGTTGGCCAAAGACGAAGAGATGTTCAAAGGAGGGCCACGCAGTTCCAATGGAAACAAGGACTTTGGGGGTTTGGAAAGGAGACAATTGAGGTTCTCTCTCAACGTAGAGTTGGAAGGGACCTTGGAGGTCTTCTAGTCCAATCCCCCACTCAAGCAAGAGACCCTAGACCATTGTGGTCCTGTCTCTTCTTAAAAGCCTCCAGTGATGGAGCGCCCACAACTTCTGGAGGGAAGCCATTCCACTGATTAAAACTCACTTAACAACTTGTCTGGCTTAACAACAGGAATTTTGGGCTCAGTTATGGTGGTACCTATATAACAAGACAAGAAACAATGGATGGAAACTAAGCAAGGAGAGATCCAGCCTAGAACGAAGGAGAAACTTCCAAACAGTGAGAACAATTAACCAACGGAATAACTTGCCTTCAGAAGTTGTGGGTGCTTTGTCACTGGAGGAGTTTAACAAGAAATCGGACCACTATTTGTCTGAAATGGTAGGGGTTTCCTGCTTGAGCAGAAGGTTAGACTAGAAGATCTCCAAGGTCCCTTCCAGCTTTATTCTGATTGAACTCTGACTTTTTTTAGGCAATTGGTTGCATTTTGGCATCATGTTATTTCTCCTTCTTTCTCACATTCTCTCTCTCTCTCTCTTTCTTCCTAGCCTGTAACTGTAACCCTGATGGCTCTACTCACGGGCGAGAAACTTGTGATCCGGTTTCGGGTCAGTGTCGCTGCCTCCCCAATGTAACCGGACGAGAGTGCACCCAGTGCCTGGAAGGCTATTTTGATCTACAGCCAGGGGTGGGGTGCAGAAGGTAACCGGTGTAGGATTGAAGGATGGGAAGGGAGAGAAAATTCCAGAAAAGGCAGAAGAGGGGTACATAACACAGCTCCCTTCAAACGGGAGGGAAATGAATTCTGGCTACGGAATTCTGGGAGATGAAATCCACCATGGCTGAATGAAGGATTCTGGGAGTTGAAGTCCACACCTCTTAAAGTTGCCCAGCTAAAGGACGCTGCTCCAGATGACACTTGGGCAACTGGGGATGTTCCCATCCGAGGAGAATCAGATACAAAACATGTCCTCTTCTCTCTCTCTCTCTCTCTCTCTCTCTCTCTCTTCCCCCCAAGTTGTCAGTGCCACCAAAAGGGAGCACAGAGCAACACCTGTCACCCCATCACAGGGCAATGCACCTGCCATCCCGGCGTGACAGGACTATCGTGCAATCAGTGCCAGGCTGGGTTCTTTGGATTCTCTTCTCAAGGCTGTCAAGGTAGGGTCAACTGCCCTTCGCAAAGGGCAGTTTATTGACCCATCGTGGGAGAGGTGGCGGGGAGCGTTGGGGACCTCTGAACGAGGTTCAAATGAGGTTCATTTGAACTAAGGCTGACATGATAGCAGCCTTCCAATGTTTGAGGGGCTACCACAAAGAAGAAGAAGAAGAAGAGGTCCATCTATTCTCCAAAGCCCCTGAGGGCAGGACAAGAAGCAACGGATGGAAACTAAACAAGGAGAGAAGCAACTTAGAACTAAGGAGAAAGTTCCAGACAGGAAGAACAATTCACCAGTGGAACGACTTGCCTTCAGAAGTTGTGGGTGCTCCATCACTGGAGGCTTCCAAGAAGTTATTGGACAATCTGAAATGATACAGGGTTTCCTGTTTGAAGAGGAGGTTGGACTAGAAGACCTCCAAGGTCCCTTCTAATTCTGTTTTTTTTTTCCTCCTTTATTTGGTACCCACTTATGATAATCATTTGGGCAAGGCGTTGGCCTCGTGATGACTCAACCCCAAATGCATTTGCCATTTTTCGCTTCTTTCCAGCCTGCAACTGTTCCCAGATTGGTTCGGTCTCCCTCCAGTGCCATGACAACAGCACTTGTGTGTGTAAGAAGGGCTTTGTGGGTCACAAGTGCGACCGGTGTGATGTGAACTACTTCTTTGACCTGGAAAGTAAGCAATGCCAGGAGTGTCCCTTCTGCTACAGCCTCGTGAAAGAGGAGGTAGGATTCTGCTTTGATCAGCCAACTTAGTCAGCCTTTCAGTCAGATTAATTGAATGTTCTCACTCAATCACCCTTGAAATAGCAACTTTCAGCCTTTCTGTCCCCTTAACAGTAGATCAATCAGCCTTAAATATATACAGATAATCCTCCACAGTACGATCAGAATTGAGCCAAAAATTTCCATGACGGTTGTTAAGCGAGTTTTATTTTTTTTTACGATCTTTCTTGCCACAGCTGTTAAGTGAATCACTACAGCTGTTAAGTTAGTAACAGGGTTATGAAGTGAATTTGGCTTCCTGGTTCTGACTTTGCTTGTCAGAAGCTGGCAGGGTAGGCCACAAGTGGTGATCAAGTGACTGATCGTTGTAATTTCAAGTCAGTTTTGAGCCACACAACCTGGCAGACACATGTGATGACCACAAATACGAGAGCCTGTCCTAAGACCTCTTTTGTCAGCCATCCTAACTTTGAACAGTTGCTGAATGAGTGGTCTTTAATTGAGGAGTAGTTGCATGGCAGGGTAGAGTAGAGTAGAGTAGAACAGAACAGAACAGAACAGAACAGAACAGAACAGAACAGAACAGAATAGAATAGAATAGAATAGAATAGAATAGAATAGAATAGAATAGAATAGAATAGAATAGAATAGTAGAATGAGGGAATAGGATAGGATAGGGTAGGGTAGGGTAGAGTAGAGTAGAGTAGAGTAGAGTAGAGTAGAGTAGAGTAGAGTAGAACAGAACAGAACAGAACAGAACAGAACAGAACAGAATAGAACAGAACAGAACAGAACAGAACAGAACAGAATAGAATAGAATAGAATAGAATAGAATAGAATAGAATAGGAATAGAATAGAACTTAATAGAATTCTTTATTGGTCAAGTGTGATTGGACACAGAAGGAATTTGTCTCCAGTGCAAAAGCTCTCATTGTACATAAAAGCTGATACAAGTGATAAATCATGATCATAGTCGTCATAAAAATACCTCCATCATAAATCATAAGATACAACACTTTAGTGATAGAATCAACATAAATCGTACTAGGAAACTCAATAAAACAATATAAATGGTAAAGATGCAAGCAACAAAGTTATAGTCATAAGTAGAAAAGAGGATAGGTAATAGGAAAGATGAGAAGAATAATATTAATACAGTCTTACTGAATAGCTTGACAACATTGTGGGAATTAGTTGTTTAGCAGAGTGATGGCATGGAGGGGAGAACCATCCTTGTGTCTATATTCTACGTTCTTGTTCTTCTTATGCTCCATCACTGGAGACTTTTAAGAAGAGATTGGACAGCCACTTGTCCAGAATTATATAGGGTCTCCTGCCTTGAGCAGAGGGTTGGACTAGAGGACCTCCAAGGTCCCTTCCAGCTCTGTTATATTTAGTGACAGGTGAGGTCTTTCTCAAAGATAGACTCATGTGGACTTCTTTCCTCTGCAGACGGACAGACTGAAGGACAAGCTGGCCGAAATGGAAGCTTGGTTCCAGAAGCCCAGCTGTGACCGATCCAAAAATGAATATTATCATGTGATGCTTGGCGAGAGCCCCCGTGGAGACAACCTTCACCGTCCGTACCTGTTAGAAGGTAAAAATAATGGATCATCTTATTACAAACAGGAGATACCATTTTTCCTGGACAAAGAGAGTTGGGGTTCCAGAGACGACTAGAAAAAAGACGGCAGAGACCAAAACATTAAATGACCTTTATTATCTTGTTCTGGGTCATTTAATTGTGCTTAGTTTCTCCAGGTTGTAAATCACGAAGGTGTGACTGTTGCACATCTGTTGTTAGAGGAAGAAGACAAAGCAAGGAATACCGGAATAACAGAGTTGGAAGGGACCTTGGAGGTCATCTAGTCTAACCCCAAGATAAACATCAGAAAGTGTAGCTATGGCTGGGGAAGTAAATCAACCCAGTTGTGAGGATGTCAGGAATGCAGATAACCAAAGTCAACACAAGATAAACTCATGTTTGTTCCCAGCAGCCACAGCTCTCAGCTTACATCTCTTTTAAACTCTCTTCCCAGCTGTGGCTAATGAAGGGAATCAGGGCCCTTTCCTCCCCCGTAAGCCATGCAACCCATGGTGCTCCCTTCTCCATTCCTCCCTGTGTGCCCTAGGATGAAGAGGGGGTGGGCCTGGGTCTTCCTCCAAATTCCCTCTCCCTTGCTCTACCTCTCCCCTGCTCTGCCCAGCCAGACTTTGCCCTTCCCCAGTTTCCTCCACAGCCAACGGAGCCACACTCCCACTCCCTGTCGGCTGTTCGTCTTCCTCCTCGGATTCAGATTCCGACAGGGGCATGACACCAGTTTTAGAGTCATGGGCCAGGAGAGTCCAGCCCAAACAAGGTTTTCTTGGTTACAGGTGCCAAAGCTGCTTTCTTGGAGAAGATGACGGATCTGAAGGACTTGGTGGAGGACGCCCACCATCGGCTGAGCAACACCAGCAGAAACATTGCTTGCAACGGTCAACGGGCTACCAAAGTGTGCGGGCTCCTTTCTGATGTATCCTCCACCCTGCAGTCCACCCATGAGGACATCCAGCTGGCCACCAAGGTCCTGGAGAGCACGGTACCCAACATTTTTCAAACTCTCTTCCTCCACGCCTGTCCACCCACCACGCTACTTAAGGTGCTGAGGTGATCTTTGACTTACGACCCCAATGGAACCCAGCATCGTTAAGCAAGACCGTCATTCAGGGAACTTTGCTCCCATTTTACAACCTTCCTTGTCACAGCTGTTAAGTGAATTGCTTGCAGGGGTTAAGTTAGCAACACGGTTGTTAAATGAATCTTTCTTCCTCATTGTCTGCTTGCCAGAAAGTCACCAAAGGGGATCAATGTGATCCTGGGCAACCATCGTAAATATGAGTCAGTTGCCAAGCATCTGAATTTTGATCAAACAACCACAGGGATTCTGCAATGGTTGTAAGTATGAAAAATGGCCATAAGTCAGGTTTTTTCAGGGCTGTTGTAACTTTGGTCACTAAACAAATTGTTGTAATTCAAGGACTACTTGTATTCATCTTAACCACAGTCTGTTTCTTCTCCTATCTCCATCTACTTACCCAGCTAAGTAACATCATCAATGCTAGAAGAGAATGGGGTTTGCTCTCTCTCCCTTCTAGCACTGATGACATTACCTACTTGGGTCATGAAACGTCTGCAAGAAAACCATCAAGCTCAGAGATCAGTCCTGAGCTATAAATACTCTCAAATATCGGCACATGAATGTCCATAAGGCCATTCCACAACGTTACTTAAGTTGTTTTAGCCACAAGAAGGGGGGAAATTCGACATGGGAGTGACGATACACGATCTAAATTTCTAAGCAGTCTTCCAGCAGAGAGCTGGAGATGGGCAATCAAAGGCTAATTCGGATATCAAATGAGATAATTTCATAACGAACACAGAAAAGTTTGCAATTTTTTCCCCCCACAGCCAGGAATGCCAGCTGGATGCATTTCTGCTTCTCGTTCTCCGAGTTTCCAAACTATCGGTATCTAATTTTGGAAAACACGGGCATCTGCCCAAACTAATGAGTCCTTCAAAAACAACTTTAATAGATGGAATAAATGCCATGCTCAGAATGGAACAGACCAAGAGTTGAAAAATGAAGTCCCTTCCCTTCGAAACACAACGACAACAACCCAACATTAAAGACACTGCTGGCATCTCACCACCCAATGAATGTGGACTCAATATGCTGAAAACCGAGTTAATGCAAAATCGGTCACTAAAAACTGGCCAACGTGGAGCAAAACTAACCTAGCCAGGGCTGTTGAGACCTCAATTTACAATCCTTCATTCAGAGGTGCAACAGCACTGGGAAAAAGGGGTCCTTGCACTTATAACCATCACGGCACCTCCATGGTCATGTGATAAGAATTTGGATGCTTGGGAACTGGTATTTATTTACGATGGTTGCAGCATTCCAAGACGGCATCCGACAAGCCAATTTGATTAATGACTGCAAACCACGGAGATCCACATAACAACCATGGCAAAAAAAAAAAAAACTCAAAAAACCATTGTAAAATAGGGCAGGACTCATATAACCATCGCTTTCCTTTGCAATGGAAAAAACTCCGATCCCAGTTTTGGTTAAAAAGTCAAGGGCAACCTATATGCTCTTGTAGGCCCTTCCTAACAAGGAACCCAATCATTTCCCTCTGTAGCCAGAATTCCAAGATATACTGCTTCTATGCCTGGAGGCTCTTGACCCATGTACTAAATCTGTATCAAAGAAGGCTTTCTTTTGATCTGGTTTCTTTAGGTCTGAAATTCATTTACAGAGTCAAGTGATTGAAACACATTTATTTGTCCTGACTGCAAAGCCAGCCTGTCTGTCTATCATGTCTGTCTATCAGCTGTCTATCATCTATCTGTCTATTTAACATCTATGTATCTATCTACCTATATCTTATCCATCTATCATCCAACCATCTACCTATCTACCTTTCTGTCTGTTATCTATCTATCTATCTATCTATCTATCTATCTATCTATCTATCTATCTTCTTCTGTCTCTACCTTCTATGTTATCTCTCTCTCTCTATCCTCTCTATATATATATATCTACCTATATCTACCTATTACTACCTATATCTATCTATCTATCTATCTATCTATCTATCTATCTATCTATCTATCTATCTAATCTATATCTGTGTGTGTGTGTGTGTGTGTGTGTAGCTATCTACATTCTTTCTATCTGTCTGTCTGTGTCGTATCTATCTATCCATCCATCCATTCATCCGTCCATCCATCTGACATATCTCTATCTATTTCTCTGTCTCTATTTATCCATCCCTCCTTTGCAAGTGGCTTTCTAACGCCAGTTGCAAATGTTTGTTTGTTTATTTGTAATTGACTTGCAGAGCCAATTGTCAATCATTTGCATGTGTTTACTCCTGTGAAATTGGCTCCTGGTGCCTGCTGTAAATTATGAGTGCACACTTGTTTATTTATGTGCCGCTGCCACCCGGTGCCAAATGAAAACGATTAACCATGTAACTTGCTCATTTGTCTTTCAATGGCGGTTGCAAACGAGCACAACTTACTTATTTATCTCTAGTTGGCTTCCCACGCCAATTATGTGTTATTTTAATTTTTTTTTATGGACAATCACTTGAATGAACTGCTTATGTCCTTATTTTTGGTCCCAAATAAAAAAGCGGTTTATTGAATTTTATTTCAGGGAGCTTCATATATCTTCAGATTATTCTCAAGATCTAATTTATAATAAACGAACCCTAGTTAGTTTTTCAACTCAATCAAAGTTTGCTAACTGGCGCCATCTGGTGTGGGGGAGAATTGCTGCCCAATACAGTATATAAATACTCGTTTAGTGACCTTTTGAAGTTACAATAACACTGAAAAAGTTGCTATTGTTACAATCGATCCTCGCATTTATGACCGTTGTAGCATGCTCACAGTTACGTGTTCAAAATTCGAGCAGTTGGCAAGCAACATGTTCTCAATTAGCCAGTGGAACAGCTTGCCACCAGAAATCGTGGGAGCTTCATCACTGCAGGTTTTTAAGAAGTGACTGGACAATCATTTGTCTGGAATGGTATAGGGTCTCCTGATTCAGCAGGGGTTGGACTAGAACAGGTGCGCCAACCTTTTGGACCTCAGGGACCACCAAATTCATAATTTTAAATCCCAGGGACCACTAATATGAATTTTGACTGACGGTGGCTTGCTGACATTGGTGGGAGAGAGAGAGAGAGAGAGAGAGATCTGCTCTAACCTCTCTCTCCCTCCCTCCCTCCCTACCCCTCTCTCTAAAACACACACACACACACACACACACACAAACACTGAGGCAGGGATGGGATTCAAATTTCTTAACCGGTTCTATGGGCGTGGCCTAATTTGTGGGTGTGGCTCGGTCATGTGACTGGCTGGGCATGGCTTGTATGTAAATATTATAAATATTTGTATAAATATTGAATTTTTTATTTAAAAAAAGAGCAACTTTTACCCCCAAATCAGGCAAAGCAGGCAGGCAGATTGAGTTGCTCACAGAATCACAGATTCATTCAGAGATCTATCTATCTATCTACATTCGGCTAGCTGAGTCTGTCACATAAAATTTGCTTGCAAGCAAACTCACAAAATTAACTCACATCACAGAAGACCCCCTCCAGCTCTGTTCTGATTGACGGATGCATTTATGATGGGTACAACCCATCTGCAACCTTCCCAATCAACTCCCAACAAGCAAAGTCAATGCAGGAAGCCAGATTCATATAACAACCACATGATTCACTTAACAACTGAAGCAAATCATCGCAAAATTAGACACAATTCACTTAGCTTGCTTAGCAGTGGGAATCCTGGACCCAATTATGGTTGTATGTTGAGGACTTCCTGTTTAACCACATATTCTTTTAAAAATCTATTATCCGCCCCATCGAAGTATGACAAATACAATCTTATAATAGCAAAAAAAAAAAAAAATTAAGGAAGGCAGGGATTTAATGGAGAGGAAGGAGCCCACAAAATCCCTCAAATAAACATATTAAACAGAAAAGTGCTTAGTTTACTTTTAAAAACAAATAGATTTTTTTAAAATACTCAGCTGTCCTCCCACTGCTACACCTCCGAGTTCTGAAGTCTACTTGTTTTGAAATAAATAAGCAATGAATCCTAGATCAGAGAGTTTGCAGGGTAAGTATGCTTTAGGTTTTCCTGACCGAAATTCGAACTAAAAATGCTCAAACCCCATAGAAAATTCACAAATGTTGACCAATTAACTCTTCCCCTTGTTTCCATTTGAGGATTTTCGTGAAATATAATTATTTCCACTACCCTCAGTTCTCCCACGCTTCAGGCAGAAACCAAAGAACAATTTTTCTTTTCTTTCTCTCTCCACCTGCTAGGAATTTTCTTCTGAGATTTCTTATCAGTCTACAAACTGGAGCCGCCATGCAATTAGATCCAGTGCCTTGGCCCGCGGGTAAGTTTACACGCTGTCGTAATGCAAATTGTCCCAACTAATTCAAGTTGATCGAATGAATTAAATATCTGGAATGGTTTTAAGGACTGTACATGGGCAGACAATCCTGGACTTGCTACCCTCCGTTTAATGTCCGCTCAAACTTGTTTGAGAGACAGAATTTTTTGTCCCGTCCCAACCCCCCCCCCCAAATCCTTCTAGCATTTCCATTTTGCAAGCCAGAATTGGGGTCTCCCTCTCTGCAGCCACGTTGAAATGGCATTCTTGGTGGAGAACCTGGCCAGAAGAGCCATCCAGACCTCCAATTTGAGTTATCGTCTTCTGCAAAACGTTGCAAACCTCAGCAGGAGGCAGGAGTTCAGGCGAGAGATGGAAGAAAGGTGAGTTGGTGGCGTCCAGGAGGCTGTGACAAGCTGGAGACTGTGCCCCATGGGTCTTCTGTGTTGATCTAGAAAGACCCCATTTAGAGTCTGTGTAGTCTTAGGCTTTTCCGGCGAGACATTCTAAGGAATCCCTTTTGGGTTGTTGGAAAGTCCTAAGCAGAATAAGAAATATTATCACTCCCCAAACATGCGTTTCTCACTCTGACAAACCAAACCAAAAAACTGAGAGTCAGCGCTTCATTTGTAAAACTGTGGAACTCCCAACCACTCAATGCCCGGATGGGCTTTAGAAAGTGATGTGATAACTAAGTGGAAAGGCCTATTTAAACATTTCTGCTTAACATCACTACATGTTTTCTTTAAGACTGCCTCAGCCATGTTTCGAGATTTGTATAAGGCCTTCCTAATTAAGCCAACGTAAATTAAATTAAGTAAATTAAGGCCAGAAAAATTGAGTTTGCTCAGGTTGCCAAGGCAACTGCTAAAAGGACAGGTTAAGCATGGTGAATGGGGTATTTACTGGTAGAGCTATTTTGAATCTTGGGTGGTCATGTGGGGGGAAAACTCCCACTAATTCTTTACATGGATGGACTTAAACTCCCAGAATCCCCCAGCCAGCCTGCTTTAAGATGGGCAGACTTCAACTCTTAGAATTACCCAGTCAACATGCTTTAAGATGCATGGGCTTCAACTCCCAGAGTCTCCCAGCCAGCCTGCTTTAAAATAAAATCAGCAGAACCATGCCTGAAGAACAATGGTCTCAGCTCCAATTTTTCTATCCTAAATCTCATTTCCTTCCAGTTTTGATCTTGGTTAAATACAAGGATATCTGTGACATCCCACAGAAACCAAGTCCACCGTTTAAACGAATAAATATTTGCCTTGCAGTGGTGAGAAAATCGAAAGGACCCAAAAAAACCTCGTCTTGCAAATAGAAGATGCTGAGATGCTGGTTTCAAGCCATCAGAGCAACACAACCCTGGTGCAAACAGATACTTTGGAGCTGGTAAGCATTAGTTACAGGATGGGGGGTTTTTTTCTACGTTGTTTGTTCATGGAATCAGTTTTCTCCCATATTGCATTATATTGTGTATATTCCTTATCCACTTGATGCCTTTTCCACTTTGATTCCGGGTCTTCTAAGCCAGTGTTTTTCAACTTCAAGCAACTTTCAGATGTCTGGACTTTAGCCCACAATTCCCTAGAAGGCTGGTGGTAAAATTCCCAGAATTCCCCCAGTCAGCATGCTTTAAGATGGGTGGACTTCAGATTTCTCAAGTATGCGGTGTGCTAAACCCCCAGAATTCTCCAGCATGTTGGCTGGGGGATTCTGGGAGTTGAAGTTTACCCATATTAAAATTGCTCAAGTTGAGAGACACCCTCCTAAATCTTCCTGCAAAGGAAATCCTTTTTTTGCTTAACATTGCTCTGTTAGTCCCTGTTGTTTTAACAGTGGGTGCAGCTTAAGGAAATTAGCTTTATTTCTTCATTTTGCTAAGGTTTTTAGTATGGTGCACTGTGCAGAGCAGCCTGGAAAATAAAAACAGAGCTGTTAATAGCCTGCAAATAAAATAAAAAATCAATTATTGAGTTTCCAGAGTTGGAGGAAGAGAAGAGAAGTTTGTGAGTTGTTTTTTTTTTCTAGGTAATGAGGGGATAGATACCTAGTTTGATTTAAATGTGGGATGAGGCAAAAATAAGGCAGAAAATCTTTCCAATCTCTTTTCCACTAGGTTGTTTCTTTAATTGCATGGAATTCAGCGTATTTGCCTGTAGGCAGTTTCTGGTTGCCGATTGGGAGAGCAGGCTAGGGTTTAAACACGGATGATTTATGGAGCACAAGCTATCCTGGGGGGCTCAAATGGAGCCCCCTCCCCCAAAAAAGTACCCTAGCAATCTATAAATGCCATAATTCTAGTAATAAATTTATCTTTCAAATTCTGGGTAGTTTTTAATTTCGATTAAATCAATCCCCAGCCTCTGATCTTGCAACGCCCTCTGGTGGAGAAAACTGGAAATCTGGTCCAAAAAGCCGAAGAAATCCAACAACTGGTTGAAACGAAACATGGGTTGGCAACCAACAAATCCTTGGCTGTACAAACTGAGTTAAGGGAAGAACTACAGAGGATTCAGCCCTTGGAAGAGGTGAGTGATTTGTGACTTCATCTGCCCTTATTTGGCAGCAAAATTTGGCCCAACAAACCAGGATGCAAAGAAACAATCAACTGAAGGAATATCTGACATTCTTGAGGGGTCAATCTAGACTTCTTGGATTAACTCAAAGGGCCTCTTTAAAAGGGCCTCGCTATCAGCCCCGTAATGTTCCAAATGGCCATTAGGTGGCAGCAAAGAAGTATTTCAAACTGACTCTGGTCTGCCCTCTGGCGATCGACTCGAGATTTGCAGCCGTGGTATGACTACCCTGTGCATACAACCCCATAATTCGCACCTCGGCTGGGTTCACACAGACCCATCGTCCCCAGCCACAAACCAAGATGTTGGCTTCATTTAGTACATCAACTCCAGTCAAGCCTGCTCCAAACTTCAATAATCATCTTTAATGGTCATCTTGAGCGAATGTTCGCAGTTACGACTTTTTTTAGCCTGGTTTTGTTTTTCTCTGTTTCACAGCTATGGCAGAGGACAAACAATGCACAAGCACTGGCAATGTCCTCCGTGAACAACGGAGAAGCTGTGGTGTCTGAAGCGAAGACGTTGGTGACCACACTGGACGGTAAACAGAGACTAATCCGAACCACTTAATCTCAAGAATATTTCCTCCTGGGTGGGTAAACTTGCACCCAGAGCCTCCTGTTCTCTCTGGAACTCCCCCCCCTTTTTTAACTTTATCCATACTAACCTTTGGGAAAAAAAATATATACCATTCAGAGCTGGACTTATTGTGAACCAGAACAGTTTTTTTTAGGCAAATTTGGAGCTGCAGAAAAAAGGCAACAAAATATAATTTAAAAAAAAAAACTTTTTTGGCTTACAACCATTTGCTTAGCGACTGTTCAAAGTTACAATGGGCTGAAAAAAGCGACTTCAGACCAGTCCTTGCACTTACAATTCTTGCATGGTCACATGATCAAAATTGAAATGCTTGGCAACTGGCATGTACTTTATGCCTGTTGCCTTGTCCTGCGGTCATGGGATCTCCTTCCAAGGCAGCTTCCGAAAAGTAACGTCCATGTGGGAAGCCAGATTTGCTGAATGACTGCGTGTTTCACTTTACAATGGCCGTGATTCACTTAAGAACTGCGGCAAAGCCGGGTCCTAAAATGGGCATGGCTCCCTTATTGAGCGCCTTTCCTTGTCATGGGATGTCGTTTTACCCAGCTTGAAACAGGATAACCGGCTTCTCGTTTTTGCCGGCAGGATTGAAGGCTCTGATGGATGACCCGAAGGGCCGCGCTGCGGTCAGGAGGAAGAGGGTTGCGGTGCGGGGCAGGACGATCGCGGAGACCCAAAGGAAGGTCAAGCAGGCCCAGAGAGCCCTGGGGAATTCTGGGTCTGTGTCGGCAAAGGCCTTCGAAATGGCCAGTGATGGGGAATCGGTCTCCAAGAAAAATGCTAAGGTAGGACAGTGTTGTGCTTTCTAGAACAGTAATTCTCCATCTTGGCAACCTTCAGTGTGGACTTCGATGCCAAGAATTCCCCAGCAAGCATCCTTTTAATATATGTGGACTTCAACTCCCAGAATTCCCCAGTCCACATGCTTTAAGATATCAGGATTTCAACTCCCAGAATTCCTCAACCGGCATCCTTTAAAATATCCGAACTTCGACTCCCAGAATTCCCCCAGTCCACATGCTTTAAGATATTTGGACTTCAACTCCCAGGATTCTCCCAGCAGAGGGCTTAGGAATTCTGCCAATCCAAGCCACGCATTTCAAAATTATCTGCTGGCTTTTTTTCCTCCGTGGTCCATATATTTTTTGGTTGGTTGGTTGATAAAAATCTTTTTTTAAAGGGAAAAAAATAATAAGTAGAATTAGACTGTGTAAGTTCTTGGATGGGAGACCACTAAGAAATCCTGGCTAGAAAGGGGGAATGGAAAAGCAGTTGGGGAAAAAAAGCTATATGGGGACCAAGGAAAGTTGTCACTCTGAAATCCCCAAAGGTGGCATGAGGGCAGCTTTATGGCTCCACTCATTTTCCTCTGTTTTTTTTTTTTTTTAACTCTTCTGTCCTGCAGGCAGCCGAAGATGTGCTAAGACAGGCCAAGCAAGAGAGGAAGCAGGCTAGCAAAGTGTCTTCCAAAGTCGCTCTTACCATGACAGAGATCTCCAGACAGGAAGACAAGGCCAAAGAACTTAAGGTCCAACTTGGAAAACCTGGGGAGGTCAGTCACCTTTTTTCCAAGATACGTCAGGAAAGGGATGTCCCAAAAAGTGCCTTTTGACTTTGCTTTCCCTTGAAGGCATCTCGCTCCTCATCCAAGAAGCTTCTTCCATTCTGATTGAAGTTCAGTTCTAACTCAAGTTCAGAGTTATTCAGAACAGAAGAAGCTCCTTGGTAAGGAGCGAGACATCTTTGAGGAAAAACTAAAATCCGGTGGCCTTTTGAAAAAGCACTTTGGGGACCGCCGTGACCTGGATGACGGAGAATCTCCTTAGACCTTAAGAGAAGAGCCACTGGAGGAAGCTAACCAAAACTTCCCTTGTTTGAAGGTTGTCAAGGAGATGGACAAGCTTGGCCAGGATTTCCAAGCAGCCCAACGCTCCTTGGAGATGGACATTAAAGCCCTCAAGCATCTGCTCTCCAAGCTAGGTAAGTCCTCAATTCGTGGCCAAACCAATCTTGCCTTGTTGCGTGATGCCAGGTCATCTTTGACTTACCGCTACAAAGGAGCTGCCATGCCCCTGGTGGAGACTGACTCTGAGGGAGAGGAGGAACAGCCGACAGGGAGTGGGAGTGTGGCTCCGGAGGTTGTGGAGGAGGCTGGGGAAGGGCAGAGGCCGGCTGGGCAGTCAGAGAAGGACCCAGGCCCATCCCTTCTCCATCCTAGGGCACGCAGGGAGGAGAGGATAAGGGAGAGACGTGGTCTACTGGGGAGGAGAGGGCCTTGATCTTCTTCATGGGCTGCAGCTGTGACAACTGAATAAGAGGATGGACCTGCGTACGGGCAAGCGCTAGAAACAAAGCATGGAAATATCTCTAGTTTATGGTTCCTTTCTGAGTTTGGCGTCCTTCCCAGTATGTGTTCTGATATCTGTGGACGTCCTCCAGCCCTTATCTTGCCTGTCTTGTGTTGCTTTTTTCCTTCTTCTTGTAACTGTTTGTGTGGGCGTTTTTTGTCTTCCATCAAGGATATTCAGAGCTTTGGAAGCAAAGTGAAGGAATAAAAGGGGGCTTCACCTGTTTTCTGTGTGTGTTTGTTTTGTATCCCACCCTGGGTCATCACAGGAGCCCAAACGGCCACTAAACAAATGGTTTTAAGTCAGGGTCTACCTGTACATTAACTAGCTGGTAATTAAGCAAGTGGTGTTAAAATAGACCGGGGGTCTTCGAACTTAACAGCTTTAAGACTTGTTGGACTTCAACTCCCAGAATTCCTCCTCCAGTCATGTTAGCTCAGGAATTCTGGGAGTTGAAGTCCACAAGTCTTAAAACTTGCCAAGTTGGAAGACCCTTGAAATAGACATTTAAAAGGCATCCGAGGGAGAGTTGATCAAACATACCTGTGGATTTAGCTTTTACCAGGCAAGGAATACACCTGTTCGGTGGCTGAGCTTTCAGCATTTCCAGTCATTTCCACTAGAGGGCAGACTCTTCTTTCCATAAAGATTTTTTTTTTTTTGTTAATTAAATCACTTTTGGGTTGAGCTTTCTTGGAGCAATCCATAATGCTTCTTCCACAACGTTGGTTTCTCACTGCCAAGATTTTGTAATCTAGCCTGCTTTCGTTAATAAATTGAAGAAATCACCCCATAATTTGTTGTGTCTAAAATTACCCCAACGTTCATTCAGACTAAAACATACGATGAACGGTTACAGGAACCCGGCATGGCTACTCTAGTGAAGGACCAGGGGAGGCAGGATAGCAGCCTTCCAATATTTGAGGGGCTGCCACAGAGAGGAGGAAGGGGGTCAAGCTATTCTCCAAGGCCCCCGAAGGCCAGACAAGGAATAATAGATGGAAACTGAACAAAGAGAGATTCAACCTAGAAATGAATTTCCTGACAGGGAGAATGATCAACCCATAGAACAGAAGTTGCCTTTGGAAGTTGTGGGAGCTTCATCCCTGGAAGCTTTCAAGAAGAGACTGGACTGTCAGAAATGGTGTAGGGTCTCCTGCTTGGGGAGGGGGTTGGACTAGATGACCTAAAAGGTCCCTTCCAACTCAATCTGCAATCGGCAGCTCAGACAGATACCTTCCCTAATTCACAGGTGTATAAGGGGCAGGTGGGATGAGGTGCGGCGCAATCGGAACGTTTCACCATAGCCAAACTCACTCAGAACAGTTCCAGTGTTACCGTGGGTGTTGATTTCCCGGTCTGGTCTACCTGGCAGGGATGGTGTTGGAGCTGTGATTTTCAGGGTCCCGTTTCTCCCCACCCCCTCCCCCCTCCTTAGTGTCAACACTCTGTTTCGCTTCCCCAGGGAACCGGGATCAGTCCGCGGCTGTGCTCCATGCGAGCCAGGTCCAGCTGGCAAGGTTGAAGCGACGCCTGGCAGGACCTGGCGCCCTGAATGAGACCCTGGGCATCTTGGTACAGGAAGCTGAGCAGCAGAGGGCATCCCTGGAGGCCTTTGAACAAGATCTAGAAGAGATCCAGAGCGACCAGAAGAATCTAGAAGCCATTCTTCAGAGCTTGCCCAGCGGCTGTTAAGAGCTGAAAGGGAGACCGGCGACGCCTGCAGAATTGTGTAGATTGAAGACTGGCAGTAAGGGAATCAATATAGACCCTTTTTAATAATAATTTTTAAAAAAGGAAACGTTCCCAGAATGCAATGGGCAAAGGAGGCAGACTGAGACATCTTTGTCAGGGACAGAGAATAATAGCTTGGGAAAACTATCTTGGCTGCCGGACCAACCTTAAGAATCAAACCCCGAAATGGAGACAGTGCAGCCATGAGGACGAGAAACCTGAAACAGCCATTTTACAAGTCTTGGGAAATGAGCATTGTGCTTTTTTTGGTCCAAGGAGTTTTGGACCCTGGTCGGGGGGTGGGGAAACGATGATTCTATGATATTGGCAGAGATTTGAACCCTGATGCAGAAAAAAATGAAAGTTGGATGCCAGGATCGGGAGTAAATCGAGTGCAGGGATGTAGAATTTGGGAGTAAAATCCAGTGCAATGTGACATTTGTTTGCGACCCTTTCCAATTCCTCAGAAGTTTGAGAAATGTTTAGAGAGAAATCCTCATTTAAGGCAAGCTTTAAAAACAAACCAAAGCCGTCGCTTAGCTGTGCAATTGACTAGACCAACACGGTGGTGAAATTGACCGCACTCAGGTTGTGAAATTGACTTTGTGAAATTGGCCCGTCCACAACGGTGAAACTGGACAAGAACCGTGTCTGGGAAATCGACATCCGAGCAGAAGATCCAAAATTTGATATTTTCCCATCCCTCGTCCTGAAAAATACCACCTTCGCCAACCAAGACCCAAACCTGTGATGTTCTTGGATGCAAACTGCGGAAGGCTTCTCTCTCTCCCTGTTGAACGTTGGCCCGGCAAATCCTTCTCGTATTCAGCGATCTGGAATCCATTAGCTTGCTGACACAAAAAGTGATTTCAGCTTCAGAGAGGGAAACTCTGCAGTTACATTCACCCATATAATCAGGAAAGCTTTATTCTGAATTTTTAAGAATGCAGGATTTTGTACTGTACAGCTGTATGTGTTAATATATCTCTTTTCTTGACCCCAGCTTTTCCATCCTGCTTTAAAACGGCAACGCGATCTTATAGCTGATGATGTGAATGTTTACAAATATATTTTTTTTTTTTCCTCCCCAGCCTGGGCAGGAAACTCTGGGATTGTATTCATTAAGGATCAGCAAATGGGATGCTAAATCCTACACCCAGGATGGATTATCCCCTTTACATCCTCGTTCCCTGCATGCATAAATCGATCGATTTACATTTTAAATATTTAAATGAGGCCTTTGGTGAAGCTCCCGTCACCTCGAAAGAACGAGAGGGAAATTGCTCAGCGAGAATACCAAGTGGCTCAAATTAATAGACACCACCAGCCCTTTAAGAGTCATTTCAGGCTGAGTTAATCACCCCGTGTTTAGCTGTGAGCCATGATAGGGTTGGGTTGGCCCGATGTGGTAATCCCTAAACTATGATTTATAGGCTCCAATGGGCGTCCTGACATGAACAAGACCAGAAAGAAAAATTTATAGCTTTGCGGGCAATGACTTCACCACCACAATCGAGGCCCAGATTTCTGCTGTTAAGCAAGACAGTCGTTAAGTGGGTTTACAACCTTTCTTGCCACCGTTGTTAAGTGAATCTCGCTTCCCCTTTGACTTTGCTTGTCAGAAAGTCGCAAAAGGGGACCTCGGGACCCCCCTGGGAAACTGAGACCGTCGTAAATATGAATCAGTGCCTGAACTTTCATCACGTGACCAGGGGGGGTTGCTGCAGTGGCCGTTAAGTGTGAAAAACGGTCATTTCCAGTATCGTCGTGACTTCGAACGGTCAATAAATGAACCATTGTAAGTTGAGGACTACTTAAAAGTAGCGATCAACTCTTTAGATATCACAGAACTACAGCTCCTATCATCCTCTACCCATTCCTGAGCTGGCCGGGGCTCCTGGGAGTTGTAGTCCAGGAAGCATCTTCTGCAGAGCTTTTTCCTTAAAATTGCAACCCCAGGATGTCCGTTTTTCAATCCAGAAAGATCCAGAAAAGGGACATCCAGACAGCTATTTAATAAATTGTGTGAGCTGCTCTGCTGCTGCTTTTATTTATTAAATTGTTTTTTTTCTATTGAAGAAGAAACGACTGAATTAAAAACATGTAAAGCAGAACGGAAGCAAAAAAAAAAAAGGAAGATGAACAGATTGAGAAAAGAATGAAAGGAGGAAAAGAAAAGGAAAAAAAAAGAATTAGACAAAGAATTAGCTTTCCACCATTTGCTTGTAAACACATTTACCTTTTATCTTCTCTTTCTGAGGCTGCCCTGTAGCTAAACTGCGTGAGCTTTTTATACTGGGAAGAAAAATGTGCGTTGTTGTTGTTGTTGTTGTCTTCCTTTGTAGAGAGGAAAGGACGTATTTTATCTGAATTCTTTCCTTCCCTATCTTTTTAAGTCCTGCCAATGCAAGCGTTAAAGAACAGTGTTGAAGAAAACAACCAACCCGTTGTTATTCCACCTTGAAAGGGAGGGGGGAAAAATTGAGATAATCAAGAGAGCAGATTCCAACACTGAGAGCAGATTCCCCCCAAGGACATTACTAAACCTCTGGAATCCTTGCGCAAACATCCCTCAGCCCTGGGAAATCTCGGTTTATCTTCTCACCAGAGTTTGAAACCTGACATGGGAGAACAGAAGATCTGGGAAGAAAACAAAAAATAATAACAATGCCACGACAATGGTTGTTAGTGTGAAAAGCGGACACAAGTTTCTCTCTTCAGCGCTGTTGCAACTTCGAACGGCCACTAAGTGAAGCCCAGGGCTACCTGCAATCCAGGGGTTGTCTGGGCAGGACCATGTAGAGTGGCGTAACCGCTTTCCATGATGGTTAATGCTTTTGTCTCCAAGGGGCAGTGTTTGGGCAGCTGCAATAAAGCAAAGGTATTAGGCTGACGGTCGAAAAAGGGGGTGAAACACTAGACCCTAAACCTAACCCTGGTTTGGCCCCTGGGTTTGTAGGGGACCCCTGTGATGGGCAGGGTGGAGGAGACCCTGGGCTGCTCTCTGTGTCCTGGGCCAAGTTGACAAACCTCTCCAGGAATGTTGTGGATAATAAGTGCTTTGGGCCTTTCAGGAGGTGATTCAGGTTCTTGGCTCAACCAAGTTGGGTGGAGGTCCCTGGGAAGGGCCTGGTTGATCCATGCCTGTTTGGCTGCATTTCTGAACCAAATGCATAGACATATATATATTTTTTCTCCCAGGAAATTTGAAAGCAGAATAGAGCCAGGATAAACTTTCTTTCTTTCTTTTTCTCTCTCTCTCTCCTTTCCTTTTATCTGTCTTTCTTTGTCTATCTTTCCGTCTTGATGTGCACTGAAGATGGTGTTTGATTTCATTGTACGAGGTGAAATGACAATAAAGTAAACTAAACTTTCTGTCCTTTCTTCTCTCTTTTCCTCTCTCATTCTTTCTCCATCAATTTCTAATTTTTCTTCTTCCTTTCTTCTATCTGTCTCATCTTTTTTCCTTCCTTTCCACCCTCTCTTTCTATATTCCTTCCTTTTATTTTTTCCTTCCTTCTCTCAGCTCTCTTCCCTTCCTTCCTTCCATGCATCCCTTCCTTCCTTCCTTCCTTCCTTCCTTCCTTCCTTCCTTCCTTCCTTCCTTCCTTCCTTCCAAGGTCCTCCTTCCAGCTCCTTCCTTCCTTCCTTCCTTCCTTCCTTCCTTCCTTCCTTCTTCCTTCCTTCCTTCCTTCCTTCCATCTGCCTCCACGCCTCAGAAACACAGCCGGGGAATTTCTCATCAAGTGTTGTGTGATCCAGCTCCTCTCTTAGGGGGTTGTGTGAACCGGGGTCACCACACAAGAAGGTGTTGGTGGGGGAGAAATAAGGAGAGGGGGGTTTCCTCACCACACCATATCTGAAAGCAGCTGCCCTTCCTCAACCCCTTCAGTTCAGCCTGAGCCTATTTTGTGAACACACAACCACTCAAACCGAACCTGTGCATTGTAGAACTTCCAAAAAATTATTATTTAAAAAAAAAAAAATTCAGTCAAGTCAGAGAGCGGGCAGCCCGGGACAAAGGAAAGTTAGCAGCATGACAAAGTTGGAAGGGATCTTGGAGGTCTTCTAGTCCAACCCCCTCCTCAAGCAAGAGACCCAACCCCATTCTAGACAAATAACTGTCCAGTCCCTTCTTAAAAACCTCCAGTGATGGAGCACCCACAACTTCTGGAGAGAAGCCCTTCCACTGATTAATTATTGTCACTGTCAGAAAAAAAAAACTCTCTTTAATTCTAGCTTTAAGCTTATGGGCCCCTTGGGGGGCGGGAACCCTTGTCTTGTGTTAACCCCACTTCCAGCTGGTTTATCTCTTGTGTTTGACTGCAGCCTCCCTGAAGGCAAGCCTCCTAATTATTATTATAACCCTTGAAGCACCTCTGCCAATGCCCGGAGCAACGCATTCATCATGGCACAACCGAGGAAGGGGTTAACTTGCCAGCTTGCTTTGCAACTGGTGGAGGGGGAGGGAGGCCGTGGGGGCGCTTGAGCCCTTGCAAAGCCTTCCTCCACTCAGCCCGGGCTTGTGAATGGCTTCATTGAAGAGAAATGGGCTGGCTTAGGTGCACAAAAGTCCTACTCCCTCTCTGCTTGGCGGTGGCAGCAACGGCCGCCGGGAGAAAACCAGCACAGCAAAAGGGCTAGGGGAGAGCTTCCAGCCCCCACCCTCTAAGACCCAGCCACCAGCATCCCACCATGTCTGTGATGGTCAACAATGCCCACCAAGGTACGTGGGGTTTCGTTCGGGGAAGGCTCCCTGCCTGGCTGTGGGTTGTTAGCGTTGGAGAACTCCAGAAAAGTGCAGCGGTTGCTTTCCAGACGCACAAACTTGCTTGTTGTGAATGCAGAGGGGGGGGGGTCTTTTTAATTCCCCTGGGGGCACAGTTTCAAACCCCCCCCTCCTTTTTTGAAGACTAAAATATGAATGGGCTTTGCTATTTGCTTCTGCCTCCTTTTTTTCCTTTAAGGCTGCGACTTTGAGAAGGGAAATCTCAAGAAAATATATTCTCTTTTCTCTGTCTCTCTCCACGGGATGTCATCTTTGGGGTTGAAAGGGACCAAGGGAAGGCTCCCCATGTGAGATAAGGGGGGAAAAATACTTGATCCATTGAGCTGGTAAAGAAACGCTATCCAAGCAAAATATTCCAGCTTTGCTTCTTCTCTCCATGATTTTTTCTTCTCAACTTTTCCTGTAGGGGGGAAAGCCTTCCGTTTGCTGAAAGCTGAACAAGAAGGGAGGTTAGAAGAAATCAACAAAGTAAGTGGAACAGTCGGTTCTCTCCAGCTCTTTCCTCTCTTTCTCTCTTGTCCAGTCGAGCCCACATTCACACAACCTGAATTAAACCCGGTCAGCAACAAACAGTGGCAAATCTAAGAGCACAATTTCTGGCAGCTTTCTCCATCCGGGTTCTGCCTTCCCCTGCCTGGCAAAATTCGCTTTGAGGTTTAACCCAGTGAAAGAGAACCAACTGGTTAGTAACCAGGATAGGAAGAAAACCAGCTTAGTTGACCGGTGTCTGGATTTTGATCACGTGACCATGTCAGGGATGCTGCAATAGTGTGAAAAATTGTCATATAAAATCACTTTTTTCAGGATGTTTTAACTTTGACCAGCATTTAAACAGATTTTTTGCTGAGTTGAGCCTAGCTTTTGGTGGCTAAATGGACAAAGGATCTGGTTTGATTTCTCCCTGCTGATAACTCACAGAAAATTAGGATCAATTTATTTTCCAAAGCACCTTCAGAAGGTAAGAAAAGAAACAATGGGTGGAAACTCATCAAGGAGGGAAGCAACCTGGAATTAAGGAGAAACTTCCTAAGAGGGAGGACAATCAACCAGTGGAACAGCTTGCCACAAGAAGTTGTGGGTGCTCCATCACTGGAGGTTTTTAAGAAGAGACTGGATAGTCACTTATCTGAAATGGTATAAGGTCTCCTGTTTGAGTAGGGGGTTGGACTAGAAGACCTCTAAGGTCCCTTCCAGCTCTACTCTATCCTAGCTCTTTCAAGGACCTTCCTGCCTATTCAACCCGTCCCTTACCTTCCCCATTTTCAGACCTCATCCTTGCCAACTATGGTATTATCTAGTTAATTTGTCATCCACTCACATTCCTCTACCCAAAGTCTGCTCCATGATCCAGGAAACGTCCAAGTGTTTTTGTTCAGCCTTTTTTTCCCCCTCTCATTATTATTTTTTAACTCCGTGCTTTCCTCGATGTCTCCAAAGGATCAACTATCAGGGCATGTGGTGAATTGCCAAGAAGAGAACACGGAGGATGGGGGAACACGCAACCTCAGGAGGGAAATTCCAAAATTATGTTAGGAAGTATGATTTCATATAGAAAGTAGAATGGAAGCTTGGAACCAAATTCCAGCTGAGGTTGTAGATCAGATTTAAGCATCCTTGGGATAAACGCTTGTCCATCATCCGACCAAAATGTAAAAAATGGAAATAAAAATAAATAAAATACTGTCTCTCTGTCTTCTCTCATTTCTCTCCCTCCCTCCCTTTCTCTCTCTTCCTGTCATTTATCTTTGTCTCATCTCTTTCTTTCTGTCTTTCTGTCTCATCTCTCTCTTGTTCTCTCTCTATCATCTATCATCTCTCTCCTTTCTCTCTCTCTCTGTCATTTTTGTCTGTTATCTCTTTGTCTCATCTCTTTCTCTCTCTATCATCTTTCTATCATCTCTTTCTCTCTCTCTCTCTCTCTCTCTCTCTCCTTTCTCTTTTGCCCCAATGGTTGAAGGTTCATTTTGCACTTGTGGTATATAAAGCTGTCTGTTGTCTTGGTGGAAAGCTTTGGATGTGGGTTTGGCCACAGAGGCGTGAAGAAATGTGGAGGCTGGCAATCAGATTTTGTGGCATTCAAGAAACCAGCCAGATCTGCACTTTTTGATCCCTTCCTATGTTTCAGAATGGATCACCCAGAGTAAAAGGCTCTGATTGTCCCTTGGCAGCTTCAGTTTTTCACTAGAGAATGTGCTGGCTCTTAAAAAGAAACGCGTGGCTCTTGTTGATGCAATCTAAACAGATTTCCAAACAGCCCTCTGGCTTGAACTGATGATTTGTGCAAGCCAAGGCTTTCCCTGTGTGGTATCAGCCAGCAAAAAATGGGAAAACCTGCTTGAGAAGTTTCAGGGCATAACTTCCAGGAGTTGCTACCCTTCCTGCTCAAAGGGTGTGTGTTTTGTGTGGTTGTTTTTTTTTTTTAAATCTTAAAAATAAATCCCTTTGGGGTATGGTGGGGAGTTATGAAAATATGTCTCTCTGGATTCTCAAATGGATTATTATTATTTTTTGCCTTTTGCCAAAGATAAGATATAGGAAACTAGCTGGGTTTTAGAATGAGGAGAGGGTGCTTAAAGAAATTGGAGCGTGCCAGCAAAAGCTCTGTGGCTTCTGTCAGGATTATAGGTAGTCCTCAACATACTGGAACCTCTGAAGTTGGGCGGTCAATAAATGAACGCAGAATAATGAAAGGGACCTTGGAGGTCTTCTAGTCTAACCCCCTGCTTGCACAGGAGACTCTATCCCATTCCAGACAAATGGATATCTAGACTCTTCTTTAAAACCTCCAGTGATGGAGCACCCACAATTTCTGGTGGCAAGCTGTTCCACTGATGAATTGTTCTCACTGTTAGGAAATTTCTCCTTAATTCTAGGTTGGGTCTCTCCTTGATTAGTTTCCACCCTTTGCTTCTCGTCCTGCCCTCAGGTGCTTTGGAGCACAAGAGAAGGAGGATTGTGGGGTGCTTGGTGCTCTCTGAGCTTGGCTGTTTTCTTGAAGATGTCATCACTAAGCACTGATGATGTTACTTAGTTTGGTAATGAAATGTCTGCAACAAAACAGCCAAGCTCCCCTGTTTTGGCCAGAGGGTTGGACTAGAAGACCTCCAAGGTCCCTTCCAGCCCGGTGCTTCTATAAGTAGAGGATTATCTGCATTCCATTTGTCTGAATTGACTTTCCTTATTATGCCACGGAGTCTAGTGTGGCTTTGCTGACACAATTGTTCACTATCTCTGCTCAAGGCACTGCAATCTCTACTTCAAGATAACTTTGTGGAAAATGGACCTCAGTCTTAATTTAGGGACTGTTGACCTTTTTCTCTACTTTTAATGATGTGTTTTCTTTCTGGCAGTTTCTTTCCTTTTTTTTTTTTTAACAGAATGGCCCAATTTTTTCAAAAAACAAAACAAAACCCTGCAACACCCAACAAGATATTTTCATTGTTCAGTGTAAAGTGTTTAAATTTGGCTTCCCCAAAGCCTGTGTATGCTGGTAGTTCTCGGTTTATGAGCACAATTGGGCACAAAATTTCTGTAAACACACAGCCTACCAAGGCTACACATAAGGGACGTCTCTGGAAGATTTGATTGTTGCTTAAATCCATTGATTGTCTCCTTTTTAAATCCTTTTTTTCTCTGTTTCAGGAGTTTCTCTGTGACCCAAAGTTTAGCGATGAAGAAGACCTGGAAGAAAAGCTTGCAGTTTTTAAAGGTACTAGTCCACATTGCGTGAACCAAATGTAGAAAAACATTTTCCTTTGGGTTAGGGCTGGAAGCATTGCAATTGTCCAGAGGATGGAGAAGGAAACAATCCAACATGACAATCCGCAGTGTTATTACTTTGGATAGATCCATGCCTCTTAAAGCATGCTGGCCAGGGAATTCTGGGAATTGAATTCTCATATCTGGGAAATACCCTGGACCAAATTTCAGTTACCTGGAGAATGAGAGTCCATCTAAGCCAAGGAGATAGGAAATCTTTCAGTTGTCCCACGCTGCGGATAGAAAACAGTTCTTCATCTCACTTTTAGGGAGATTGGTGAGAATTTATTTTCTTTTTACCAGTCAAAATTACTTCCCAAAATTACTTCCATTCACCCTCCTCTTTTTCTTCCCCTCTTCTTTTTAAGTGAAACAGAGCACAACTCCTATTGTGGTCTCCTGCAGCTTGAAGTTCTCCAGATGTTTGGGGCCACCACTTCCCTGGCTCCAAATCCAGCACATCTGGAAGGGATTTTGCATCCCACCAGTAGCCAGGTTTCGTGGCCAAATCCGGCCTGAGGAACTGGCAAATGGTGGCTAGCTTTTTCAGCTGGGAAGTGAGATTATTTGTTAAGAATGTGTCTTTGGCTACAAGATCAGGGCGTGGCTGAGGACTGGGAATATTATTATTTGCCAGTACAACAGATGTGAATGGAACCTCTGGGTTTTTAAACATGTTTGACCTCCTTTGAGATTGCATTAGACTACACCCTACATTAGATGGTTTCACAAGAACAACTGAATTATCAAGTAACCAACCAGCCTTGGTTTTGCAAAACATACTCAAACCAGGAAAAGCAAACAAGATTGAAGTTGATCAGCAGTGGATCTGCAAGTAATCCTTGACTTTAGCAACTGTCCGAGGTTACCGAGGTGCTGAAAAATGCGACTGACAATCAGCCTTCACACTTACAACTGTTGCAACATTCCCCCACCCTCATGTGTTAAAAAATTCTGCCTCTGAAGGAATGGAGACTCGAAGTTGTGAAATGAAATTCGTGCTTGCTGCAAAGACCTACGAAAATTCAGCCTTGTGCCCCAAGCTGCAATGTGCAAAAAGACGATCTCTTTATTTGCTGCCTGGAGAGGATTAAGTGGCACGGTTGTGTCGGTTGTGAGCACACATGCAAAGCATACACCCTTTTTTTTTTCTCTCTCTCTCTTTCCAAATCTTTGCTCCTGTGCACTTCTGGCCGGAAAATCCAGCATTTTCCTGACCAAAGAATTTCCTCTTTTGGACCTGACCAACAATCAAGCTTTTGTTTCGATGTCTTTTCTCCCACCGGACACAAAGTGCACAGAAACACACATACACACAATGCACCCTGCAAACTTGGAATTTGTATCCTTCCCCACCTCCCTTAATGAGAATGTGTACATGCAGGATCTCCAAGGCTTTTTTCAAACCTTCTGTGGCTCAAAGCAGATGGGAGAAGCCAGGGCGGTTTTCTGTTTTTTTTTTTAAAAAAAGCATTTTGTCTCCTTGTTTTTCCACGAATTCACTGGGAACAAATTCTGGGAAGCGTTGAGTAGCAACGGTACAGAGGAATTTGAACCTTCAACTCATTTGTGCAACTTGTTAAGCCAGGAAGAGCAATGAGGCAAGGATTAACATAACCAAGTGTTCAGCAGGTTGTTGGAAAGCGTTTAAATCATCCCGTTTAAGCCTGTTTTATGGATGGATCTGAGGCAGTTTTAGGATAGGACCACATATCAAAGAAAGGCATGTTACTGTGCAGCGTAAAACTCTGGTAAACAAACAATAAGTGAACAGAATTTTGGGTTTTGTACTTTGCCTTACTCCTTCCTTCCTTCCTTCCTTCCTCCCATGCTCATCTTTCTTTTCTCCTTCCTTTTCCCCATCCCATTTTTTCTTCTTCTTTCTTCTTTGGTTGCCCTCTCTTCCTCCTTCCCTCACTTAATTATTTAATTCTTTCATTTACTTCTGCCTTTACTTTTCCTCTTTCCTCTCCTTCCTCCTTTTCATTTTGTGCTTTCTCCCCTCTCCTTCCTCCTTTCCCCCTTCTCCTCTCTCCACTCTTTCTTTTCTCTCTCTCTCTCTCTCTCTCTGGCTTTCTCTTCTTTCTCTCTCTCCCCGTCCTTCCTGCTTCTTCCATTTCTTTTCTTCTTGTAATAGCAATCACCCAGCCTGATCTCCCAGGAGGAAACAGCTGTATTTAAAGTCTCCTTTTTCTCTGAAAAGAGAACTTGGAAACCAGCAGAAAACAAGCATCAAAGTAAAGCTGCACTGAATAAAATAAAATAGCCAGCAGGAACAGGAAACGAGTCAAGGGGCATTTTCCAGCATCTTGGCACAGGGATAGTCCTTCAGATCTTTCAAAACAGGGAAGTACGTGTTGCAAAACAAAAAGGAGGCTGAAAAATAAAGAGAGAGAAATCCAGAATATTTTCCCTGCTGCTGACTAAATTAAGCTGGATAGCGTTTATTTACAAGTGAACATGAAACGGATCAGATCTTTTCCCTTATCTCCTTTTTTTTGCCTTGTTTTAACTCAAAAGCTTACAAGAAAAAGAAAAAAGAGAGAGGGAATCCTTTCTTGTGGAGGTTTGCCATCTCAAAGTCACAGCCTCAAGGGAAGAAAAGAGGAGGCCTACCCATCCTTTTCTCCAAAACAATTATAATAATGGCTCCAATATGTATACCTGGCATACTAGCTTTGACTTCAGAAGTTATGGCTTCTCCATCACTGGAGGCTTTTAAGAAGACACTGGACAGCCATTTGTCCGGAATGGGGTAGGGTCTCCTGCTTGAGCAGGGGGTTAGACTAGAAGACCTCCAAGGTCCCTTCCGACTCTGCTATTCTACCTTGGCGTGTTCTAAGAGGGCTGAGTTTGGATGGTGCTAACCTTTGCTTCTCTTTTCTAGAAAAATACATGGAGTTCGACTTGAATAATCATGGCGAGATCGGTGAGCTCCTCCTCTGGCCAAGTTGACCCCACTTGAAAAGAACAAACCAGTTTGTTTTGTTTCGTTTTCTGCATGATAGAGGGGAGTCCTCGAATTACGACTCTTAAACGACCGTTCACAGGCGGCGCTTTTTAAACAAGCCCCCTTACAACTGGTCCTCGCCCTTAAAACATCCCTGGGGTGGGGTCACGGGACTCCGTGTTGTGTTTTATGTTATTTTTATTATTTTAATTTAAAATGTACAGTCCGCCCATCTTACCTCAGGGTCATTCTGGGCAGCTTACAAAATGTTCTATGACAGTTTTGCCAGAGGGAGGGGGAAAAAATGGCATTTAAGTTTCAACGTTCCGCAAAGCCGCACACCCTCGCGAACCGTGGCTTCGCTTAATGACCGTGGTGCTCCTTGGACGACCACCTCCAGGGAAGCCCCAACACCGTGACTGGCCCCTTTTAAGACCTCCACGACTTGCGCTCCACTGTGGTTGTAAGTCGAGGAACTGCCTGTACAGCAGGCAAGGGATGTAGGCGCCTCTTCTCTGGGGTTCGGTTAGCGTCGCCCTCCGCAAGGCCTTTAGCGTCCTCTCTCCGTCTGTCGTTCCTCGCAGATCTCATGTCCGTGAAAAGGATGATGGAGAAGCTGGGGACTCCCAAGACCCACCTGGAGCTGAAGAAAATGATCTCCGAAGTCACCAGGGGCATCAGCGAAACCATCTCGTACCAGGATTTTGTGACCCTGATGCTGGGCAAGCGGTCAGCCGTCCTCAAGCTGTGAGTATCCGCAAAAGGAGCAAACAATGGGGTACTTGCAACAGTAACAGATAAAGTGAACAGATGATCCAGAGTTGGAAGGGACCTTTGTAGGTCATCTAGTCCAACCCCCTGCCCAAGTAGAAGACCCTACACCATTTCTGGCAGGTGGGAGTCCAGATGGGGAATATGAGCAACTGGCAGTGGCTCATTTAGTGACTGTTCAAAGCTGCAACGGCACCAGGGGTGGGGAGAAAGTGACCTACAGCCGTGGGATCGAAAGGCAGACTGCTTGGCAGCTGACTCGTATTCATGACGGCCTGGGATTTCCCCTTTTCTAACATTCTGACAAGCAAAGTCAAGTGAGGAAGCCGGGTTTATTTAAACAAAGGTGTTGCTAACTTAACAGCTGCATTGATTCACTTAACAACCAAGTGGCAAACAAGTTAGTAAAATAGGGGCGTGCTTGTGGTCATAAGTCAGGGGCTTCCTTTAAACAGAGGCTGGATTCTCTCTTGGACCCCTTTAGTGCTCCATTTACTAGCCTTTTAAGTTCTTGTTGGTTTATTTAAAAGCAATGGCCACCAAACTTCAGAGAACTCCATCCACAGAGAGAGGAGTTTCTCGCCCATCACTCCAGCTAAGGCCAAAAGCTATTTTGCTAAAGATTTAAAAATCTAAAATGCAAGAGGAACAAGAATGGCAGGAACAAACTATCCATTGTCTTTCAATCCCCGTCTCGGTTTCCATTCCTGTTCCAAGTTTTGAATCCTGGACGGGGAACAATGACTCTGAACTCTGCGTGGGCACAAGGGATTTGGCTCCCATTATGATCAAAGCTTTCCAATTCTCCTCCCTTCTTCTTCCCCTTCTCTTTGCCCTCCGGCTTACGTCCTCCCTCCATGTCCGACCCAGGCCATGCACACCCCAAGATTCGCCAGAGGAAGACCCGTCGGTTGTGATGTTGGAAGAACTTATAACTGGGGTGGGGTTAGAGGCAGCCAACTAGGGAGGTGAGAGGGAGCAGTCTAGCCATTCTCAGCGGAGAAAAGTTGGAGAGGTTGGGTATCTACAGGGCATCCCAGATGAGTAAGCGACAGGTGAACATCGGTTCTTCTCAAAGAGGTAGACCATAGAGTGTTAGGGCTGAAACGGATCTTGGAGGTCTTCCCAGAATTCCCCAGTGAGCATGCTTCTTAAGATGGACGGTCTTCAGAACTCCCCATCATGCTGGCCTGTCGAACATGCTGGCTGGGGGATTCTGGGTGTTGAAGTCCATATAATCTACAAATGACCAAGGTTGCTCTAGAGATGAAAGGAAGGTCATTTCTGATAATATCCCATTCATTCTTCTCTCCTTTTCGGTCCTCTCCTCTTAGGGTCATGATGTTTGAAGGCAAGAGTCAAGAAAGCACCCCCAAACTTTCAGGCCCTCCTCCGGAGAGAGAACTCTCGAGTCTTCCTTAAAGGGAGAGGAGAATACGGAACATTTTCCACCTCTGACCATCACAAGATCTCTGCCCCGTTGCTTTTAAACCAGCCCGTTTTAAAGACGACGTCTGAAGGAATGGCGAAGAAAAGTCCACCAGACATCATCCAGAAGACCATCTAAATCACCCCTCATTTTTAGTCTCAACCGTAACCCGAATAGCAAGCCCCATTGTTCTCAAGAACAGCAGAAAACTCTAAATGCAAAATCCAGATTTCATGGAGCGTTTTTCAAACAGACAAAACGCTCTCCTTTTTTCTCCCAAATCTGAAACGATTCAGATTTTCTTTACGACCACTTCTGTTCCAAACAGAAACTACTTTTTTCTGAAAATGGCTTTGCGTACAGGCCGAAGAAGAGCTGACCGCTCTGATCCAAGGGAGAAAAGAAATTCAGATGGTTTAGTCGAGTCATATCTTTTAAGGAGCATAACAGCCAGAATTTCGCATCAGGCAGCGTGTTATTTTTATTTTACCAAACGTGATGAAGCGAAGCAAAAAGGGAAAACCAGAGACGTTTCATCCTGAATTCAGAACCCGTCCTAAGCCAGATGGAGCAGGCTTGAGTGACATCATGGTTAGTTCTAGAGTTGGAGATCTACACATGAAAAAAATCCCATTTTTGCTACAACCACCACAAAAGTGTCTTCTCAGAGCTGCTTTTCTGATTTCTGAGGGATTATTTTTTTTCTTTCTTCTGTCGTCCTGTAAAATGCAAACGTTTTCGTGATGCTTGGTTTTCTAATCTTGGTTTCTTTGTTCAAGCCAATTTCCTTGATCAGACCAATGTGTCTTCCCCTTCTCGGTACAGGTAATCCTCAACTTACAACCATTTGTTTAGTGACCATTTAAAAGTTACAAGGGCAATGAATAAAGCCAGTCTTCACACTTACGACCGTCGTAGCAATCTCACGGTTGTGTGATCAAAATTCATTAGCAACTGGCATGTATTTATGATGGCTTCACGTGATCGTTGTTCCCAGCTGGCTTCCAACAAGCAAAGTCGATGGGTTAGGGTTAGGGTTAGGAAGCGGGATTCTCTTAATGACCACACAACTCACTTAACAACTGCAGTGATTTACTGAACAACCGTGGCAAAAAAAAAAAGTCGTAAAATCGGACGTGGCTCACTTAGCAACCAACTCGATTAAAATTCTGGTTTCAATTGTGATTGTAAGTTGAGGACTACCTGTATGTGAGTTGTGGAATAAGAAAGATTTGGCTGTGGAATTGGATTTGATCCTCTTGAGGTGTTCTTTTTTAGTGTCTGAGTTCACCAGGATCAGTTCTCCGTTGACTTGAATTCGATCGAGTTTCTTTCGTTTTCTTGGTATCAATACAAAATAATTTGCCATTTACTTCTATTGTTTTTCTTTTTTCTTTTCAACTTCCCAGTCTAACCATTCAGCCTTGAGGTCTCTTGGTCATCTCCCATTCAAATGCTAACCAGCTTCAACCCTGCTTAGCTTTCCAAGGTCCACCAAAGATGGCGAGAGGCGCCCCCTGCTGACGTTCAACCCAAATGAACCAATATAGTTAGACTCACATTAAATAATTCATATTCTGGCTTCTGATGTGTGTGTGTGTGTGTGTGTGTGTGTGTGTGTGTGTGTGTACACACACACACACACACACACACACATATATCATGGACACCAATGAAAAATACCCTGTGTGTAAGAGGATTCGTGCCACATGCTAAACTCGGGATCATGGCTCTATCCACACGACATTTGGTTACGGGCATGGTGACCTCTCCCAGTGCACCATAGACCCATAAGTGTATTTCAGCATAATGTGTTGTGTGAACCCTGGGGAGGTGTGTTATTTCAGCTGTGGAAACCCACCTTTGTTGTTCATAGACCTTCCTGACTGTATTGACAAGGGTTGTACTACCTCACCTTTGCTTTGACACTCCCTGGAGTCATACATTGCACAAAGCCACACAACTATTATTTGGGTTTAGCTTCCTGGTTTGTGTGAACCCAGGAGGCTGCAAATCGAGGCTTAGAACTCAGTGTGCCAGGTCAATCTACCCAATGGTGGTTTATTCAACCAGCGGTGGTTAATCAAGTCTTGACTTTGAAACATGGGCAAAACTAAGCGGCATGGGCTATGAGGAACATTTGTCTTCTGGGATGTCTTCAAAGTCAGCTATTGAGGAGTGTCCAGAAGGTTTTGAGATATGGCTGAAAATACAACAACAGCAATGAACTTCAAGCTACCACCTCTAGTAGCATAATTCTTATGGCATACATGGATCTGGAATTCAAGGGCTTCCGTTGACTTGCTCATACAAGGAGAAATTGCATCCAGTTCTGGTCACCACAATATAAAAAAAAGATGTTGAGATTCCAGAAAGTGTGTGGAAAAGAGCAACAGGAATGGTTAAGGGGCTGCATGCTAAAACATAGAAAGAATGAATACAGGAATTGAGTTTGTATAGTCTAGTGAAGAGAAGAACCAGGGGTGACATGATAGCAGTCTTCCAGTATTTGAGGGGCTCCTACAAAGATGAGGGTGTCAAGCTATTCTCCAAAGCACCAAAAGGCAAATGAGAAATTGTAAATACACGCCTGCTGCCAAATCCCCACATTTTGATCCCATGATCCTAGGAACGCTGTGACATCCATAAAAACAAACACAAAAACACCCACACGCACATTGACTTGTTGATTTTTATACACACAAACATAAAGAGGGAGAGAAGGAGACACAGAGCAATTGATATTTCATTTTTATCTATAAACACTTGACTCTTATTAAGATTATAATTCATGTTACAGACGGGCTCGTGGACACTTTCATTTTTAACATTCTCACTCGTATTTTATTTGGGTTTTTTATTTTTATTTACTATTTTGGTTCGTTGCACTGTCAGCCAGATGTTTTGACTGGATTTAGCATTTGTATCTACTTCCCAAGGACCTGGGATAGGCATTGCAGGATGTAAGACATTCCAAGCAAAGCTGCCTTTTGCAATTGACCAGCAGGAGTTTTGTCAATGCCAGTGGTGTTCAAGGGATGCTGCCGTTGTTTTGGGGTTTGCACACAAGGCTCCTATGACTACTGGCATATCTCTGCTTCCTTTTGCCAGTCGTCCTGTTTCTCTCTGAGGTCTTTCTATTTGATGATCTTCTCCCATTCTTCCTCTTCTATTCTGATACCTCCAGGTACTACCCTTTCCACTATCTAGACTGTCTGATGTGTTGTGTAGCAGGTGGCTGTTTGAATTCTAAGGACCCAGAGCATTTTAACTTATTTTATTTTTATTATGTTTATCTCTATTATTTTCTTTTTCACACACAGCCAGTGTACGTTCATATAGAAACACACCAACTCACTGACATCTATTTTTTTCAAAAAAAAAAAATCCTGCTCCTTGCAAATATATATATATATATATATATTTGGGTGTGTAGCAATAACCAATTGCATACAGATATTGGGGATCTGCAGGTAAGCCTCAGTTCAGCCTATGCGCCCAACTGTGGGGGGGGAGTGCCTCTCCTTGACTGGATTCCCATAGCCCCCCAACCCCCCAAAAAATCACCCCACAATCATATAGTGGCTGCCTTCCCACGACTAATTTTAAAACTAAGTCCAGCAGACACAAGACTGTTGTGCAAATGCAGCCTCTGGATGGAGAAATGCAAGCAGCAACCCTGATTGGGTTAATCCTTTGGGGAAGAGATCCTTCTTCTTGCAAAGAGATCCTTTCTTTTGTAAAATCCTTTTTCAGAAGATGCTGAGATAGATATTTAGATGCTGTCTAAAAGGGACATATAATCCCGGAAGTCGAAGAGTCTGCATGACTCTAATGTTCCCGCCTCTATGTCCTGATGCTTTTGTTTTCATCTCCTTAGCACCAGCCATAGAGTTGACCGACCGGAAAAGGGAGGGAAGATACCGGAAGGACGTCATTTTTTTCCTTCCCTCCCGACGGAACAGAACGTCCGGGACTCCCAGGCGGGCTAGGACCAGCGGCGGAGGCGGCATTGGCCGCATCTCTCATTTCCATCCTTTTTTCTCTCGCAACTCCCCTTCAGCTCCTTTCCTTTTGGGGGGGGGGCAGGTGTCAAACTTAAACCTAGAGCGTCGCCGGAAGCGGAAGCGCCCGCTCGTCCGTCCGGTTTCTCCTTCCCCTCCGTTGAAAAAAGCGGGGGATGTGATAACGGGCGGCGCGTGTCCGGGCTGCCGGCGGTGGCGGCGGCGAGATGGGCGACGATATGGACGTGATCCCCGAGCGGGAGATGAAGGTGAGGCCGGGCTTCGAAGGCCGAAGGGGGCCGGACTAGGGGCGGGGGGCAGAAAGAGACGGAGGAGGGTTTTTAGTGCCCCCCTCCCCCAATTTCCTCCTTCCGGGTTCATGACCCCCTTTTGGGGGCTCCTTTGATGAGTCTGGGGAGGGGAGTCGCCCCCTCCTCCTCTCCCCCTCCCTTGTCCCTTTGCAGCCTTTCTTCCTGCACAACAACCCCGCCAGGTAGGCCAGGCAGGATAAGCATCTCATCTCATGTCATTATTATTATATTGTATTATGTTAGTGTTATATTAGAATTATTATATTATATTATATTTTTATTATACTGCATTTTATTATGTTGTTATAATTATATCATATTTTATTATAATTATACTGTATTATATTAGATATATATGTTATACTGTGTTGTGTATTATGTTATATATATTATATTATACTGTATTAGATTATGTACATTATATTTATTATATGTTATTATATTAAATTACATTAATATTTTACATATTATGTTATCAACTATGCTTTTTGTTACTTTATTTTACTTTATTTAATTTTAATGTATTGTTTAGTAAGTTTGTGTGATGCTCCTCTTGCTGTCCAAAGTGGCTTTAAGGAGCTTTCCAAGTTGGAAAGGTCCACTATGGGGTGTTTGGAGAGACCCTGTCCTTCCTCGTCCCCACCTGATTAAAAATAAAACAAAGGAATTATCCTGATTTGGGTAATTTAAACGTTTTCCAAGCCAAGAAGCTGGATTTACTTCTTCCCCCAGCCCACTGTCAAAAGAAATGTCCTGACTTTGGTTACCTAAAGCAAATAAACCGACTTTTTTAACAGTTAGAACGTAGAACCATAGGGCTGGTAGGGATTCCATTCTCATTCAGCTCAGCAACTGCAGAATAATAGGGTTGGAAGGGACCTTGAAGGTCTTCTAGTCCAACCCCCTGCTCAAGCAGGATACCATTCCGGACAAAGGCCTGTGCAGTCTTTTAGAAGCCTCCAGTGATGGAGCACCCTTAACTTCTGGAGGCAAGGAGTTCCGCTGGTTAATTGTCCTCACTGTCAAGAAATTTCTCCATAGTTCAAGGTTGGATCTCTCCTTGATTAGTTTCCATTGGTTGCTTCTCGTCCTGCCTTCTGGGGCTTTAAAGACCTTCTTTGTGGCAGCCCCTCAAATATTGGAAGGCTGCTATCATCCCCTTTGTCCTTTTCTTCATTAGACTAAAATGAAATTTCTAGTATATATACATTTCATTAGACGGAGTTAAAAGTTTGGATTTGGTTCTTTTTTTTTTTCCCCCTTCAGGGATGTCATGTCCCCTTTAATGTTTCTCTTTTTGGTAAAGCTTCTAATCTGTTTTTTTTTCCTGGCAGGATTTTCAATTCCGGGCCCTGAAGAAAATCCGGATCTTCGAAGCCCCCGAGGATTTGCCCAAAGAACGTGGCAACCTGCTAGTGGTGTCCAACAAATACGGACTGACATTCACCGGTTGTGCAGCTGGACTGCAGATCTTTCAGACGAAGAACCTGCTTATGCAGATTCAGGCTGGAGATTCTCCTAATAAAATAGGTGAGTTTTATATCGGGGTTCGGTCCCTCCTGTTTAGCTAGTTTGCAGGTTTGTTTGATGGAACAGGTGCCACTGTGTGTCAGCTCTCAGTGACCCTAAGAGATAGATGATCTCCACGAAGATCCGTCACCAGCCTGGTCCTTCAGGTCTTCAAAAGTTGCCCCCATCACCATATAACTCAAATCACTCCATCTTGCTGCTGGCAATATTCTGCCTGCAAAATGCCCAGCATCTATGCTGCCGATGACTCCAGAAGTTATGTGTGCTCCAACACTGGAGGTTGTTTGTTTGTTTGTTTTTAAAAAAAGAGATTGGACAACCATTTGTCTGAAATGTCAGAGGGTGTCCAGCTTGGGCAGGGAGTTGGACTAGATGACCTACAAGCTCCCTTCCGTTATTCTATATTCAATGGAATGACTTGCCCTCAGAAGTTGTGGGAGCTTCATCCCTGGAAGCTTTCAAGAAGAGATTGGATTGCCACCTGTCAGATATGGTGTAGGGTCTCCTGTTTTGGGGCAGGGGGGCTTGGACTAGATGACCTACAAGCTCCCTTCCAACCAGTTTTGTAGCCCTTCACCTTATGAGGCGTTAGCAAGATAGAAAGTAGGAAGGGGGATGGACTAAAAGACTTCCCTTTCTGTTACTGTGTCCCTTGAAAGCCTCTCTCTCTTCAAGGGACAGAACTGAGCAGAGAGGCAGCTGGGATTGGCAGTGTTGGTGCGAGAGGGATTTGTGTTCGTGGGGAAACAAAAGCGGCACAAAGCAGGCTAAGAAAAACAGAAATACTGTCCACCATGACAGTCCTCCAATTATCCAAGGGGCTGCCCCAAAGAAAAGGGGGTCAATCTATTCTCCAAAGCACCCGAAGGCAGGACGAGAAACAATAGGCGGAAGCTTATCCAAGAGCAATAGAGTTGTTGTTGTTTCAACTTTTCCTTCCATTTTGTTTCCACAGTAGAGAATATGCAGGGTCTTTTTGTCCCGACCAAGTTTTGGGTGCATCACTTGGCGCTCAGCTGTGATAACCTCACGCTGTCGGTTTGCATGGCCTCAAATGAAGTTGGGTCCTTTGTTGGCTTTTTCGACGTCCGCACCTTTGTGAATCAGGTGCGCTGGTTCCTCTGTATAAGTTTGAGCAACAAAATTTGATGTCTGCTTTGATCTTTTGTGCCTGACATTAATCTAGTCAACTTCTGGTCTTCTCATCCTTCTCATCTTTCCTACTACCTCCTAAAATTGGCAGAGCTTTTGTTAATTTCCTCTCTCAAGGCTAAAAGGGAAAGTCTGTCTATCCATTTATCCACGTCTGTCTGTCTATCCATCTCTCTTTTTCTCTCTCTCTTTCTCTCTTTTTCTCTCTCTCCGTCTCTCTCCCCCTCTTTCTCTCTTCCCTCTTTTTCTCTCTCTCTTTTCTCTCTCTGTCTCTCCCCCTTTCTTTTCCTCTTTTCCTCTTTCTCTCTTTTTCTCTCTCTCCGTCTCTCTCCCCTCTTTCTCTTTCCCTCTTTTTCTCTCTCTCTTTTCTCTCTCTGTCTCTCCCCTTTCTTTTCCTCTTTTCCTCTTTTTCTCTTTTCTCTCTCTCCGTCTCTCTCCCCTCTTTCTCTTTCCCTCTTTTTCTCTCTCTCTTTTTCTCTCTCTGTCTCTCCCCCTTTCTTTTCCTCTTTTTTTTCTTTCTCTCTTTTTTCTCTCTTTTTCTCTCTCTCTCCCCCCTTTGTCTCTCTCTCTCTCTTTCTCTCCCCCACTCTTTCTCTCTCTCTCTTTCTTTCTCTCCCCCTCTTTTCTCTCTCTCTCTCTCTCTCTCTCTCTCTCCCCCCATACATTTATCTACCCATCCATCTCTCTTTACCCATCCACCCATGCATGGGTCATCTTTCAGTCTATCTATCCATCCACGCCTCTCTCCATCCCTCCATGTCTCTCTACCTGCCTATCCATTCATCAGTGTCTAGCGTCTGTCTGTGTCTCTCTGTCCATCCATCCTTGTTAAATGCTCGCTTGATCTCTTCCCAACAGGCTAAACAGCAGAAACGGCCGTTTGCTTATCAGAAGATGGCGGGCGCTCTGGTCAACGACCTGAAGTGGAATCCAGTCAACGCCACGATGTTAGCTGTCTGTCTGTCAGATGGGAGTGTGTCCGTCTTGCAGGTGACGGACACTGTAAAGGTGTATGCCACACTTCCTGCTTCGGTGGCCGTCACATCTGGTGGGTTGCATGGTTCCATCCCCTCACCCAAACCTGGTCTTCTTCTTTTTAGCTATTTGTTTCTTACTTATGTATACCTCACCCTTTATTATTATTATTTTTTTTAATAAATTACTCAAGGCAGTGAACATGCCTAATCCGCCTCCTTCCTCCCATTTCTCTACAACAACAACTCAGTCACTTAGAATCGGTGGGGTGGGCTGAGAGAGAGAGAGGGACCGGTCCAAAGTCACCCAGCTGACTTCCATGCCTGAGGTAGAACTAGAACTCACCATGTCCTGGTGATTGGCCCAAAGTCACCCAGCCGGCTTTCATGTTTGAGTCGGGACTAGAACTCACTTTCCTCTATTTTCTAGCCTGGTGCCTTAACCACTAGACTAAACTGGTGGAGAACAAACTCATAATCCTGGTTTACAAGGCCAGTATGCTGATTACTAAGCCATGTTGGACTATAGCTTCTATCTTCTCAGCATGACACGTTGTTGGCTTCATTATCTGGTTTGATAAACCATGCCTGAAGTGTCCTTGATTGGCACCAAGGCTGGGGTGCAAAAATTGGCCTGATTTGTCTCAACGATGGGTTGTTCTCTTGGGGTTTGTGAGCCAGGTTGGTGTAATTAATGTACCATTTTAAAGGCTATTTTTTTTTAAAGAAAGTTGTTTCCCCCCCAGTGTGTTGGAGTCCTAAAGGAAAACAGCTGGCAGTGGGCAAACAGAACGGCACCGTGGTCCAATATCTTCCAGTAAGTCTTAATTTTGGCTTATTTCCGATCTGCAATAATTTCCCATCCGTTCCCAATTCGTGGTTAAGGACCGGATGGAGTTTTGGGGCGTAGTTATCTTAGTTTAATGGGTTCTTCAAATCACCCGGGTGGCTCAACATCCAGAATATTGATTAATTTGCAGAATAATTAGCTTAGCTGTGGGTGACTTAGAACTTCACTGAAGTGCTGCACCAACAGACAGAAACATGTGGGGTTTGTGTTTTTTTCCCCAATTTTTCAGAACCTGCAGGAAAAGAAAACAATTCCTTGCCCTCCATTCTACGTGGCGGATAATCCCGTTAAAGGTACAAAATTTAGTGATATTTCAGTAGGAACACGTGGTAGGCCTTCGTTCTGGTATTAACACAAGTTTCTAATAACTAAACTAGGCAAACCTGTGCTTGGTTTTGCAGAAAAATAAGAATTTTTTAAGTGACATTTAAAAACGCAAAGTAAAAAAAACAATACAGATAGTCTGTAACTTACGACCACAATTGAACCAAAAAAAAACCTTTTTTGTTAAGTCCAAACAATTTCACTAACTTAGAAGCCTCCATCCTTCTGGTCATGTGTGTTGTTGTTTTTAATCTCTTCCTCCTTATCGTTGAGCATCTTCCCCAAAAAGGGACAATGTGGAATTTGATGGGTCAGTAAATACATCCACCTTGTTACGAGGCGCCTCAACGATAAGGAGGCAAATGACTCTTCTAAAATAATCCCCTTTTTTTAATTGTTCTTCTCCAGTCCTGGATGTGTTGTGGATTGGCACTTACGTCTTCTGCATCATTTACGCCGCTGCGGACGGCAGTTTAGAAACTGCCCCTGAAGTGGTTATGGCTCTGTTGCCGGTATGTACCCACCATCTTGCTTTTAAAAAAAAAATAAAGTAAAAGAAAAGATGAGAAACTACGCTGTTCTCTCCATTCAGAAAAAGGAAGACAAGAGGCCTGAGCTGTTTGTCAACTTTATGGAGCCTTGTTATGGTAGCTGCACCGAGAGACTGCACCATTACTTCCTTAACTTCGTTGAAGACTGGTAAGTACCAAATAAATAGAATATTTATAGCTCAAGGTTGAACTGTGGAGTCTGGCATTCTCTGCCCCTTTCTTGCAGGAGTTTCCTTATCCAACTAGGTAACGTCATCAGGGCTACAAGGAAGTGAGACTTGTTTTCTGTTAGTTCTGCACATAATTGTTTCCCTGAAGACATTTCATGACCCAACTTGGTAACATCATCAATGCTAGTGAGTGTAGATTGCTCCCTGTTTATATACAGAAGCTCTGAGCTGGGTTGTCTTCTTGCAGACGTTTCATGACCCAACTAGGGTAAATCATCAGTGCTTAGAAGCCTTCTACCACTGTTGACGTCACCTAGTTGGGTCATGAAACGTCTGCAAGAAGACAACCAAGCTCAGAGAGAACCCTACCGGTCGATAGTCAAATAGAATTTGCAGGAAAATACAACTTCAATTTCTGCTAGATGCCCCCAGGTGTAATGGCATCACCTGCTGATCCAACCTGAGATCTTCTCAGGGATAAGGTAATGAATTGGAGAAGCAAAGCCACAGTTACGCAAGATTTTGCCGTGGGTTAAATCAAAATGCTTTCTCAGTTTAGTATTTCAACAATGCTTTCTGCAAATCACAAATAATAACAAGAAACCCCCATAAATCCTCAGCCACAATTCCTTGCAAGCCGAGTTAACGTGGTTAGATCAATCCCAGTTCCTTCTCGTATCCTTCAACATGTCAGGTGTTTGTTTCCTGTTTGTGGGCTGATCAGATCCCTCAAGGCTATGCGTAGGTGGTTCTTTTCACAGGAAACCTGAGGGGGAACTTGGTTTGTTCTTTAAACAAAGATTTCCCTTGAATTTTCCCATTGATGTGTTTCTTTCCCCCCTTCCCCCCCTTCCTAGGGATCTGGTCTTATTAGCTTCTGCCGCTTCCACCGAAGTCAGCATCCTGTCAAGGCAAGGAGATCAGGTAATTATTCTCTTCCCAAGCTCAGGCAGAGTAGATCTCTTTTGTAAGAAGAGGAGGGGAAAAAGTATCACGTTTTGGATTCCTATGAGAGAAAAATGCCAGGGGGGGGGGCGGACTCCAGCCATATCTGTCCAGCCTGCTTGGACTTCCAATTTGATTCTGCTCTTACGATACAGGTAGCCTTTGACGTACAACGTTTCGTTTAGCGACCGTTCAGAGTTTTGCAAATGGTGTGGCCATTTCCCACACGGCCGTGGCAATATCCCCACGGCCGCGGAATCGAAATCTAGGTGTCGGGCAAGGCGTTCGTGTTCATGACGCTTGCCGTATCTCGGGGTCGATCTCCTTTTTTCGTGACCGTCCGACCTGCAAAGACCCCAGGATGCGTGGATCAGGCGGTCGTGGGGATACCGCAACAGTCCTGTGTGTGAAAAATGACACTTTTTGTTTTTTATGGCAAACTTTGGTCATTAAAGGAGCTGCTGTGAGTTGGGGGCTACCTGTGACCCCCCACGTTAAGGCCTTGGGGGTTTTTGCAAACGTGTCTTGAGAGACGGATTAAATTCTCTTGCAGCCGAACTGGGAATTGTGGGTGTTGGAAGATTCCAGTCGCGCAGAGCTTCCCGTGACAGACAAGAGCGACGATTCCTTGCCTGTTGGGGTGGCCATTGATTATAGCAACAACGCACCCATCACTATTAGTAAGTAGGAGGATTATTTGTTTGATCTGGGAAAGGGGGAAAGGTTCATAGTGAGACTGTCTAATCTACCGACGCTGTTCGTTTTATTTTATTAAATTTGTATGCCGTCCACCTGTTTACGAAGCGGCTCTGGGCAGCTTACGAGAGTATAAATAACGCAACAAAACAATTGCAAGAGGCCTTAGATTTATATACTGCTTTCACAGGGCTTTACCGCCCTCTCTGAGCAGTGTACACAGTCAGCCTCTTGCCCCCAACAATCTGGGTCCTCAGTTTACCAACCTCAGAAGGACGGAAGGCTGAGTCAACGTTGAGCCATTCAGAATCGAACTGCTGGCAATGGGCAGAGTTAGCCTGCAATATGGCTTTCTAACCATGGAAGGAAGGGAGGAAGGGAAGGAAGGAAGGAAAGGAAAGAAGGAAAGGAAAGGAAAGGAAAGGAAAGGAAAGGAAAGGAAAGGAAAGGAAGGAAGGAAAGGAAGGAAGGAAGGAAGGAAGGAAGGAAGGAAGGAAGGAAGGAAGGAAGGAAGGAAGGAAGGAAGGGTGGATCCTCCTTTTACCAGCTGCCAGTCCTTGCCTGCTCTACTTACACTTCCTGGATTTTAAGAGAGTGTTTCTGCTTGGTGTGTGAACCTTTTGCGTTTTGGTGTGGTTCTCCCAGGTGAAGATAAAACCTTGGCTCCTGCTCCGGTCTTGATGTTACTATCCACAGATGGCGTCTTGTGCCCCTTCTACATGGTCAATCAAAACCCCGGCGTTCGGTCTCTTCTGGTGGCCCCTGAATCTCTCTCTGTCGAAGGGGAGAGAGGGGCGAAAGCCACAGGTAGGCCTTTGACGCTTCCCCTGGGAGGTTTCTCGGTGTTGGCGAGTTGTGTTTGTCTTATCTAAGACGGGGTCCCCAAACTTGGCAACTTTTTAAGACTTGAGGGCTTCAACTCCCAGAATTCTGTTTGGAGACCTCTGATCTAAGAAGTAACGGGAGTCTCGCGGCTTTCCAAGAGAGCCTCCATTAATAATTTTCGTTAACAACTGCGGCCAAAATAGTTGTAAGATCTCGTTAATGGTCAATCTCTCCCTTCCAGGCACCCCAGCTCCTTCAGCTGCCGCCAAGAGTGATGCTCCTCCATCCCCTCCAGCCCCAGGTCCATCCGTAGTCCCAAGCAGTGGGGCCACTCCCTTCGCTTTTGCAAGCCCCCCTCTCAAAGCCCCTGTCCCGGCTCCGAATTCTTCTCTGCCTTATGCGTTCCCGTCGGAGGCCTCAACAGCAGCTCCTGGGCCAAGCACAAGCAAGGCCGCCGAGTTCTCTTCTCCCGCTACCCCGAAGGCACCCCCAGCTTCCGTCTCCTCGTCCGGCCTCATCCCGGTTTCCGCTCCATCTTTCTCCTTCGGGACGGCGAGCTTCAAGAGCCGCGTCGACGGGCCTGTTCCTTCCATCGCCACAAAGCCCAGCTTTGCTCCAGCGGCGTCCTCCGTCAAGGTCAACCTCAACGAAAAGTAAGCGGTCTTTTTTAAGTCTAGACCAGAGGTCTCCAACCTTGGCAACTTTTAAGACTTGTGGACTTCAACTCCCAGAATTCCTCCTCCGGTCATGTTAGCTCAGGAATTCTGGGAGTTGAAGTCCACCAGAAGTCTTAAAGTTGCCACGGTTGGAGACCTCTGGTCTAGACGAATTACATTCCCTTCTCGCCCAACGGGGTGGGCCTGGTTCTTCCTCAACCTTAAGAGAACTGGGATTTGAGGATTCCTCATAGGATCTTAGCTTTTCCTATATTTATTTATTTGTATCCCACCTTTTATTGTTTTTCCAAGCATTTTTTTACCCTTCCAAACAAAATCCTGGCCTTTTAGCCAACTCCAGAGTTTCTTCATTCAGGACACAAAATGGTTGCTTAACGCTGGAGCTTAAGCTTCTGAATCCATCCTGAATAAATGTTTTGATGAGTTCAGGGGCCTGGCTGACATCACAGGGGGTGTCATGGATTCATTGGTGCCTCATTGAGACATGAAAAATCGGGGCCATGTATTAAGTTCCAGCCAAGCTCATTTAAGGCCCAGAATTGCCTTACAGGGGAGATGAGAAGCATAAAATGTTAATAATAAAATTAACGTGTTACTCAGGCCTGTATAGAAGAATCTAGTCCACTAACAGCACTAAATTGGCACTTCGAGATGGGTTGGATTTGGATCAGTTGTGGGAACGTAACGATTCTAGGCTACACCCTCTCTTGACGCCGCCTCTATGACCTTTCTCCTCCTGCACCCAGGCCCTAATCTGAAGATGTTCCAGGCTTGGTTCCTAGCACCTCTTCATTTTATAAGTCAAGACAGGTTGATCAATGCCGAGGAATATCTAATTCAAGAATGCTAGGCGGCGGTTGCTTTACCTATTTTCATTTTTGAGTTTTCCCTCTTCAGGTTCGCGGCTGCCGAGTCTGCTGCCCCTCCCACCAACACCGGCCAAGGTTCTTCGCCCTTCCTCTTTCCCCCGGCTGCCAAGTCTACCCCTGCAGGGTCCCTAAGCGTGCCTACGCCTCCTCTTCCTCCCGCCCCCATAAAGGCTTCTACCCCGGTGACTTCAGCAAGTATGGTTCAGTCTTTGCTTTCCCCAACTTCCTTCCTTGTGGTTGTCTTTGTCATTTGAGTGTAAGCTGTTGGGGCAGGGGCGTTCCCCGTGTTCCCACCCATCTCTGTTCTTCTCAAAGTGACCCACTAACGGAAGGCGGTCCTCGATTTACGACGGTAATGGAGCCCGGAATTAAGTCATTGCCGTTGTTAAGCAGGTCGCTCCTAACTTTACTTTCCTTGGAACGGGCGTTCGCCTCGTTTTGTCTTTGAAGGGTTTAAGTCGTAACTGACCTCTAGCAGCAGTTGTGCCAGAGTGTGTCCCTCTTTTTGTGTTCTTGCCCCCAACAGTGCGTCCACCTCAAAGCGCTCCAGCCGCCTCGGGCCTTCAGAAAGCTGCCAAGGTATCCCCCGTGGCTCCGAAATCGAGCCCTTCTCAGGTAAGAAGGAATTGGATCACTCTTCCGTGAATTGAGCCCTTCCGTATTTAGTTTAGTTTAGTTTACTTTGTAGTCGTTGCACCTCGTACAACGAAATCAAACACTGTCTTCAGTGCACATCGTGACCATGCAAATAAACACAAACGCACACCCTTCACACGCCACACATTGAATGGAAAACTCCTGACACCACACCAACACTGCACTATACAGCAGAATTCAAAAGAGCTACTGCCCTGGGATAGAAGCTGTTTTTCAGCCTGTTTGTCCTTGTTTTTGGTATTCTGTACCGTCTGCCAGGTGGTAATACTGTAGTTCAAAAAAAGGGTGCCCAGGATGAGATGGATCTTTGAGAATGTTTTGAACTTTCTTAAGGCAGCGGGAGCTATAAAGCTCTTCCAAAGAGGGGAGAAAGCAACCAATTATTTTCTGGGCAATGACATTAACCCTCTGGAGTGCTTTCCTATCTGCCACTATGCAGTTGGCAAACCATACAGAGGTGCAATAAGTTAAGATACTCTATGGTGTAGCGGTAGAAGGTCACCAGCAGTTTTTCATTCAATTGTTGTTTTCTGAGAAGTCTCAGGTAGTTTTCTCTCTGCTGGGCCCTTTTGACCAGGGATGCAATTTGAGCCCCCCAGGTCAGGTCCTCTTTTAGGGCAACACCCAGAAACTTAAAACTAGCCACTTGCTCCACTCAGTTTCCATTGATAAGCAAGGGCTGGAGGTCCGATCTGCCTGATTGCAAATTGAAAACTGGGATGTCTATGCAGGAAGAGAGGGTTGAACATCTATGGGTATCGACGGCATTGCCAAACTGACAGCCGACGCGCCCTTTAATCGTCTTTATTTTGCCTGTGGAAGGATGTAAACTTCCATGTGGGTTTCATCGCCTTTCCCAGGTGGCTTCGGTGCAACAGCGTGCCTACAATTCCTTCCTTCAACCGGTTGTGGGTTTTCTCTCTTCATCCTGATCCTTCCTTCTACTTGATTCGTTCTCTTGATGGACGCTTTCATGTTGCCCCTTCCAGATTCGGCAGCAGCCTGCCGGTGTTGGGGTGGAGAAGCAGCCCTGCCAGTGGAAAGAGACGGATCCTGTCATTGTCGGGATAAGAGAAGAGGTATACTACCTTTGCCCCTGGGGACTCTTCTTGGAGTTTTGTAAGAGCCTGTTAGAAGATAGGTGTTGTGGCCTGTTGGCCGCCAGTCCCTCCAGCAGCTGAATTGGAGGAGGAGGAAGAGGAGGGGTGGCAGTCAGGGTCAGCATCAAGGCAACCTGGGAGCTCCGGGGGGGGGGGATGGAGAAGGAATGGAGCTGTCTCAGAGGGACAGAGGCAGAGCCTGGGTCGTCCATCAGCCTTCAGATGGAGAGTCAACAGCCCCCAGGCCTGGAGGTGGCTGATGAGGAAGGGGGACGGGGGTGGTAGAGCGGGTCAGGGGTCTGGGCACGCTGGGTGGCTGATGAGGAAGAGGAGGAACAGCCGGGTCCAGTGCCTGATGTGCGGATGCACAGAAGTCAGAGAGGAGAGGAGAGCGGTGGAAATCTATGGGCTGGTCCTTGGGACAGAAGAGCCACCGCTGCTAGCAAAGCTCCACCCTAGCTCTGAGGATAAAAGGCAGCGGGCGGAGATGAATAGCCGTGGCAGGCAACCATACATCTCCCCTGCCAGGTGGACTTCTTAGCCTGCAGTGAGAGGGAAACTTTTTGCCTGGGCTGCCGGCATTCCTAATTAAAAGAATCTTTGCGTTCACTTCAGAGGGGTTTGTCGTGTTTGGGAGCTCCCTCTTGTTGAGCTCTTCTCTCTCTGCCTCCCACTTGTCATTCCCCGGAACTGAGCTTTCTGTTCTCGACCGTCCACTCGATTCACCCGCAGATCGCCCATTTCCAGAAAGAGTTGGAGGAACTGAAGGCTCGAACGGCCAAGGCCTCGTTTCAGGTGGGCAGCGAAGAGGAGAGGAAGAAGTTACGCATGGAAGCTAGCGACCTGCACACTTTCCTGCTGGAAATCAAAGAGACCACAGAGGTAAGGAGGGGGCGGTGAAGTCGCCCGGTACCGAAAGCGGCAGGTTTGGGGGTAAAAACAGATCTGTTGTTTGAATTCAGGCAATCAATCAGAATAGAGCTGGAAGGAACCCTGGAGGTCATCTAGCCCAACCCCCTGCTCAAGCAGGAGACCTTTGACCATTTCAGACAATTGGCTGTCCACTCTCTTCTTGAAAACCTCCAGGGATGAAGCACCTACAACTTCCGGTGGCAAGCTGTTCCACTGGTTAATTGTTCTCCCTGTTGGGAAGTTTTAATTCCAGGTTCCTTCTCTCCTTGGTTAGTTTCCATCCGTTGTTTCTTGTCCTGCCCTCAGGTGCTTTGGAGGATAAATAGCTTGCTTCCTCCTCTCTGTGGCAGCCCCTCAGATACTGGAATGCTGCTATCATGTCACCCCTGGTCCTTCTTTTCTCTAGACTAGCAATAATAAAACCAGGAGCAGATTATTTGTTAGGTTCAGGCATTTATTTTTTCCCCCTCTGTTTTCCTTTATTATTTTCAACGTATTCTACTTTAATATTGGTATCCTGCTTTTAGTATTTGTACAAACAATTCAAGGCTTCAGAACATGTGCAACACACCTTCCTCCTCCTCTCCTCCTCCTATTTTACCCACAACAACCCCCTTTGGAGGAAGGTTGGGCTGAGGTAAAGGAACTGTCCGAAAATCACCCAGCCAACTTTCATGCCTAAGGCAGGACTAGAACTCCCAGTCTCCTGCTGATTGGCTCAAGGTCACCCAGTAGACTTTCATGCCAATCACCGTCTCCTGGTGATTGGTCCAAAGCTCTGAGCCAGCTTTCATAGCTGAATGCAGGACTAGAACTCCCCAGCTCCCGGTCACTCAATACATGGTCATAAGACAAGGACAGCCTGTAAGCCGCCTCTTTCTCTCACCCGCCTCTTGCAGTCTCTTCATGGAGACATCAGCCTTCTGAAGACCAATTTGTTGGAAGGCTTTGCCGGGGTGGAGGAAGCCCGGGAGAAGGACGAGCAAGCTCACAACTCGGAGTACCTGCACCTGCTTTACAAGAAGCCTTTGGACCCCAAGAGCGAAGGGCAGCTTCAGGTAGGAGCAGAGCAGCCTGATCGGAGCCCAGAAGCAAAGCCTGGAGGATCTCTCTGGTCTAGAATGTCTGATCAGGTGCTTTCTGGAAGCTCCTCCAGAGGACCAGGAGAGACCCAACAGGTCCTCTTCTGTGTCTGTTGTCATCTAACCAGCTGGTCGATGGAGGGAAGAGATGCCTGAGATTCAGGAAGCGGGTTCGGCATCAAAAACTAGTTGCTAGCCGTAACCCTATCTGGAGGAAGAGGAGGAGGAGTCACTTTGTAGTGTGGGAAGATACCAAGGATTGAAGTGGGAAGGGGGGAGGAGAGCAGAGGAGGGGGAAGGGAAAAGAGAGGGAGAGGGAAGGGGAGAGGAGAAAGGGAAGGGAGAAGAGGGAAGAAAGGAGAGAAGGGGAGAAGGAAAGAAGAGGAAAAGGAGTGAGGAGAGAAGGAAAGAAGAGAAGAGAGAAGGAAGAGAGGAGAGGGAGAGCAGAGGGAAGGGAAGGAAGGAAGGAGAGAAGGAAAGAAGGAAAAGGAGTGAGAAGAGAGGGGGAAAGAAGAAAGGAGAGAAGATAGAAGGAAGAGAAGAGAGGAAAGGGAGAGGAGAGGGAAGTAAGAAGGAAGGGAAGGAAGGAAAGAAGAAGGAAAAGGAATGAGAAGAGAGAGAGAAAGAAAAGAGGAGAGGAGATAGAAGGAAGAGAAGAGAGGAAAGGGAGAGAAGAGGGAAGAAAGAAGGAAGGGAAGGAAGGAGAGAAGAGGAAAAGGAGTGAGAAGAGAGAGGGAAAGAAAGAGAGGGAAGGGAGAAGAGGAGAGAGAGGGAAAGAAGAGAGGAAAGGGAAGGAGAGGAGGGGAGTTATATACTGATCGTGGGCTCCAAATACCTCCAGATCTGAGAATGCCAGAGAGGCCACCAAGCCATCCCTGACTGTTTGGTTAATCCCAGGAGGTTGAGGGCCCAACATTCCCCCTCGGGCAGCTTGATCCACCCCTGAAGAACTTCCCGCGTTTTGAGCTGAACGTTGAAATGTTCTCCCGGGCAGGAAATTCGCCGCTTGCATCAGTACGTGAAGTTTGCCGTCCAAGACGTGAACGACGTTCTGGATTTAGAGTGGGATCGGCACCTGGAACAGCAGAAGAAGCAGAAGTGAGTGGATTTCGAACGGGGGAAAATGAAGGCATCTTTCCTCCTTTTAATGAGTTGCAAGCACAGCCATGTCCCTTTTTCCCCCCTCGTCCTTTCCCTCCTTACCTCACTCTCTCTCTCCGGGCTCTTGACCTAGGCGCTTAGCTGTCCCCGAGCGAGAGACTCTCTTCAACGCCCTCACGAACAACCGAGAGATCATCAACCAGCAGAGGAAGAGACTGAAGAAGTTGGTCGACGGCTTGTACGAGCTCCGTCTGTACAACCACGTCGCTCAGTGGAACGCGTCCGCTCCCAGTGCTTCTCACCCCGGCATCCAGAGGTGAGGACTTCTTGAAGAATTCTCCCTTCCTCTCTTGACCCATTTGGAAAACGTTGGGGAGGGAGGGATCTTTCTGGATTTGCGTGGAACATCGTTTTGTTGTTTGTTTTAGCTGTTGGTAGCTAGTGTTCCAATATTTGAGGGGTTTCCCCAAGGAAGAGGAAGGCCAACCTAGTCTCCAAAGCTACCTGAAGGCAGGACAAGAAGCAACAGGTGGAAACTCATCAAGGGGAGGAGCAACCTCGAAGCCTATGGAGATTCTTAAGTCATCCATCAAGTGGCGGTTGTCCCAAAGGTGCTTTTTCAAGAGGCAACTGGACTTTCTGGTTTTTCTCTGAAGACTTTTCTCATCACAGGGCAAACCTCCAAAATGAGGTGGCCTCAATGACCCTCTAAAAGGATGCAAATGACCAGCTGTCTGCGAGGAATATAAATCCTTCCGTTCCCCGCCGTTCAGTCAGAGCTGAAGAAGCTTCCGGGATGGGAAGCGAAACGTCTTCAAAGAAAAAAAACAAGGACGTCCAGTGGCCTCCTGAAAAAAAAAAAGCCCCTTTGGGACAACCAACCTAGAACGAAAGAGAAATTTCTGGAGAACAATTGATCAGTGGAACAGCTCGCCTTCTGGAGCGGTGGGTGCTCCATCGCTGGAGGCTTTTAAGAAGAGGCTGGACAGCCCTAAATGCTCGAGCAATGGGTTGGTCTAGAAGACCTCCGAGCTCCCTTCCAGCTCTGTTAATCTCTTCTCTTGCCATACCTGAATTGAATGAGAATGAGATTGTGGAAGAATAATGCCGCTGAATTGGACCTGGTGGTGTACGAAAGGTTTTCCAAGTCCTTGCACTCACTTGCACTTGGGTTGTGAGCGGTGTGGCGATTTCACACCTCACTTTTGCATGCTTTTTTTAATCCCCCCTCCTCCCCTTTCATGACAGCTTGGAGAGAGAGCTGGAGAATCTGAGCAACGCCTTAACAAAAGCCACGCTGGAATCTTCCACCAAAGCTTCTTCCCCCTCGCCTGGTAAGTAAGTAGGCCCCGCCGTTTACTTGACCAGCTTCTACGGAAGCAGTGGACCGTTGCCTCCTTCCTAGGGCTGAGAGAAAGCAGCTGGCTCAAGGTCCTCGGCTGGCTTTGTGTGCCTGAGGCAGGACTAGAACTCGCAGCCTCCCGGTTTCTAGCCAGACTCTTTAACCAGCGACACCCACGCTTGTCTCTTCATAGCACAGATAGAGGTCGCACGCTGACTTCTAAAAAAGACACGAATTTGAAAAGGAACTAAATCAGCTTTCGATCCCCTACGGGTAGTCCTCAACTTACAACAGTTCATTTAGTGACCGACGTCACAAACCACAAAAGATCCGTCTCATCCTGGGCACCCCCTTTTTTTTTTTTAACTATTACCATCTAGCAGACGGTACAGAATAATAATAATAAAAACAAAAACAAATAGGCTGAGAAACAGCTTCTATCCCAGGGCAGTAACTTATTGAATTCTACCGTATAATGCAATATTAACACAATATCAATTGTATAGAATGCAATTTCCCTCTCCCCTTTTTGGAAGAGCTTTAAGAAAGCTCAAAACATTCTCTCATTGCCTTAAGAAAGTTCAGAACCATTCTCAAAGATCCATCTCATCCTGGGCACCTTTTTTTTTTTTTGGAACTATTACCATCTGGCAGACGGTACAGGACAATAATTAAAACAAGGACAAATAGGCTGAAAAACAGCTTCTATCCCAGGGCATCTATCCTTTTGAATTCTACTGTATAGTGCAGTGTTGGTGCTGTGTCGGGGGCTGTTGGTTCAATTTGTGGAGGGTGTGTGTTTGTGCTTATTTTCATGGTCATGATGTGCACTGAAGACAGTGTTCGATTTCATTGTAGGAGCTGCAAAGACAATAAACTAAACTAAACTAAACTAGAGAGCAAACTTAAAGCAAGGTTTTTTGTTCCCTGGTTCTCTACAGCTAAGTTGTCCCTCGTGAAGCAGGCTCAGCTAAGGAATTTCCTCTCCAAGAGAAAACTGCCACCTGTCCGCTCAACCGCACCAGGTAAACGAAATCAACATCAATATATCAATAAAATCAATATTTTCCATTTCAGGACAGGAAACGAGTTACTTCTCCTTTTTGCGTTTAGCCGCTGAATTTTCGATGATCCGTGTAGTTCTCACTTTAATTCAGAGCATTTTGAAGCCATTCAAACCCAAAGGCTTTTAATCCAGTTCAGGTAGCCCTTGACTTATGACCGTTTGTTTAAACGACCGCTTGAGCTAACAGCGGCACTGAAAAAAGAGGTTTTATGACGGTTTTTCACACGTACAACCGTTGGAGCATCCCCGCGGGTCACGCGATCAAAATTCGGACCCTTGGCAACCGACTCGTATTTACGATGGGATTCGCTTAACAACGGTGGCAGGAAAGGTCACAGAATGGGGCGGAACTCTTGCAAAGTGAAACCTAAGAAACGTTTCACTTTGCAAGATAAATTTTGGGCTCAACCCATATTTTATATATATATATATGTATATTTGTTTGTTTGTTTATTTTATTTGTTTGTTTGCTTGCTTGTTTGTTTATTTGTTTGTTTATTTATTTATTTGTTTGATTATTTGTTTCTTTACTTGTTTGTTTGTTTGTTTACTTGTTTGTTTACTTGTTCATTTGTTTGTTTATTTATTTACTTGTTTGTTTATTTGTTTATTTACTTGTTTGTTTACTTGTTTATTTGTTTGTTTATTTATTTACTTGTTTATTTATTTATTTACTTGTTTGTTTGTTTACTTGTTTGTTTACTTGTTTACTTGTTTGTTTGTTTATTTGTTTGTTTATTTGTTTGTTTGTTTACTTGTTTGTTTGTTTACTTGTTTGTTTATTTGTTTGTTTGTTATTTGTTTGTTTATTTATTTGTTTGTTTACTTGTTTGTTTATTTATTTGTTTGTTTGTTTGCAGCAACTCTGTCCCAGTCAGCTTTCCTGTCTCTGAGATACGACGAAGACCTAGATGAGATCAGCTCTGCGTCTTCAGTCGCCCAGTCCTTGGAGAACGAGGACGTGGAAGCGGTGGATCAGGAGGAAGTGGAGGTGGTGGTACCTGTCCTAGCGCCTCGTCACGCCCCGGTTGTACGGACTCCTTCGATCCAGCCTCCCCTGCTGTCGCAGCCCCTGCCTCTTGGCAAACCCCACATCACGACGGGCACTTTAAGTGAGTCAAGTGCAGCATTTAATACATTGCTTGCCCTCTGGAGACCCTCTCCGGACGAGATGGGTTGGCTAAGACCTGCGAAAAATGGATGAGAGGAAGAGGAGGAGGACTGTGGGGTCCTTGGTGCTGTCTGAACTTGCTTGTTTCCTGGCAGGCGTTTCATGACCCAGCTAGGTAACATCATCAGTGCTAGTAAAGAGTGGGTTTTGCTGTCAACTTGTATTCTAGTGGCTTGTCCTGTCTGTGTGTGTATGGGGGTGTCTTAGAGGTTCCTTGCTTGGGCTGTTTGCTGTTAGAAACTTGCATTAAAATTAGAAGTCCTAAAAGCGGGCAGAACTCCCTTAACAAATGTCTCCCTTAAGAACGGAAATTTGGGGCTCCAAATATCGTCGTAAGCGGGAGATTCCCCTGTCTTTCACCTTCCCTGAGATGCCTTCAAACTCTTTTTCTGGAGCCAGCAAAGACAAAAAAAAATTATCCTGAGCCATGACAGCATTTCCTCCACTTCCTATCTTGGAAGAATTAGCCTAGTCGGCCTCTGAGGATCGCTGACCTTCCATTTGGGAGCGTGGAATCGTGGTCATAAAACAGACTCCGAATCGTGGCCTGGATCCAGCTGAAGGATCCTGGCTCTCTCGCCTTCTCAAGAAAGCAGGGATTTTATTTTGAAATTGAAAGAGAATTTGGAGAAGAGTTGGAGAGGAAATCCATTTCCCCATAGACCTCAGGGAACATGAAGAGACCTCCACTTACAACAGTTCATGTAGTGACCATTCTGAGTTAAAATGGCGCGGGGGGGGGGGAAGGGACTTACGACCATTTTTCACACTTAACGGCCATTCCAGCATCCCTATGGTCACGTGATCAGCATGGGACCAGTTGGTATGTAGTTCGTTTGTATCTTAGCATGACGCAGAAGCTAAAATCAAAGTTTTAAAAGATTTCCCCAATCCGAGCACAGGCCAACTCCCAGAATCCTTAGCCACGGGACAAATTCCCAGCTGGGGAATTCTGGGAACTGTAAAAAGAACTTGGGAGTGCCTTTCAGCTCCCACACTTCCCAGCAAGGGTGGAGGATTCTGAGAGTTGAAGTCCTCTTTAAGTCCAGGCAGGCGCTGTAGCTTAATCAACACATCACATTCAAAACAAGCTGTGGTTTAAAGTTAAGTGAAGCCATCTAAGGAGAGTCAGTTTATTCAACCTAGTTTAATAGTCCCATGACTGTTTCCTTCACGTTGTTTCGACTTTTGAGATTATCCCAACCAAAGATAGATAGATAGATACTGCAGATAGATAGATAGATAGATGATAGATAGATAGATAGATAGATAGATAGATGACAGATAGATAGATAGATAGATAGATAGATAGATAGATAGATAGATGATAGATAGAGTAGGTAGGTAGGTAGATACCGTAGATAGATACCATAAGTAGGTAGATAGGTATAGGTAGGTAGGTAGGTAGATAGATAGATGATAGATAGATAGATAGATAGATAGATAGATAGATAGATAGATAGATAGATAGATAGATAGATACCGTAGGTAGGTAGGTAGGTGGGTAGGTAGATAGATAGATGCCATAGATACCGTAGGTAGGTAGGTAGATAGATAGATAGATAGATAGATAGATAGATAGATAGATAGATAGATAGAAATAGATACCATAGGTGGGTAGGTAGGTAGGTGATGGATAGATAGATAGATAGATAGATGAATAGATAGATAGATAAATAGATAGATAGATAGGCAGGGAGGCAGGCAGGTAGGCAGGAAGATAGATAGATAGATAGATAGATAGATAGATAGATAGATAGATAGATAGAAAGAAATAGATACCATAGGTAGGTAGGTAGGTAGGTAGGTAGGTAGATAGATAGATAGATAGATAGATAGATAGATAGATAGATAGATAGATACCGTAGGTAGGTAGGTGGGTAGGTAGATAGATAGATGCCATAGATACCGTAGGTAGGTAGATAGATAGATAGATAGATAGATAGATAGATAGATAGATAGATAGATAGATAGATAGATACCATAGGTAGGTAGGTAGGTAGGTAGGTAGGTAGGTAGGTAGGTAGATAGATAGATAGATAGATAGATAGATAGATAGATAGATAGATAGATAGATAGATACCTAGATACCTAGATACCTAGATACCATAGGTAGGTAGGTAGGTAGGTAGGTAGGTAGGTAGGTAGATAGATAGATAGATAGATAGATAGATAGATAGATAGATAGATAGATAGATAGATAGATAGATAGATAGAAATAGATACCATAGGTAGGTAGGTAGGTAGATAGATATAGGTAGGTAGGTAGGTAGGTAGGTAGATAGATAGATACATAGATACATACCATAGATAGATACCATAGGTAGACAGACAGACAGACAGACAGACAGACACACACACACGCACACATATGTATCTCTCTTTCCCCCCCTCTCTCTCTTCCTCTCTCTCCCTCCCCTAGTGTCTACCCCTAGGCCCATCCTACCTGGGGCAGAGAACCCAATGTTGGCAACGAAGACAGTGAAGCACCGAGCTCCCATTCCTACTGTCACTCTCCCAGCCCCCCAGGCTGCTGCAGAAGCCGCCTTCCGTAGACAGATGGCGAACCAGAATCCAGGTAAACTCCAGCATGAACACCTGGCTTACAGATCGTCCCTGACTTAACGGCCCTAATGAAGTCCAGAAATGTCCACTGCTGAGCGAGACGGCCGTTGTGTGGGGTTTGCCCCATTTTACCACCTTTCAGGCCACTGTAGTTAAGTGAATCACCGCTTCCCCATTGATGTTGCTTGCCAGAAATTCGCAAAAGGGGTTTGCCTCACTTTGCAATCATCATATATATGTATGTATGTATGTATGTATGTATGTATATGTGTGTGTGTGTGTTTTCTTAAGTTTTCGCGGGTACTTACATGCATGGCATTCAGCTTTGTTCGGGTATTTTCCCACGTCATTATAGTTGTGCTTTTAAAGTTGTAGCAACGTTTCGGCAGAATCTCATCTGCCATCATGAGGCTTCTGTATTGTGTTCGTCTGTGAGTCAGACTGTAAAACTGCAAACAACTGTAAAAGTCTGACTCACAGACGAACACAATACAGAAGCCTCATGATGGCAGATGAGATTCTGCCGAAATCATGATTTATCACTTGTTGCTTGTATGTACACTGAGAGCTTTTGCACTGGAGACAAATTCCTTGTGTGTCCAATCACACTTGGCCAAATAAAGTTATTCTACTATTCTATTTTCTTTCTATTCTATTCTATTCTATTCTATTCTGTTTTCTTTCTATTCTATTGTATTCTAATTTTCTTTTTATTCTATTTTCTTTCTATTCTATTCTATTTTCTTTTTATTCTATTCTATTCATTTCTTACTCTATTCTATTTACTCTATTCTCTATATTCTATTCACTTCATTTCTCATTCTATTCTATTCATTTCTTATTCTATTCTATTCTATTTCGATTCCATTTGATTCAATTGTTCTATTTTATTCTATTTATTCTCTATATTCTATTCTCTAATCGTTTCATTTCTCATTCTATTCTATTGATTTCTCATTTTATTCTCTATTCCATTCTATTCATTATTTCCTTGCCCTTTATTCTTATTCAACAGTGGTGAACACCTCCCTGACCGAATCGACTCTGAAGAATGTCCCTCAGGTGGTAAATGTCCGAGAGCTGAAAAGCAGTGGGTCTCCCCCAGCCGTTTCTCCAGCAGTGGGGTAGGTCACCTCTTCCTTCCTCCTGTCTCTTTTCCAAATAAAGGAAATATTCTTCAAGCCGGATAGAAACAGATTCTTCGCAGAATCCCCAAAAGCAGAGATATTAGGAGTGGGTTGAGTTCATTCATTGTTAATGTTAACTTTTTGGCTGCAGTGTGTATTTATAATGGGCAAAAAACAAAAAAGATATTTTAAAAAATGTGCAGGCTTCAATGAAAGATGTTTCTTTTCAAAGGTGAGGGAGGTTGCTTGCTTTCCACAATTGTGTTTTGTCCAGTTTTGCAGTCTTAGCTTCCCACCCCAGTCAGTTGTCCTTGAATTTCTCCGGAGCAGCTTATTACCAAAGCCAAGAACACACAGTGTTGCTTAGTGGAGCAAAACTCTGCTATAAAACTCTGGACATTTTGCCTTGGAGAAGCTGGACAGTTGTCTTTGAAAAGCCCACAATTTCTGATGGCAAGCCGTTCCTCCGATTAATCATTCCCTTTCCACCCACTGCTTCTTCTACACAAGTGGACAAGGGAGGGGTTGTGTGTATACAGTTTCTAGGAACTTAACAAGTCTTAGTTAGCTATCTTGGGCGAACCTAGCCAAAATTAAGGCTAGGTTTGCCCAACGTAGCTAACTTGTTAAGTGAGCTGTGCCCCCATTTTACGACTTTTCTCGCCGCTTTGTGAAGCCAGTCGCTGCCGGTTAGTCACGCAGCTGTAAAAACTCACCCGCCTTCTCCCCGCTGACTCGGCCGTCATAAATAGGTGTCCGTTGCCAAGCGGATCACGGGGATGCTGCGTTGGTTGTAAGTGTGAAAAACGCTCACCCGTCGATTTTTTCCCCCAGTGCTGTTGCAACTTTGAATGGTCACTAAACAAGTCGGGGGGGGGGGGACTACCTGACCGGAAGTAGGAAGAAATTCGTCAAATGCTCTGGATTCAGAGTTGGGGAAAGAGCTGGAAAGAAAATGCTCTCTCTTTCTTTCTCTCTCTCTCTCACTCTTTCTCTCTTTTTCTCTCTCTCTCTCTCTCTCTCTCTTTCTCTCTCACACTTTCTTTCTCTTTCTCACTCTTTCTCTCTCTCTCTCCTTCTCTCTCCCTTTTCTCTCTCTCTTGCTCTCTCTCTCACACTTTCTTTCTCTCTCTCTCTCTCTCTTTCTCTCTTTCTCCTTTCTTTCTCTCTCTCTTTCTCTCCCTCCCTCTGTCTTTCTTTTCTCTCTTTCTCTGTCTTTCTCTCTCTCCCTCTCTGTCTTTCTTTTTTTTTCTCTCTCTCTCTCTCTCCCTCTCTTTCTTTTTCTCTCTCTTTCTCTTTCCCTCACTCTTTCTCTTTCTCTCTCACTCTCTTTCTCTCTCTCACTCTCTTTCCCCCCTCTCTTTTTCCCTTTTCTCTCTCTCTCTTTCTCTCTTTCTCTCTCTAATTATCCCTTCCTTTTTCTAAATCGGGGTCTGTGTCTGAGTTTGTGTCTCTGCTAAGCTGCGGTGATAGATGATAAATCTCCCCCTCTCTCTCTCTCTCTGCTTCCACTGCAGGGGAAAGCCATTTGTCTTTTGTTTTATGCTGACCTTGGACATTTTGTCAGGAGTTGCAAATCACGAGCCAGTGAAACTTCATCATTATTATTATTATTATATTTTTTTCTCCCCAATTTCTCTGCTGAGAGTCTGCCCCGAAGCCGCTTCGCTGCTCTTAGCTATAAATGTAGATCCAAAAGGCTGCAATTCTCACTGTCAATATCGGATTTTTCAGCGGGGAAAAGGTCCCTGCTTGGCCATGACTTTGTGTCAGCTGCTTCGTCCCAGCCCGGCCTACCTTACTGGATTGTCGTTATGGGAATATAAACCTGCCTTGAATTTTCTCAGGTGCTTGACGAGAGGGGAGAGATTAGTGATCGCAGACACGGGTTGGTTTCTGGCCTAGATTCCCCTCCCAAAAGTAGATTATGGAACAGAAGACGTGTTTAATTTGCTCCCTGAGTTGTTTGGTTGGGTTCTATCATTCTTTTCCCACTTCCTCTTCCAGGTCATCACTTCCTCAAAGTGCTGCTCAAGGTGTCCATCAAGTTTTGGCTATGGTGGCAACAAATCAAGTCAACCAGGTACGGCTGATTTCTGGGAAGAGATTCAAGGAAGAGTGAAAGGGTCGAAAGGAAGGGAAAGCCAAGCCGGAGGAGGCTGTGGCTGAAAGGATGCTGAGAGCAACAGCAATTAGATTTATACACCGCTTCCCAGTGCTTCCCAGCCCCCTCTAAGTGGTTGACAGAGTCAGCCTATCGCCCCCAACAATCGGGGTCCTCATTTTACCAACCTCGGAAGGACGAGTCAACCTTGGGCTGATCAGGATCGAGCTCCAGGCTGTGGGCAGAGTTAGCATTTCATATTGCATTCTAACCAACGTGCCACACCTCAGAAGCGAGGGAGGGAAGGAAGAAATGGAGGAAGAAGGTGGGATGGAGAGGGAAAAGAAAGGGAACAAAAGAGAGAGAAGGGAAGAGAAACAAAGGATGGGGAAGGAAAGGGAACAAAAGAGACAAGGAAAGAGAAAGAAATAGGATGGGAAGAAAAGGAAAGGGAACGAAAGAAGGGAAGAGAAAGAAATAGGATGGGAAGGGAAGGGAATGAAAGAGAGAAGGAAAGAAAGAAATATGGGAAGGAAAAGAAAGGGAAGGAAAGAGAAAGAAATAGGATGAGAAGGAAAGGAAAAGGAGCGAAAGAGAAGGGTAGAGAAAGAAATAGGATGGGAAGGAAAGGGAAGGGAAGGAAAGAGAGAAGGAAAGACAGAAATATGATGGGAAGGGAAGGAAAGGGAACGAAGGAGAGAAAGAAATAGGATGGGAAGGAGAAGAAAGGACAAATGAAAGGAGAAGATAAGATAAACAGATATAAATTTTCCCAAGGCCTCCCTCAATGGAAACTTCTCATCTGCTTTCTGGACCATTTGTGCCCTGCCTGTTTTCTCACCAATCCCTTTTTACTTTAATATTTCAGGGAACCCCGTCAAGCACCCTGAAGATGCAGGCGCCGCCCAGTTCGGCAGCAGTGACCGTGGCGCCCATCAGCCAGACCTCGGTTGGGAAGAAGAATTCAGGTCAGTTTCGATCGCGCCCCGTCCTTTTGCGAGACGGTCAGAAGGGAAGAGCCAACCTGGACAGCATCTTTGACCTTGCTGTGAAGTACAGCAACCCAAGAGATTAAAAAAAAACAAAAAACAAAATCCCAGCAATTAAAGTCCAGATTTTTAACTGTCGGGCATCCTTAATTGACCCGGCTTGTCGCAAAAGGGGATTAGATGAATCCCCCCCCCCCCCACTGGAGCCGTCGTGAATACGAGTCAATCGCCAGGCTTCCAAATTTTGACCCCCTGATGCTCCAACCATCGCGAAAGTGTCAAAAACGGTCGTAAGTCCTTTTTTTTTTTTTCCCAGCACCGTTGTAACGCTGCGAAACAAAACCATCGTAAGTCAAGGAGCGCTTCTGTTCGTTTATTTAAGAGATCCGCCTGGCTTACCCATCTTGAAACCCAGCCCCGGCCGGCTGCCAAACACAATAAAATTCTAAAAGCTGAAATTAAATCATTTAACCCCTGGGTAAAGAACAAATCTTTATAGCCTTCCAGAAGGCTAAAGGGGCCGGCAGTGGGGGGGCTGGCCAGATGTGGGGCGTTATCCCACGTTTTCAATTACGCACCACTTGGAGAGATTAAGCGTAATCCCTTCTTACAAATGCCGAAGGCAGGAGCTGGGTTTCTGACAGCGCTAAGGCATTTCTGCAGCCATTGGGGTTGCACAGGTCCCTGAACTCAATTTTTGGGTAGAGGGTTTGAACTCCGTAGAATAAGATCTGTCTTACTTTATAGCTGAATAGGGACTCGGTGGCTAAAACGCTGAGCTTGTCGATCATAAAGGTCAGCGGTTCAGCGGTTCGAATCCCCAGCGCCGCATCACGGAGTGAGCTCCCGTTACTTGTCCCAGGTTCTGCTGGGAGTACTGGCACCCAGTTGTGTTCACCACACGACAAAAAAGAGGTTGAGACTCTAGAAAGAGGGCAGAGAAGAGCAACCAGGATGATGAGGGGACTGGGGACTAAAACAAATGAAGATCGGTTACAGGAACTGGGCCTGGCTAGTCTAGGGAAGAGAAGGACCAGGGGAGACATGGGAGCAGTCTTCCAATATTTGAGGGGCTGCCCCAGAGAGGAAGAAGGGGTCAAGCTATTTTCTAAAGCACCTGTAGGCCAGACAAGGAATAATGGATGGAAACCGAACAAGGAGAGATTCAACCTGGAAATAAGGAGGAATTTTCTGACAGTGAGAACAATCAACCCATGGAACAGCTTTCCCTCAGGAGTTGTGGGAGCTTCATCACTTGAGACCTTCAAGAAGAGACTGGACTGCCATTGGTCAGAAATGGTGTAGGGTCTCCCACTTGGGCGGGGGGTTGGACTAGATGACCTACAAGATCCCTTCCAACTCTGATTAACTGTTACCTGTTACCTGCCAACCGAGCAGTTCGAAAACATGTAAAAAATGCAGGTAGAAAAATAGGGACCACCTTTTGGTGGGAATGGAACAGTGTTTCTCCGTGCACCTTTAGATAATAAAAAAAACCCCTCCTTTTTAAAACAGAATCAAAACAGAATAATAACAAGAATTGGAAGGAACCTTGGAGATCTTCTCAAGCCTGCTCATTCTGGACAAATTGTTATCCAAACTCTTCTTAAAAACCTCAAGTGATGGAGCCCCCCCCAAAAGCTTCTGGAGACAAACCATTCCAATGAAACGAATTAGGATAGTTTATTTTTTTTCCCCAAAACCTGGTTATGCTACAAGCCACAATCAAGAAGAAGAAACTTTCCCGCCCCTCTCTCTTTCTAAGGCCTTGGTAGCCGACGGAGCATTGAAACGTTGCAACTCAGACCAGGCCTGGGGTGTGAGAGGTCTGCAAACTGGCAAAAAATAACTTACGCACTTAGGGCACAATTGAGCAGAAACTGTTAAGTCTTCCTGCCAAGCATGGTCAGCTGAGCCCTCCTTCCTGAGCATTGCTGCGCATTCAGCAAAATGTGCAGGTGCGCCAATGACAGCCGCACCGAGAAAGTCAAAGCTTGGGGCCCGATGAGCTCCGGGACGCAGGAAGGTCAAGGAAGAAGAAAAAATGGGATCGTGGCAACGTTCATGGATTTGGAGAACTGAAAGGAAAAGAGAAGAAGTGCTTTTCGATTCCCTGTTCCCAACAGTTGGAGAGTCCCAGCTCACTAGAAAGGGGGGATCTGTTCTACCCCTAAACATCTGTGGGTGGTTATAAATCTTGGGGTGTCCTGGAATGTACTGAAACTTTCCTTGGTGCTCTCTGAGCCGCCTTGTTTTCTTTGCAGACGTTTCATTATCTGCTAACTTTCATGATTCTTTCTCACGTAACTTTTTCACGATGCAGGAGCCGCAAAGACAGCCACGCCCGTCCCCACGCCGCCAGCGACGTCCATCTCGGCCGCTGCTTCCCAGTTCAACAAAGACTTCACGTTTGCTTCATCGGGGTCAGTACCGTCCACCTTCCCATCCTCTCCTCTTTTCGAACGCTGGGGTGGCCTTTTAAGGGAGGGGGCGTATAGCGCAGTGGTGAGACTCAATAAATTTTACTACCGGTTCTGTGGGCGTGGCTTGGTGGGTGTGGCTTGGCTTGGTGAGCGTGGCAGGGGAAGGATACTGCAAAATCCCCATTCCCTCCCCACCCCACTAACCTGCTTTCCAGCTCCATTCTCCTGTGCAGGGCAACCAAAGGAGACCCAGCCGAACAGCTGGGACTCAATGGGAGGCAGAGAATAGATAGGGGCGGGGCCAGTCAAAGGCGGTATTTGCCGGTTCTCCAAACTACTCAAAATTTCCGCTACCGGTTCTCCAGAACCAGTCAGAACCGGCTGAATACCACCTCTGATATAGCGGATGTAGCACCAAGCAGCGATCCAAGAGACTTTTGTCGTTTGGTCCTCAAAGAGAAGAACTACATTTTAGTGGTGTGGTGTGGTGAGCGAGATGAGAGCTGAGTCACCTCGTTTTGAGTCTCGGTGCTTTCCAAGAGGCAGAGACACCCAATTCCCAGAATTCCGCAGCCGTGCTGCAAATAATCTTGGGAAGAGGAGTCCACGCCTCCCGAAATTGCCACTGTTGGGAAACGTGGCTCGATAGGTAGTCCACGACTTGCAAACCATTGGTTTAGTTCAAAGTTACAATGGGACTGGGAAAAGTGGCCCACAGTCGCGCTGACAACCATTGTCCTCTTCCCTCCCCTCCCCCTCAGTCACATGATAAAAATTTGGGCACTTGGCAACTGGCATGTACTTGTGTCAGTTGCAGCCTCCTGTGTGTGTGTGTGTGTTTGTGTGTGACATGATCAACTTTTGGGTCTTCCCAGCCGACTTCCGACAAGAAAACTCAATAGGAGGGGAAGACAGATTTCTTGGACAATGATGTAATTTCATTCCATAAAGTAGCAATTCGCTTAACCAGGTGGTGAAACCGGGCGCGGCTCCCTTCTGTAACGACTGCCTCGCTTAGCAACAGAAACAACTCCAGCCTCCGTTGTGGTTGTGAGTCAAGGGCTCCCTGAATCCTCATTGATGATCGAGAGAGATAACCATGGCCGCCCCCTGGAATTCGACCGAAATCCTCGGTTGTACGTAGGAGAGAGAGAACGAAGGGTGCCCCCCCCCAAAAAATCAGACAAGCTGGGGGGAAAAAACCAACCATACATGGCAGCGTAGAAGAAGCGACATATAAACCTTGCTGCCATCTATAAGGCAGTTCTTACAAATGGGGTGTTGGTTTGTTTTGTTTTCAAATTTAGGGCTGGGTTTAACTTTGCCGCGGTCCCTGCTTTAGCTGCGACGGTGGCCTCTTCTGCTTTGGAAGGTAAGTTTTGGGGTACAGTGTCTCCTGATTGAGCAAGGCGGGAGGTCAGACTAGAACAGGGGTCGCCAACCTTTTGGACCTCAGGGACCCCCAAACTCATAATTTTAAATCCCAGGGACCACTAACCGGTTCTGTGGGAATGGCCTAATTTGTGGATGTGACTGGCTGGTCATGGCTTGTAGGTAAATATTATAAATATTTATATCAATATTGAACTGTTTTATTAAACAAAGAGCAGCTTTTACCCAAGATCAGGCAAAGCAGGCAGGCACATTGAGTTGCTCACAGAATCCTTCGGTGATCTATCTATCTGCCATCGGCTAGTTCAGTCTGTCACATGAAATTTGCTTGCCGTGAGTCTGCACTGAATAACAGAACCTTCAGTCCTAAGGGAGGTTCGGCTGTGCTTAAAAGCAGAGCCGAAGGTCTAAAGACTAGCTAGAAAGCAAGAAATCCAACCGTTTCCTGCTTCCTAGCTAATCTAAATCTCCCACAGCTGATGGTCGGAAAAAGGAAAAATAGCAATTTGTGTTTCTGCGCAGGCTGGATTAATTGCTTTGGGGGGGTTGCTCTGGGGGTGAGATTTATCTGCGGCCCACCAAAATTTTCTCACGGTCCACCAGTGGTTGCCGACCGCTGGCATAGAAGACCTCCAAGATCCTTTCCAGTTCTGTTATTTGGAAGAGGAGCAGGAGGAGGGAAGGGTGTCCTGCTTGAGCAAGGGGTTGGACTAGATGGCCTTCAAGGTCCCTTCCAACTCTTGTCATTTTGTTATTCTTTTGGCAGCCACAACCACCCCAGCAAAAGAGTCGAACCAACCCGAAGCCTTTTCCCTTGGAGGAGGAGGAATGAAATTTCCTTCCGTCCCGGAGACCCCGTTTACTTTCGGGGGTCCCAAGACCGCCGGCCTTCCTGCCTTCGGGAGAGCCAGCTCCGGAGACCCTGCTGGCCTGAGCAGCAACGGGCAAGCGGCTGAGACTCCCCTCCCCTTTGCAAACGCCCCCAAACTGGAGACCCTTCCCCTCAAACTAGGAGATGCAGCGACCCAGGCCTCGGCGGCCGGAGAGACGCTGGGCAGTTTCTCCGGTCTGAGGGTTGGCCAAGCCGACGAGAACGCCAAGGCCGCGCCGGCTAAGGGACCCTCCCCCGGCACAGCCGCCGGGCCACAGCCGCCTGGCTTTTCGGCTGGCAACGCTCTGCCGGTGAGCAAGCCTGCCGAGGCCAGCGCCACCACCTTGACCACGATGGGCAGTTCGGCGACCGGTGGCCTCTTCGGCAATGTCCACTTGGTCAATCCTGCTCCTCCCAACGTCTTCGGTCTCGCCACGCCGGCGGGCGGTGCCAAGGCTCCGTTTGCCTTCAGGGGCCCTTCGATCAGCGCCCCCCAAGCGTCGTCTTCCTCGTCTTCGGCCCTTCCGCCGTCCGCCCCAAGCCTCTCCTTTGGGAGTCTCTTGAGCACCGAGGCCATGCCGGCTGCCCTCACGGGTAAGGGAGAGGACGACGCCCGGACAAGCCCTGCCGAGAAGCCGCCTTCGACCAACGGGGCCACGTCACCGCCGATGGCACAGGTTGACCCCCCGGCGTTCATCCCTCCCCCTGAGCAGAGTCCAGCTGAAGTGGCCCCTTTAGCTGCTGCTGCTCCCCCAGCAGCAGAGGCAGAAGGAGGAGGGCAGCTGACGACTCCTTCGGAAGCTGCGCCTGGCAAAGATCTGTCTCCCGCCTTGGCGCCTGGCGAGCCCAAGACTGCGGGGCTGCCTCTTCCTGAAGGCGCTGCAGAAGAGCAGACCCCAGCTGCCTCCACTCCACCGGCCGCCGGTTCACAACCCCCGGAACCCACTGCCTCCCCTCCAGCCAGCACCGCCTCCGTGCCAACCCCGGCCAACAACACCTCTGCCTTTACCGAGGCAATCCCAACCTCTTCTGGCTTCCCACAGCCCTCCGGACAGCCTCCTCCTCCTCCTCCTCTTCCTTCCTCTTCTTCTTCCTCTTCCACCGGCTCAGCCTTCAGCCAGCCCGCCACTGCCGGCTTAACCAATCCGTCTGCTCCGCCGGTCTTCGGTCAGGTCTCCGCACCAGCCCTCCCGGTCTCTTCTCCTTTCGGCCAACCTCCCGCCGCCCCACCGTCTTCCTCGGCCGTGGCCAGCGGGTTTAACACCTCGGTCTTCGGGACGGCAGCCACCTCTGGCTTCGGCCAGTCGGCCTTTGGGCAACAAGCTCCCGTTTTCGGCCAGTCCTCCGCCAACCCTCAGGGTGGCTTTATCTTCAACCAGGCCGGCTTTGGAACCACGCCGGCCTTCGGTCAAGCGGCTTCCTCGGCCCCTCCGGCGTCCAGCAGCGGGAACGTCTTCGGGGCGGCAGCGTCCAGCAGCAGCACGGCCGGCTCCTTCTCCTTCGGACAGCCTTCGACAGCCGCTGGGCTTTTTGTTCAGAGCAGCGCTCCTGTTTTCGGGGAGAGTTCCAACTTCGGCCAGAGCGGGGCCGTCTTTGCGAGCCCAGCTTCCATGACAACCACCACCCCGACTTCTTCGGCCGGCTTCAGCTTCTGTCAAGCTTCCGGTAAGGTCACAAGAGCGTGACACACACACACACACACACACACTGTCATAAATAGGAGTCAGCGTCCATATTTCGATCTCCTGACCCACGGGGACGCCCGAGCGGTGTGAAAAGTGGTCCTAATCCCATATTCCACACACACACACACCCTCGCCCCGCCATGGTAACTTTGAACGGTCAGTAAACGAACTGTTGCGAATCGAGGACCGTGCCTGTAATTGTGCCACACGTTTCGCGTGGTCAGCCAGAGATGAAAATCCAGGGCAAAATTCAATCCTCCCTGGATGGCAGCCGGGAAATAAACTCTGCGCCACCCAAGGGCAGAGAGATTAACATCCAGATTGCAAATTTAGATTTATTTATTTTTTTAATCCTGACCTCTCCCAACCCCGTTTTCTGACTGGAATCCCAGCTTAGGCCGTTTTTCACGTTGAGCAAACATTGTGTAATTTCATGCATTGGAAATTGGCTGGGATTTTTTTATTATTATTATTTTTGGGGGGGGTGGGGAGGGGGTTTCTTTGCTTAAGAAAAAAAAGGCAGCCCGGAGCGCCATTGGCTGAGTAATTTTGCAAGGAAAGGGGGCAAAGAGGAACTGACAATTTCTCCGACTCCTTGGCTCCTTGCCTCCACGCCAGACGACTAATCAGGTTAACCGTGCAAGAGCCCCATTTTCTTGGAAAGAGACTCTGCTTAATTACTGGGACAAAAGGATATTTTAAGGGGCAGGGACCCTGCTGTGTAATTACAACTCGCCAGAAGCGCCGTTGGGAAGAGCTGATAAATTCCTTTTAAATCGGAATCCTTCGTTACCGTTTCGTAGGAATGTAATGATTAACAGAGTTTTAAGGCGTGGGATTATTTTGGGACTGGCTTTTAAAACAAACAACAATAATACACACACACACACACACACACACACACACAGAGAGAGGCTGCAACCAGCATAAATGCAATTTATACAAGGGGCGCCAGAAAATCAGGAAGAGACCAAGCTGTCTCTTCTCTTTCTTCCTTTCCCTTCCTTCTCCTTCCTCTTCTCTTCCCTTCCCGCTTCTCTTTCCCTTCTCTTCCTCCATCCCTTTTCCTTCCCTTCCTCCTTCCCCTTCTCTTCTTCCTTCCTCTTCCTCTTCCCCTGCCCTCCCTCTTTTCTTTCCATTCCCTTCCCCTTCCTTCCTTCCTTCCTTCCTTCCTTCCTTCCTTCCCCTTCTTCCTTCCCCTTCCCTTCCTTCCTTCCTTCCTTCCTTCCCTTCCCTTTTCCTTCCTACCTTCCTTCCTTCCTTCCTCTTCCCCTTCCCCTGCCCTCCCTCTTTTCTTTCCATTCCCTTCCCCTTCCTTCCTTCCTTCCTTCCTTCCTTCCCCTTCCCTTCCTTCCCTTCCTTCCTACCTCCTTCCCCTTCCTACCTCTTCCCTTCCTCCTTCCTTCCTTCCCTTACACCTTCCTTTCTCCTCCCCTTCCCCTTTTTCTTCCTCCTTCCCTTTCCTTCTTCCGTTCCTTCCCCTTCTCTTCCTCTTTCCCTTCGCCTTCTTTTCCCTTCCTCCTTTTTTTCCCACTTCCTCTCCTCTTCCCTTCTATGCTGAACTCAGACCTCATAAGGCATTCATCAATGAACCATAACATTCATTGTCCACATTACGTAGAACGTGGGTTGATGTGTTGGTGGGCCACGTATCACATGACGGTGCTGGGAAAAGAAAGAAAAAAACTATTTACAACCAGTCCTCACCTCTAGCGCCTTCACCGTTTGCATTTTTGAACGGTCGCTAAATGAACGGCTCTTTATTTGCGTGGCTAGAAATGCCAGCGTGCAGTTTTCACAAGCCGTTTCACCTTTGTTCGTTTTCTCTTGATTCTTTCAGCCTTTGGCTCCAGCAGCCCAAGTACCGTGTTTGGCCAAGCCACCAACACCAGTGGGAGCCTCTTCGGCCAGGTAAATCCTTCCAAGCCAGCCATTTTCCTCTCCCAAAATTGCACTGGGTCTGATCAGGAGAAAATCTACTGTAAGGTTGCTTACCGTTTGTAATCATCGACCGTTTAAGCATGAGCCAGCCGGGTGCTGCAAGCAGCCCCCAAAAAAGCCAATACAGGTCCCAGGCTGAATAAACAAGGATAGAACCAAGATCACACAACGTTGTTAGTACCACTTTATACTCCCTTGGTGAGACCACTCTCGGAATTACGTCTCCAGTTCTGTTCACCACAGTACAAAAACTGTGTGTGTGTGGAAAAAGAGCGCAGAGACGAGCAACAGAAGTGATCAAGGGACTGGAGGCTAAAACATAGAAAGAATGTTTGCAGGAACTGGGTATGTCTAGTTTAATGAAGAGAAGGACTAGGGGAGACAGGATAGCAATACTCTAAGATTTGAGGGACTGTCACGGAGAAGAAAGAAGGGATTATTGACTTATTCTCCAAAGCACCTAAAAGCAGGGATAAGAAGCAACAGATGGAAACTAACCAAGGAGAGAAGCGACCTAAAATGAAGGAGAAATTTCCTAATAGTAAGGACAATCAATCGGTGGGACAGCTAGCCTCCAGAACAAGGGTCCCCAAAAGACTTGGGGGTTGGACTAGAAGACCTCCAGGGTCCCTTCCAATGCCGTTATCCTGTTCTAAAGGCTTTGTTTGAATCGGGCAGACCCGGCCTAACATTTCTTCCTTTTCGTCTTTTGCAGCCCTCCTCTTCCAGCGGGGGTCCCTTTGGATCCGGTGGCGGCGGGAGAGCGGGGGGCTTCTTCAGCGGCCTGGGGGGGAAACCGAGTCACGAGGCGGCCAACAAGAACCCCTTTGGCTGTACCAGCGGCGGCTTCGGCTCCTCGGCCAATCAAAGTAAGTGGAACCGAGGGGCTCAGCCCACTGCAGCTTTCCCGTTGGATAGCGGCCTCCTTGCAGGCTGCAGATCCACAGGGCACAAATTTGCATCGGTAGTCCTGGACTTAACGCCCGTTCCTTTAGTGACTGTTTCACGGTTACAACAGCGACCTTTTTCACACTTAGCGACCGTTGCATTATCCTCAGGGTCACGTGGTCACAGACCTTCGGACTCTTGGCCTCCGGCTCGTATTTACGACGGTCGCAATGTCCCCTGGGTGTGTGTGTGTGTGTGTGTGTGTGAGAGAGAGGAGGGGGTCCCCTTTTTTGTGACCTTCTGGCAAGCCAAGTCAATGAGGGTTGCAGGGGTTTAAAGCCCGCTTCACTTAACAACCATGTCGCCAACTTAACAATGGCAATGATTCCCTTAGCAACGGTGGCAAGAAAGGTCGTAAAACAGGGCAAAACTTGCTTTTAACAACTGCCCGGCTTAGCTACACACACATGGGGGGGGGGGTGCTCCCATTTTATGTGGCCGTTAACTCGAGGACCGCTGTGCTGTTTACACTGCTTCCGCGGAGCGCGCTTTCTGCGGCTGCGCCATCGACGCGCTCCTAACCGCCGTTGTCACTAAGTGAACTGTCGTAAGTCGAGGACTGCCTGTAGCTTTATGCTGTCCAAGGGGGAAAAGAAGGGAGAAAACAGGAGGAGGAGATTTTTAATTTTTCCCTCCCTTCCCCCATCGCAGACACATCGAACCTTTTTGGAAACAGCGGGGCCAAAAGTTTTGGATTTGGCACCGCTTCCTTTGATGAGCAGAAGCCGATGGGCACCTTCAGCTCCGGCGGAGGAAGTGTGGCATCCCAAGGCTTCGGATTCTCCAGCCCCACCAAAACAGGTACTCGATCCCCCCCTGCAAGATCCAGCCTCTTAAGTGGCTAGATTAGCACCTCCAACCCTTCCACTCCCAAGTAGCCACTGCCTTATTTGCGGGGAGATTGACAGATAATTGCCCCGGCTTCCGACCGCCAACGGAGCCCCAAATTTCCACCGCTAAAGGTTGCTGGGCGAGTTTTGTCCCCCGTTGCCTTCCGTGCCCTCCGTTGCTAAGCGAGTCGCGGCACGGTTTTTTTTAAGCCTGTGAAGCGAATCGCAGTCCGTCGCAAAAGGGGAATCGCCTGACAGGCACGCACGCACACACCAGGGATGCTGCGGCCGTTATAATTACGAGACGGTTGCCCGGGAATGCTGCAACGGTCGTAAGTGTGGAAAACGGTCGTAAGTCCCTTTCTTCGGTGCCTTTGTGACTTCGGTGAATGCTTGGAAGTCAAGGATTTGCCCTGTAATTTTATAATATCCAGGGAATTCCACCAAATCCAATTCAACCGGCATGCTTTTTTAAAAAAAAATTCACCTCCCTTCCTTCTTTCCTTCCTTCCTTCCTTCCTTTCTTTCTTCCTTCCTTCCTTCCTAAAGTCCTTTCCAGCTCTATTCTCTTTCCTTCCTCCTCCCTCCCTCCCTCCTTCCTTCCTTCCCCTCCCTCCCTCCCTCCCTCCCTCCCTCCTTCCTTCCTTCCTTCCTTCCCTTCCTTCCTTCCTTCCTTCCTTCCTTCCTTCCTTCCTTCCCAAGGTCCTTTTCAGCTCTATTCTCCTTCCTTCCTTCCTTCCTTCCTTCCTTCCTTCCTTCCTTCCTTCCTTCCTTCCTAAGTCCTTCCAGCTCTTCCTTCCTTCCTTCCTTCCTTCCTTCCTTCCTTCCTTCCTTCCTAAAGTCCTTTCCAGCTCTATTCTCTTTCCTTCCTTCCTTCCTTCCTTCCTTCCTTCCTTCCTTCCTTCCTTCCTTCCTTCCTTCCTTCCCTCCTTCCTTCCTTCCTTCCTTCCTTCCTCCCTCCCTCCTCCCTCCTTTCCTTCCTTCCTTCCTTCCTTCCTTTATTTTTTCCCCCAGATCGTTGTTGTCTTTACAGCCAGGGGGTATCTCCTTACATTGGCCCTAGGCTCAAATTCCACCCAGGGAGTATTAAAAGCCTCCTTGGTCAAACAGGAGAAGACAGACCAATGGCTTTGCTGGCTCTCGGACCGGCCTGGATTAAAAATAAAAAAATAAAAATTAAATGTGAAAACGTTCAGAGGAGATTTTGGGGAGAGAACAACACCGATTGCAAACATAATTCTGGGCAATTCCTCATTCCCCCACCTCTTGGGAAAGCTTTTCCTAGCAGGAAAAAAAAAAAGGTGTTGTATTTTACAATAAAAACGGAGGCAATTCTTGGTACCGGTAGGCCTCGGCTTACAACCATTCGTTTAGTGACCGGTCGAAGTTACAACGGTGCTGAAAACAAAACAAAAAGGAACCCACGGCCTTTTTTCAAACTTAACACATTCGTGGCAGCTTCCCCTTGACTTTCGACCATTTCTCACACTTAACGACCGCTGCGGCTTCCCCCCCCTGGGGGAATCATGGGGTCTAAAATTTGGAGGCTCGGCAAATGACTCATACTTACGACGGCTGAAGCCGCCTCCTTTTGCGACCAAGGGAAGGGAGGAAGCCAGGCTCGCTGAACAACCGTGCGAGAAATGCAGCGATTCTCTGAACCGCTTGTGGCTGGAACAGGGTTGAAACTGTCTCCACTTAGCAACAGAAAAGTTTGGGCTCCATTGTGGTCATAAGTCAAGGCTCAGACGGATGGAGGGCTTTGTTCCTTCCTCCCAGCTGTTCCTTCCCTCCCGACCCGCACCTGCTCCCACCTGGTTCCTCCCTCCACCCTGGGGAGACTGCAAAGCGGTTGAACGGGGCTACGTTGGGGGCTCTTGGTTTACTCCTTTTATGCTTTTAATTTTGTGGAAGTTTGGGGTTGTTGTTGTTGTTTTTCCCCCTATTGGGGTGTGGCTTTAATTATTCTGCTTGTAAGCTGCGCAGAGTCACTTTTTGGAAAGGGAGGGAAGGAAGGAAGGTCGGAGAGAAGGAAGGAAGGAGGAGGAGGAGGGAGCTATAGAGAAGGAAGGAAAGGGAGGAAGGAAGGAAGGAAGATCGGAGAGAAAGAAGGAAGAGGAGGAGGAGGAGGAGGGAGCTATAGAGAAGGAAGGAAAGGGAGAAAGGAAGGAAGATTGGAGAGAAGGAAGGAAGGAAGGAGGAGGAGGAGGGAGCTATAGAGAAGGAAGAAAAGGGAGGGAGGAAGGAAGGAAGGAAGACGAGAGAAGGAAGGAAGATTGGAGAGAAGGAAGGAAGGAGGAAAGAGGGAGGAAGGAAGGAAGGAGAAGGAGATGGGAATGAGGGAGAGGAAGGAGGGAACTATAGAGAAGGAAGGAAAGGGAGGAAGGAAGGAAGATCGGAGAGAAGGAAGGAAGGGGGAAGGGGAAGGGCTATAGAGAAGGGAGGAGATAATACATTGTAGGAAGAGAAGGGGAGAAGGAGGGAAAGGGTGGGAGGATGAAAGAAGGTGGGAGAAGGAAGGGAAGGATAGAGGAAGGAAAGAAAGGGGGGAGGTAGGGAAGGAAAAAGAGAGAGAAAGAAATAAAGGGAGGGCAAGATCAAAGTAGAAAAAAAAATCACACAGCCCTCCCCTCTTCTGGGCCCTGGAGAAACACAAAGCCAGGCTCTGCAAGACCCCCCAACAAATCCCCCACCCTCCCCTCCTCCTCCTCCTCCTCCTCCTCCCAGCCTTTTCTCCACTACCCCTTTCAAAAGGCTGGAGCCTCGAAAGGACCGGAAGCCCATCTGCACGGCAACCTAAAGGGGAAAATTAAGATTATTTTTCCCCCCCTCGATGCTCCAGGCTCTCCCAAAAGAAGTCGGGGTTCCAGACGGGCCGCATTTTTCATGGGGGCGGAGGAAAACCCTCCCTTCCCTGCAGGTGGTTTCCCTCCCCTCAATTCCCAGGCCAGGAGGAAGGTTCCCTCCACTGAAGGCTGGCATGGTGGTGTCTGTCCCCCCCCCGTACGATGATGATGATGATGATGATGATGATGAGAATTGCTACCTTAGCAACTGCTCGCGGGCGAGAGGTTTCTCTCTCTCTCTCTCTCTCTCTCCCTCTCTTCCTCTCTCCCTCCTTCCTTCGGGCTGCAAGCTGCAAGGCCGCTTGGCGGCTTCTGCAGCCAGCCGCCCTGCCCTGCCTCCTCTCTCCTCGCGTGCGGGCAAACCTCCCCACCCCCACCCCCCCACCGCCCGCTTTCCTGCCCCCCTTCCTCGAATCCATGTCCGAAGGATTTCTGGTTCAGACCATGCCTGTTGAATGCCGGCCTTCCTTCGGCAGTAAGTGCCTGGCCATCCATCGGGAGGCTCCCCGGGGGTTTGGGGGTTGTCGGGGGAGGCGACTGGACGGGACTCTTTGCTCTTTGAGCCTCTGGAATGGAGAGGAGGGAGGGGGCACTGCAGGACCCTTCCCCTGCCCTGTGCCCCCAAACCCAGCTCAGGCCTGTCTTCTCTGGTCCCCCCCTGGCGAGGAGGGAGGAGTGGAGGTGTGGGGGGCGAGAGTTTCCCACGCTCTCTAGGGTGAGGGGAGGGAGGCCTTTGGCTGCCATGGAAATGCAGCCCAGTTTGAGGGAATCATCTTTCGATTTGGGAGGGGTTGGGGTGTCAAAAAATGCTTGGCCGGGAAGGTGGGGGCCCCTTGGGACAGGGATGTGCCCCAGGCTGAGCTTCAGGGCAGCTGTAACCTTGTTTCACGGTTGACTTTGATGGGGGGTTTGTTGGTCAATGTGAGTCTGTTTATATGACATCTTTCCTTCTCTCTCTTTCTCTCTCTTCTCTTTCTCTCTCTCTCTCCCTGTTTCTCTCTGTCTGTCTCTCCCCCTCTCTTCTTTCTCTTTCCCTCTCTTTCTCTCCCTCTTTCTCTCTTTCTCTCCCTCTCCCTCTCTTCCTCTCTCTCTCCCCCTCTTTTCTTTCTCTTTCCCTCTCTTTCCCTCTCTCTTTCTCTGTGTCTCTCTCTCTCTCTCCCCTCTTTCTGTCTCTCTTTTTCTCTCTCTCTTTCTCCCTCACTGTCTCTTTCTCTCTTCTTTCTCTCTCTCTGTCTCTCTGTCTCTCTCTCTCCCTCTTTCTCTTTCTCTCTCTTTCTCTCTCTCTTTCTCCCTCCCCCTCTCTCTTTCTCTTTCTCTCTCTCTTTTTTTTTTTTTGCCTCTGTTTTGCTCAGGTGGCTTCGGAGCTGCTCCAGTGTTCGGCAGCCCTCCCACTTTTGGGGGTTCCCCTGGGTTCGGAGGGGTGCCGGCATTCGGTTCAGCCCCGGCCTTTGCAAGTCCTCTGGGCTCGGCGGGAGGCAAAGTGTTCGGTGAAGGGACCGCGGCGGCCAACACAGGCGGATTCGGGTAAGCTGGTCCCAAGGCCCCTCCTGTGTTTCTAGACCTCATGGTTTCCCCGCCCATCCTTGCCTGCATGCATCATCCGGCTCCCTGCCTCGTCCTTCAGGAGGTGGGGAATGAAAAGAGGGAGCAGGGAAGGATAGGAAGGAAGGAGAGGAGGGAGGAAGAATAGAAAGGAAGAGGTAGGAAGAAAGAAGGAAGTAGAGGGGGAGGGAGGGAAGAAAGAGAAAGAAAGAGAGAGAGAAAGAAAAAGAAAGAAGAGAAGAAAGAAAGAAAGAAAGAAAGAAAGAAGAAAGAAAGAAAGAAAGAAAGAAAGAAAGAAAGAAAGAAAGAAAGAAAGAAAGAAGAGGGGAGGAAGGGAGAGGCAGATAGGAAAGGAGCGAAGGGAAGAAGTAAAAAGGGAAGAAGGAAGGAAGGAAAAGATAGGAAGGGAAAAATGGGAGGAAAGGAAGTAGAGAGGGGAAGGAAGGGACAGAGGCAGGTAGGTAGAAGTGGGGAGGAAGGAGGGAAGGAAGTAAAAAGAGGGAGAGAAGAAGGAAGGAAGGGAAAGATAGGAAGAAAGGAGAGAAGGAAGTAGAGAGGGGAAGGGGAGGGAGGGAAAGGAAACCCATTGGTCTTCTTCTTCTGGTCTACTTCGTTGGGCGGCCAAGAAGGGTTTGGTTCAGCAACTCAGGAACGTCCTCTTTGCATTCCTCCTCACCCCACTCTTCTCTCTCTCCCTCTCTCTCTCTCTCCTTCTCCTTCTCCTCAGCTTCGGCAGCACGGCAAGCACGGTCTCCTTCGGCACGCTGGCGGGACAGAACACCCCAACTTTCGGCTCCCTCTCTCAGCAGTCTACGGGTTTTGGCACACAGAGCAGCGGCTTCTCCGGGTTTGGATCCAGCGGAGGAGGTAGGAGATGGAGGGAGGGAGGGAGGGAGGGAGGGAGGGAGGGAAGGAAGGAAGGAAGGAAGGAAGGAAGGAACATGAGAGGAGGGGAGAAGGAAGATAGAGAGAAGGGAGGGAAGGAGATGAGAAAGGAAGGAGGGGATAGGAAAGAAAGGAGAGGAAAAGGAGGGAGTAGAGAAGATGAGAAAGGGAGAGGGAAGGAGGGAAGGAAAGAAAATAAGAAAGGAAGGAAAGAATTGGAAAGAATTTGAAAAAAAATGAGACATTAATGTTCAGGATGCTGACCGAGAAAACAGGGGTTGGTGAATTCTAGTGCTTCCCTTAGGCATGAAAGTTGGCTGGGTGACTTTGGGCCAATCACCAGGTGACAGTGAGTTCTAGTCCAGCCTTAGGCCTGGGGTCCTTCTCTTTCAGCCCAACCCACCTCACAGGGTGGTGGTTGTGAGGACAATAGGAGGAAAGAGTATTTATTAGGCAGGTTTCAATTTCCTTGAGTTTCTTCTTAAAAATAATTAAAAGTGGCATCAAATCCGAATCCACGAGGGCTTCCTAATCCGGAAAGAAAAAGCGCTGTGAATCCAGCTTCGAAACCCCAGTCGTTTCGCAGAGTGTATTCCTTCTTTTGTAACTTCCCCACTAATTTTTCCTTTTGTCTATCTTTTCTTTCTTTCTTTTTTTCCCCCCCTCCTTCCGCAGGATTTGTCTTCGGATCGTCGAATGCGTAAGTCCAGATTCTTGCCCTTCTTGTCTTCCTTTCTAGCGGCTGCTTTCCGTAACTCGAAAGCTTTCTTCTGCGGCTGAAAGATATTAAAAAGTGCTTAATCCCACGTGCGGTTTTTTTTTTTATCAGCTTTTTTTGGGGTCTCTCTTCTTTCTCCTTGTAAGAGCATTAATGGAAAAGCCGAGGATCTGGCGGGCAATTCTCCTCCCTCCCCAGAGGTTTTCGGGGCGGTTCTTTCTGTCGTTTAATGACCCCATAATCCCTTGTATCTGGGTGGAGTCAGGGCAACTGAATGGAGCCGAGTGCTGACTGGCCGGATGCCTTTCCTGTCACCAGTACAGAGTTATATTCAGCAGATAAAATTCTCAGTGTGCCCAGAGAGAGAAATATCTGCCGCTACCTAGGATCGAACTCACAGCCTCCTGATTGTGAGTTGACCACTCAAAGCCTCTTGAAGCCATTCTCATCCAAAGGCCTCTCTAATTCAGAGGTAGTCCTCGACTTAACGACCGCCGGAGCATCCCCCTGTGGGTCACGCAGCCCGAAATTCATTGAGTGACCATTCAAAGCATCTCCCAATCCAGTTCAGGTGGTCCTCAACTTGCAGCCGTTCGTTTAACGGCCGTTCAAAGTCGCAACGACGCTGGGGGAAAAAAGGGACTTACACACTTAACGACCGTCGCAGCACCCTTGCGGCAGGTGATCAGAATTCGGATGCTTGACAGCTGACTCACGTTTATGACGGTGACAGTGTCCCGGGGGGGGGGAAGGGACACACCATCCTGTTCTGCAACCAATAAGCAACAGGGAAAAACCATATTCACTTAACGACCGTGTTACAACTGCAGGGGTTCACTTAACAACTGTGGCCAGAAAAGGGCGCAAAATGGAGCGAAACTCATATTCCACTTAGCGATGGAAATTTCTGGCTCTTTTTTTTTTCTTTTCCTGGTCGTAAGTCAAGGACTACCCATACTCCAAAAACAGAGCGGGTTCAGTCTTGATGAACCGACTTCCTTTTTCTCAATTTCTCGTAGTTATTGTTGTTGTTGTTATTATTATTATTATTATTATTATTATTATTTCTCTTCCCCTTTTTAGATCCACTTCGGGATTCAGCGGCTGGAGAAGCTGAACAGCGACAGCGGCTCTTTGGCGCTTCTGGGACTTTCCTTTTTTTTTTAAACGTCACTTCCTCCAACTTTTTATACCAAGCCAAAACAGAGGAAGGAAACCAACCAACCAACCAACCAACCAAGAACCCATCCAACCTTCGTAAAATTGCCTATATTTTTTTTGTTGTTGTTCTTAGCAGAAATGTTGCTTGGCCTTCGCTAAATAAAGCTATTTTGTCTGCTGGTCTTTGAATTCCGGCTTGGCCAACTTCAGAAGCCCAGAAAGCTGTTTTGTGGGTGCGGTTGTTTTGTGTGTTTTTTAAAAGGGATCCCCTTTGAAGGAGCTGGGGGGGGGAATCCTTTAGAGATCTGCGCTCTCTCGGGTGATCGGTTGATTAGAACTCTTAAGGTCCTCGAAGTACGACCTTAGCGGAGTTAAACTGATGACAGCCATAAAGCAGGCTGTTCACCTGACCGACTTGATTCTTTCTTCTTTCTTTCTTTCTTTCTTTCTTTCTTTCTTTCTTTCTTTCTTTCTTTCTTTCTTTCTTTCTTTCTTTCTTTCTTTCTTCCTTCCTTCCTTCCTTCCTTCCTTCCTTCCTTCCTTCCTTCCTTCCTTCTTTCTTTCTTTCTTTCTTTCTTTCTTTCTTTCTTTCTTTCTTTCTTTCTTTCTTTCACCGGTTGTTGAAGTGAATGCCGTGATCAGGCTTGAGCAGGGGGCTGGAGTAGATGACCTCGAAGATCCTTCCTCTTTTCACGTTGGGGGGGGTTGGCGGCAAAGAACAAGGATCCCGGTAGCGAAAAGGCAGAAGGGAGGGGGAGGAAGAGAAAAAGAGGAAGAAGAGAGAACAAGAAGGAAATAATCAGAAAAGGAGATTTGGGGAGGGTGGGGAGATGCACATTGCACCCTCTCCCCGCCCCCGTGCCCCAGTTTCACCGGCAGAGGGCTATATAAAACAAACTACAAAGCAAAACAAAAGGAGAAATATTTCCCCTGTTGCATTTGAGCATGCATGCAAGAAGTCTTCATCAGCTTCCCCTGCCTGGCTGCGATGCTGAGATCTCCTTGTGGTGTCCCATTCCCATCTAAACAAACTCCATTTTCTTTTTATTTTCTTTTTTTCTATTAATATCAACCAAGGTTGCTCAGATGTAACCCCCCTGGTGTCTCTTCCTGGGCCTGAATCACAGCCCAGGATGGGAGTGAAAGAAGCAGGAATTATTAGTCCAAAAAAGGAGAGAGGGGGGAAAAAAATACTTGGAAACCTCAGTTGGAGCAATTTTACAATGCCGCAAACCTTTGAGGAAGCTTGATATACAGATATACCTATTATTCTTAGGCAGTGATGAATGAAGGCTAAGTGAGCATCGGGAAGAGGAAGGAAGGAAGGAAAGATATGGGAGGAGGAAGTAAAGAAAGGACTGAACGAAGAAAGGATCTGGGAGAACGAAGGAAGGGTTCAGCATCCCGAAGATAAAAGATTTCTCAGTTTTTCCAAAACCATGAGGACTAGAAGTTTTTTTTTTTTTTTAACGTGCTCCCAGTTTTCCTATTTGTGACAAGGAAAGGATGGTGGATTCCTTTCCCTAAAAATAGCAGCCTGGAGAAAGGACACCTCGCAGTCCCACGTGAAAATCGAGACCTGAGCCGCCCGAAGCCCACCGTGGCGTATCTGATTTTTTTCCCGCCTCCATTGCTATGTTTCAGGCAGCTCTCCTCTGGCAGGAATTTATATATTTTTTTTCTTTTCCATTTGAGTTTATCACGGAAGACAGCTGTGGCAGCTGGCCTTTTATCTTCCTAATGGCATCTACTGAGAATCTTCTGCATGTCAGCTATTTCGGTCGTTCTTAACCTTCGGTATCTTAAGCCCCCTAATCGGTTTTCGGGGACCCTCAGAGATCGAAGCAAAAATAATAATAACTATTGAGCTACCAACCAGCCCCAAAGGCTGTGAATCTCACTAAAGATTAACTAACAACAACAACAATAATAATAGTAATAACAGCAGCAGCAACAATAATAACAATAATAATTTCCTGACACTGACTGGTTGTCTGTTGTCAACTACTGCCTCTTTTAAAGCCATGAAGTTGTAATACACAATTATTCATGGTTGTGTGGAAGGGAGGAGAAGAGGAGGAGGATACTGGAGTCCTTGGTCCCCTTTGAGCTTGATTATTTTGTTGCAGACTTCTCAACCAAACAAGCTACCGTCATCAGTGGGAGAAGGCTGTGGGCTTAGTCCCTCTCTTCTAACACTGATGACGTTCCCTAGTTCGGTCATGAAACGTCTGCAAGGAAACCAAGCCTAGAAAGCATCAATGCTACAAATGCCTTCGTTTTTTTGTGAATATTGGCTGTGAAGTCTTAAAAGGTAAAGATTCCCTGGCCCATCTGTGCTAATCGTTTCTGGCTCTAGGGGGCGCTGCTCATTTCCGTTACAAAGCCGAGGAGCCAGCGCTGTCCGAAGACGTCTCCGTGGTCATGTGGCCGCCATGACTAAAGGCCGAAGGAGCAGAGAACGCTGTGACTTTCCCACCAAAGAGGTCTCTATTTTTCTACTTGCATTTTTTTACATGCTTTCGAACTGCCAGGTTGGCAGAAGCTGGGACAAGTAACGGGAGCCCACGCCATGACGCGGCGCTGGGGATTCAAACAGCCAACTTTTCCGATCGATGAGCTCAGCATCTTAGCCACTGAGCCGAGTTCTTCCTAACCACCTCCTTACACCTTTCCTTCTTCCTCCCCTCCAATAAAATCCCCTCCCTTCCCTACCTGAACATCAACCTCCTGAAGGCATGAGATCCGGAAAGCTGCGTCTATTAACACACAACCCCGTCGGCGGCTGTGTGGCTGATCCTGGAATTCTTTCCTTCAACCGCTCCCGATCCAGAAGCTGGAAGAGGCATTCCAGTTTGACAGCTGGTTCCCTGGCTGAGCTGGCCAGGATCCAATTCTCCGCAGAGAGTTAATTTCAGCTATGGATCTCTTGGCCCTTCCCGTTAGTATCTCTGGCATGCAAGATTAAATGGGCTTTGTCCAAGGGAAGAGAATAAATTCTTTTTTTTTTTTTTTTTTTAATTCGCAAGCCTTCTCTGGCCAGCTGTCCCCCACAATGATTCCAGGCAACCCACAGCAATCCATAAGACATAGTCACAAATACAGATATCCTCGACTTGCAACCACAATCGGGATCACAATTTCTGTCGCTAAACAAAGCGTTGGTTAAGGGAGTGGGGTCTGGTTTTATATCCTCGTTTTTTCCCCGATTGTTAAGCGAATCACACAGTCGTTTCCATCGTTGAGTGGAGCAGGACTCCCCTTGAGTAAGCAAGGGGAACCCTGCTCCACTTCTTAACATCAACTTGTGTTGGTTAGAAGCTGCCCTCAAAGTCAAGATGGAAAAGGACTGAATTGAGGTCCACTTGCATGACTCCCGTCCTCAAGGAACAAGACTTAAACAGAAGATGACAGCTGTCTTCTCCAGAGTTGGGTCTCCTAAGCTGCTGTAGATCTTGGGAAAACCTTGACAGGTTGAGTCACTGTGCTTCTCCCGAAATATGACTTGACTTCTGCTTCTACTGTTTTTTTGAGGGCCGTAAACCATCATGCAAAAACCATCGTGTTCTTCAGAAGGACAAATCCTGAAGCTGAGCTCCTCCGGTCACCAAAGGAGAAGAGAGGACTCCTTGGAGGAGACATCCCGTTGGGAAAGATGGAAAGGCAAAAGGAGAAGGAGATGGCAAAGGAGGAGATGGTTTGATAGTGTCATCAACGCAACAAACACAGATTTGGGCAAATTCCAGGAGACAGTGGAGGATGGTGGGGCCTGGTACGCTGTGGTCCATGGGGACACAAACTTAGTGACTGAACCACCACAAACATTTGCTTTATTTGTAGGTCTTCTTTCCCGAAGTGCGGATCGAAGTTGGTTCTTCCTAAGGTAAGAACCAGAAGCAGAAAGGGTCACAAAGAATCGGGCACAACTTAAAACCGATGCCCCAAACCAAACTGCATCTTTTCAGGCCTTTGCAAGTGCTTCTCGCTGACCCATAAAGATGGAAGGAGAAGAACCAGATGATTTTTTTTTAAAAAAGCATCAGGAAACAACATTCCAAGCATTCTGGTCTATTTTGATCCTTTGTCCTATTTTTCGATCCTTCCATTCTCTGGAAGTCTTAATGTTACAGAGGAGCCGGTGTTCTCTGGCAGTTGTCGACGGGCGGCCCCGCCACCAAACGTCTTGTGTGGGCCTTCATCACAGGGTCAGAAATAGACCTGGGCTCTAGCCAAGATTGCTGACCCTCCAAATGCCATGCATTGTTGGCTGAGCCTCCGACAGGTTTGAGCTGCGGAGAAGATCCTGGTTCTCCATGCAAATATCTCCCCACTGAGCTCCTACAGGTGCAACCTAGAGCAGTGGTCGCCAACCGGTGGGCCAGGGACCACTGGGGGTCCGTGAGAAAATTTTGGTGGTCTGCAGAGAAATGTCTTGAAAAGAATTTTGGATTTGGTTACATTTGTGGTACACTCTGGGTCATCACAGTCGGTCCCATATTCCAGAGCTGCAGTAGTCACAGGACTGGCCCCTTGGTCATCCCAGAGCAGCTCCTCCAGTCCATGGCAGGCCGGTGCACCCGGATGGAGAAGCAGCTGCTCCAGGATGACCAAAAGGCCAGTCCTGTGACTATGGCAGCTCTGGAATATGGGACCGACTCTCCCACTAACATCAGCAAGCCACCGTCAGCCGACATCCATATCAGTGGTCCGCGGGGTTTAAAGTTATGACTTTGGTGGTTCCTAAGGTCCAAAAGGTTGGCAACCCCTGGACTAGACAGATGTTGGCTTAAACTTAACGCCACCTATTATCCAGACATCTCGTTTTCTGATGCCCCCCCGGGACATCAAAGGATGTTTACCTGTAATAGGTGGGACTTGAGTTGAATGGGCCATGGGACCAGCCATTCTCTATGTCCTTTGTTTTTCCTCTCTGATATGCCTGTTAGACACAGGTGGTCCTCAAACTTACAACAGTTCATTTAGTGACCGAAGTTGCAGCGCCACTGAAAAGAGTGATTCACGAGCGTTTTTCATACGACCGTTGCAGTACTTCCCGAACTCCCGGGTCACATGATCAAAATTCAGACAACAATTGATTCATATTTATGATGGTCGCAGGGTCCCCTTTTCTGAGAAGCAAAGTCCATGGTGAAGCCAGATTCAGTTAATGACTGTGATTTAACAACTGCACGGATTATTCGCTTAACAACCGTGGCAAGAAAAGGGGATACAATGAGGCAAAACTCACTTAACAGACGCCTCCCTTAGCCACAGACATTTTGGGCTCAATTGTGGTCATAAGTTGAGGACAATTGTATCTGATTTTTTTTTACCCCTTCCTTCCTCTTGTTTTTTGCACAAATAAAATCAGACCAGTCCTCTTTTGGAAAAAAAAAATACTGTTTAATTTCTTTGCTCTTTTTAAACATTCCTCCTTTTTTTTCTTGATTTCCCTAAAAGCAGAAGTATTCCCTTTTTTTTTTAATTTTGACCTCTTTATTAATTATTATTATTATTTCAACATTTCTTTTTAAGTGCCCATTCCTGGTACTTAAAAAACAAACAAACCCACACACACAGAGTAAATTCACAGTATTTTTGCCAAAAAAAAAACAACATAAAACAGTTCTTATTGCTGAATCAAAATCCAGGCAGAAGGTTGATTGTGGAAGTGGTTAGGGCCAGTCCTGTCATTCCTGAAGGTTTGTATTTTTCTCCTGATGAAACAGCTCTTCCTTTCCCATAAACTCCACCTTCCTTCTGAATTCTTTGGCCCTTATCTCTCTTCGTGCGTGCGTGTGTGTGTGTGTGTGTGTGTGCGTGTGTGTGTGTGTGTGTGTACTGGTACCGAGGAGTTGCTCAACAGCTCGACAACCCCAAATCAAAAACTATTCACAGTGATGCAATGAGGATAACTCTTCCCCAGAAGAAGAACAAACACGGTTGAATCTTATCTACTTGGGGTTCCCTCAAATGTGGCAGCTTGATGATGTGTGGACTTCAACTCCCAGAATTCCCCAGCCAGTGTGCTTGTCAGACCAAGCCAATCATATCTAGTTTCCAGGATGAGGTCAGCCTCTGCTTCCTGAACTTTGCACTCCTCTACAGAAGACGGAGAAGGCAACTGTTGGGTTTTGCAATGCTTTGAAGAACCACCTTCCTTTTTTTCAGGAAGGAAGCCATGGTGAGAAACCTCTCCATTGTTTCCCAGCAGCTCCCATCATGCTGACTGGCTGCAGCTGGTGACAGCTGGAGTCTCCCATGAAGAACACCTCAGAGATGTCCTACCGCTGGTCCACAGTGGTGGCCATCACCAATGTTCTACATCATCGTTACATAAAACCAGCTATGAACAAGATCGACCAAGCCTGCGGGAATAAACTTAGGAGTATTCAGTGCATCTAAGTAGGCAGGATTTTGTAAAAAAACACAGAGGTGGCCTTCAAGTATCTAAGATGGTCAAAGATGGGAGAAGACAATGGTTTGGAATTGTTTCAGAAGACAGAATAAGACCTTGTGAGAGTTTAAATTACAAGGAAGATGTTTCAGGCTGAACCCCAGCAAATAAGCCCCATCAGGAGATGTTCATCAATGGAACAGAGATCTCCAGAACCGGAAAATCAGCTCATCCAAGCTTGATATTCAAATTTAGAGTTGGAAACGGGAAGAAAAATGAACGAACAGGACTTTTTAAATTGAGTTGTGGCTAGTTGGCACGACCTTACATGCAGCAGTCTTTAAACTGTGGCATCCCTGGTCCTCTCTAAACTGGGTTGTTTTCCTTCAGACATTTCATTACTAAACTAACATCATCAGTGTTAGTGTGTGTGCCTTGCTCCCCTGTTTATATACAGTAGTTCTGAGCTTGGTTGTTTTCCTGCAGACATTTCATGACCCAACTAGGTAATAACATCATCAGTGCTAGTGAGTGTGGCTTGCTCTTCCCTGTTTATATTCAGTCGATCTGAACTTGGTTGTTTTCTTGCAGGCGTTTCATGACCAAATTAAGTTACATTATCAGTGCTAGTTGGTCTTTAAACTCCCCTGGTGTCTTTAGCAAGAATACGACCATTTTTTTTTTGGCTGCCTACAATATTGTGTGAAACGTCTCTCTTTCTCAGGCAAGTTTTATGCAGAAACAGTATTGCAAAGAGCCAGCTGGTTTTTGTTTTAAGAATGTACCTACCCTATCTTTACTCTCTCTTTTTAAAAAAAAACCAATAGAAAAATCACAGAATGGAGAACTTCATCAGGATACATTCCCTCCTTCTCTTTGAAATCTAAAGCAGAGTAGACCTTCCCAAGCCCAGATACTTTTTGCCTCTGGGATCCAGCCCAGAGGAAAAAGCTAACCACGGTTTCCCAAGCTTTGGAGAGAGATGCGCAGGCCAACTTCCTAAGATTTCCTAAAAGTTAAATCTCTTTTATTGCACCTCGCTGCCATGCCTCCCCATGTTTTCCCCGTGGGCATCGGACGAGCTGCACCCCTCCACATCTCCAGCAACCCAACCGCAATTACCGTTAGATAATTAATTTCTGAAATAGCCAGGAGGCATGGAGACAATGCCAGAGGGTACGCTGAAAATGCAACGAGCCTCTTTTAAATTAAACTATGCCCCCATACCTCAAAGAAGCATTGCCAAATTAATTTGGCTGCCCATCATGCCAGGCATAAACCGAGTTCTGTTCTTGCAAATCCAACTGTCTCCCAAAAGCCCTAATTTATAGATATATCCAAGTAGTCCTTGACTTACAGCCACATCAGTGGTGGGATTCAAAAAATTTTACTACTGGTTCTGTAGGCGTGGCAGGGGAAGGATACTGTAAAATCTCTAGTCAGAGGTTGTATTTGCCGGTTCTCTGAAGTACTCAAAATTTCCGCTACCAGTTCTCCAGAACTGGTCAGAACCTGCTGAATACCAACCACCTCTGGGCCACATCTGTTCTGTGAGTTTTGCCCTGTTTTTACAACCTTTCTTGCCACAGTTGTTAAGTGAATGTGACTAATCAAGGACTACTTGTAATATCCATTTCCCAGCCCGAGATCTCCCTGTGGTCTCCTTTCCAAGAACCCCCTAGATATTTGCAGTTATCCAAGGTCAGCCGTTTCCCCCATGTCTATCCATCTTCTTACATCCAACTGGAGACTGTGAACCATACCAGAGAGGCAGTAAAAAAATTCATTCTATCTTTCCTTCTTTTTAAAGGGCAAATATTCTTGTTTTTAGATCTGCCCGGCTCGGATCACAACCCCCATAACTTCTCTTCTCTAGCTAGAGATATTTAATTTCTCAAAATCCCACAGCGTTGTTGTCAGCAAGCAAAAAATAACATCAAATTTAAGCCGACATTTCTGCATCACACTGATTATTTGATGTAAGTTTTCTCCCTGGGCTCTTCTCCTCGGCAAAAGAAAAAATAGTCTGCATATTTCTGTATTGTTCTGTAAACATTTACCCCCAAAAAAGTCCAGCTCTCTCCCACCATTAATTAATTCAAAGTTTGTTCTCTGCTGGCTGGCATCCCTTATGCTATTGCTACTTGGGCACAGTGAGTGCTAAACTGTCTTTGGATCGTTCTGCATCCTGGATCTCTGTTCTCCTAAACGATATAGGGCAGAGAGGCTTTCAACTTTGATTCCTTCCCCTTATTTTTCTTTTTTTCAATTAAAAAAAAATAGGGCTTTTTTGCTCTGTGCAAATCTACAAAGAGGCTATCTGGGCTGTGCCTGGCATGAAGCTGGACAAGGGGGAATTTCTGAACAGGAATTGTTTAATTTAAAGGGAAAGAAGTCCTCCTTAAAGAAAATGGAAGTGTCTTGTTGTGGTTTTTTAGAGGAAAACAGTGGGGGGAGGAAAATAAATAAGAAGTGGTTGAGAAAAACCACTGGAATCGAACTCTTTGTCAGCATTTACAGGCCACTAAATCAACAATGGGATGAGAGACTGTGTAGCAAGGGCCTGGCTTTCTGCAACAGGCAGAAGTTCAAAGGATGCAGTTTAGGATGAAACGATATTTCAGCCTGTGTTCAACCCCAGGACAGAAACAAGACCGTTTTTGGGGGAGTGGGGTGGAAAGGGGTGTCTTTTTAGACAATTCCTGTCCCCCCCCTTACAGTAAAGCTTCTGCCACACAAATTAAAAACAAAAAGAGAACACAATTCCTTGCTGGTTTTTTTTTCTCCTCTCCCTCCTCCTCCTCCTCCCTGACAGACTCATGGAGACCCAAATGCAGATTAAGGCAAATGTTTGGCAACGCAAAGCAAACGTTGTCGACGTGTAAGGCCGCACAACTTGGCTTTTAGGGAACAAAACCAAAAACAGAACAGGCACCACTTTCAACCCATCATCCACGCCCTGGTCCACGGAAAGCCACAGTCCACATATGTGCACCACCAACTCTGCCACATTCATTCACCCCTTCCTTCCTTCCTTCCTTCCTTTCCTGGTTCCCTCCCTCTTCTCTTTCTTTCCTTCCTTTCTCTCCTCCCTTCCTTCTTCCCTCCTTTCTCTTTCTTTCCTTCCTTTCCTTTCTCACTCCTTTCCTTTTCTTTTTCCTCCTCCCTCCCTCCCTTCCTTCCTTCCTCTCCTTCCTTCCTTCTTCCCTCCTTTTCCTCTTTCTTTCCTTCCTCTTCTTTCTCACTCCTTTTCCTTTCTCTTTTTCTCTCCTCCCTCCCTCTCTTTCCTTCCTTCCTCCCTTCCTTCCTTCTTCCCTCCTTTTTCCTTTCTCTTTCCTCCCTCCCTCCCTCCCTTCCTCCCAACCGATGCCTCCCACCCCTCTTTTCTCCCCCTCCTCCAAATAAAACTCACTTTTTTTTTCTTTCTTTCTCCAGAACCCACCAGCCTTAAACCCACCCGACAGAACATCAAATAACCACCAAAGGGAGGAAAAAAGCAAATTTTTAAAAACCCGGAAGTAAGAGCGGAGGCATCGGGACTCAGACGACCCAAATCCCCCTTCCCTCCCCTCCCCTCACACACACGCACACACACACACACACACACAGGCTAGAAATCTTGAAGGCAGTCCTTAAAGTTGACCTTGGCGAGCACAGTGAAATCCGTTCTGATGGGACAAGGCAGAATGGCTGCATTTTGTTTTGCTTTTTTCTGATAAATGAGTTTAAAAGTGCACCTCTGTTTTTGCTGATTTCTCTCTCTCTCTCTCTCTCTCTTAAATACGAAGTGTTTCTTTTCTTCTTCTTTTCTTTTCCCCCCTCTCCGTTCCTCTTGTTTCCCCCCTACCCCCCTTGCCACAGGGGGGGCTCCAATTACCGACGCTTTGGGGGTATCACCACTAGGGGGCGCCCGTCGTTGGGCCTCCACATGAGGACCTGGGCGTCGTTGGCGTTGGGTTTGACCAGGGCACTGGGTGGGATGGGCTCGTTCTTGCTGAGGATTTGGGGCTGCTCTTGGGCAGAAGGTTCCCTCAGCTTGGCCCGGCGCCCGAGGGGATGGCTGGGCTCCACGTCGATACCCAGTTTCATCCGCCACTTGATAGTCTGAAGGATGACCATCTCGTTGGTGGTGGTGTTGGTGGCCACCAGCCACGTGGTGAAGCTCTGGTCTCGGTGGATGCACGTCAGCTTGGGCACGTTGCTGTCGCTCACTGGGACGGCCCAGGTGACGCTGGGGTAGAAATTGTCATTCATGCTGACGGTGAACTTGGCTTCTTTCTTGGTGGGACCTACGACGGTGCAGGTCTCGGTGGTGTTGCCATACCAGGGGTAGTTGACGCCGTCTGAGTCGCTGATGGCTTGGATCGTGCCCTCCAGGAGGTCAGGAAGCTCCCAACTTGACCTGGGTGGCAGAAAGCGAGAAAGAAGGACCAGGTGGAAGAAGGTAGTTAGAAGTTAGGACTAGCTCGATCCACTGGCTTCGCTATGAAACTATGTGGTTGGGCTTAGTTTTTTGGGAGGAATCCCCCATGTTCACGTGATCAAAATTCAGATGCTTGGCAAATGACTCGTATTTATGACGGCTGTGTAAATACGTGATCCCCTCTGGCGACCTCTGACGTCAAAGCTGGATTCACTTAAAGGCCGCATTGCTAACTTAACAACTGAAGCAATTCAGTTAACAGCCGTGGCAAGGAAGGACATAAAGTGGGTGAGGGGAAAATCATTTAACTGTCTTGCTTAGCAACGGAAATTTGTTTTGAGAGACATGCTAACTTTGAGCCTGAAGGGCCATCTTGATCAATGTTTGTCAGCCATGGCAACTTTAAGACATGTGGACTTCAACTCCCAGAATCCTCCTGTCATCAGAGGAGAATTCTGGGAGTTGAAGTCCACCTGTCTTAGATGAGAAACCCGATCTTGACTTAACACTCATTGGCTAATATCCTAAGCATCTAGTAGAGTAGAGTAGAGTGGAGTGGAGTGGAGTGGAGTGGAGTGGAGTGGAGTGGAGTGGAGTAGAGTAGAGTAGAGTAGAGTAGAGTAGAGTAGAGTGGAATAGAATAGAATAGAATAGAATAGAATAGAATAGAATAGAATAGAATAGAATAGAATAACAAGAGTTGGAAGGGATCTTGGAGGTCTTCTAGTCCAGCCCCCTGCCTAGGCAGGAAACCCTACACCACTTCAGCCAAATGGTTATCCAACATCTTTTTAAAAACTTCCAGTGTTGGCGCATTCACAACTTCTGGAGTCAAGTTGTTCCACCGATTAATTGTTCTAACTGTTGGTTGGAACTGCTAGTTGATTCACTTGTGCCTTGAATGGATGGAGCAAAACCACCAATGGTGGCTTATTCAGCAAACTACAGTCAAACTAGCTGTAGCCTGCAGTGACTGATAGACCAATTTTCTCGACCTCCCTAATCTTCTTTGACAGCCATCCAAAGGGGTGGCTGAAAGCCAAGCGATGTGTCTTACAAAGGAGCGATTCTCCGTTCGTCATCACAACCTCAAAATAGCTTCCCAGATGACTAAACACCAGACTTTCATTTATTTTAAAGGACAACAGTTTACAAAAGCTTTACCACATACGTGCCCCATGGTTGCAAGCGACACTTTGAGTGTGGACGGAAAAAAATGATGTACTGGAAGGCTCCCAGGATGGATCCTCATTCTACATTCAGTTTTCTATCCAGTTTTCAATTTCGACTGAAAAAGTAATAAACTGGAAGACTTGGAATAACTGAATAACAGACTTGGAAGGGACCCTGGGAGTCTTCTAGTCTGACCCTCTGCTTCAGCAGGAAACCCTATCCCATTCCATACAAATGGCTGTCCAGGTCTCTTCTTGAAACCCTCCAATGATGGAGCAGCCACAATTTCTGGTGGCAAGCTGTTCCACTGATTAATTGTTCTCACTGTGAGGAAATTCCTCCTTAGTTCTAGGTTGTTTCTCTCCTTGATTAGTTTCCAAATGCAGCCAAAGAGCTTAGCTTGTTCGAACACGGCCACTACGTTAGGATGACTCTATATTTACAGAAAGTTTTTGATTCACAACTGCAACTGGGACCAGAAACTTTGCAGCTGCCCTCCTAGTTTGCTAGCAAGGTAAAAATAAAAATAAAAAACCATCAAGAGAGGCCTTTGCAAATTCAGATGCTCCCCTGTTTTTTTGCATCTCTTGACCCAAACTAATTTGAAAATTGACGTTTTCTTCCTGTTTCAGTTCCTGCCTCTGATCCATGCTGATCTCTTTTTAGATAGAGATGCTGCCCAGTTTTCTGCAAAATGCTAACCAATCCCGTGGTTTACTTGTTTCAGTTCCGCATTTGTTTGTGTTTGTTTACGTAACAAACAAACCAAGGCAAGCCTGCCCCGTGTTTTCGAAAATCGTGGTTTACTGCAGCTTCGCTGGCTTGTCAATCCAACCAACCAGCTGAGGTTTATTGAATAAGCATTGTTTAACCAAAGCATGAAATTGGAAAGAGCAGGTTAGGGATAGATTGTAGGAAAAAAAAATCTATCCACGCAGTCACTAGGAATGAAAACCAGAATATGATGGCGTATAATCAATCAGCCAAACCAGGATGTAATGCAATAGGAATACTGGACCACTGTTACTTTTTAGAAGAGTTAAATTAAAAGCAAACCATATGTACATACTGTATACACACTACATATTATATAACACATACACACACACAGGAGAGAATTCATGACTTGTTGAGTCACTATTTCAGAGATATTTCCTTATCTAAACAGAGAAACAGAATGATTGTGCCTGGGCCATTAAAGAGCAAATTTCTGACTTCCCAACAGCTTCCCCGTTGATTTCCCTTGTAGGAGGCTGGCAGGGAGCATTGAAAAGGACAATCAGGACCGCCAAATTTCAATCCCACAAGAGTCATGATCCCAAGTTTTGGGCTCGTTCCGTAATTTAGTGAAATTAAATTTGAAAATTGCTGTGCTGGGATGCATCGTTTTGCCCAACTGAAGGTTACAAAAACATAATCACAAGAGGATAGATAGATGATAAAACAGTAGAGTAGGAATAGAATAGAATAGAATAGAATAGAATAGAATGGAATGGAATGGAATGGAATGGAATAATGAATAGAATAGAATGGAATGGAATAATGAATAGAATAGAATAATGAAGAATAGAATAGAATAGAATAGAATAGAATAGAATAGAATAGAATAGAATAGAATAGAATGGAATGGAATATGGAATATGGAATATGGAATATGGAATATGGAATATGGAATATGGAATATGGAATATAGAGTAGACTAAAGTAGAGTAGAATAGAACATAGAGTACAGTAGAGAGTAGAGCAGAGCAGAGCAGAGAAGAGTAGAGAGGAGAATATAGAATATAGACTAGGGTAGGATAGGATAGGATAGAAATTGGAAGGGGCCTTGGAGATCTTCTAGTCCACCCCCCTGCTCAGGCATGAAACCCTATACCATTTCAGACAAATGGTTGTCCAATCTCTTCTTAAAACCTAGAGAAAGAGGACACAGAGGGAGGGATAGATGGAAGATAGAGAGAGAATGGAGAGATAGAGACAGACAGACAGACAGAGGAAAGGTTTGTAGATAGCTAAGCTAGAGAGAAAGAGAGAGATGAAGTTGATGGATGAGTGGGTGGGTGGAGATAGATATTGTTTCTGTTTGTGTCTGTGTGTTGTGTGAGAGAGACAAAGAGTGTGTGTCAAAACCAGAGGGACGTAAATATATATATATATATATATCGGTCAGGTGTTATTTGAAAGGCAGAAGCTTCCGTGACCTGCCGCAAGCAACCTGCTAAATAAATAAAAGAAATGCCAAATAAATAAGTAACAACTCCGTCTGAGCATCGGAGGCGTGCTGCTCCACGAAAGCCGATGCCTTTCAGTCCAACCTCTTAGGTCAGGAAAGGGGTGGCCATCGGCTAACCAGCCCTCCTCCTAGCCGTGCCCACCCTCTGAATTCGGCCCCTGCCAGGTGACTTTCCTTGACCTGCAGATGGGGATCGGTGGGTTTGCCGCCTGGAAAGCAAGCGAACATGAGCTGCCTCCAAGAAGGAGCATCTTGGTTTATTTCGCTCAAATAAAACAAAAACAAAACAAAAAAAAACCCAAACAGCTGGGTCCACCCTACCATAAGCCCTCGCAGAGCCAGCCATGCTATTTGCTAACCGACTTCCTTTGTGCCTTGCATGCACATCGGCGGAAGCAAAAGCCCCTCGCTCGCTCTCCTATCTTCCAAACTCATCTGTTTCTGCAAATTTAGGAAGTCTCGTTAGGGATTCTGAATGACCCTTTGGCCTGGCCGTGGCTGAGACCAAGGGGGGCCCCCCTGGAAGGATGGCGTGGCCTTCTTGGGTGATTATTCTGGCATTTCCTCCCCAGGGTATGTGCAACTCCAAACAGGAACCTATACGACAAACAGGGACCCTTCCGCAAGGCATCGGTGAAGTGAGCTTTGACCCATTGTGCGACCTTTCCTGGCCACGGTTGTTAAGTGGATCGCGTGCACGTCGTTGAGTTTAGCCACACGTTTGTGGAGTGGGGCTTGCTTTCCCCCACTGACTTGGCTTGTGAGGAGGTCTCAAAAGGGGATGGCGTTGACCCCCCCGGGGACGTAACTATGAGTCAGTCGCCAGGTCTCTGAATTTAGATCACGTGACCTTGGGGATGCTGAAAATGGTTGTTACGATTGGTCATATAAATCACTGTTTTCAGTGGATGTTGGAGGTCTTCTAATGGCTGCCCAGTCATTTTTGGAGCATTCACAACTTCTGGAGTCAAGTTCTTCCACTGATTAATTGTTCTGGCTCTCAGGAAATTCCTCCTTAATTCTAGGTTGCTTCTCTCCTTGATCGGTTTCCATCCGTTGCTTCTTGTCCTGCCCTCAGGGGCTTTGGCGAACAGCTTGACTTCCTCTTCTTTGGGGGCAGCCCCTGAGATATTGGAAGACCGCTATCACGTCCCCCTTGGTCCTTCTTTTCACATACCCAGTTCCAGCAACCGTTCTTTTCAGTGGTGGGATTCAATGTTGTTGTTTTTTTACTACCAGTTCTGTGGGCGTAGCATGGCAGGCGTGGCTTGGTGGGCGTGGCAGGGGAAGGTTACTGCAAAATCCCATTGCCTCCCCACCCCACTAGCCTGCTTTCCAGCTCCGTTCTCCTGTGTAGGGCAACCAAAGAAGATGCAGCCAATCAGCTGGGACTCAGTGGGAGGCAGAGAAGAGATGGGGTTGGCGGGGCCAGTCAGAGGTGGGATTGGCTGGTTCTCCGAACTACTCAAAATTTCCGCTACCGGTTCTCCAGAACTGGTCAGAACCTGCTGAATACCCACCTCTGGTTCTTGTATGTTTTATCCTTCAGCCCCCTAATCGTCTGAATTTATCTTCTCTGCACTCTTTCTAGAGTCTCAACATCATTATTATTTTTTAAAACCAGGCCAGATTTAAACAGGAAAAAAAGGGGCCTAATCTTCTTCTGCAGATGGTTGTTTCTTTTTAACGCCTGCTGTTTTGAACTTCCCTTTCTGCTCTTGGGCTGGTAAGGCTGGTCTACTCGAAGCAAGCTTCCTCTTTTACTTCCTGTGTTAACTGCCAGCCAGATGTCAAGGACTTCAAGCATTCCTGCCATGCCTGAGCGTGACCAAGTAAGCTAAGTATGGTTGCGCTTCAGACGATCTTGAGCTGAAAAACGAGATAAGGCTGGAAGAGTGCCCACAAGGGCACTTATGAGGGCAATGATAAGGCGTTTCCTTCATCTCCAGGGCGATTTAATTCAGCATCACAAGGGACTAGAGCCTTGGCTGATGCTAGATCTGGCTTTGAGTGCCATAAACTCCTAAGTTCAACCTCAACCAGATCCAATTCTGGTCACCAGTCACCACCATGTACACAAAAGGAAGAAGAGGCGAGCAAGAAAAATAAGAGGACTGGAGGCTAAACCCTGGACATCCATTTGTCCAGAATGGGATGGAGTCTCCTGCCTTGAGCTGTTATGGTTCGCCAGAAGCAGGTGCGGACAGCTGAGAGTGAGGACTCAGGTGAGGGGCCTGTGTGTGATGCAGGGATGGGGCCAGGACCATCAGGGAGTGGAGTGCTGCCTCCGGAGATTGTGGAGGCTGGCAGCAGTGATGAGGAGGCCCCCGAGGAGCCTGTGCCCAGCGCGTGTGCACGCAGGGCTGCTCGAAGGAAAGAGCAGCTGTTGTACAGTTGTGAGTTTTAACAGGCCTTGGATTCTCAGTCAAATTGGTTCTCCAGAGGTTTCTTGTGTTTAACCAAAAGGAAGTTAACATGACAATAGGTTGATGGTGCAAAACTCTGTTGTTCCCTCACCCTCCACACTCTTTTCCACACACTGAATCTACATTTCCTCTGGGTTTGCACAATACGCCAGGCCAATGTTTCTCAACAACTGGGCACCTTGAGGATGGGTGGACTTTAACTCTTAGAATTCCCCAACCAGCATGCTTTAGGCTGTGTGAACTTCAACTGCCCAAAATTCCTAGCATGTTGGCTGGGTAATTCTGATAAGCCCATGCATTTTAAAGCATTTAGCCTGGGGAATTCTGGGATTTGACATCTACCCATTGTAAAGCGTGCTAGCTCTTAAAACATGTTGACTGGGGAATTCTGGGAGTTGAAGTCCATGCATCTTAAAGCATGTTGACTGGGGAATTCTGGGAGTTGAAGTCCATGCATCTTAAAGCATGCTGACTGGGGAATTCTGGGAGTTGAAGTCCATGCATCTTAAAGCATGCTGACTGGAGAATTCTGGGATTTGACATCTACCCATTGTAAAGCATGCTAGCTCTGGAATTCTGGGAGTTGAAATCTACTCAACTTAAAACATGCTGCCCAGGGAATTCTGGGAGTTGAAGTCCATGCATCTTAAAGCATGCTGACTGGAGAATTCTGGGAGTTGGCATCTACCCATTGTAAAGCATGCTAGTTCTGGAATTCTGGGAGTTGAAATCTACTCAACTTAAAACATGCTGGCTAGGGAATTCTGGAAATTGAAATCGATTCATCTTAAAGCATGTTGACTGGGGAATTGTGGGAATCAAATCTGCCCCTAAGTAAAGTTAGTTTATATGTGTAAATGAATATATTTGCAGCATCTCATGGGTTAAATCCGTGTTTCTCAATCTTAGTCGCTCTAGGCTGGCTGGAATTGGACTCCCAGAATTCCCCGGAAAGCATTCCTCTATGTATCTTAAAGCATGCTGGCTGGGGAATTCTGAGAAGCTGAAGTCCACCTTTCTTAAAGCATGCTGGCTCAGCAGTACTGAGAATTGAACTCCATCCATCTTAAAATTAGCCAGGCTGAGAAACACTGCATTACCCCTTCAATAAATCCAAAATTATAAATCCTGCAAAATTTAAAAAATAAATAAATAAACCCTGCAGAGAGGCAGCCTGGCTTGCAACAGTGCTAGTCCAGACCCTCCCCCCGCCCAAAAAGACAAGTCACTTACATGCCATGGTCGCCGTAGTAGTTATAAAACTCCATGTGACTGCAAGCCTGTATCCAGCCTACAATCCAGGTCTCCTTTTTGGGCACGGGAGGCAACAGGACTTGAGCCGAAGCGCGGAAATGCGGGGTGCGGTACCTCAACACCACGCTGGACGACTCGTCGATGTTGGTGGGGATGGGGTCAATGGAGGTCTTGATCTCCAGGACAGTGATGCTCTCCCGAAAGCCTTTCGCCTTGCAGCTGATGCTTTGGATACAGCCCATGGCCCAAAGTACCAGCACGATCGCCAGAAGGCACCAGCAGTCCTCTTCATCGGTCAATTCAAAACTGATATCCATAGGATAGAAGATGCATTCTCATTTAGAAGCCCTCGACCGGTTTCTGGCAGGCTGAATAAATCAAATTCTTTTCTTTCCTTTTTTTTTTCCTTTTGCCCTAGGGGTTAAATTTCTCTGTGCCACTGAGTCAAATCCACGGCTTTTCCTCCAAAGGGAGGAGAGGCAAGGCTAATAATCCACTTTTCCTTGATTTTGTGTCTGTGTGTGTGTGTGTGTGTGTGTAAATCCAGCTGGCTTCGATTCCTTGATCAGTGAGTTACAATCAACTGGCCTTATATTTCCTTTGATAAATTTCTTTGGGTTGTGTTTTTTGTTTTTTTTAAATCTTTCTATTCTGGTTTTAATCTTTTAAAACAAGATGAAGGCGAAGAATAAATGTGTCTCTTTCAGCTCGAGGTTCTAGTTTCTCGTTGACGGCTTCAAGTTTTCGCTTCCTGGTGGAGATTCATTCATAACTTCCCCTTCAGGAAAGCAAAAAAAAAAAAAGCATTAACTCGATTTTGTTTTTGAAACAGCCAAAGGGATTTTATTTTCCCCAAACATCATTCAATCAAAAACCCAAATTGGTCAGTTTGGGCATATTTAACCCATTGTCTCTTATTTATCTTCTTTTTCAGCTACTAAAAAACATTTGCCCAGGTGTTAAAAAAAAAAAAAGCACCATTCAAAAATAGCTCAATAAATAGTCACAGTTTTCTGGCCCTGCAGATTTATTTATTACAAAATTTATATGCCGCCCATCTCGCCAAACGGAGACTCTAAGCAGCTTACCACACGTAAAAAGAACAGAATAAAAGCTGAAAACATTGCACGAAGGAATATTAGCATTCAAATGAATTCAATAAAAATTAAATTAAATAATTAAAGTTTGCCCTGTTTTGTAACTGTAATGGAAAAGAAGAGATGAGCTCCACGTGGAAATATTAGGAAATGTGTGGTATATATTAGCATGCAGTACCTAATTCCTGGCTAAAGAGTTGCCTGAACCATAAGATGAGTGGCAAATAAATTTGATTGATAGAGAGATACCCATAGATAGATAGATAGATAGATAGATAGATAGATAGATAGATAGATAGATAGATAGATGGATGGATGGATGGATGGATGGATGGATGGATGGATGGGTGGGTGGTGGGTGGGTGGGTGGGTGGGTGGGTGGGTGGGTGGGTGGATGGATGGATGGATGGATAGATAGATAGATAGATAGATAGATAGATAGATAGATAGATAGATAGATAGAGATAGATAGATAGATAGATAGATAGATAGATAGACAGACAGACAGACAGACAGCTAGAAGAAATAGATAAGGAGATTAGAGATAGATAGATAGATAGATAGATAGATAGATAGATAGATAGATAGATGGGTAGATAAGATATAAGATAGGAATAGCAATAGGAATAGCACTTAGACTTACTTATATACCGCTTTATAGTGCTTTACAGCACTATAGATATGATAGATGATAGATAGAGGGAAACAGAGATAGTAGATAGAATAGATAATTGATGATGAATGATAGATCGATAGTAGACAAAAGAGGGGAGAGGGAGAGAGAGAAAGAAAGAGAGAAATTAGGGCCACAATCAATAAAGGCTGCTAAAACTTACAGGAGTTTTAATCATCCAAAGTCCAGTTTAGACTCTCCAAATCTGTCAGTACAATCTGCACTAGTTTTCAAGGTGGGTCACAATTTGTGGGTTTGCTGTGAAGTGTCCAGGTTACAAACACTGTTTTAGAAACAAGCTTAGCGAGGCCAACCAAGCCCTCCAAAGAGTTCTTAAGTTAACAGACACACACATGTCCTTCCTTCCTGTAGTCACATCCGTAAAATGGTAGGAAGGACACACACACACACCAAAAAAAAGAGAGAGAGAGAGAGAGAGAGAATGGATGCAAACCGTTCCTCTCAAGAGCCATTGATTCAGAATTTAGCTTCCTTCTGGCCCAGGATGAGGTCTTGCCAGGGTCTTTCATGCCTTTACTTACCTTTGGGCAGGAATAGTGTTAATCATTGTAATAATGATCTTCACCTCCTTCTTTCAAAGTTTCCAGAGATTCTGAAATATCCAGCTTTTCACCAAGTCCCCCATCACCAGTGGACAATTCCACCCCATTTCCCACCATCACCACCACAAAAAAAAAGGCAATTTACACGTTCATCGAAATCGTCCCGCGTGGTTTTCTTTTCGGAGGCAGCATCTACCCACCTAAATCTCCCACGCGATCGATCTGCTCCAAAAGCGAAGTCGGGGTGCTGGCAGGCCAGGCGGAAAAAGTTTGATTTCAACTTTTCTCTCTCGTGGGTTGTTGTTGGTTTGTTGGTTTGGGGTTTTTTTGGGGACCCCCTTCTCTCTCTCTCCTTCTCTGGCGGGTTCTTAATTATTATTATTATTTTCGCCCCTTCTGTCTCGTTCTCTTTTTTTTAAAAACCCCCACCCGCCCAAAAAACCAGGTCTGAGGCTCCCACGCTGGCTCCCTACCGTCGGCTGCTGAGCGCCCTAGTGTGTCCCCAGCGCCTCCACTCGCTTGCGCATCAATCGCGCCTTTGGTGACCGCGCGGCGCACATCACAATCGCCGCCCGCCACGTTCTCCCCCGCCGCCGCCCCCCGCGGAGGGGGCCCCCACCTGAAAGAGGGGCTGGGGAGGTGGTGGTGGAGGGGGAGCGGCCCCCGGCGACCAGCAGCCGTGCAGGGCTCCTCTTGGCGCCCCCTCCCCGGCGGCGCTTTCCTCCTCGCCCTCCGTCTCTCTGCGCGTCTCCGCGTCCTTCTCCCACCCGACCAACGCCGCAGCTGGAAAGCTGCAGGCGCCGGGCTCTTCCTCGCCTCCTCTTCCTCGCTGGCCTCTGCCTTGCTGCTCCTGCTGCTGCCTTGCAGCGTCTAGCCAGCCCCGGCGGCGGCGGCGGCGGCGGCGGCGGCGGGGAGCCAGGCGCAAGGAAGCTTGGCTGTTGGCGAGGACCCGCGCGCCGGTGCGTCTTCTGCTCCTCTTCGCCTTGCGACCGCCTCCGCCGGCCGCGGAGAGGGTCCTCGGCGGCGCGGGGCGGGCAGTTCCCTGGCTTGGCTGGCTCGTCCCTAAGCTGCCCTTCATCCAGCCCCGTGCAGCCTCCTCCTCCTCCTGCTCCAGCTCCGGGGATCTCCGGACTGCCTCGCTCTGGCAAGCTTGCGCACCGACCGCGCCACCTTCCGCTTTTTTTGTTTTTGTTTTCAAGGCTGCCGGAGAGGAGGAAGGCGCCCGGATAAGCAGGTCGTCCTTTGGGCCACCCCACCCCCTCCCTCTGGGGAGAGGAAGGAATGCCCCCCCCTCCTTGTTTCCCCAAGGAGCAGCCCGCGCGTCTGGCTCCGGCTGCCTTGGATCCGCAGCCACCTTCCGCGCAAAGGCGGCGGCGGCTGCACCCCGTTCGTCCCAGCCGCGCGCTAGACAGGTGCGCGCTGCAATCCTGAGGCCCGATGACTTTGCCCTCGCCTTCTCTTGCTTCGGGGACCAGGGAATCGGGCCGGCAGCTTGGGGGGCAGGCTCTTTTGCGCCCTGCTTGCGCGCCTCGCCCGCTTTCCCTGCCCTCCTTCCCTAGGCGGGCAGCGGGCAAAGAGGCGAGCGGGGGTGAAAGGCAGGAGTCCGCCTCCCCCCCTACCTGGGCTTCATGGGCTGCACCGGCGACCAAACTTTTGCAAAAGAAAAAAACAATATCTATCTACATACCTACCTACCTACATCCATCCATCCTCTAAGGTCCTTTCCAACTCAGTTATTCTGTTCTCTATCTATCTATCTATCTATCTATCTATCTATCTATCTATCTATCTATCTATCTATCATCTATCTATCTATCTATCTATCTATCTATCATCTATCTATCTATCTATCTATCTATCTATCTATCTATCTATCTATCTATCATCTATCTATCTATCTATCTATCTATCTATCTATCTATCTATCTATCATCTATCTATCATCTATCTATCTATCATCTATCTATCTATCTATCTATCTATCATCTATCTATCTATCTATCTATCTATCTATCTATCTATCTATCTATCTATCATCTATCTATCTATCTATCTATCATCTATCTATCTATCTATCTATCTATCATCTATCTATCTATCTATCTATCTATCTATCTATCTATCTATCTATCTATCTATCTATCTATCTATCTATCTATCTATCTATCTATCTATCTATCATCTGACTACTTCGGGGCCTCTCGTAAGCGAGCAGGTTGTTTTATCCTCGTTGGCAACTTGATAGGTGCAGTCCGTCCTGAACGCCAACGCGGCGCCCCCCTCTGGGGCTGGGCGCCCTGACGCGGAATCCCGAACAGGAGGACGGCCAACCTCCCCCCCTCCCTCTCTCCTTTCTCCCCCCCCACCCCATCTGCAGCACTTTTGAAAGCGCCAGGCAGTGGCTTTCCAAGTTTGAGGAATGCTGGGTATTGTAGTCTGAATTCCGCTTTAGCGTCCCCCTCCATCGCCCTTGTAGAATAAAGCTTGTTATCTTTTGTGGCGGTGGCGGTGTAGTTTGCCTCCGAGTTGTGGCTGCGGATGTGTGCAACCCCGAGGTGCCTGGCTGTGTGGTGTTGGTGTGGGATTAAGAGATGGCTGGGTCCTAGTGCCCCACGGTTGGCTGCATGACCTTGGCCCAGTTCCATCTCTTGATGTACTGTTGGCAGCAAGCAAGACAAGCTAAAAGGATATTCTCTCTCCCCCTTCCCCCGCCCCCTTCACGATTCACAGTGACCTGCCTCGGTAGCTTAAGGTCTTCTGAATCCCCGGTGATAAGCTGGTGTTGGAGCACAGAAGCCAGGCTGAAAGGTGCCGGTTGAGATAAGACTCATCCAAGAGAGGTTTGGTCCTGGGGACAAGCAGCTGTGAATCTGCCTCTACCAATGCAGAAGTTACAGAGCATTCCCAAAACCCTCTGCGCGCACAAATGCAGCATGCAGAGGGTGGTGCGCATCCATCCTACCCCCCCTGGTTGGGCTTAGGCCAGGTGGCTTTGCTTTCTGATCTACAGAATTGCAGAGTTGGAAGGGAGCTGGGAGGTCTTCTAGTCCAACCCCCTGCTCAAGCCTGTCCCATTTAAGACAAATGGCTGTCCGGTTTCTTCTTGTAAGCCTCCAGTGATGGAGCCAAGGAGCCCATGACTTCTGGAGCCAAGGAGTTCCACTGGTGAATTTCTGCTAAGTTCTAAATGTTGGGACATTTCTGCTAAGTTCTAGGTTGCTTCTCTTGTTGGTTAGTTTCCAAATGCAGCAAAGGAACTTAGCTTGTATGAATTATGTAGGAATTACTCTACTTATCTATCTCTGTCTATCTGTCTGTCTGTCTGTCTATCTCTATCATCTGTCATTATCTATTCTCTCTTTCCTTCCTTCCTTCCTTCCTTCCTTCCTTCCTTCCTTCTTTCTTTCCTATCTTCTGTGTGCCTATCTACCCTCAATTTATTATCTACGGTATATCTATGATCTCTACCTATGTATCCATCCAGTTATCTATCTATTGTCTGTCTGTCTGTCTATCTATCTATCTATCTATCTATCTATCTATCATCTACCTACCTACCTACCTACCTACCTACCTATCTATCTATCTATCTATCTATCTATCTATCTATCTATCTATCTATCTATCTATCTATCTATCTATCTATCCCAGCCTGTCTATCGATTATCTATCTATCTATCTATCTATCTATCTATCTATCTATCTATCTATCTATCTACCCTGTTTCTCCAACAATAAGGCCTCCCCCAATAGGAATTCCCATCATGTTTTATAGGCATGAAATGAAATTAAGCCCCTCCCCCAAATTAAGGCCTATATTAAAACATGAGAAATGGGGGAATGGTGGGAGGGCTTGCCGTTAGGAAGTACTTTTGTTGCACACCCGGATATGGTGCTGCCTGCGTTGACCCCGATACGAAGTGCCCCACCAATGCCGAGGTCAACATCCAAGCCGTCGCCGCCCGCCCGAAGATGCAAGGGGGGAATTAAGTCACCCCCGAAAAGATGGCCTAGCCATTTTTTCAGGGCTCAAAAAAAATTAAGACCCAGCCTTATTATATGAGAAACACGGTATCTATCTATCTATCTATCTATCTATCTATCTATCTATCTATCTATCTATCTATCTATCTATCTATCTATCTATCTATCTATCTATCTATCTATCTATAGGCTGCTTTAGCTGGATAGAACTTTAAGGAACATACATTCTCTAAACCCACAGAAAGAATATTGTAAAATAGGAAGAGAAATACAGCACAACAGGATTTCTACCCCTGCAGGGTATCCAATTTAAAAATAACAAAACCAAAAAAAAAATCCACACACAAACCCACCACTCACCATTCCCCGAAGAACATTTTGCAGATTTTCTAAAGGTCTACGGAGATAGGGGAGACTCCCATTTTTCTGTGATCTGTGTCAAAAATGATTTAAACCTCTATGGTCAATCTTTGAGAAAGTTTGTTCTCTCCAGCACACAGGATTTTATTCTTATTTTACGTTTTTTGTAACACGGCAGCCTGGAGATTACAGCTGTAATCTAACACATGGAATTAGAACTTAGTTTCTTACAATCCCCCCCTCTCTCCCACCTGCCACCCCCTTTGTCCTCCAACCGCTACCAACTAACTTGGTTTCAGGTGGCCGAAAGGAACCGGTTGGCGAATCTCGAATGCGCCTGGAATTTTGTATCCTGGGAATTGTCCAAGGTGCTAAAATAGACTTGGGCCAAGAGATCAGATTGCAGGACCAAAATAGAACCCAGGCCGCAGTGGTGACAGCCTGTCTCTGCCACCTTGGAAATCTGAACTGAGAAGTGCGACAGCCAGACAAACCCAGTTTGTGTTTGGCTCTGTATAGAAACACGAACGAGCAAACCATGCTAGAAGAGGCACACGCTACATACTTGGTCGCCAGATGCTTCCCGATCCATCCACACTTGCAGAATGAGTTTTGGACCCCAAGCCAAAAAAGAAAAAGCAAGGATGGTTAAAATCTCACTCTTGGATTTTTCCGTCAGGGGAATGTCTTGGCTGGACTACTGCAGCGAGCTTTCTCTGGGGCTGTCCTTGGAGACGGTTTGGAAATGTCAACCAGGAAACCGTAGTTGGGCCCCTGAGTAAATCTTTGGCATGCTGTAAAATCTCCAGGTTCAACTCCCAGTTTTTCCACTTTTTTTAAAAACTATCAATTAATCCTTACAACCATTCATTTAATGACGGTTCAAAGTTCCAGCAGCCCTGGAAAAAAAAGGGACTTGGAACAGTCACTAAATGGACCGGTTGTTAAATCAAGGACTACCTGTTTATGGTTAGTGTGGGTGTGAGCAGAGAAAATCTTAAGCCTAAAGCCATCGTAAAATAAAAACCACCCCAAACGCTATAGAAGAACTCCTGGCATCCCACAACACTTAAAGATCCAAACTCAAGACCGGTTTTGAGCGCAGAGGTTCATCCTGAAATTGTGTTTCTCTTACAGTCCCGATGGTCTCTTGAAATCCGGGGTGGGAACATTTGGTGCGCAGGATAAAAAAAATCAACAGGCAAGTCCATAGGGGGGAAAAAACCCTCCTTCTCAGGTGTTTTCATCCAAAACAGTTCACCTGCGTAACTGAAATAGCCGTTTTCCCTGGGTATAGGGAAAGCCCCGGGCACCACAAAGCCAATCCAGCCAAGCCTGGAATTTTGTATACTGGGAATTGTCCAAGATGCTATTGTGGGTTTTCACTCAAAATGGAACAAAAGGAAAACAAAACACTTTTGCATTATTTGAATAAATTGTGCAGATGCAGTTTCTCGGCCTTGACCTGAGCTGGTGAATTAGATTTGTGAAGTTGGTCTAAATGGATCATCAGTTAGTATCTGCACTTTGAAATCATAATGCTGTGTGGCAGATTCCTTCCTTCCTTCCTTCCTTCCTTCCTTCCTTCCTTCCTTCCTTCCTTCCTTCCTTCCTTCCTTCCTTCCTTCCTCCCCATTCCTTCTTCTTTTCCTTCCTTCCTTCCCCTTCTGCTTTTCCTTCCTTCCTTCTTTTCCCCATTCCTTCTTCCTTTCCTTTTCTTCCCCCTTCTGCTTTTCCTTCCTTCCTCCCCATTCCTTCTTCTTTCCTTCCTTCCTTCCTCCTTCCCTCCTTTTTCCCCCTTCCTCTTTCCTTTTTCCTTTCTTCTTCCGCCTTCCCCTTCCTTCCTTCCTTCCTTCCTTTTGCTTTTCATCCCTCCCTCCGTTCTTTTTCTTCCCGCTTTCCTTTCTTCTGCTTTTCCTTTTCTTCCTTCCTTCCCCCATCTCTTTCTCTCTCTCCCTTCCTTCCTTTACAAACAAAACTGCTCCTTGACAGCAAAAAAAAAAAAAAAACAGCGGATGAGATTTTCCTCCTTTCCATTCATATCTAATTTAAAAGCTGCAATGGAAACAGACAAAACACAGAGGGGGGAAATATAATAACTGGCTGCAAAACCCCCTTTTCCCTTCTGCGGCCCTTCATCAGCTTGTTGGCAGCTCAGAAAAGAATCCCTCCAGACAGCTCCTCTCCAACACCCTCCACCCTCATCCTGGACTCCAGAACCCATTATCCCAGCCCCGTCAGCCTGGGAGGATGGGATCTGCAGCCCCCTGTGCCCAAGAGGCACCGAGGGGTGTAGGAAGTTGCAAGAGGGGTTGGGGGGAGAGTGGCATTTGCCTCCTTTTTTAATCATCTCTTTCTCCCCCCAAGAAGAAGGAGTGGGGAAGTGGGGGAAGAGAGCAGGCTAAAAGCAACCAAACCTTCGTGTTGATTGACCGCCCACCTTCTACTTCTGCCCATTGGATGCCCAGGCCTTTCTCAGGTGCCAGAGTGGCTAATTTAGCTGTCAATGATTCCCCACTCCTCCTCTTCTCCCTCCTCCCCCTCCCCCTCCTTTTTCCAAGCTTGGTGGGCTTGGAAAGCCCGTGTTTATGGCCACCGGGCGGGTTTCCCCCTCCAGCGGCGTGGAGGGGGGGAGCGTCTATATTTAGAGTTTTGGTCAGCTTCTCAACCTCATGACTTTTGAGGAGGGGGGATGCCAAGGCTATCCCGGGCTTAAGCAGGGGAGAAGCAAGGGAAGAGGGGAGGGGGCTCGCTCTGCTCTCCCCCTCAGAGACAACGTGCCACCATGCCAGCCGTTTCCAACCGAGCCAGGGCCCGGGAAAGGAACAATGTCTTGTACCGGACCGAATTCCTCTCTCTCAACCAGCCCTTGAAAAGTACCCAGGAGCCTCGGAGCCTCCCCCGGAGGGCGAACAGCCAAGGGGGCCCTGCCCCGTCCCAGAGCGAGGGGTCCAAGGAGCAGCGCCCGTCACAGCAGCTGCCGGAAGAAGACTGCATGCAGCTGAACCCCACTTTCAAAGACATCGCCTACAATTCCTTGCTGGCCATTGACATTTCCCTCTCCAAGCGGCTGGGGGTCTGTGCCAGCAACTCATCAGCCTGGGGCAATGCCCGCTCCATGGTCAGCCTCATTGGCATCACCGGGCACGGTATTCCTTGGATCGCAGGCACCCTCGTCTGTTTGGTCAAAAGCAGCACCTTGGCTGGCCAGGAGGTTCTCCTCAACCTCCTCTTGGGTGAGTTCAGAGTTTTCTTTCCTGGGCCTTCCCTCCTTTTTTCCTTCAAACACCCCGGATTCTGTAATTCTCCCTGTTTTCCTATTTATTCTACTCAATTAATCCTATAGGAAAAAACTCCACAATTCTCCCTGTTTTCCTATTTATTCTACTCAATTAATCCCATGTAGTGAAATTCCGTAATTCTTGTTGTTTTGCTGTTCTATTCCTTTAATCCTATTGGATGGAATCCCACAATTCTCACTGTTTTCCCATTTATCCAACTCAATCCTACTACAGGACGAAATTCCACCATCTTGTTGTGTTTTCCTATTTATCTGACATAATTAACGCTATGAAATGAGATTCGGTCATCTTCTTTTCCTGTTTCTCCTACACAATCAATCCTATACAAAAGTCTCATTGTCCCCCCTGCTTTCCTGTTTTCTTACTCCTTTATTTTCCTCATCTTAACCACAGGCTGCATTGTTATTTTAAAACTCAGTCTTTCCTCTGTGAAATGGGTGTACTAATCAAACCTGGAAGTACTCCAGCAGCAGAGATCCCTGGCAAAGCCAGAAACAAGCAAAGATTCATACTGTAGTTCAATTCTGCCAGGATCAACAGATTCTCAGGGAATACCATTTGATGTTTGTGGAAAAAACTTCACCTTCATCTTCCCACAATCCTGTGTCTTCCAAATAAATTCATCCTAGGCCCAGCTGTCAAAACTTGAAGCAAACTTCCAAACCAGGTGGGAAAGCATTGGTTTAAATACAGTTCACGGCCACAACATGCTGAAAATTCGTTTTATTTAAGGAAAAGTTGGCACTTGATTGGGATACGTCTGTAGAACTTCCCTTTTCAGGGACATTATATCAGGAAATTAATTTCTCAAAGAAAATTATCTCCAAACAAAAAAAAAAAGGTGAAAGTTCACTTGTCTGGAGATAAATTTCTCAGAACGTCAATTCTTCCAGGTAAGACCAATCAGGCCTGAGAATCAAGGTTTCTCCAAACCATTCCAGAAGGGAAGATTTTAAAACATACCTCTGTGATTCAATCAACCTGACGAGGCCCTTGGAGAAACTATTATTATTATTATTATTTTATTTATTTATTTAATTTGTATCCGCCTTTATTGTTTTTACAAATAATTCCAGCAGCCTGATATAGCCTTCCTCCTCATATTTTCTCCCACAACAACAACCCCTGTGAGGTAGGTTGGCCCGAGAGAAAGCATCATCTGACTTGCATGCCTAAAATGGGACCAGAACTCACCATCTCCTGGTGATTGGCCCAAAGTCACCCAGCCGTCTTTCATGCTAAACGCAGGACTAGAACTCCCAGTCTCCTGGTGATTGTCAGCCAACTGGTTTTTGTGCCTAAGACAGACTAGAACTCCCCATCTCCTGGTTTCTTGACCTGGTGCCTCAACCCCTTGATCAAACTGCCTCTCTATTATCTTCCAAGTCTCCATATTTTCTCCTTTAAGACCCTGAGGATGAAGAAATTGGATAATATTTTGGTGGGGGGAAAGGTTTTGAAAACACACCCAGGGGAGAGAGAGCACTCTGTACTTGTGAGCTTCCTCTCTAATCTAAACCGACAACAGGGTCAGAAAGATGGGGAAGGGGGAAAAAAAAAAGGCAGTGCATATTCAAGATGTTTCTTGAAGACAATCCAAGGCCTCCAAGGATGTGGAGAGGGCTTTTTGTTGCAAGATTGGAGGCCAGGTTGCTCAAAAAATAAATATTCTTCCATAGCTCGGCGACCTCGCCTATGAATATTTCAGGATCATGCAGCCTGCTCTGCAACAAATCAGATCTCTCTTTCTCTCTCTCTTTCTCTCTCTTTGAGCAATGTGTAAGAAGGCCTTTGACTCACCCTTCCTATCTTAAAAAAAGATAAGAGAGAGATTCATGAAGGTTAGAGGTTGCAACAATTTTTGCATGGGGCAACTCAAGTGTTTCTAGCTAAGCACAATGTTTAAGTTGAGAATTTCCCCCAAGCAGATGTGTGATGTGGTGCACATCTCACTTTAAGATGAACAGAACATTTCCTGTTTTGCAAAGAATTCTGCTTTGGTTCCATTTGTATTTTTAACAGCCTTTTGAGGGGGAAAAAAAAACCAGGCTGTTTTTATATAATAACTGTCACAAAATTATCTATGCAGAAGGATGGAACGATTTGGCAATCCTTACAATGGAAGAGGACCAAACTTGCTGAAACTGCTAAACGGACTGGTCTGATGACAGAAGCAGCACATCTACATTTATCAGTAACTGGGAAGCCCTTTAGACCTTTTGGGCAAAGAAAAAAGAAAAACAAATGAACTTGTGATTTATGATTTAGATGACTGAGAGTTCAGGTGCAACCGGAGAGAAGGAGAAGTTAAAATAGCCTTCTACTTATTATTGCTCAGAAGAAAATGGGAAGACACTTCATTCTATCTTTTTTTTTTTAATGCCTTCTCTTTTCTACTTTTCTTATCCTTTTTTTGTAGTTTTAGCTTCTTTTTTTGACGTCTTCCTTTCTATTTCTTCTTTTTCGTTGCACTTTGGTTCGTACTAGTTCTTACTATTGTTGAAAACTTCAGAATGATAGAAAGGGATTGTGTGGATACAGGCAAGATTGATAGACATAAATAGGTAGAAGTAAGAAGGTAGATGATAGGCAGATAAATGATGGATGGATGGATGATAGGTGGGTGGTTAGAAAGAAAGAAAAAGACAGAGATACCGACAGATAGATGGATGGATGGATGGATGGATAGATGGATAGATGGAGATTAGAGAAAGTGATCAGAGGGATGGATGAATGGATAGAGATTAGAGAGAGAGATATTAGGAAAAAATAGATGAATGCCTATTAGAGAGATAGAGGGAGATTACACAGAGAGAGATGGATGGATGGATGATAGAGATTTGATAGGGATTATAGATAGCTCACTTGTTAAAACAGCCATCTGAAGACATACATGCACAAACACCTGAAGGTTGCCAAATAAATACTAAATAAAGAAGCAAACAAACAACTTCGTGAATTTCCCAAGAGCTCTGTTTGGGCTACCTCCTTCTTCGAGGGTTATCATCTCTCAAATGTGATGCAAAGGGAACCGCGGAGGCTATTCTGGGCTCCCAGTAATTTCCAAATTGGATTTGCGCTGAGAAGGCTCTGCAGGAAACCAACTTATTTGCAACATGATCTTTTGTTGGCACATGTTTGTATGGATGAATGTTCCTGAAATCTGGGCAGAAGCCGCGCTAAAGTATCTAGTTCAGATATACAAACTGTGTTTTTTTTCCCCCCCAAGGACATGGCATTTTAGAAGAAGGGAGAATCCCTGGCTAGATTGTGGCGTAACTCACAACTCCACTTTGGACGAGAGAGATTGATGCCTTCTCTTTGAATTACCCAGAATAATATTTTCTGCAGAATGTGTTCATAAATCAGCTTTCTTCTTCTATCGCTTTGCCTCCCTGACTTTTTGTGGCAGTATGGCCTTTTTTTAAAGGCACCGGATTAGAAACTAGGAAATGATGAGTTCTAGTCCTGATTTAGGCATGAAAGCCAGCTGGGTGACTTTGGGCCAAACACTAGGAGACTGTGAGTTCTAGCCATGTCTTAGATGTGAACACTGGCTGGGTGACTTGGAGCAAATCCCCTCATTGCATTAGGACAAACAAATGTTTTATTTATTTAATAAAGAAATTTATATTTATAAAATTGTATATAATTATTAACGTTGTGCTCATGCCCCTTTTTTCTCTCTCCTTCCTTCCTTCCTTCCTTCCTTCCTTCCTTCCTTCCTTCCTTCCTTCCTTCCTTCCTTCCTTCCTTCCTTCCTTCCTTCCTTCCTTCCTCCCACTTCTTTCTTACTTTCTTCTTTCTTCTTTCTTTCTTTCTTTCTCTTCCATCCTCTAGCTCTGCTTCTGGACATCATAATTGTAGCCGGGTTACAGAAAATGGCGAAGCGGAAAGGTCCTTATGATGTTAGCCCGGGCATTTTGGACTATCTGACGATGGATATCTACGCCTTCCCTGCTGGTCACGCCAGCCGAGCTGCTATGGTGTCCAAGTTCTTCCTCAACCACCTGGTTCTAGCAGTCCCCCTCCGCATTCTTCTTATCCTTTGGGCTTTCTTAGTGGGACTCTCCCGAATCATGGTGGGACGCCACCATGTCACCGATGTCCTGTCTGGGTTTGTCTTTGGTTACATCCAGTTCCGATTGGTGGAGAGTCTCTGGATGTCCTCCAACACGTGCCAGATGTTGATTTCTATGTGGTGAAGAGGAGAGATGTCCTCATCAGCTTCCTTTCATTTTCTGTTTGAAGACCCGGACAAGGCAAGAGATATCTCCGAAAAGGAGATGTTTTACAAGAGAACCACGAAGTTTGTTCTTCTAGAAGTTCTTCAAACTTCTTCTTAGAAGTTTATTCTTCTAAGTGATGGATCTGAACCTCATGAAGCTGAAGAGACCGTCCCGTCTCATGTAGTAACCTCACCTGGGAATCATTGAGATTGATTTTTGATTGATTGATTGATATGTGGCTGGTTTTTTTTCCCTCCGTGATTCCAACCAGAAAGCAAATCCAAGGATCAAGGATAACGTTGCTTTCTCTCTTGCTATCTGGCTGTTGAGACAATAGCTCTTGCTTTTTAATCTGGAGACAGTTGTAGAATTCAATGGCAGTTGAGAAATACAGGATGAGCTTCCTTGCCCAAGTTGAGGTGTCCACCAGTTGTGTTGTGACTCTTGTTCTTGGACCTCCCAGCTTCTCTGCCTTCTTTCCCAACTTGGACACCATCCATATGTATGAACATCAGTTTCCAGAATTCCCTAGTCAGAATGAGAGAATTGCGGGAGAGAAATGGCATCTTCAACAAGGGTGGACTTCAGCACCCAGAGTTCCCCACCAGTGATCTGGTCAACACTGAGAATTCTGGGAGCTCAAGAGCCCCCTTTCCAGAAAGGTGGATTTCAGCTTCCGGGAGGCGAATTCTAGAAGTTGAAATTAATGCATTTGGACAATGTACCACGGGGGGAAACCTACACCATGCCTTATAAATTATTGATAAAGACACAAGAGCGTTCTGTACCTCTTAGATATTTTCCCTTGTTTTATTGCCAATTTCTTAGTCAAGAAAAATTCAGGAACCATGAAGAGAGCCTGGATAAGGTGGTAGACTAAGGTGGAAATCGTAATCCAGTTCAAAGCATCATTAGCTGTCAAGTTTACAAGTCAGTAGCCAAGCTCACACACAATGGACCCCCCCCTCACAAGGTAAACCTTGATTTGCAAAATAAAGTGGCTGGATTCACCCATTGGGCAGAAGTCAAACCCACTAATTTATGATTTACAGCAATGTTTCCCAATCTTGGGAATTTCAAGGGGAACGTCAACCCCTAGAATTCTCAACAATGGCTAGGCTGACTGTGGAACTCCGGGAGATGAAGATCATCTCCCTGGTTATTACCAAGGCTGAAGAACCTCTACTTAAGACAGAAGTCTGAGCTCAGGGTAAAAAGTTGATCTCCCACGTTGTGCTTAAATGTGGTTTGTTGCACCATTGGTTGTCAGGTTCATGGTAAGCCATAAACCAGAATAACAATGGTTGAGGTGGCACAATCAAAGCCAAGCTAAGTCTTGAAGGGGGTGAAATTGTCAACTCGACTTTACCACCAAGGGATGAGTCAAATGAATAAGCTGTGGTTTATGTGGTAATATTAGTTGAAGGAGACTTGGCGTAGAATTCATTTAAGCAAACGAACGTTTTTCTATCGTTCACGCAGGGAAAAATTTCTGCAAAGAAGGCCTCTCTGACTTGCTTATTCAAACCATAGTTTAGTGCTATAGGGGTAGCCCACCACCCCACACCTCACAGAGAAAGTGTGAGGCTAAAATTGGGGTGAACAAAACAGTGACTTGACTTTTTAAGAGAGTCAAGAAGACCAATGAAAGGACAGCTTATAGGTAAATATGGCTACGTTGGATGAACTAGAAGAGGAGACATCATAGGGATCTTCTAACGATCTTTGGAGTTTTTAATCACTTAATGGGGCTAGAATTTAATTTGCAATAAAGAGTCTGACAAGTTTGGTCTTGTTTGTTCCTTCTGATATTCAGTCAAAAGAGCTTGGATGGGAGAACGATGGATGTTTTGAGGGTCACCGTATAGCAACTGATCTGACCCGGCAGGGCTTTTCACAAGATTGAAGCCTCATGGAGATGCAAAAACAAAAACAAAAAACATCAGTGGGTCTACACTTTGCCTCCAAAAGGGAAGAATTTTGCTTCCATCTCCATAGCAACTGCTGCAGATGGAAGGATAACACTCTGTTATAATTCTTTTATCCTCAGAGCTGATGAGTTTCAAAGATCCATCTAAGAGCATCTGAATTTTCTGTGGTCGCTGGGTTTGGGAGGGGGGAATATCCTTGGCAAATTGAATGAAGGTAATGTAATTAAATCTAATTGAATTGAATCCAGCCAATTAACTGGGGGGCCCTAAGCTCTCCACATTAATGTGAACTGGTTATACTGGTCTATGATCTTAATAAAGTTTTGAGTTGCGTTGACTTGAGCTTTGATTCGATTTCATTTGATTTGAATGTTAACTGCTGAGGCACACAATTTTTTTCAGATTTTCAAAAGTAGAAGTAAGGAGAAATAAAGAGAGACCCAGTGTAGAAGTAAGGAGAAATTGGTGAAAATGATTAATGGAGCAACTTGCCTCTTATAGTTGTGAGTGCTCCATCATTGGAGGTTTTCAAGAAAAAAAATATTGGACAACTATTTGTTCAGATGGTATAAGGCCTCCTTAAGGTTAGACTAGAAGATCTCCAAAGTCCCTTCTAGACATAGTATGATTCCATGATTCCACAAACTCTAGATGATCACCATGCACCGAACACCTCTGTTTTCTTAATGTATTTATGGATGAAGGTCCACTTGGGTGTTTTGTTTTTTGTTTGTTTGTTTTTTGCAAACTTTTGAAGTCTTGCATGCTCAGCAAAACAAGCAGGAGGCCAAAGAACACAGTGGCTGGACACCATCAAAGCTGACACCAGCCAGACCATAGAGCAACTCGAAGAAGTGCCAGATCGAAAGATATGGAGAGACAAGGCCCACAGAATTGATAAGAGTTGGACACGACTGGATGGATAACATCATCATCATATTATCATCCTGGTCAGTGAAATATAACTCCCCCAAACTCTGGGGATTTTAGTCCTTTGGCATTTGGGAAGGTTTCCCACCTGTGACCTAAGCAAGAATTTAATCCTAGTTTTGGAAAACAAGGCAAGATCAACTCAATGTCCAAGGAAGTAGCACCTTGGACAGCGGCTGACCAGTTCCAGCTGGGAATCCAGACTACAGATTCAATGTTGCTTCTGCAACAGGCTTCCGGCTGAATCCAAAATCTAATAGACGCTGTTCTTTACTTCTTACTAATGCATTCTCATTTAATGAGCTTTTGGATGGTTGGGTTTTAATACTTTAATTAGCACTTCATGCTTTTACTTCCTATCCAGCCATTAGCCCAGATAGGCAGCACACCGCTGAGTTGAAAAGCGACCATGACAACATCCCTTGCATAATTTGATTTAAAAGAACCAACATCCCATTAAAAGACTCCGTGTACATTTTCTTGATCTTTCTTTCAAAGGAACCCCGGTAAGAAAATTCAGGCAGCAGAGAAGCGATTTCAATGCTTTGAAAAAAAAGAAAAAGAAAAGAAAATGTGTTGGATGCCTTTTAATTTTAGCTGGATGGGCTCCGAAGGAATCGTGAAACTGCCTTGGCAAAGCTCAGGCGGGCTATTATTCACCTCTAAGGTGCAGATTTGTTGAGTGCAGCACCACACCAAATAATTTGACAAGACTTTTGGAGGTCACCAAAACGGGAGAAAGAAAGACCATTCAAAGGGGACAATGGCAGTGAAAAAAGTGACTTATGACCAGTTTTCACACTTATGATCATTGTAGCTTCCCCTTGGTCACCTGATCAAAATCCAGACACTTGGCAACTGTCTCATATTAATAATACTAATAATAATAATAATAATAATAATAATAATAATAATAATAATACTTTATTTGCGGTCACAGACCAAAACACGAGTAGAACATGAACATGGGAAAATTAAGCATGAACAATTGGTCACCAAAAGCTTGATTAAGGGGAATGACAGCGTTCTCCTCTGATGGTTACAGCTCATGTGACTAACTGAACAACTGCAATGATTCACTTAACAACTGCAGCAAGAAAGGCCTTAACACGGGGGCAAAGCTCACTCAACAACTGCTTAGTCTGTGGTTCAGTTGCGATCGTAAGCCGAGGACTAATGTAAGGAGGACGGATAGGATCTGAGAAGCAGTAGAACTCAGGGGGCCAGCTCCTCTTGCAGTGCTCTCAGCCTCCTTGACCAGTGTCCTTTCGGCCAGCACGGATGCCAAGCTGGCCCCCAAAAAATAATACGTTGGGTGAAGCGCTCTGAGATGGTCATTTTCTTCAGCTGCCAATTAAGCAGAAAGCGGTTGGCAAAAGGGTAGAAGTTTGCAGCCAGCTGAGCAAGGAAAATTCTCAGCCTGAATCAGCATAAAACTGGAATTTTTATTTTGGAAGCGTCAGAGAAGTTACAGTGACAGGAAGGAGCTCGCAAAGATGCAAAGAGGAATGTGGTATAGACTCTGCTCCTTGCTACTTCCAATGCTGTTATTTCTATTTATCTGTTTTGTTTTGTTATTCTGATCCAACCCTGGAGGAGGCATAAGGCTCAGGTTGCATCAACAGAGGGATAATTTCAAGATCGGGTGAAGCGATAGCACCAATTTATACAGCACTGGTGAAGCCACGCTTGGAATGGTGTGTCTAGTTCCAGTCTTCATAATGCAAAAAAAAAAGATTCTAATTTCTTAGAAAGTGTACAGAGAAGAGCAATAAAAATGACAAAGGCTCCGGATGATGAATTGTTAAGGGAACAAGGTTTATCTGACAAAAAGAAGGATTAGGGGGTGATATGATAGCCGTCTTCCAATATTTGAGGGGTCGACCTATTCCTCAAAGGCCCTGAAGGCAGGTCAAGAAGCAATGGGTGGATGGTTATCAAACAGAGATCCAATCTAGAATTAAGGAGGAATTTCCTGATTGTGGGAACAATTCATCAGTGGAACAGCTTTTCTCCAGAAGTTGTGGCTGCCCCGTCACTGGAGGTTTTGAAGAAGAAACTGGATAGCCATTTGTCTAGGATGGCATAAGGTGTCCTTCTTGAGCGGGACTAGAAGACCTCCAAGGTCCCTTCCAACTCTATCATCCTATGATTCTTTCCTATAAACTCTGCATCCTAAATCCAACTCTTGGACAATTATTTCCTTGGTCATCTGGCCTTAATATTGGCTCTTCGGCTTTCCAAGGACTCCATCTTGTGGAGATAGCGGATTATCCTACTATTTTTCTTCTGCTGCTTGGGAAGGACACAGCTTTAAATGAATATGCATATTGATTTAAATAGATGATGAAAATGTGATGGACACACTCTTTAATATTATTTATGGATTGTTAAAATATGGACATATGTACTATTTATATATTTAAATCGCGTATTGTCAAAGAGTGCATTACAGACTTAACATTTAAACTGTGTATTGTTAAGGGATGTATTTTGTGCACACTAATTTAAATATTTTTGAAATTCTGTATTGTTAAAGTATATAGCATACATGATTTAAATATTATTCAGATTCAATATTGTTAGGATATGTAATATACACACTATTTAAATATTACTCAAATGCCATATTTCTTAAAGTATTTATTGTTTATCAAAATTATATAGTTGCCCATTTCACAAAGCAATATCCTGTGCGCAGTGTTACAACGAATATTATTTATACACACACATACAGCAAATAAAAAGCGCACATTTTAAAAATTGTTTTCTGGCGCGCATCTCCCCTTGTTCTCTCTTCTACGTGTTCGCACAAAATATTAGGTATTATTTGTTCTCCTGAGTTTGATGGGTTGCCTGGGAGATATATAGATCTCTGGAGAATATGACATTCATAGTAACGGGCTGAGAGACGATGCGTAGCATAAACCAATTCCGAGCATCAAAGATGAAGGATCTGGGCTCTCTGTAGATCGCTGTTTGTGATCTATCAAAAGCAAGAGATTCTTGCATTACGGAATATGTGTAATTGTAGAAAAGAAAATCCAGGATGGGATGAATCATAGTTTGTTGGCTAAAGCCCAGTTCGAATGCAGAAAGCTGGAGTCATTCGCCTTCCCTCCCTTCGACATCAAGCAATTCTTTAATCAAACATTCATTTTGCCCATTCTAGTCAGTTCCATTACGGCTGGTCAATTTCATAATCTCAGTTTCAGGAGAAGAATTCTCTCCTTCTTTTTAAGGATCTTTATTTTCCCTTCTTTCTCTTCTTCTTCTTTTTCCTTTCCTTTCTTTCCTTTCTCCTTTTCTCCTTTTCCTTCCTCCCTTTCTACGTTATTTCCTTCATTCTCCCTTCCTTCCCTTCTTTCTCATTTTCCTTCCCTCTTTTTTCTTGGTCTTCCTTCTTTCCTTCCTTCCTTTTCCCTTCCTCACCTACCTTCGTTCTTTCCTTCCTTCCTTTCTTTCTCACTACCCTTCCCTCTCTTTCCCATTTTTTTCTTTTCTTTTCCTTTCTTTCTTTCCCTCCCTTCTAATTTTTCCTTTTCCTTTTCTTCTTTCTTTTTCCTTCCTTCCTTCCTTCCTTCCTTCCTTCCTTCCTTCCTTCCTTCCTTTTTCCTTCCTTCCTTCCTTCTTTATTTTTCTCCCACATTTCCCCCTCCTTTCCTCACTTCCTTCTTTTTCCTTTCCTTACTCCTCTTTCTTACTTTTTCCTCCCTCCTTTCCCCCCCTTCTTTTTCCCTTCCTTCTTTCTCATTTTCATCTCTTTTTTCCCCTTTCCTTCCTTCCTTCCTTCCTTTTCGTTTCCGGACTTTCCTTCCTTCCTTCTCTTCTTCTCCTTCCTCCTTTCCCTCCCTCCTTTTCTCCCTTCTCTTCCCCCGTCCCCTCTTTCCTTCCCTCCTTGCTCTCCCCGGCGGGCCCTGCAGGCGCCGCTGTCCCCTTCCGCCAACCCCGTCCGCGGCGGGCTGAGCAGCTTACTCCAGCCCGGGGACTGGTAGGCCTTGCTGAGGAGGCGGAGGCGGAGGAGGCGGAGGAAGGGAGGCGGCGGCGAGCGGCGAGAGGCGGAGGGCCAGTCGAGGAGACGCCGAGAGGCAGCAGCAGGAGAAGCCGCGCCATCCGCCGCCATCCGCCGCCCCCAGGCGACCCGCCCGCCCGACCCCCGGCTCCCCAGGCGCACCGGGCTCCCCACAAGCACCACAGGTGGGCATCGGGGGGCGGCCGCGGCGCTGGGCGAGGGTGGCTCCGCCGGGGGACGGAGAGGCAGGCGGCCGGCCGTAAGATGGAGACGCAGCAGGCCCGGCCTGGCTCCCTCCCGGCGCAGTGCAAAGCCAAGCATCCTCTCCTTTGCTTTCGCGACCCCCGAACCCCATTTGCAAAAAAAAAATTCGGGGGTGCTCTGCAAAAGAGGAGGGGGGTGCATTTCAGAGGGGGCTTAGCTTTTTTTTTTTTTTTGCAACGGGTGCAAGGACGTTGCATGGGAGGGCGCTCCCCCTTTCTCCCTCCCCTTTTTGCAACTCTTATTTTGGAGTCCTTATTATGATGATGATGGATTTATTTTGCAAAAGACCCTTCCTCTTTAAATCTGGGGAGGGGGAGCTTTGGAGGTCGTCCTGGACTGGCAAGGCCTGTCCGACCACCACCACCCGACCCCCGCAGCCACCCACCCCAGACCACTCCCTCTTATTTATTTATTTGTATTGTGTATTTATTGAAACCATGGCTAGAGCCGCCCGTCTTGCAGAACAACTCCGAACCCGAAAACAAAAACAGATTTTTAATCCTGGCTTAATGGCTTCTTATTTCTCTCTCCTCCCCCCCCACTTCCCCCCTTTTTCTCCCCCTCCCCTTGTTTTCTTCCTGGATCTGAACCGAACTGGCCTCTTGAGCTTCCCCGGGGTGTCTCTGAGTGTGTGTGTGTGCGTGGTTGTGTTGCCGTTGCCATTTTGTGCTGCTGCTGTTGCTTCCTCCAACCAGGGTTAGCTTTTCCATTGTTTTGGTTGCGGGTGTCTCTCGCCTAGCCAGCCAGGCCTGGGCGATGCTGACCCTTCCATCCCTCCCCACATCATCCATGCCCACCCAGGGCTGGGGGTGCCGAAGGCTACCAAAACTGCCCACTGGGCTACCAGGGTTGGACATCAGGCAACGCAACCTGATTTTCCTGCTTTGCAATTTTGCCAAAAAAAGCATCCTCAAAATCCGACAGGCATCTCTCTCTCTCTCTCTCTCCATTTTTCACTACGACACACCTGGCGTTTCTGAGCAAGCAATGGCTTCCATCTCCTTTTTTTTTTTTTTTTCATGCGCTAGAGAAAAAAAAAATGTGTTTTTTTCCCCCCAAAAAAGATGATGCTTATGATTTGGAGCCCTGCCAACATTTGCATTTTTTGGTGGGGTTTTAGATTGCATTCTTTTTTGGGGGGGGGTGTTGATGGAAAAGGGGGCGGACATATGCCGCAAGTGTGTTGGTGTTGGGGGTGATAAACATGGAAGCATGTCTCGGTGGCGCACCTCTCTGGGATCCGGTTGGGTGGCTTTGTTTGTTGCCTGCTTTAAACACACACACACACAAAAAGCACCTCCTTTTACCTGGGTTTTGGATGTTGTGGGGAGGGGGTCAGGAGATATACCTGGCCTTAGATCCTCTCCCCCCCCCCCTTTCCCCACCTTCTACGGGGTTCTTGGATCTAGTAGATTAAAAAAACAGGCCCAGCTTGACCTGCAGAGAGTTGTGTGGCAAATACAGACCCCTTTTTTGTTGCTTTTTTTGTTGTTGTTTATTTGACATCTCTCCTGAAAGAAGAAACACAAAACTTAAGCATTGTAGCAACATAGATTTATGTTTATATTTGCTAAGTGCGGACTCTCTCCCCGGATTAATCTCCCTGTTGCAACATGTTTGATTGTTTGTGGTTCCCCGAAGTTTACGTTTTCATATTTGTAACTATCTCTTCAGAGGCTAAAAAGTCTGGTGGGAGAGTGTGTGGTGTGTGCATGCATTTTTGCACCATGTTTTTAAATGGTCTGGCCTTTCTACAAAGTTTTTTTCTCTGCCCTGCTGGTTTTTTCTCCCAGCTTGCAGTTTGTTTGTTTTTTTTAAATTGTGTTGTCTTCTGGTTTAAAAGAAAAAAAAAGTTTTAGCATGCAGTTTCTTATTTGGGTTGTTTTTCGATTTTTTATTAGTTCCTATTTTGGTTTGGACACTTTGAGTTGACTCAGCTAAGTTTGATTTGATATCTTGTGGATTAGTAAAAATCAGGCTGTACACCACTGTCTTTGTTTTCCCAGTCCTATAACTCCAAATTATATAAGATACTTTTAAAAATGGACCTCTGGATGCCCCACAAATGCATGATTTTTATGTGTGGATGAAAAAAAGCAGCAGATAAATAAAATGCTGCTACCTCAAACCAAGAGGCTGGAATTTTTCAAGTATTATTTCCCATGTAATGTAGATATATTTCTGGTAGGTTTGGCTGAATATCCACATAAGTTTTTCTCTCTCATGACAAATATTAGAGATTGTTGTGGGATTCCATGCTTTAAAAGCCAATATTGACATGCTGGTCCATTACGGGGAAAAAAGTAAATTAAAACTATAGATTTGCCATAAAGAGTGCAATCTTTTGGCTTTTACAGAGTTCTTCATCTAAGGAGGATGAAGTAGAGGTGCTTACCATTTGTGGGATTTGTAGGATGGGATACCACCAGGAGAGTGCAGGTTGTAAAAGGGCAGTATTTAAATATTTCATCAATCCACCTAGAAAAGTGTCATTGGAAAAAAAAAATCTTCACAGGGAATCCTGAGAAATTCCGACTTTGTTTGTCAGAAAGTCGCAAAAGGGGAGACACTGCAACCGTCATAAAAGCGAATCAGTTGCCAAGCATATGAAGTTTGATCATGTGGCCACAGAGATGCCACAACGGTCATAAGTGTGAAAAACATATTGTTTGTTTGTAAGCGACATTGGTTTGGTTGTTGCAAAACATTTGTGTTTGGTTTTATCTAGGTACTGTTGTAAACAGTCATTAAACAAGTTGTTGTATGTCAAGGACTAGTACCTATAAATGTGTGGTTTTTTAAAAATTGAGGATCCTTCAAAAAGGCATTTTTCCTCTGCTCCATCGTTCATTTTATTTAACCCTGTTTCTTTTTTTGCTTGCTAATTTTTGGGGAGGCCAAACCTGACCTTTGGCTACTGATTGGGAATCCACAGCAGTGCATGAATTCACGCATGACATTTTAATGTACTCTGCAAATGTACTTTTAATGTACTTTGCAAAACTGCTTGCTTTGAATGGGACAGTAAGAGAAGCGGGGATGGGGAGGTTAGCTGTAGGAAGCATCTTCCTTGCTGAGAATGGACCCGGGGCGGCGAGGACTTCATATGTTGCGTTGAAGAGTGTTGTGCAGACATTGTTGTGGTTGCCATTTCGTGAACGAGAGAGACAACCGGAGCCTTATAGGCAGCGCTTGACTTGCAAACACAATTGGGACCAACATTTCCCATTGAGTCGCGCCCAATTTTGCGACCTTTGTTGCCACGGTTGTTAAGTGAATCACACCGTTGTTAAGCCAATCCATTTTGCCCTCATTGACTTTGCTTGTTGGAAGCCGGCCGGGAAGGTTGCACATGACCCTGGGACAGTGAGACAGTTGTTAAGCGAGTTTCGTCCCATGTTGCGACCGTTCTTGCCTCAGTTGTTCAGTGAATCACTGCAGTAGTTAACGTTAGTAGTTTACGGTCGTTAAGTGAATCAGATGTCTCCATTGGGTCAACCCTGAAGCTGACCTGACCAGATTGGAGCTTCAGGGTTGCCACACTGGAGTTGAGGGAAAGGGAGGGGGGCATTAGAGATAGAGGGGTTTGTGTAGTCAAAACAAAATACTCTCTCTTGAGAATCAAGGACATTCTCCCACCAGGACTGTGGAAGGAGGAGGAGTGAGGTCACCAGACAGCATCTTGATTGGACCGTGTGACTTGATTATTTGGGGTTGTGGGAAAAAAGTTCTCTTTTAACTAGGTGAAAAACGCGGGAACCTTCGGAGTTCACCAGATCTGTGCCAATATGGTATTTCCAATAAAGCTTTTCTTTGAGGAATCTACTTGCCTCAGAGTTTTGCCTGCTATGGATCTATTACTTGGTGACAAGTGGCCAAATTTTGACTAGGTACAGATATTGCAAAGGTCGTAAGTGTGAAAACCGGTTGTAAGTCACTTTTTCCAGTGCTGTAGTAACTTCGAACTGAATGGCTGTAATGCAAGGACTACCTGTATCACACAACATGCTTTTTACTGGTTGTGTGTTTTTGTACTAGAGGCTAAACTTGATTAAGCTCTCCCCCTTTCCCCCCCCCTCCGGTCTCTTTTAGCAACAGAAATTTTGGGCTCTATTGTGATCGTAAATCAAGCGTTACCTGAATTTAATTTAGTTAGTATTTATTAAATTTATTTGCCACTCATCTCACAGCCAGTCGACTCTTGCAACATTAATATATTTACATATTTGTGTCAAGGTAGATCTGTTTGGCTCTGTTTTTAATAGAAAAGTTATAAAAAAACAAAAAAACAAAACCAGAATTAAGATGTTAAACTAACTCCTGTTCTGCAGATGACACTCTGATCTCAATACAAACAGTCAAGCCTGCTTTGAACTTGTGTGAATCGAGAAAACCAGGATCGAGTCCATTTTTCTCAGCACACAATCTGGAAAAAAATTTAACCAAGCTGTAAATTTTGCAAAAAAAAAAATGGAATTAACACAACAGATGCTTATCGAATAGAAACAGAGCCAAAAGTGCATCAAAACAGATTCAGAGTGAAGCAAATTGGGCCTTACGTGAGCCCAACGGGATCATTTCAGGAAATGAAATTGATTAGCGAATGATGCCCACCCTGGAAAGGGGGCCGGACTAGATGCTCTCTAGTCTAGGGTCCTTTCCAAACCATCTGCTCCATCATTCTCTGAGACTTCAGGCAGGCAAATGAAAGTGCAAGATTAAAACCAAGCTTGTACACATTTTCTGATGTTTCCATTGGCCTAAGAAATGGAAAATGGATTTGAGGGGTACCTTTTTTTATGTAGTTCTCATTGTCTTTTCTTTTTCGCAACCAGGAAAATGACAGTTTGAATTATTTGTGATTTTACAATAGAGGAAAAGGATTTCATTTTATTTTTAAAAGCTCCAGCATGTCTGGGGGCAGTCTTGCTATTTATTTTCTTTTAATGGCCCATTTGGAAGTTTTCCTTAAATTATTCTAGTGGAGTTTGCTCTTTGAGACATAGTCAACATTGCAACATTACACAGTGGACTTCATAATCCTTTTTTGAAGACCTCCAAGGTTCCTTCCAACTCTTATTATTCTGTTCTGTTCTGTTCTATTCTTTCTGTATTAATCTCCTTCCTACAGCTCAACTTTTTTTGGGTTAATTTCCTACCAAGCCAGGAAATCCGTTTGTCACGATAGTTTGTAATCTTTGGGTGACCAATACCCAGCTACGATTGGCAGGAAGGATAAATATGCAAAAGGAAGAAATTTCTCTTATGCCTGTAGCCATCCTTTCCATTTTAGGACCTTTAAGAAGGTTGACATTTAACCTGCAGGGCTGTTTCCCTGTTTTTCAGCAGGGTTTTCCTTCAACTTTTACTTCCCCAGTGTTCAGAATTTTAGCCCCACCAAAACTGTCCCCCCCCTTTTTTTTTAAAGAAGAAAGAAAAGAAAACATTTCCGCTTGGGGCGCAAAACATTTCCTGAATCAAATTGATGATTTTGCACGCCCAACAAGAATGCTTCTTTTGCGCTGGAAATAAATTGATTTGAACAATTGCACACGGTCCTATTAAATGGACATTTTAAAAAAAAAAGTTGTGGTGTTAGGGTTTGTTTTAAAGCACCCTGAGTGCACAGAGTGGGTATATATGATGTGATCAGACAGAAGGAGCTGTCTATCCAGATTTTATGAACTGTTTTGGAGGTGGAAATGCTGCCATAGTTGAGATGGTGAAATTCCTTTTTGGAGACTGTTTGCTGAGATGAACGTTGGTCTGTAAAAACCTTCCTCCCTCCCTCCCTTTCATTCCAATCTCCTTCCTTCCATCCCCCCTTCCTTCCCTTATTTTCTTCCTTATTTCTTTCCTACCTTCCTTATTTCTTTCCTTTGTTCCTTATTTATATCCTTCCTTCCTTATTTCTTTCCTACTTTCCTTATTTCTTTCCTACTTTCCTTATTTCTTTCCTATCTTCCTTTCATCTTTATTTTTTTCCTTTCCTTATTTCTTTCCTTCCTTATTTGCTTCCTTCCTTATTTCTTTCCTACCTTCCTTATTTCTTTCCTTCCTTCCTTATTTCCTTCCTTCCTTCCTTATTTCCTTCCTTCCTCCCTCTTATTCCAATCGCCCACCTCCCTTCCTTCCTTCCTTCCTTCCTTCCTTCCTTCCTTCCTTCCTTCCTTCCTTCCTTCCTTCCTTCCTTCCTTCCTTAGCAGAGGGTTGGACTAGAAGACCTCTAAGATCCTTTCCAACTCTGTTACTCTGCTATCGTGATTAGTTTTAAAGTTGGTCTCCCCCAAGGGAATTGTTGTGTCCAGACAAGTAGCTTGGTGAGTTGATAGCTCAACACAATATTACGCAAACTTAGAAAACGGGTAAATTCAAGAAGCGGAACGTGTTCAGCCCCGCCATAAATGGCCAAAGCTAACCCCTTATCTATTCATCACATGTGTGTCTCTGCAGTGATATCAGTCTGGCTCCTGGTTTAGAAAATATTTTTCCCAGGGGCGTTTTTCGGATCAGACAACATGGCCAGTTGAGGAATTTCCATGCGGAATTCACTCTGCAGGGCTCATCTTCCATATTTATTTTGTCATATTTATTTTTGTCCCCTTTGTGGTTGTTTTTTTTTTTTTTTTTGGTCTTTCCTGCAGGCAGATCAGGAGCGGTGCAGAGAAATTTCCTTACTCGATGACATTTCATCGCGATGTCCGATCGTTCGGGGCAAATAACCAAGGGAAAGGATGGGAAAACCAAGTATACAACGCTCAGCCTGTTTGATAAATATAAAGGAAAGTCAGTAGAAACAGTCAGAAGTACAGGTGAGCCACGGGGAAAGGATGGGCAACAAGGTGTGTGTGTGTGTGTGTGTGAGAGAGAGAGAGAGAAGATTTTGCATTTAAATCTGCTATCTTTCGATCGTATTTGCCCCTGAGTGGATGATGGCTGTGCTCCTTTCTCCTGCTGTAGTTATTCCTAGACATGGCCTGCAGAGTCTCGGGAAAGTTGCTTCCGCACGGCGTATGCCACCTCCTGCCAACCTGCCAAGTTTGAAATCGGAGCACAAAGGAAACGACCCTAATATCATCATCGTGCCAAAGGACGGAACAGGATGGGCAAACAAGCAGGACCCTCCAGAGCAAAAGAGGTGAGGTGGCCGTTTCCATCAGCCCTCCGAGGTAGGCTGGGACCAGCCCTTCAAAGTAGGCCAGGATCAGCCCTTTGAGGTAGGCCAGGCCAGGGGGCAAGATGCTTCAGAGATAACAGGAGCTGAATAGATTATGACCACGGAATCTCTTCCCCGTTTTTTTTTTTCAAAATAGTTTTATTAATAATTCCAAGTCACGAGAGAGAGAGAGAGAGAAAAGAACTCGTATGCAAGGAGTGGTAGAAATGCAAAATGAAGTTATTTTAAAAAGCGTATTAAAAAAAAGAAAAGAAAGGAAAAGAAAGAAGTAACTTCCTCCTTCATCCCAGCAAGTAAAAAAAAAAACCCACCTGAATAGTTTAGTCGTATTTTCCCCCCACATACATAAAGTCCAGAAGTGGTTTCCGAGATGAGACAAAATGAATGGTGTTTTCTTCCTTAATCGAAGCAGTCAATTTATAGCCGTCTCGGTTGATTCCCGTCCAACTTTTGCAGCCATTTGTCCATTGTGGGCAAAATCCAACTCTTAATATTAAACTCTTTTAAGTTTTAAACTCTTAATATTGAGTCACAAGAGAAAAAAAAAGAGCGCATACTGCAAGGAGTGTAGAAATGCAAAAATATATAAAAGGTGTATTAAAAGAAAGAAAAAGTAACTTTCTCCTTCACCCCAGCAAGTAAAAAAAAACCATCTGAATAATTTAGTCATATTTTTCTCCACAAGCATAAAGTTCAGAAATGGTTTCCAAGGTGAAACATAATTAATGGTATTTTCTTCCTTAATCAAAGCAAATTTATAGCCGTCTCTGTTGATTCCCATCCAACTTTTGCAGCCATTTGTCCATTGTGGGCAAAATCCAAGTCCTTTTTTTAAAAAAAAGCTTTGTGAAATCAACCAAGATTTACAAAAATAAAAATAAAATCCCGCCGATCTTCTGATACTCACAGGGACTTTCTCCTTCCTTTTGTGTCAGTTCCAATTGCACAGCCACACAGCCGCAGGAGTTGCTGCCGCAGCAGGATTTACAGAAATCTGTCTCCAATTTACAGAAGCGGAGCCCGTCAACCAGCCAGGAGGTAAGTAGGGCAAAGATGGGCATTCAAACTCCAAAGGTGGGAGTTCGAATTCAAATGCTTGGCAACTGGCATGTACTTAAGACAGTTGCAGCGTCCCCAGGTCATATGAACCCCTTTTGGGCGACCTTCTGTACAAGCAAAGACGAAGGGCGAAGCCAGATTCACTTAACGACCGCACGACTCGCTGAACAACGGCAGTGATTTGCTCAGCAAGAAAGGTCATAAAAGGGGACAAAGCTCAGTGAACGACTGTCTCGCTTAGCCATGGAAATTTTGAACCCCGTTGAGGTCCTAAAGTGCAGGACTTCCCATAATTGCTCTTTTTCTTAATCCTTCCGCAGAATACAAATTCAGCACCCGATGGTGTAAAATCATGGGCGCAGCTGAACGGAAAGCCAGCCAGACTAGAAGCTGGTAAGTATCCCCCGTCTGCGGGCGTTTTGTACTTCGGCAGGTCCGTCTTTCCTGTCCCAAGTTTGGAAGGACGATGTTCTGACCTAGGTTTCCCCAACACCACGAAGCCGGCTCCTTGTCCCCAAAAACCCAATTGCCGACCTTTTTCAGGCTTGTAGAGTTACCAGGCTGATATCTTTCAGACGCCACACTGTAGCAAGAATGCAGGAACAGATCTTCACCCAAATGGAACTAATCGTTTACTGCAAAGCCCCGTTCCCCTTTTGCGCTCTCTTATTCCCTATGGGAGGGGCCATTCACCATCCAACTGTGGCTTTAATCCCAAGTTGACCTTGTTCCTTAGCTGTTCTTCTGGCAGCTCTGTGCATGCGCGCATTGGGAACAGGCTCCAGCTGTTCTTCCTCACTGATCTCCGACTCCAAAGGCAGCTGATAACTGTTGGACGGCCCTGTCCCCATCTCTACTTCCGACGCAGAGCCCTCATCAGAGCCTTCCCCAGACTCCAGGACTGGCCCATGTTCCTCCCCAACCTCCTCACTGTCTGAATCTGCTACCAGCTCCGCTGGCCACATCAGACAAGCCTTGTGGATGGTGCCATCCCTGATCCCCGGGCCTCTCTTTCTCTCCTTCCCAGGTTCAAGGGTCTCAAACCGACTGTTATCCTTCTCTCCCGAGGATTTTCCAACGTTGAAAGCAGCTGGAGAGCAGGACAGGTCTGGCAAAGAAAAGGGCACCTTAGATCCGTCGTATGGGCCCGGACCAAGCCTCCGCCCCCAGAGTACGTACCTGGGACATGCCCTCGCCTCCTTGCCCAGGGGGACAACCTGGGGAATACCTTTCACTACCTGGAAAATGACGTTTGTGTGGGAAGGAAGAGGGTAGTTGTGATAGCAGTCTTCCAATACTTAAGGGGCTGTCACAGAGACAGCCTCTTTTTTCCCCTCCTCATTTATCTCCTTCTCCTTATATATTTTCTTCCTTCCTTCCTCCTTGGCATCCTAATTTATCTTCTCCTTCCCTTCCCCTCTCTCATAAAAGCCTGAACCAGGGGATGAAGAGTGAGTCAGTAGATAGAAATATTCAGAATTTGGAGAATCCAACAATCCTTAACATTTTGAAAGATGCTTGAAATCATAAAAAAAAAAAAAAAAACCCACCACACGGATACCCTAACGTTGCCAATTGTTTTTTCTCTCTGTCTTTCTCCTTCCTTCTCTCTTTTCCTTCTTCCTTTCTTTTACCTTTTCTTTCATTCTTTCTCTTTCTTTTTCTTTCATTCTTTCTCTTTCTCTTTTTCTTTCATTCTTTCTCTTTCTCTTGTTTTTTTTTTCTTTTTCTCTTTCTGTCTTTCGCTCAGATGTGACAAGTTGGAGGGAAGGTGGTGGCAGAAGCAGCTCCTTGGCCACCTCTTTGTCCCCCTTCCCAACTGAGCTGGGTACCAAGAGCTCCAGCGCAGGAGAGGAAGCCCCGGTCTCAGCCAACGGGGCCGATCCGAAGCAGCCCTCCCTTCGCCCTTGTCTGCCTCACCGCAAAGGAGCGTCCCAGTTTATGGCAAACACCTACCAGCCACCCACCTACCACGACATGCTTCCTGCCTTCGTAAGTCCTTGAACGCCTCCCCGATTTTTATCTACTGCTTTCCAAGAGACTGGAAGCCTCCAGTGAGCTTCCTAAATACAGGCAGCCCTCGACTTACAACACTTAAATCACGTGTCCATGAGGATCCGGCCATGGTTGTAAGTGTGAAAAATGGCCATAAGTCCCTTTTCTCAGTGCCATTGCAACTTCACTAAATGGTAGGTAGTAAGTTGTGAGTGCTTGTACATCAAAAAAATCCAATGTATTTCCCCCCCCTTACACAACAGGTTTGCAAATAGCTATAAACTTTTCCATCTTTATTTAACAAAAATCTATAAAAAAAGCTACATATCACTCACATCATCACAAAATCTCCAGAACTGTAAAGCCTACAAACTTGAACTTTGGCACGTAGGTTTCCCTTGGCTTCCAGGTGCTCACTAAGAAAGGATTTCCTATATTATTATTATTCCTATATTATTATGATTATTATTATTGTTGTTGTTATTAACACTCTGATGCTAAGGAGTTCTGCTACCTCTCCCCACCTGAAGAAAAGAAATCTCTTCCAAATGCAAAACACAAGCAGAGGACTTTCAGTTTCATTTTCACAGCACCAAGCAGCTTTAGTACAGAACAGTTGAGCTAAGCCACGCCCAGGCTCCTTGCTGTGTCCTGCTTGCTCACACAGCAAATACTGCTTCCGTTTCCAAACAGCCCTCAACTCTCTCACATACACTGGAAGGACGCTAACCGGATGAACACCAATGGACGCTGGTAGCCAGAGGCAGAATTTATTCCCTCTTATTTTCCTCCCCAAAAACTAAGCCCGATCACATAGTTTTGTAGCAAGGCACGATATGAAGCTAGTTTACTAATATTCCCGTTGAGATGAGTTTGCAATCTCAATTCCCAGGGAGAGATCTTACTCATTCATCTCCACCCTTGGCCCTTGATCTCCAAAGAGCTAGTACTATATATATATATATATATATATATATTTTTTTAAAAAAAGAATCCAAAGGAAAGTTGTGTGCAAACCCGTTGTATGTCGTCTTCCCAGGAAAGAAAAGACGGTGTCTTTATCCGTTTCTAACCCTTGTTTTTATATTTGCTATCCCATCTCAGATGTGTTCCAATCCTCCAGCCGAGACCCCAAGCTTGCCTGAACGAAGCTCCTTTCCTCTCCCTTCCTTCTGTCTGGAACCCCGCGTCCCCTTCCGACAACATCCACCCAGTGACCAAGACGGGTAAGTCGAGAAACAGCCCTCACACACACTGACAGGACGCGGGCCAGGTGAACACCGATGGACGCTGGCAGGCAGAGGCAGAATTCCCCCCCCCCTTAATTTCCTCCCCCAAAATTAAGCCCGACCGCATCGTTTCGTAGCAAAGAACGGGGGTCGAGCTGATTTGCTAATATCCCCGTTGAGAGGAGTTTGCAAATCTATGAATTCCCAGGGAGAGATCTTACTCGTTCGTCTCCACCCTTGGCCCTTGATCGCCAAAGATCTGGAGATCTTTGTTGAAGATACGTTGAATCGGGCCGGTCTTACCCTCTTGCCTCTGCTGCTTGTAGAGGTTTTACGCGCCTCCTTGCTCCACCAAAATGTTTTCCCGAACTCTCTCTCTCCGTGGCAGAAAAGACAAGCGCCTTGGGGCCCCACGCCCAGTTCGTCCGGTCCGGCCGGCAGGAGAGCGAGTCCCCAGACCAACCATTATCAACGCAGAGAACCTGAAAGGTCTGGATGAGCTGGACAACGATACGGAGGACGGCTGGGCAGGTAAGCCCCTCTCATTCGGGTCTTGTCCTACAGAACTTCTCTTGCACACCTTGGTTTGGACTTCCTGCTTTAAGGAAGCTCCCTTTTTTTCTAGGCTGTGTAACGAATTGTGGTGGCACTTTATAAGGGTTAGGGTTAGTCTTAGATTCAGGATTAGGATTAGCTAGGCTGCGCTTGGAAACAAATGGCTTTGGATTAGTTTTAGGCTTAAAGCTAGGCTAGACAAAGCCATGGCTACCAACCTGCCTTCCATGGAGGACCTGTATCTTGCACGAGTCAAAAAGGGGGCTGTGAAAATATCTACACACCCCTCACATCCTGGACATAAACTGTTTCAACTCCTACCCTCAAAGCGACACTAATAGAGCGTTGCACACCAGAACAACTAGACACAAGGACTGTTTTTTTCCTGAACTCCGTCACTCTGCTAAACAAATAATTCCCTCAACACTGTCCAACTACTTAGACTCTATTACTATTATTCCTCTACTACTAGATTATAATACTTCCTAGTACCTCTCTCTTCCTACTTATGACTATAATTGTGTTGCTTGTATCTTTACAATTTATATTGTTTTATTTGTTTCCTAGTATGATTTGATTGCTTATTAGTACCTTGTGATTCTTGATGAATGTATTTTATTTATTTTTTCTTTGTGTACACTGAGAGCATATGCACCAAAGACAAATTCCTTGGGTGTCCAATCACATTTGGCCAATAAAGAATTCTATTCTATTCTAGACTAGTCCAGACTTAGAAACAAATAGCTTTTGCTTTTAGTTTTCTGCAAAAGAGCCCGACAAACGGATTCCTTATTTGGTGATTTCAGTGAAATAGCAGCGGCTTTGTTTCTCCTCATTCGGTTCCTTGCTTTTTTCTAGGAATCCACGACGAAGTGGATTATTCCGAAAAACTGAAGTTCAGTGAGGATGAGGAAGAGGAAGAAACCCCCAAAGATGGAAGGCAGAAATGGTAAATGGAAGGGAGATCCATGTGTAGTGGGTTACTGTGTCTTGTGTAGAAAAAAGTCTGGGTGAGTTTGCTCCAATCACCAGGTGACCATGAGTTCTAGTCCTGCCTTTGGCATAAAAGACAGTTGGGTGACTTTGGGATAATCACCAGGCGATGGTGAGTTCTAGTCCCACCTTAGGCACTGTAGCTGGATGACTTTTGGCCAATCCCTCCCTCTCAACCCATCCCACCTCACAGGGTTGTTGTTGTGGGGAAAATAGGAGGAGAAGGAAGTATTAGGTACGCTCACCGCCTTGGGTTATTTATAAAGACAATATAAAGGCAGGATATAAATACATGAATTAAAAGGGCCTCCATTGGCAGGAACAACTGGGATCCCCGAAGGCCGCCTTCGCTGAGCTCGGCCGAAAACACCGACGTCCGGTACCCCACAGAGGACCCCAAGACTTGGAATGACTCAGCCAGCCTCTCTCGGTCCATCCGCAAAGTGTCGGAAAGTCTACCAGGCTCAAGAAAGCTGAACGGCTGGAGCCCTCTGCCAGAATATCAGGTATTTCGAAGAGGGCCCCAAACTGCAGAATTCACAGCTTGCGAATGGATGCACCGATCCCTGGTTTGGCGAGTAATTTGAAGAGAGCAAAAAAGTCTAAAATTTGGATTTCCCCTTTGCGCGCACACACACAAAATTCTCTACACGTAAGCACCAGCTGAACTCCAGAAGGTTAAAAACCGCCCAGTGCAAAAGTAGTCCTTGACTTACAACAGTTTGTTTAGTGAGTGTTCGAAGTTACAAGTCAAATGGGACTCGGGGCCGTTTCTCATATAGAACCGTTGCAGCATTCCCACGATCACGGGCTCAAAATTCAGACGCTTGGCAAGTGGCTCCTATTTATTGATTGATTGATCGGAAGTCGCTTGTTTCAATGCTGTTGTAGCTTCAAAGGGTTGCATGGATGACCAGCAACCAGCAAATTGGCCCTGATTTGACTTTGTGCACAGAGAAAAATCCGTTGCTTCTCCCCCTCGCCTTTCTAACGAGGCAGCTGTATGGATTTCCGCACCCTTATCTCACGTCTTTGTTGTGATGTCGGTTTCTTCGTTCTTGCCCAGAAACCCCCACTGTCATGTCTGCGGCAACAATGTTCAGAAGAAAAAGAAGAGAAGCTGCCGCTGAGACAGAAGTTCATCTACTCGGAAATGTCGGAAGCCGTCGAGCGGGCCAGGCGGCGACGGGAAGAGGAAGAGCGAAGAGCGCGGGAAGAGCGCCTGGCTGCCTGCGCGGCGAAACTGAAGGAGCTGGATCAGAAATGCAAGCTCGCTCAGAAAGCGGGAGACGGTCCCAAACACGGCGAGAGTGATGAACCCCGATCTTCGACCTCGGAGAAGAATGCCGTCTCGGAGAACAGCCACGTAACTCGGATAGGTAAGGCCGTGCAGATAGGCGTATGGGTCAGACGTTCAGGTAGGACCCGGACGCTGCAAACCACTTGTCCAGAAAAATGGAGTGTAGGTCCCGTTGTGTCAGGGACCACCTGTTGCCAGATATAAGAGAATTTAAGAGGGATTGGACGTGGGTTGCTTACAGGGACTCCAGGCTGATTACTTGCTTGACGCCGCCTCCAGGTTCTGCCTCGTCTTTTCCTACATTTAAGTGGCAAGCTTGTCCTTGGTCCTATGTTAAGTCTAGCTGATGTAATGATATGTGGGAAAGACATGAGATGGGGTGAAAGATGAACAGTTTGATAAGAGACAGCATAGCCCAGAGCTGCATAAGGGATAGCGAAAGAGACTCCAAAGTTTAGATGCTCTAGTTTCTCAGACTATAAAAGAGACAGTGGAAGATTTGTATTTTCAGATTTGCAAGATTCTGTTAATGCAACTTCAGAGAACAGTCCAATAAGAGAGGGCACAGCCCAGAACTGTACAACGGGTGTAGAAAGAGGCTTCCGAATTTCTCAGGCTGTAAAAGGGACAGTGAGAGATTTGTACTTTCAGACTTGCAAGATTCAGTTTAATGCAGCTTTACAGTAAAGTAGAATTAGTTCGTAGGTTTACAACGGGTCACTTAGCAAGCGTTCAGAGATATGACACACACATCCCGAAGAGACTTCCCATCCAGCTAAAGTGCTCGCTTAACAACCGTTGTGTTCGCTTTATGACTGCTGCAAAACAGCTCATAATAATCGGGAGCGATCAGATTTTGTGACTTACGACTTGCAAACCTAATATCAGAACTAATAAGATCGTCACCACTTGCAAACATAAAGCAAACATACTTTTTATCCGTTGTGTTTCCCGCCTGGCCTGCCTGGTAAGGCTGACGTGCAGCTCCGTTGCTTTCAATTTTTGCCTTCTCCTTTCCGTCCTCCTCAGCCGTCCCCGAGTCTCACACCCAGGACCCCTCTTCTGGTTACGTGGATGAGGAGCCCCCAACAGCTGCCTCCACGGCCCTCCGGAGTAGCAGCGAGGAGGAGCTGCGCGAAACCGTTTCCCCCATGCAGGAATTCGGCAAATTCCCCAAGCTGCTTCCCCCGCGGTTCCAGAGAAAGCAGCAAGTAAGAGACGGAAAATGGTTTTGGATCATTGTTCTCATTCATTTGGGTTTTTTTTTCTTTGTAAGTTTGCTTTTCTTTTCAGTGTCTTTTTTTTTTTTTTTAATTTGCTTTCCTTTTCGATACAGGACTTCTCAGTGCCACATCTACCGTTAGCGCGTTAATTACTTTTTCCGTGTTTCCTTTCAGGAGCATCTCTACAAAATGCAAAACTGGCCACCCTCCCAAGTCTATCCACCTTCTTCCCACCCTCAGCGGACTTTCTACCCGGCCCACCCACAGATGTTGGGGTTCGACCCTCGATGGTTAATGATGCCTTCTTATATGGACCCTCGAGTCACCCCGGGACGCCCACCTGTGGATTTCTACCCTTCATCCCTTCATCAATCAGGTAAAACACCTGTGAAATTCAGGGGGGAAAAAATGAATCGTATGATGTTTGTAAGTTTCCAGTTCATTCCTTATGTTTTACTTTTATTTCCCCCCGTTTTTTTCGTCCATCTGTTCTTTCCCCTTTTCTCTTTCAACAAGGCTTATCTATTCATTCATGCACTCATGACTTCTATCCATCCATCTCCCCATCCATCCATCCTTCCATCCATCCATCCTTCTATCCATTGCTTCTGTCTGTCTCCATCTCATAGAATATATTTATCGTCTATATCATCCATCAATCCAGCCATTTTTTTCTCCATCCTTACATCAAACCATCCATGTCTTCTATCTCTGTCTCTCCCTCATCATTATCTGTCTAGCCATTTTATCCATCCCTCCATCTATCCATCCCTCCATGTCCTATGCCTCCATCTCTCCATCCATCCACCCATTCATGTCTTTTACCCAACCATCCATCTATGCCTTCTCTCTCTTTCTCCGTCTCTGTGTCTCTTTCACTATCTCATCCCCTCCATCCATGCCTTCTCCCTCTTTCTCTCCATCCCATCCATCCATCCATCCATCCACTGGCTTCTGTACAGTGGTGGGATTCAAAAAAAATTTTTTACTACCGGTTCTGTGGACGTGGCTTGGTGGGCGTGGCAGGGGAAGGATCCTGCAAGATCTCCATTCCCTCCCTCCCCACCCCACTAACCTGCTTTCCAGCTCCGTTCTCCTGTGCAGGGCAACCAAAGGAGACCCAGCCGATCAGCTGGGACTCAGTGGGAGGCAGAGAAGAGATGGGGTTGGCGGTGCCAGTCATTTTCTGCTACCGGTTCTCCAGAACCGGTCAGAACCTGCTGAATGCCGCCTCGGCTTCTGTATCTTTGCTGCTCTAAAACTGTAATAAAATCCAGTTTGATTTGACTTTGTCTTGCGTTGACTTGCGTTGAAAAATCAGAATAAATTTCCTCTATTTCTTACCGCTTAGGTAGCAATGAGTGGGATCTGACTTATCTTTTTCTCTCTTTCTAACCCGGCTAGGGATGATGAAGCCACCGGATTCCATGAACGGGAATGGAAGCTGCCCACCGGAGGAGCAGAGCTGCCAATCTATGGGGCTGCAGGAGAGAAAAGGGGAAGCCGCCTCCATCTGGGATCCGGAAAGTTTTGTCCCCCTGCCAAGCAAAAGCTGCTCTGTTTCCCAGCCAAAGCAAGCGGAGAGCGTGACAGAGGAAGGGTTACATACCAGGTAAAGTATAGGCTCACCTTGGTGGAGTTTCAGGTGCTAAATACAAGTAGTCCTCATTTAATGACCGTGTTGGGAGACGGACAACTTGGTCACTATAAGAAGCGGTGGCTAAGTGAAACCGCCCTTGCTTATTATCTTACTTCAAGCTTTCCTTTACTTCAAAGACCTGCGAAGGTCGGCTTGCGCATGAAGTTACTTTTTCCTCCCTAGGTAACGGCGTACCGTTGCTAAACAAGGCATTTGGTAAACCAAGTCTACCTGTAATGGGGCTGCCAAAAATTTGATTCCTTGTTTTTTGTTTTTAGAGGGAGGTTTGTTTGGAGTCAGTGTTGAGTAGCTCCAGTGTGCTGTAGAAAGAGAGGCCTTCCTTCGTCTCGCCTACAAATCTGAAGCATTTTACACGAAGGTTGTGCCACGTTGGCCTTTCTGCCCTTGCAAACATAAAGCTGCTGAGAGCCTGGCAAAAACAATTAAAACTGATCTCATATTTTATCTGCCATTCAGCAGAGACGGTACGAGCCCATCTCCCCTCTTTAATACGGGTGGACTTACTGCCTTCATTGAGCGCCAAAATTGTCTGTCGCTAAGTGAGACAGTTGTTTAAAAGGAGTTTTGCCCCATTTTACGACCTTCCTTGTCGCGGTTGTTAAGTGAATTTAGTAACAATAGCTCTGAAGTGAATCTGGCTTCCCCGTTGATTTTGCTTGTCCGAAGGGGATCATGTGACCCCAGGAGACTGCAACTGTCATGAGTACATGCCAGTTGCCAAGCCTTTGAATTTTGATCACGTGATGCTGCAGTGGTCATGAGCGTGAAAAAACAGTCGTAAGTCACTTTTTTCCAGTGCCGTTGTAACTTTGGTCACTTAACAAATTGCTGTAAGTTGAGGCATACCTGTAATTTCTCCCTCCTCTTAGTCTGTAGCAACCACTTGGGAGAGTGTTAGTGATAGGGTGAGGGGTTATCCATGCAAAAACATCGTTTTTCCTGTTCCCCAGCTCCTTAACATGAAATTCCTTGTTTTTTGGGGGGTTCCTTTTTTTTCAGGGTGGAGAATTCTTACTCTGCGCCCTCGGGGCTAAACACTCAACATGACTTCTTTGAAGAAGTTGGAGAAGACTACTTAAGCTCCTTCGAGAAGAAACCCCAGGGAAATTTCGACCGATGCGTCAGTCCTGCCCAAAGGACGCCCCAAGAACGCATCTTTCAGCCCCCCGAGTGCAGCTCTGACCTTTCCGATCCTTGCGATAGGAGCCTGTTGAATTCTCCTTTGGAGTCCGGTTCCATTCCGGATGAAAAGAAGTCCGAATATAATGGTTGGGAGATCAGCCATTTTTCCAAACCCTTGGAAGAGTCGCCTTCGGGGAAAGAAGAGCTGTTCCAGGAGGACTCCTTGTTTGGTTCCGAGATGTGGAAGAAGGATGGATCTGCCAGCAAGCAAGCCAACCCTGGAACTGGGTGGACAACTCCCGAGAACCGAAACACCAACGGTCAAACACTACAGCAAGAGCAAACGGGCAGAACCCGTCGATCCGGTCCGATTAAAAAGCCGGTCCTAAAGGCTCTTAAAGTGGAGGAGAAGGAAAAAGAACTGGAGAAGGTGAAGGTGGAGGGCGAAGAGACGTCCCATCCCGTTAAAGAAAAGGGCCCCACGCCAAAGGCATCAGAGGAGATGAATCCTGGAGCGGTTGTCCAGTCCGCTCGCTACCGCTTGTTGGACGAGAAACCCTCCCCACAAACCCCTGTCCAGGACAATGAGAGACGTCATGAAGACAACGAGGAGGACAGCAAAGAAAAGGAGAAGATAACCAAGGACTCGGAGGGCAAGAATCAGTCAAGGGAGTTTGCCGAGCTGCCTCCGACCAAAAGAAACAACTGGATCTTCATCGATGAGGAACAGGCCTTTGGCGGACGGGGGCAAGGGCGGGGCCGTGGACGCGGCTTCCGAGAATTCACCTTCCGAGGCCGTAGCAACACGGTGGGATGCGGAGGCGCGGCTGCTGCTGGTAGCGGCGGCGGGGCGAATCTCCGAGGCGGTTACAATAGCAGCAACGGCGGGGGTCCCCCGAGAAGTAGCCGAGGACGAACCTTGAGAGACTTCAATCAGGGGGAGGAATTCCCGCGGGGAAAGCCCAGGCGCCGGATTGCGAGCGAGACCCACAGCGAAGGCTCCGAGTATGAGGAACTGCCTAAGCGCCGGCGTCAAAGGGCCTCTGAGAATAATAACGAGGGTTCCCTGGCCGAGAGAGAAGAGGGCGATCTCAAGAAAGGGGATTTCCATGACTCCTGGAGATCCAATAAGATCTATTCTGATGATCAGGACGCCAAATTGAGGACCCCGCGAGCTTTTGGGCGATCGTTACCCCCAAGATTGAGCAATTCCACTTACGGGCGGCGAGGATTCGTTTCCAAGGAGTTTCCCCAGTGGCAGAGCCGAAATGGTGGCAATACTTGGCAAGAATATGGGCACAACGCCCCTCTGGATGCCTTTGGCATCAGGCGTCTACCAGAGAGGGATTACAGCCAAGAGTCTTACAAGGCTTCGGACTCGTTTAGCCGACGGGTGTTTGAAGAGGACTACGGAGGGGATCCCGAAAACGTGGAGAACCGGCCGTTCCGTCGACGGCGCCCCCCTCGTCAGGACAAACCTCCCCGGTTCAGGCGCTTGAGGCAGGAACGCGAGTCCGTGGGTCAGTGGACACCCGAAGATGGTGGGGCCAACCTTATCGCTTGTCAGTGGCCCAGGAGAGCCAAACTGGTCACGACCGATTATAACGGTTCCTCGAACAGAAGATCTCCGGAACTCTCCTATCAGAATACCTCAGATCACGCCAACGAAGAGTGGGAGACGGCCTCGGAAAGCAGCGACTTCAGCGAGAGGCGGGAAAGGAGGGGAGGCGGGAACTCGGAGAACGAGGCACCGTTGGACGGCGGAGTGCCCGGAAGCACCTTGGGGGAGAAGAGAGACCTGGCCAAGAGGAGCTTCTCCAGCCAGAGGCCCGTGGTAGATCGGCAAAGCCGAAAATCTGATCCCGTAGGATTTGGGGAGAAAGCCGTACGAGCCGGTGGGAACCGACCGGCGTCCTACTACGAAAACCAGCAGAACGTGCTGCAAATGAGGAGCAAAAGGTAATAATCTTCCCCCTTCTTAAGGAAAGAGGGAAAGTATTTGGATACAGAGCGTAGCCCTTGAGATCGTGCGGACTTCAACTCCCAGAATTCCCTTGTCTGGGGAATTCTGGGAGTTGAAGTCCACTTATATCAAAGTTATTAAGGTGGAGAAACACCGGGTCTCCCTTAAGAAAACAGAGACTGTCCAACCCAATCTTTTTCAACTTTCAGACTTCACCTCCCAGAATTCCCCAGCCAGCATGGTCTTCTCCAGGGAATTCTGGGAGGTCGCCCATCTGACAGGTCCAGAAGTGCTGGTTCCCCCTTAAGAAAAGAGAGAGACAATATCTGGGAACAGAGTGGACCTGAGAATCCAACCCTTGAGACTAGGTGGACTTCAACTCCCAGAATTCTCTAGCCAGCCTAGTCTTGACTAGGGAATTCTGGGGAGTTGAAGTGCACACACCTGAAAGCTGAGAAGCACTGTTTTGACTTGTCGATTTGCAGTCGTCCCTGACTTACAACCCAGGCTCCGTTACAGTCATAACTCGAGGACTCCCTCTTATTGCTTTGTAGTTCTGCCCCTTGGGCCTAGCCAACATTCCTGGCCTATTTCTGCCATGATCCTTCTTCTGCCAGGATCCTTCTTCCCTGCTTGCTTGCAGGAGTCCGTTGGTTCCTCGTTTTTGAGTCGAATCAACAACCGCTCTTTCCCTGCAGATCTCCGGAAGAAAACGGCGTCCTTGACAACGGCAGTCCTGGACGGAACCGTTCCGCTTACGGGTCTCACTCCAACCTGAATGGTGCCGAAAACCTGGAGAAAAGGCAAGAGAAGGAGCTGACGTCGGCGGGCAGTGAGGCGACAGAGACCATCAATCCGTTCGAGCTGAGCTACAGAAGTAAACACTATTACAGTTTTCTCTTTATTGTTTTGTTTATTTGTATCCTGCCTTTATTATTTCTTATAAATAAGGCGGCAAACTTATCCGGCACACCGTCCTCCTTCTATTTTTCTGGATCACCCAGCTTGACTTTCGTGCCTAAGGCAGGACTAGAACTCCCAGTCTCCTGGGGATTGGCTCAAAGTCACCCAGCCGGCTTTCCTGCCTAAGGCGGAACTAGAACTCACCATCTCCTGGTGATTGGCTTAAAGTCACCCAGCCGGCTTTCATGCTAAGACAGGACTAGAATGCACATCCCTCCTGCTTTCTCGGTGCCTTATGCACTAGTCTTCCCAAGCCCAAATTCCCACAACCTTATAATGGGCTGTGAGAAAATTCACTTTCCAGAGAGAGGTTCCGGGCTTGCGTTACAAACGCTTGTGTGCCATTGCGCAGGTGGCGTGATGGAGAGCCGTGGCCCGGGTCCCGCGACAGAGACGGACGTGGGGCCGATGAACAGCGAAGGATTCATTGAAGTCCTGACCAAGAAACAGCGACGGCTGCTGGAAGAGGAACGCAGGAAGAAAGAACAGGCTGCCCAGGTGAGAAAAAACCAGAAACGCAGGTCTTCCTTGACTTACAACCGTTCGTTTAGTGACTGTTCAAAGTTAGGACAGCCCTGAAAAAAAAGGATTGATGTGTTTATGATCATGTGATCCAAATTCAGACACTGACTCGTATTTATGACGGTTGCAGCGTCTGGGGGTCACGTTTTGCGACCCTTAACAAGCAAAGTCAAAGGGGGAAGGCAGATTCACTTAACAACCGTGTTATTAACTTAAGGACTGCAGTGATTCACTCAACAGCTGTGGCCGAAAGGTCACAAAATGGGGCAAAATTCACTTAACTGTCTCGCTTTAGCAAACAGAAATTTCAGTCTCGATTGCGGTCGTAAGTCGAGGCGTACCAGTCAAGTCTTTTTTTGGTGGGGGGAGTGTCAATGGTTTGGTTTTCTTTTTTTGTCTCTCTCATGTGGTGGTCTCCAAGATTCCTTTTTTTGCCCAGTCTATTCCAATTATTGCCTCCTTAAATATTAATAAATTTAATTAAATTTAAAAAGGGAGGAAATCTTTGCCAGTGTTATACACCCCAGCGTAAAATTTCAGCACTGTTTTCTGTGTTCTGGCCCTTTTTGTCCTTTTTGAATTTCATCAAGGCATCCATCTCATTTGGGATTTGGACTACGCTTAAAATATCGGGTTTGGGGAGCCCTCTAGGACCACGGATGAAAGGGACGCGGTGGCTCAGTGGCTAAGACGCCGAGCTTGTCGATCAGAAAGGTTGGCAGTTTGGCGGTTCGAACCCCTAGCGCCGCATCGCGGAGTGAGCTCCCATTCCTTGTCCCAGCAGCTTCTGTCAACCTAGCAGTTCGAAAGCATGTTAAAAAAAAAATGCAAGTAGAAAAATAGGGACCCCTTTGGTGGGAAGGTCACAGCGTTGGGTGCGCCTTCGACGGCGTTTAGTCATGCCGGCCACGTGACCACGGAGGCATCTTCGGACAGCGCTGGCTCTTCTTCGGCTTTGAAACGGGGATGAGCAGCGCCCCCTAGAGCCGGGGATGACTAGCACGGATTTGCAAGGAGGGGAACCTTTTACCTATTCCAATTATTGCCTCCTTAAATTATTAAATGTAATTGCCGGGGAGGAAATATTTTTGCCAGTGTTACGCACACCAAGTGTAAAAATTCAGCACTGTTTTTGTGTGTTCTGCTGAACCTGGCCCTGTTTGTCTCCCCGAGAGCGGACACCCATTTCATTTGGGATTTGGGGTACAGAGTTAGGGGAGCCCCCAAACTTCCACCTCCAAAAAACAGGAGAGACGGAGACTGGAGGAGACCATCCCCCTAGATCAGCCTCCGGATCGGTAGGACTTAGGGATCACTTCCTCCGTATGAAGAGAAAACGGCACGTGGAAAGAATCTTAACTCCGTTGTTTTTTGGGGGTTCCCTCCCCCTCGTTTTATAGGCTCCGGCTAAGGGCCGCGTCCTTCAGTCGCGCATCCCACCCCGCTTTGCCAAAAAGCAGAACAGCCTGTGCCTCGAACAAGGGGACGTCTCGGTGCCTCGAAACACCTTGGGGACAGAAATTTGGGAGACCAACAGCGCAGGTGAGCCCCAAGTCTGGCCTCTTCCGGAGGTTTGGCATTTGCCGCTGTTGCAAACGATCAAATCTGATGGGTTATGAAACGTCTGCAAAAAAAAACACCAAACTCAGAGAGCGACAAGGACCCCACAGTTGTCCTCCTCCTCCTCTTGTTTCTCCTTTTCCTCCCCTTTCTCCTCCTCCTCTTCCTTGCCTCCTCCTCCTCCACACATACTGCTCCTTCCTAGCACTGACGATGTTACCTGGATGGGTCATGAAATGTCTACAAGCAAATACCCAAGCTCAGAGAGCAACAAGGAGCCTACAGTTCTCCTCCTTCTCATTGTCTATCTCCTCCCCCTCCTGGCCTTCTCTTCTACACACCGCTCCTTCCTAGCACTGATGATGTTACCTAGTTGGGTCATGAAATAAGAAAGAAAACAACCAAGCTCTGAGAGCTCTGTGTGTTTGTTTGTGTGTGTGTTTGTGTGTGTAGAGATAGGTAGTAGGTAGATAATAGAGATAGAAATAGATATAGATACATAGATTAGATATAGATAGATAGATATAGTGATAGATATAGATATATGGAGATAGATAGATAGATAGATAGATAGATAGATAGATAGATAGATAGATAGATAGATAGATAGATGATGGATGGATAAGATAAGATAGATAAAGATAGACAGACAAGACAGACAGACAGACAGACAGACAGACAGATAGATAGATAGATAAAGATAGACAGACAGACAAGATAGATTAGATAAGATAGATTAGATAGATAGATAGAAAAGATAGATATAGATAGATAGATAGATAGATAGATAGATAGATAGATAGATAGATATATTTGTGTGCATATATGGGTATGTGTGTGTATTTTGAGAGCAGGCATCAGAATTCCCATTTTCCAATGTGTGCCAGTGTGTTGACAGAAAAAAGTGACAATAAAGATTACCATATCTCCTTTTTTTTGTATTATTTTTTTATTATACATTTTCCTTTATCATACATCACATTTCCATTTCTACAATGACCGTGTACTGTCGGTATCATATCTTTTTTTTAAATATACATCATATTATACGCCCTAGTTACAACTATTATTCTCATAATTATACAATGTAATCTCTTTCGAAAATACATAATAGGCATAGTATTGTACGCCATCATTTTAGCAGTTGTTCTCATAGTTCTACCATATAGTCTTCACCTCTAGTCACTCTCTTTCTCTCTCTCTCTCCTTTTCTGGCAGCTCTGTCCGTTCAGTCATCTGGTCCTGATTCCTGGAACAAGCCCATTGGCACCTTTATTGGAAACGAGACCGGCTCTGCGGAGGTCAGTGTGGCGCCAGATGGGTCCTTCTCTCACGCCCAGGAAAGTTGGGGATTTATAACTATGGGGCACGAGGGTCTTGCTAAGCTGCTGTGATGCCCCAAAGGGGCGTGGCACAAAGGCAACACAATCAGATAATCAGTCGAAGTCCCTTTAGTAGCTCCAACTTTCCCCCCAATGACTTGGTTACCTTCTGGGCTGGAGAAAAACTCCCCCCAGGAACAGCTTTTGGCTGCAGAGATTCAAGTCCAAAACGTGGTCAACAAAAACTGGAACTATAAGTCCAATCAAGGCAAAATGAGGTCATTAGTCCAGCAGGGCAAGAGAAGAAAGTCCAGAAGTGAAGGAACGGCAGTAATTCAACCCAGTTGGGAGGATACCAGGAATGCAGATAACCAAAGTCAACACAAGATAAACTCACGTTTGTTCCCAGCAGCCGCAACTCTCGGCTTGCATCTCTTTTAAACTCTCTTCCAGCTGTGGCTAATGAAGGGAATCAGGGCCCTTTCCTCCCCCGTAAGCCACGCAACTCACGTTGCTCTCTTCTCCGTTCCTCTCTGCGTTCCCTAGGATGAAGAGGGGATAGGCCTGGGTCTTCTTCTGAATTCAGTCTCCCTTGTTCTACCTCTCCCCTGCTCTGCCCAGCCAGACTTTGCCCTTCCCCAGTTTCCTCCACAGCCAACGGAGAGCAGTGGTCCAATATCTGAAGGGCTGCCCCAAAGAAGAGGGAGTCAAGCTATTTTCCAAAGCACCTGAAGGCAGGACAAGAATCAACCGGGGTGGGGGACTAATCAAGGAGAGAAGCAACCTGGAACTAAGGAGAATTTCCTGATAGTTAGAACAATTAATCAGTGGAACGACTTCCCTCCAGAAGTTGTGAATGCTTTTAAGAAGTTTTTAAAAAGAGATTAGACCACCATTTGTCTGAAGTGGGGTAGGGTTTCCTCCCTAAGCAGAGGGTTGGACTAGAAGACCTCCAAGGTCCCTTCCAACTCAGTTATTCTATTCTATTCTATTCTATTCTAAAAAAAAACACCAAACCAACATCCGGTTAAGGTGAACGCAATTCATGTCGCTCTAACTCCCCCAGCCTCCCTCTTCCTCGCAGGGGTTCAAAGGCAGCCAGGGAGACAGCGGCATCGACCTGAGCGCGGAGTCGCGGGAGTCTTCGGCCACTTCTTCCCAGCGCAGTTCTCCGTACGGCACCCTCAAACCGGAGGAGCTGAGCGGAGGCGGGCTGGCCGAGGCCAAGGGAGACGGGCCGAAAGAGCCAGCTCCGAAGCCGTTGGATAAGAAGGTAACCCGCCTTTTCCAGTCCTGGGTAGCCGAACCTTGGCTCAGGTGGATGGCGGGAGGAAACGGAGGAGGGCTTCGGTCTTTGGCATTTTTGTCAGGCCTTTGGTGGAAGACACACACACACACACACACACCAGTTAAGGTACAATGCCTCAGTCCCTGACTTCTTGGGAGGTGGGTGGAATATGGGTAAGCTTTATCCGAACCCGACGGTTTAAAACCCGGTGCCGTTCTTTTGAGCCTTCAAAAGGCGTTCCTCTAAAATTGGAGGGCAAATGGAAGGGGAGGATGGAAGCAGAGAAAGCGGAGGTGTGGAGGGACGAACTTTTTCATGTGGGATCCTGTTTTGGCCGATTGGCTGCTTTTAATAATGAACCAAAAAGTACAGTCCTTTATCCTTTATTTCCTTTTATTTCTACCTCTGTTTCCTCCCTCCCTCCCTCTTTATCCCTGCCTCTCTTTCCTTTCTTCTTTTCTCATCCCTCCCTTCCCTCCCTCCCTCCCTCTTTATCCCTGCCTCTTTTCCCATCCATTACTTCTTTCTTTCTCCCCTCCCTCCCTTCTATCCTTCCTTCCATCCTTTTCCCCTCCCTCTTCCTCCCTCTTCATCCCTGCCTCTTTTCCCATCCATTCCTTCCTTTTTTCCTTCCTTCCCTCCCTCCCTCTCCTTTTATCACTGCCTCTTCCCTTTCTTTTCCCATCTCTCTCTCCCTTCCCTTTTTCACCTTTTCCCCACTCGTCTTTTCCTCCCTTTTCTTCTCTTCCTTCCCCTTTCTCTTCCTCCCCACTCTCTTCCTTGCTTTCCCTCTTTTCCCATCCCTTTCCTCCTCCTCCTCCTCCTCCTCCTCCTCCTCCTCCTCCTCCTCCTCCTCCTCCTCCTCCTCCTCCTCCTCCTCCTCCTCCTCCTCCTCCTCCTCTTCTCTTCCCTCCCCTCCCTCCCTCCATCTCAGCCTCTCTGTTTTCTTGCCCAGGACTCGGAACAAGCCCTGACCCCAACCAAGGACCACAAACCGGGGCCCATCGGCAACGAGCGCTCCTTGAAAAACCGAAAAGGCTCGGAAGGGTCTGAACGGCTGGAGGGCAACATCGCCCCCACCAACGGGGTGGAGATTCACGTGGATTCGGTTCTCCCCGTCCCGCCCATTGAATTCGGAGTGAACCCTAAAGTGAGGCCCCTTTGCGTTTCCTTCTTCCTTTCCTTGGGCATCTCTCTCTCTCTCTCATTTCTCCTCCCTTCCAAGAGTCCCAAGTCGAAGGGGACAGTCCCCTCCTCAATTTTCCTCCCCTCCCAAAGAAGAAAGCAGGTGTGTGGAGGGCCAACTAATCAAAAGGTGCATTTGCCCCACACACCTCTCCCAAACTTGGGCAACTTAAAGACTTGTGGACTTCTACTTCCAGAATTCTGGGAGTGGAAGTCCACAAGTCTTAAAGTTGCTGAGTTTGGGGACCTCTGCTTTGAGAGGTTTAACCCTCCTTGCTTTCCAGTAAACCCAGTTGCAATGTGGAGGGTTGATTGGTAAAAAGAGACCGATTTGTTGCAGGATTCGGACTTCAATCTCCCCCCTGGCTCGTCTCCTGGCACCCCGGCCAACCCAGTTGCGAAGTTACAGAACGTGCTAGCCAGCAATGTAAGAATATTTTGTGGTTGGTGTTTTGGCTTCTCTTCACTCTTCGTCTTGTCTTCTTCCTCCTTTTCCTTCTCTTTCATTTTCCTCTCTTCCTTCGTCTTCTGCTGCTTTCTTGTTCTTTCCCATCTTCTACTACGCCTCTTCCTCTCTTCCTTTTTCTTCTCGGTTATCTTTTTTTCATCTTTTTCCTTCTTCCCCTTTTCCTCTTCTCTCCCCCACTTCAGCTTCCCCTCCCGTTTTCTTTTCCTCGTTTTTCCAACTCCTTCTCCACTTCCTCCTCCTTCCTCCTTTCCTCCATCTTTTTCTTCTTTCGTTTTCCTCTCTTTCCACTCCTTCACCGTTTTCTTCTTCCCTTTGTTATTTTCCCCCTTCTTACTTGCTCTTGTTTTATTCACCTGCTCTTATTTCATTCTTCCCCCTTTTTCAGTTTCTCCTTCTCTACTTCCTCCTCCACCTTCCTCTCCTCCTTTTGGAAATCTTCCCCGTCGTTTGGGAAATTACACACAGCTTAAAATGTGATTTGCATGTGCTTGTGTCTGTGTTTATGTGTGTACTGCTCTACAATCTCTTTAAGAACTGATCTCCCAGCCTGCTCCTTTACTCACTGTTAATTCTGTCCTATTCTTTGTTTGACTGTACATTAGGTTTCCACCAAAATGTTTGCTGTCAGTTAACTGAGGCTCTTTTTCTTTCCACGAATCTTACAGAACTCTGCAAACCCAACAAGGTTTAATTGTATCCCATCTATGTTTCAACAGTCTGGATTAACCCAATCCCTCCCTGTTATTCGAAGAGACCATCAACTTCCCCGTTGCATCAGCTTAAACATATCTTATCCTACGGCAGATCTCACTCTTAAAGTAAGTTTTTGTGGATGGGGATAACTCCCAAAAAGAGAAGGCACTTTGATGGACAGGTATCACTGCCAATGATGGACCACTGTCATCTCCCTCTCTGAGGAAGATGGGCAGATAAGAAATATGAACTGTAAATAAATAAAAAATTAAAAGCATACATTTGTCATCCTCAGGGCCTTAATCAGGATAACCAGATACAGGTAGTCCTCAGCTTGTGACCACGATTGAGCCAAAATTTTATGTTGCTGAGTGAAATATATGTTATTTCTGACTTTCTGGCCCGTCCTTTGGATGCTACGATGCTAATTCTTGTCCCCCCCTGTCCTCCTGCAGATGGAGTCAGCCCGAAAGGCGTGGGAAAACTCTCCCAGCCTTCCCGAACAGAACTCCCCCGGAGGCGTTGGCTCTGGCATTCAGCCTACATCCAGCATTGGGGTTTCCAGTGGGGTCAGCTACAGCTCCTTTGGGGGTGTTTCTGTCCCCCCGATGCCCGTGGCCTCTGTGGCGCCTTCTTCGATTCCAGGTGCGTCCATTTTTTTGAGAGCGGTGGGAAGAACTTGTAAAGACATGCTCTGCAAATGGTTGCTCTGACTAGGATTCGAAAATGTATCAGTCCTGGCTTATGGCTGTCCAGTTAGTCTTTCATTTCTGGTCACTTCTGCTTCTCTTTGTGCCTCATCAGTGTTACTTTACTCCTATTCTATTGTAAGCTACATTAACAATCGTTAGAAAATCTGTTTATATATAGCACCTCAGAGCAAACAAAGAGTACAATCACCATGTGCTTTACTGCTTAACTATTTAACTATGACAACAAACTCTGCTTAGAACAAAAGAGCATAGAGTATATACCCTCGATCCAAACTGGTAAATACTGCCATCTGCTGGCTTAATACTACTGTAGTTGTGGCATAGATATATATTCCGACAAGAATTTTGCAAGTCTGGAAGTATAATTCTCCCACATTTCTCCAGGGAAACTATTCGCCTGAGAAACTAGGGAGGGTCAATTCTTGAGTCTCTCCCCTTCTCCATCTGCAGGCTACGTAGTCTCTTTCTGATTGTACCCTAGACAGTGTCTTTGGGCACTACATCCCATGATGATTTCCACATAGCATAGCAGAAGGACTCGTGCAAGCTACATTGAAAGCTCCCTGTTGTAGTCTCTGTGATGTTTCCAATGGATCCTTCTGAGCCCCCTGATTGTGCAGTCAGTCAAAGGGCGTTTGAAGAGATTCTGTGCCTGAGAGACTCTTGGCTCTGCTGCCATGTCCAGAGAGGGGGGAGGGAACCTTTGCATCTTTAAGTGGAAGGGAGAGCGAGGGAAACATTTGCATATGGACAAGATTAACCTCTCGCTTCTTTTCCCACCCACTCCAGGTAACCACATCACACCCCTTTATTTAGATGGGCATGTGTTTGCCAGCCAGCCGCGACTTGTTCCCCCGACAATACCTCAGCAACAAAGCTACCAACAGGCAAGTCACTGCTTTGCGTGTGTGTGTGTGTGTGTGTGAGTGTGTGAATATGTCCTGTGTGAAGACCTGCACCAATCAACTTTTGGTGATGTTTTGAGAAAAGTTTCAACTGTACTCTTATTTTAACTCAAAAACCCAAAAGGAATCTGGAATTCTAGCAGGTGTAGGAAACGTTGGTTGAAGTTTGCGGGGGGGAAAGGGCCCTTTAAGCATATGGCCTTTGATGTGTGGACTTCAGCACCCAGAATCCCTCAACCCGGATGGCCACGGCGGAGAATTCTGGGAGTTGAAAGGCCACTTCCCTAGGCGTGGACTCTTCCAGTGCCCTGAATTCCTCAACCCACGTAGAATTCTGGGTCGAAGTCCATCCCTCCCACGTTGGCCGTGAGGATGAGACCTTCCTACTTCGATCTCACCCTCCGGTGTTTTTGTTCTTTCCTTCTTTTAGGCAGCTGCCGCTCAGCAGATTCCACTCTCCCTCCACACTTCATTGCAAGCCCAAGCTCAGCTCGGATTGAGGGGCGGCCTTCCAGTGTCCCAGTCCCAGGAGATCTATAGCTCCATCCCTCCCTTCAGGTAACAGGAAGAGTGACCTATTCAGTGGCCCAGATTCAGCACCAAAGTCACCATTCCTCCTCCTCCTCCTCCTCTCCTTCATATCCTCCTCTTCCTCTCCTCCTCTTTTTCCTTCTTCCTTCTTTTTCTCCTCTTCCTCCCCCCACCTCTCCCTCCTCCTTCCTCCCTCCACTGGTAATGAAATGTTTGCAAGAAAGCCACCAAGCTCAGAGAGTATCACGGACCCCATAGTCCTCCTCTTGTTCTTCTTCCTCCTCCTCTTCTGCTTCTCCTCTTCTCCTTCTCCTCTCTTCCTCCTCTCCTTCGCCTCTTCCTCTTCTCCTCCTCTTCTCCTCTCCTTCACCTCCTCCTCTCCTCCTCCTCCTTCTCTTCCTCCTCCTCTCCTCTTCTTCCTTCTTCCTTCTTTTTTTCTCCTCCTCCTCCTCCCTCCTCCTCCTCCTCCTCCTCCTCCTCCTCCTCCTCCTCCTCCTCCTCCTCCTCCTCCTCCTCCCCCCACCTCTCCCTCCTCCTCCTTCCTCCCTCCACTGGTAATGAAATGTTTGCAAGAAAGCCGCCAAGCTCAGAGAGTACCACGGACCCCGTAGTCCTCCTCCTATTCTTCTTCCTCCTCCACCTTGTGCTCTGCTGCTTTTCACCCCTGATACGCTGCTTTTTTCTCCCTTCAAGGTCTCAGGTCTACATGCACCCCAGCTTATCCCAGCCCAGCACGATGGTCCTGACAGGAGGCACAGCGTTGAAGGCGCCCTACTCCGCCTTCCCAGGGATGCAGCCTTTGGAGATGGTGAAAACGCAGTCAGGCACCCCCTACCAGCCCGTCAACGGCAGCCAAGCTCTGGTTTACGAGGGTCAGATCAACCAGGCTTCCCAAATGATGGACTCGCAGCTTCAGCAGGTCTGGTCGAATCCCGCGGTGGCGGCTGTTTCCCTCAGCCTTTCGATTTAAGCAGAGGTCGGGCCAGGTCTGGAGTAGAGCAGCAGTAGTAGCAACCAGTCCAGTACTTCTCAGCCTCAGCAAAGATTGAGATTGTGGACTTCCACTCCCAGAATTCCCCCGGTCCAGCATGCTTTAAGAAGGGTGGACTTCCACTCCCAGGATTCCTTTTGGCAAAGTAGATTGGCCCTCCCCCCCTCTTCATTCTGACCCTCCTTCATATTCAAAATAAGATAATATATATTACTGAAAAACCCCTAATTGCCACCCATCAAGCGTCTCTTCCTTGCTTATCTACCCACAGCTAACGATGTCAATTCCGGGGTCCCAGCTGCCGATGGCCCGTTACGGATCTGGCCAGCAGCCTCTCTTATTATCCCAGTCCATGCACCTGTCCCAAGCTCAGAACCTCCCCGTTGGGGCCCCACGCAGGATCCTCTCCCCCAACTCCCAGGGGTCTGCTCTGGTTGCAAACAGAGAGGTAAGAAGTAATTCTCAGTGTGTGTGTGTGTGTGTGGCACCTGTGTGTGAGTGCGCATCTTTCAAAAATGTTTATTTTTTTAAAAAACCTTTTGAACCGTGTGTGACACCATATATGTGTGTGTGTGTGTGTGTGTGTGTTTTCTGAGGTTTTCGCGGGTATTTGTATGTGGATCTTTGGTTATTGGGTTTCTCCAGCGTAGAATTGGAAGTATCTAAGCGTTCGATGAAGTCTCATTCATCATCTTCAGGCTTGTGTCTTCAGCATTACTCCGGGAAGCACAAAGCTGAAGACACAAGCCTGAAGATGATGAATGAGACTTCATCGGAACGTCGCCTAGATACTTCCAATTCTACGCGGGAGAAAACCCGAATAACCAAAGATCCACATATATGTGTGTATGTGTATTTATATCCCAAATATCTCTTTAACTTCCCCTTTTCTGCAAGATTAAATAATTTAGCTGTTTCTCTCTCTCCCCTCATTTTCATCTTCTAGTCTTCTCACATGGAAATCAAAGGATTCTCCTTTGCAGACACTAAACAGAACATCATTTCTGGTGGACCCATTCCGTCTTCTCACACTTACAGGTGAAAAAAATATATAATATCAATGCTTAGATTTATTGGACCGGGGCGAAGACGGCGGGGTTCCTGGTTCTTAGAGAAAGTGGTTGGCTCCCTCAGGTTGGCTATTTATATAAACACCGGAAACAGACAAAAATATCTGTAGTTGAACTGTGGGGACCATGGCACTCTCTGAGCTTGATGGTTTTTCTTGCAGACATTTCATTAGGTAACATCATCAGTGATACAGCAACATTAGCACTGATGATGTTTACCTGGTTGGGTCATGAAACACCTACCAAAAAACCCACCAAGCTCAGAGGGCACCAAGGAGTTTCAGTTTTCACAGCAGCAACCAGCTTTAGTACAGAACAGTTGAGCTAAGCCACGCCCAGGCTCCTTGCTGTCTCCTTGCTCACGTGGCAAATACTGTTTCAGTTTCCAAACAGCCCTCAACCCTCTTCACACACTAGCCAGATGAACTACTGATGGATGCTGGTAGTCAGAGGCAGAATTGCCCCTCCTCCCCCCTTTATTTTCCTCCCTAAAAACAAAGCCCAACCACATAGTGTCGTAGCGAAGCACAGGTACCGAGCTAGTAAAAATAAAATAAAACGGAGTCTATGAACAGCTGGGCGTTATCTTGAGAACTTGATGTTAAATTATGTTGGGAATTAAATGCATGGAGAATTAGAGATTGGCTTGCTTTTCGCACCAAGCCGGTGCCACGGAATCAATTCTTGACTTGGAACGATGGTTTGTGTTGCGCTGTTTGTTGTCTTCCCCCGCTACCGCCCTCTCCTTCCTCTTTTCCCAGGCCCAGTTCTGCCAGCCCCAGCGGGAAGTCCTCTGGATCGGCCGTCGGCATGAGCTCTGTCCAAAGGCATTACATTCAACAGGTAACCTGGACACGGGCTCCAGACACTTAAGGAGTGTCCTTAAGAGGTGGCTCCATCAGCTCCCTCCTCGAGAACCGAACTTGCAACATCAGAGCTGGTTTCCCCGCCAGGAGAAGCGAGGTGATAACAGGAGGAGGAGGAGGAGGGTGACTTAGGCCATGGTCCTCTTGGTCTCCTGGGGCGATTCTGGGACATGAGAACCTCCTGGGTGTTGCAGGGTCCAGGACTTCTCCTGTCCTTCTCCATCCCGCCCCCCTGCGAAGCGAAGGATTGTGGAGACGACCTTAGGAAAGGAATGGATGACCTTGGAGAGAAGAGGAAGAAGGCCTTGAAAGGGAGATGAATGGCAACCGTCCTGGGAACAGGGAGAAGGAAACTCAGGATAATCTTGCCCTGATTGTGTCTTTCCTTCTTCTCTCTCCCTTCTTTCCTTCATTCCCTTTCTCTTCTTTCCCCTTTTCTCTTTTCCCTCCTCTCCCTTCCCCTTTCTCTCTTCTTCCTCCTTCTCTTTCCGTTTCTCTTTGTTCTCCCTTCACTTACCTGCCTTTTCCCTTTCTCTCCTCTTTTCCTCTCTCTTTTCCTTTCCCTTCCTCTCCCTCTCCTATCTTTTCCTCCTCTCTCCCTTTTCCTCTCCTCTCTTTTCCTTTCCTCTCCCTCTTTTCCTCCTCTCCCTTCCCCTCCTCTTTCCTTTCCTTTCCTTTCCTTTCCTCTCCTCCTCCCCCCCTCCTCCGCTCTCTCTCTTTTTTCCTTTCCTTTCCTCTCCTCTCTTTTCCTTTCCTTTCTCTCTTTTCTCTTTTCCTTTCCTTCCTCTCCTCTCTTTTCCTCTCCTCTCCCTTCCCTTCCCTTCGCTATTCTCCTCTTCCTTCTTCCCTTCCCCCATCTTCTTCTCTCCCTTCTTCTCCCTTCCTCCTCCTTTCTTCCTCCTCTGACCGACAGGCAAAACAGCGAGTGGATGAGAACAAAGGCCTGGGAGCCGGGAAACTGCAGGAGGCTCCTTCCGCTGGTCCGATGAAGGCAGTTCGCACAGGCGCCATCAAGCCTCAAGCTGTCAAAGTGGAGGAGAGCAAGGCCTGAGGCTCTGGGGGGAGAAAAAACCCTGCCCCCCCCCACTCCAAGGTTGCCCTCCAGTCCTCCTGCTGGAGAGAATGAGAGGCAGGCTTTGCAACCCACGCCCTTCCCCTAGACAGCCTCCCTTTGGGGGTGGGGGGAGAGCTGGAGGCTCCCAGATGCTTTACGCTGAGAGGTTTTCTCCTGCTGCTGTGGGTTCTTTTTTTTTTTTTTTCCCCTTTCCTTTCCATCCTTGGCCCTGCTTGTTTTTTTAAAAGAACACCGATGACCATCGAGGTTCAGCAGCATCCAAAGTCTCCTTTTGAATTCGTGGATTCTGTCGTGGCTACAGTCATTTTTTGTCCATTCGTTTTCTCCACCTGAAAGTAGCAGAAAGCATTAAGGAGTTAAGCTTTTCCCGTGGCACAGTGGAAATGCTAGATTATCTGTTGTACGTCCTTCCTTCCTTCCTTCCTTCCTTCCTTCCTTCCTTCCTTCCTTCCTTCCTTCCTTCCTTCCTTCCATTCCTTCCTTCCTTCCTTCCTTCCTTCCTTCCTTCTTCCATTCCTTTCCTTCCTTCTTCCACTCTTCTTTTCCTTCTTCCTTCCTTCCTTCCTTCCTTCTTCCACTCTTCTTTTCCTTCTTCCTTCCTTCTTCCATTCTTTTCTTTCCTTCCTTCCTTCCTTCCTTCTTCCACTTTTCCTCCTCCTTCTTCCACTCTTCTTTTCCTTCTTCCTTCCCTGTCTTCATTTCTCCTTCCTTCCTTCCTCCTTTCCTTCCTTCTTCCACTCTTCTTTTCCTTCTTCCTTCCTTCCTTCTTCCACTCTTCTTTTCCTTCTTCCTTCCATTCTTTTCCTTCCTTCTTCCACTTTTCCTCCTTTCTTCTTCCACTCTTCTTTTCCTGCTTCCTTCCCTGTCTACTTTTCATTTCTCCCTCCTTCCTTCCTTCCTTCCTTCCTTCCTTCCTTCCTTCCTTCCTTCCTTCCTTCCTTCCTTCCTTCCTTCCCTGTCTACTTTTCCTTCCTTCCTCCCTCCCTCCTTCCTTCCTTCCTTCCTTCCTTCCTTCCTTCCTTCCTTCCCTGTCTACTTTTCCTTCCTCCCTCCCTCCTCCTTCCTTCCTTCCTTCCTTCCTTCCTTCCTTCCTTCCTTCCTTCCTTCCTTCCTTCCTTCCTCCTCCCTCCCTCCCTCCCTCCCTCCCTCCCTCCCTCTCTTTCCTTCCTCCCTCTCCGCCCTCCTTTCTTCTCCCCTTTCCTCCTCTTCCTCTTCCTTTGTACAATAACAGCTTCCTTCTCCTTTCTCTGAGCCCATCAGGGTTTTTAATCTCCAACCCCCAGGGACACTGTATCCTTCATTTCGTAGCTGAACTTCTCCATGTTCCGACCTCAAGGCCTTTCCCTTCTCCTTCCCTTTTGCGCTAAAGACACGAGCTTTAGAAATCAACCAAGATACAAAAGAGGTCAGATCAGCTCTTTCCCCATTGCCTCGTTCCCAAATCCCCAACCCTTGGCAGTCATTTTGAGAGAGACCACCAAGAATCTTCCCAAATCTGCCCTCCCCAAACCGGATTTATTTTCGTGACTTTTTTTAGACAAGGAGTATGGAAACGTAAACTTCTCAAGTTGGTTTTTTTTTTTTAAACAGCCTCTGCTAAATCCGCTGCTTTGTCCAGAAAAGTGATTTATTTTTTTTCAATCTTGAAGCGGTGTGGACTTCAACTCCCAGAGTCCTTCTCTCCCAAAGCAGGCTTTTTCAGCATGAATTCTGGGAGTTGAAGTCTGCGTATCTTAAAGCAGGCCAGCTGGGGGATTATGGGAGTTGAAGTCCACACATCTTAAAGTGGCTGAGGTTGAGAATTCCTGGCATATTTGATTGTGGTTCGAAGTTGGGAAAAGAGGCGGCTTTCCCTTCTTCCCGTTTTCCTTCTGCTGTCCCTGCCATCCTCCTCCCTCAGTTCATCCTTACTCTATTCCTTCCTTTGCTTTGGCTAATTCTGTCTTTCTTTCTAAGCTCTCTTTCACCCCTTCCATCCTGTTTCGCATCCGGCAGTCCAGTTTCTGCAAAAACAGAGCAGAAAGTGTCTCTTGGTAACTAACCAGGGCAGGAAAAAACAGGCTTTTGTTTTTAATCCCTGCAAAGATCATTTAAAAATAAATAAACAAACGACCATAGCGTGCAGGGAGCTTTTGACATTTTTTTTTCTTCTCTCCCTTTTCCAAGCCTGATAGCGAAAAATGACAAAACACCTTTTTCCATTGTTGGAAAAATCGATTAGTAGGGGAGTTCCACATATGTTTTTTTTTTTTAAAAAAAAAGGTAGAAAAAATGCAGGAGTCATCATCAGTAAGTCTAAACTCTTCCCAATGACCACAGTTTGGTCACAACTCACATATGGCTGAGAGTTAGAGCAATTTAAAAAAAAAATTGCAATCTGCTGCTTTTAGCTAAAGTGTCCAACCAACTTCTTGGTTGGCAGCTCCAAAGACCACATTTTGGGGAGGGGGAAAAAAAAAAAACAGAATGCAAAAACTTCAGTAGCAGGCAGGCTTGGACTCAGTGCTGTCGAAAAGAGGCAATTTTGAATTTTGAATTCTGGTAGCTGTCAAAATAGACTTTTTAGTGTTTGTTATTTCCGTGAGAGCTTTGCAATAACGTTGGCTTTGTCGGCATGCATTTGAGATCCCTTCCCTACCATTCCCAGAGGTTTAAAATCGAGGGGCTTTTCAACAAAATAGAGATTGCTGGGATTGAAATTTGGGGTGGGACAGAGCTCTCCTTGTAGTCATTTTAGTCATTTGGAGTTTAGTAATTCTTCGATATTTGTCTTTGGAACTCTGCCAAAATTTTCATCCATTTTTAACCGTTTTACTCCCTATAACTCTCCCCACTTTTTTTTTTTTTCGCTTCCTTCTATGCCTCAGCTTGAAAAATATTGCAAGCTGCAGAATTTCTCACACAAAGCACCTCGAAAACATTTTGATTTGACCCAGTCAGTTCCGTGTAAAAAAAATTAACAAATTTGCAATCTTGGCGTAATTGTGCTTTGCTTTTCCTTTAATTTTTTCCTTCCTCTGTGCAAAGATTAACAAATTTGCAATCCTGTTCTTTAGTGGCGTAATTGCTTTGCGCCCTGGGTGAGTTTTTATTTTTCTATTTGTTTTCTTTGTCTGGCCGAATTTTTGGCATTTTGTCTTTCAAGTTGTGAGGCAGCTAGACTGATTGTTAGATGCAAAAGAGCACCGTAAACCTGTTGGGAATTTAAATCAGAACTGTTTTTTTCCACTCCAGCAAAATTAAAAACAAAACAAAACACTAGAATTTATTTATACATATTTGATGTTGTAGCTGAAAAGAATTAAATACTTCACTGATCTATTTATATAATGTCTGGATTTATTCTGCACAGGTCAGGTCAAGAAAGAGTCCATAGATTTTTCTATTTTATCAAAACTCGCCTTTTAAGCGTAGCCTTTTTAAGTTTTGGCTAAATCTTCTCGCTTTATTTTTGTCTGCTGGAACCAAAACTCGGCGGCACACAATAACGTGATGTTCTTGAAAGAAAACCAAACCCATCTCTGTTTCCTTCACTACAAATTCAACAATTGTTTGTGTTTCGGGTAAGGAACACGTGTGAGCCTTGAGATGCAAGCAAAAGGTTTTCAGACCTCATATCTTGAGTGCAGCCAACTGAAGTGTCAGTGAGAAGAAAAGGGGGGCAATTCTGCACAAGCAATTTTCTCCTGCGTGAACTGTGTAAACGCCGAAGGTTGGATATTGGCAAAGAGTGTGGGTTTTTTTTTTCTCCCACCGAAAAGAAATCGGATTGCTTTCCAAGATTGCGCCTGTCAAATTCATATCTGCACACGATATTTGGGAGAAAAGAAAAGAAAAATCAGAACATCAGTCTGTTTATAAACCAGAAACAAGCTAATAAGCGCTTCTTTTTGATCATTATTTTTCCCCCAAAGTGGTTTTAAAGCACCTTTTTCAGCTGCAGTTGTGTTTTTGTTCAGCTACAGATGCCTGTAAATAGAATTTTAATCCTGCATTTCACCACTTCCTCTCTTGCATTTTGAGGCTGGCCTATTTTTTTCCCCCTTGTAAAAACTCCTAAAATTGTTCTTTAAAGTGAAGGTGTAAAAGAGGGGGAGGCTAAAGTTTTAAAAGATAAACTGACACACATTTGTAGATCATAGTTAACCTAGATCTATCTTTTCCCTTCTTGCCTTCTGCAAAAAGACCCTCCATTTTCCTGGGTCCTCTTTTATTTTTTTCAGAGAGTCAGATGGAAAAGACCCATCAGCTTAAAGTTTATCGTTAGCCACAAGACCTTTTTCTTGCATGCCATTTTAAATCTCCCCGCTCCTTTCCTTTGTGTCTTTTAGCCTTCGGTGTGATGCAAAAATTCTCTTTCCGTGTCACTTCAAAGTATGACAGGCAGATTATATTTTTCATTTAATTAGTCTTCATCCGATTGGAAGCTGATTCAAAGCGCTTGGCTTTAATTTGTCCCGTGGCTTCTAACGAGCATTTTTCGCCAGAGATGTCGGACTGAAAATTGTGGGTATCGTAAGCGCTAATCTTAACACAACACTTGGTCGTCGACACAAGGCTGAACTGCTTAAAAGTCAGTCGAGGATGATTAAAAGAAGCTGAATAAGATGTTCATAGCAAAAATTCCTTCTCTCGTCCTGTATAAATCACATTCTTTTTTATTTTAAAGATGGTATTGTACCTGTTCATGTTTTAATCTTGCAAACCTGTACAGTAAACACTTTCTGTTTGTTCGTTTGTTTTGTTTTGGGCGGGGTGGAGGGGCTTTTCCTGTGTTTTGTCTTTTCATGTAGAGCAGATATTTGAAAGGGCAAACGGTGAATAAATTTGCAGACACACAAACACGTTTTAAATCTTTTGGGAGAACTGCCCAGGCCGATAAAACGAGAGTTCTTGTTTGCCCTTGTATGGGGTTGCTTTTCTTTTTGGGGGTGTTTTTTTTTTCCCCGTTTTCGTTTTTTCCAGTTTATATGGTTTCTCCTTTCAAATATGTGATTGTATTAGCTCTTTCCATACGAAAGAATTATCCTTATTTAAATTAAAAATAAATAAATGAAAAGTAAAAGCGAGGCGGTTTTGCGTTGTGCTTGGCCCAGTTTTGCAGAATGCAGCTTGGAGAGACGGCAGTGAAAAATGTGCCTTTGCTGTTGCGAAAAAGATCACATTGTATAGCTAAACGTCTAGAGATTCTCAAATCATCCAGGTTTGTTGTCCCCAAGGTGCTTTTTCAGGAGGCAACTGGATTTTCTGTTTTTGTTGTTGTTTTGCCTCCTGAAAAAAACACATTTGGGACAAGCATAATCTGGATGACTGAGGAATCTACAGTCTTTTAGCTGTACAATTTGGGATGAACGCCTTTTGAATGGTGTGAGAGTAGAGATGGATTTCCAGAAGAAAACATTGCAGACTGCAGGAACCATTTGCACCACTCGGGTGACCCTGAGGACACAGACAAACCTCCAAGGCGCCTCAACGACTCTAAAAGGATGCAAATGACCAGCTGTCTGCAAGGAATATAAATCCTTCCGCTATCCTGGCAGAGCTGAAGAAGCTTCTCAGATGAGAAAAGTCTTCAAAAGAAAAAGTCCAGTTACCTCCCCAAAAAGCATCTATCCAACTGCCCCTCTGAAATTCAACAATTTGCATTCACCCTTGTGAGATTTTGTTTACCCTGTTGCCAATCATTGATGCAAGTAATGCAATTAGCAATTTGTTCGTGTCAAAGCAAGATTTCACTAGGGTGAATGTGATACCTGCACAAGAAATAAATAATTTCAAAATAAATTTCATTAGGGTCACTTTATGAGGTGGGCATTTGCTCAGCTGCGAATTTGGGTAACTACAGAAATTGGGTAATGCAAATAGATTTGCAGAGAGGGATTTAGTGTAAAACATCTGGCAACATTGGCCTGATTCTATTTATTTATTTGATTTGCCAATTGTTTACAAGATAATAAGTATAAATGTATACATAGTTGTGAATACATGAAATGGTTACATATAAGAAAAATAAAAGAATAAGAGAAACAATAGGACAGGGACGGTAGGCACGTTGGTGCGCTTATGCATTCTAGCATTATGATTGTGTAAAATATTGTAAAAATCGCTTATGACTGGTGTCTATAATATCCAAATCAGAAAAAATGGCATTGCACATGGCTAGGAATTCTGGGGAGTGTAGTTTCCAAGGAAAGCAACCAGGTTGCAAGTAGACCCAGGAAAGGGGCATGTAGGGGGCGTGCATAAGCGCACCAACGTGCCTACCGTCCCTGTCCTATTGTTTCTCTTATTCTTTATTTTTCTTATATGTACCCATTTCATGTATTCACAACTATGTATACATTTATACTTATTATCTTGTAAACAATTGGCAAATCAAATAAATAAATAAATAAAAAAAAAATAGGACATGGACTCCTCTATGGTTTCTTGTTCCTATGGCAACTGTCCGGGTCTGTGATGTCACCTCCGGTCCTGTCTTCCTGCTTTCTCCACAGTAGAGGCGAGCGGAGCGGATCATATGTTCGCCTCCTCCTTCCCCTCCCCTTTTTTAGAATTGGTGCGTCCCATCTGCGCCGCCTGAACAGCGAGCGGTACGAAGGCGAGCTCATTCTAGGGGAAAAAAAGGGGGGGAATATAAATTACGCATATTGAACCAAGCAGGCGAGCCAGAAGTAAAGGGAATCGGGTGAGTTTCTCGAAATAATCAGAAAAGAAAGTTAAAGCAATTCCCCCCGGGTATTCTTGATCAGATTTAGACTTTTTCTTTCTTCCTGGCGTGCCTATCAGCCTTTGGGACGGACGCGGGGTGCAAAAGAAGAGCAGGGGTTGGTGCAAAATAGGGGAAGGTATGGAAGCAGAGAGAATAATTGCTGGAGAGTTTGCACGCTCCAATGTCGATGTGCGGTGTGCTCAAGGCATTGTTGCGCGATATATAAGCTATTCCAATGAGTCAAGCTGCCTTTTGCAATGGACCGAGGGGTCAAGGCTGATGGTTGATAGTATGGTTGGTCGCCCAGTCAGCCAGATGTTTAGACTGGATTTTAAGATTAGATTAGATTAGATTAACAGAGTTGGAAAGGACCTTGTAGGTTATTTAGTCCAACCCGCTGCCCAAGCAAGAGACTCTACACCATTTCTAACAGATGGAAGTCCAGTCTCTCCTTGACAGCCTCAAGTGATGAAGCTCCCACAACTTCTGAAGGCAACTTCTGTTCCATGGGTTGATTGTTCTCCCTGTCAGAAAGTTTCTCTTTGTATCCAGGTTGAATCTCTCCTTGTTCAGTTTCCATCCATTATTCCTTGTCTGGCCTTTGGGTGCCTTGGAAAATATCTTGACCCCCTCCTCCCCTCTGGGGCAGCCCCTCAAATATTGGAAGGCTGCTATCATGTCTCCCCTGATCCTTTTCTTCTTCCCCAGACTAGCCAGGCCCTGTTCCTGCAAACCGTTCTTCATATGTTTTAATCTCCAGTCCGCTATGTTTTAGTCTCCAGTCCCCTCATCATCCTGGTTGCGCTTCTCTGCACTCTTTCTAGAGTCTCAACATTTTTATAGTGTGGTGACCAAAACTGGATGCAGTACTCTAGGTGTGGTCTTACTAAGGCTTTATAGAGTGGTATTAGTACCTCCCTCGATCTCGATTGTATCCCTCTGTTAATGCAATTTAGGATTGTATTGGCTTTTTGGTTCACCTATCAAGTTCCTGTAGCTCAGGGTTAAACTGTGGGCTCCTTGCTACTCTCTGAGCTTGGTTGTTTCCTTGCAGACATTTCATGACCTTACTAGGTTACATCACCAGTGTTAGTGAGTGTGGGGTTTGCTCTCTTGTATACAGTAGCTTTGCCCTGCCAGTATGGTAGGGATTTTCTCCTTGGTAATTCTTCAATTAAGATATTATTCTCTGCTTGGATTGTCTGGAGTTCATCCCTGCTTAAGCGTTGGCAGCTGGAGGGGATGTTTTTGGTCGTTCCTTCTTATATTTTTATGGTTTTTTTGAATGGTGGGGAAACATGGTTTATCTCTCTGTATCAGTGGATAGCTGACTGGTCTGAATAACATAACTTTTCCAACAGTTTGAGAGCGTGCCAGATTTATTTATTTTCTGAATGGGACCAATTCCTCCCCCCCCTTTTTTTTAAAGATACCACCAGATCATTCTGAAAAATGCTTGGAATCTTAAAGCAGCCAATTGTCTTTTCGGTGGAAATCAATGTCAACCTGGTGGTTTTGACTGCACTTGGATTAATCAGCCGGCTGTGGGCTCTGTCCTATCCCAGAGCCGTAGTGTGAGTAAACATATTCTAATATATGGGGATACCATGGATTTAGCAGACTGAAAATGTCCGTATTGACAATGGCTCTTCCAGGGATTAAAAAGAAAGTTTTTCTCTCTGTCTATTTATAAAGACTGTCTGCGGAAAACCTCACCATTGCATTTTTAGAAGCTTTTAATGCAGGCACATAAACTATTTATTATTCAGTCCAGCTTTTGGAGTGTGAAAAAGCCTGGAAAACAAATTTGAGATTAACATTAATCAAGCTGTCATTTTGCACAATGGAGCTGGGATATCTTTTACACTCTGACGGAATGGTAGCTGAATGGATGAACAGAATTAAACCGCAATTTGGCTTCATGCTACGTTGTGTTTAGGATATGCAAGGTACTTTGCCACTTGTGGACATAATTCAGTCCAAAATTTCAACTGCCGAGGGGGAGAGAGAGAGAGAGACTATGTTGCTAAAGTCAGTTTTGCCTCATTTTATGACACGGTTGTTAAGTGGATCACTTAACAGCCATGTTACAAATTTAACAACTGCAGTGATTCACTTGCAAACTATTTTTCACACTTAATGGCCATTCCAGCATTTTTCACACTTAACTGAAATCAGGTGAGTTTCTCTGTTAGGGTGACGAATTCAATTCCTTGAGGGGTTTAATGAGAAATCTCTCTATCTCTCTCTGTCCCTCCCTCTTTCCTCTATTATTTTATTGCATTATTCCAGTTTTGATGAAGTTTACTACGGCCAGTTCCTCTCCTTGTACATGAAGCGGATATTTTTCATAGATGATAGCGGGCCGCCGTTTGGCCACATGCTTTTCGCTTTGGGAGGTATGCAACTTTTCAAATAATTACTTTTTTAAAAAAATCCTTGATTTTACTTTGAGGGTTCTTGAAGTTTATTTTCTTAGCTGCAATCAAGGACGAGAGATATAGTCAAAACTTTAGCCCCGAAGCTTTGACATTCCTGTCATGATTAAGCGTTTTATATAGTTGAGTTCTTTCCTTCAAGATTATCTTGCTCTCTCCCTTTTGTTAGTCATAATGCCTGAATTTCACAATTTGTGGACCGTGCTTTGCTCCTGGGCAGGAGTTTAATGTATTCTAATATTTTAGGACTCTTGCTTCAATTTGTTCGACTCACCTTGGATCATCTTTAGTCTAATGTGTTTGTGCGGGTTTAGCTTTTATTTATTTTTGTGGGTTTTTATTTTTGTGGTACGCTGCCCAAAATCCATGGCCGAGGAACATCTAGACTATATGTCAGTTCACAAAGAGTTGAACTGATTATTGTGTTTGCAAAAATTTACAAGATGTATGTAGAATCTAGATGGAGAAACTGGGGGAAAAAAATCTGTGTATTGCTGAAAAAAACAACACCATATGGATACACCCAGATGTTTAGCCAGCATACACCTTTAATTTAAGTTTAGGTCCTGCGATCTGGGAAATTTATTTTTTCTTTTTCCCTTCCTTTTCAGGTTATTTAGGGGGATTTGATGGAAATTTCTTGTGGAACAGAATAGGAGCAGGTAAAGGTACTTTTTGATTCACCCTCCAAGCTAATTATTGATAAGGACATGGCCATCTGTTCAACTGGGGAAAAAAACTAGACTGGGGAAAAAATAATAATAAAGGTAGCTGTGATGCCTGCATTTTATATAAATCTTTGGTCTTGTATTATTCCTAAGGATTGATGAAAGATGTAGAAAAGCCAGCTAAAATGGAGGGACAGGTAAATAAGAAAGGTGCAGTAGACAAGAGGTGCAGGTAAACCACCTGTAATTGACGCATAGATTGGTACTGATCTTTTTCTTTATTATATCCTAGAGTACAACTCCAATGTGCCCATTTGGGCTTTGCGGCTGCTACCAGCCATAGCTGGTGGCTTATGCGTTCCCTTGGCATACCAAATACTGGTTGAGCTACATTTCACCCATTTCGTTGGCCTGGGTGCTGCGGTCCTGATTTTATTCGGTAAATAAGATCTCGTTCTTTTTCCATTCTCCGTTGGTGCCATCTTTGTTCAGACGGAATACTTCCCAAGAGATTTCACTATTCGGTTTGTTTCCCTCAAGCCGTGTTTAATCCTCTCGTTATCTAAGACAGAGCAACCTTTTTGCAAGATTATTCTGTCTCCCCCCCCCTCCCCCCCCCCACAGGCATTTTATTACTTTGTATAATAAAATAAAAGTTAGGCACTGAGATTAGGACGTTTGAAGAATTGTAGCAAAAAAAAAAAAAGCTGTATGTTTGGTTAAAAGGGTTTTTAGAAGCTGGGACATTCCCCCCCACCCCACCCCCGCCCAGTTTTTTAAAAACATAGCCTGTTTCGGTCCCTGTTGGTTGATTGCAAAAATCTGTATTTTTACATTGTTTGCTGTACCTGGGATCTCCAATCTTGGCCACTTTACGACTTGTGGACTTCAATTTCCAGAATTGTGGGACTTGTAAAAAGCTCATAGAAGGACCAGTATAAGGGGGAAAAAACCCCAATTCTCATTTCTCCTTTTGTGTCTTAACAGAAAACTCACTAATTACTCAATCCAGGCTGATGCTGCTGGAGTCGATTTTAATTTTCTTCATCCTGTTGGCAGTTTTATCTTATCTGAAGTTTCACAACTTGCAGAAAGAAAGGTGAAAGGTTTCTTTAATGTCCCACCTTTGTTGGTAGTGAAACATAAAGCTCCCCAAAGCAGGCCAAGCAATGTCTTACGCATTTACGCTAAGGGGATGCGGGACTCACATTAACATGGTTTATAAATGGTGGCTTAAGGCTCAGCCCAAACCAGCAAGGGATGGATTCTACAACAAAACTGGACTTTAAAAGTTTCTGTGCACTTTTTTGGGGGTAGTACATAATATACAGGTTAATCCTCGACTCACGACCAGAATTTAGCCCAACATTTCTGTTGCTAAACAAGACAGTTAGTTGTTAAGTGATCCAATATTAAGGAGAAATTTCATGACAGTGAGAACAATTAACCAGTGGAACAACTTGTTTCCAAAAGTTGTAAATGCTCCAACACTGGAAGTTTTCAAGAGCCTGGACAGCGATTTATTTGTCTGATATGTTATAAGGCTGGCCTGTGAGTAAATATGTTTTTTTCTCCTTTTTTAAAAGCCCTTTTTCTGCAAGATGGTGGCTTTGGCTGTTACTAACAGGGATCTCCTGTTCCTGTGCGGTTGGGTAAGCTTATCTCTTGATGGTCTGCTAAGATATTTGATAACTGCCTTGTTCACAAAACGTCTTAGCCGTGCCCAACTGTGTCTTTAAGACTTGTGGACTTCAACTCCCAGAATTCCCCTTGCTGGCTGAGGAACTCTGGGAGTTGAAGTCCACAAGTCTTACAAGTTCCTAAGGGTTGGACACTCCTGTCTTAGATCTTCTGGCGGTCTCCCCTCTCCCTTCTGGGCCCATCATGGGTTGTCTAGTGTTCTCCTCCTTACCTTAAACCCTTATAACCCTTATCTTAAACCCTTAAAAGGTGGCATTTCATGCTTGCTTTGCAGGGTGAAATACATGGGCCTCTTCACTTACCTGCTCATTCTGTGCCTGGCGGGCATCCATTCCTGGCAGCTGCTTGGCGATCGCTCCCTGCCCAACGTAAGTCGGAGGGTGAAATAGGATGCGGTCGCTCTGAGAGGGTGAGAGTTGATCTCCAGGACTTCTTGGAGAACTCTGGAATTCAGAACCCGTGGGTTTTCGTTTGACACAGCCGTTTTTCTTGGAATAGTCAAGGTTGCAAGAAATGTGTTTTTTCATAAATGTTTGATGGTGAAATTGGGAGTATTGATAAGTTAGATGTAAGGCTCCCTAACATAGAGCCGTCATATCCATAAATGATAGAGATAGATAGATAGATAGATAGATAGATAGATAGATAGATAGATAGATAGATAGATATAGATAAATGAGATAGACTGGATGAATGAATGAATGAATGAATGAATGAATGAATGAATGAATGAATAGATGATAGATGAGATAGATGGAATGGATAGCTGGATAATAAATAGATAGATAGATAGATAGATAGATAGATAGATAGATAGATAGATGACCGAGGGGGGAGGGAGGGAAAGAGAGAGAGATGGATGATAGAAGACAAAAAGGCTGGTTGATAGATTTCATTTTTAGTGGGGGGAAAACCCTAAACCTTTATAATGGCTAAATGAATTAAACATAACATCAAATGATCAGGAATACATGTCTCTCTAATAAAGTATCTATTTGGAAATAATTCATGTGTTTCAGTATGCTGCCTAGAGTCACCTTGTGTGAGATTGATTACCATGTAAATTCGATAGAAAGATAGTGTCTGGTTGATTGATTAATTGATAGAAAGAAAGAAAGAGAGAGAGAGAGAGAGAGAGAGAGAAGAAAGAAAGAAAGAAAGAAAAAAGAAAGAAAGAAAGAAAGAAAGAAAGAAAGAGAAAGAAAGAAAGAAAGAAAGAAAGAAAGAAAGAAAGAATGTAGAGCCAGACACTTCCCTGGGCATCAGTCTTTAGCTTTTAGAAGCAAACGTGAACCATTCTTCCTTTTCCCTTTTAGATCTCCCTGCTGGGGCATTTCTTGGCCCGGGGTTTAGCTCTCCTGGTCCTTCCCGTCGCTCTCTACCTCTCGTTTTTCTACATTCACTTGATTTTTCTGTATCGATCTGGTCCCCACGATCAAATCATGAGCAGCGCCTTTCAAGCAAGTTTAGAGGTGAGACCAAGCTGCTTCTGGGGATAATTGGTCAAAAAGGGAGAAATTAGGGAGAAATCCCTCCCTCCCTCTTCCTTCCCTCCTCCCTCCCTCTTTCTCTTCTTTTCCTTTCCTTCCCTCCGTCCCTTCCTCCCTCCCTCCCTCTTCCTTCCTTCTTCCTTCCTCACTCCCTCATTTTTCTTTCCCTTTTTTCCCCTCCCTCCCTCCCTCCCTCCCTCCCTCCCTCCCTCCCTCCCTCTTTCTTTCTTTCTTTCTTTCTTTCTTTCTTTCTTTCTTTCTTTCTTTCTTTCTTTCTTTCTTTCTTTCTTTCTTTCTTTCTTTCTTTCTTTCTTTCTTTCTTTCTTTTCTCACAAGAGCCAATTCCCTCCCCCGTCCCCACTTTTTTCACTTTTACTTTTTGTTCTTTGAATCTCTATGTTAATTGACCAACTGAATGCTGATGGAATTTATCTTTCTGCTTTTCGTTTTCTATTTATTGGGATTTACCGATTTCTATGCAGGTAATCCTCGACTTATGACCACAATTAAGCCCAATATTTCTGTTGTTACATGACTCATCTGCCCCTTTCTTGCCACCCTTGTTAAGTGGATCACGCCAGTTGTTAAATCAATAGCAAGGCTGTTCAGTAAGTCTGGCTTTCCCCTTCACTCTGTGTGTATGTGTGTGTGTGTGTGTGTGTGTGTGTGTGTTGTTTTTTAGGGAGGGCTTTCTCGCATCACTCAGGGACAGCCCTTGGAAGTGGCTTATGGATCCCAGATTACTTTGAGGAATATCTTGGGCAAACCCTTACCGTGTTGGCTTCATTCCCACCGGAATACCTATCCCATCAGGTGAGAAGGGAAGTTTTCCAACAGGGATGTTGTATACAACCCCGGCCTGTCCCACAGTGGGTTCCATCTCTGGCGGATATCTTCAGGAGACGCTGTCTTCTTTGGCGTGGAATTTTTTTTTTGCCAAAGAAAAGAGCACAATATCTGAGGAGAAATGGCCAATTTGGCAGAGAGCCAGGCTCCCAGGAACGAGACCAGGCCCCCACCAAGCTCAAAGAGCATCAAGGAGAGGGCGGGGCTGACGTCGTGGCGACATGACATGCCTCACGGAGAGCTCCGTGGGGACCGTTGATATCCATCTGTCAGAGAGGTCCTAACGGATCTAAATCGCCTCGGAGGGGCCAGGATTGTAGAGAGCACATTCCGTCGATCGCAGGGAGCCCGCAAACTCCCTGATCGCTCTGGAGAAGGCTCTCCAATCTGGCAGCAGAGAAGACGGCCATTACGAGCTATTCCGAAGCTGGGTAAAATAAATATTTTTTTTTTCCTGTGACCTAAAAGGGCCCTTCAGATTATCTTGCATTCCTTCTTTTCCACAGAGGTGGTCACGCTCCGTTCTCTCTGTGTCTTCCCCAGATACGACAACGGACGGGGCAGTTCCCATCAGCAACAGGTGACCTGCTATCCGTTTAAGGACGTGAATAACTGGTGGATCATCAAAGATCCTGGAAGGTAGGCCTCTTCAGGTAGTCATGTGACCGTTCGAAGTTACAAGACACTGAAAAAAAGTCACAAAAGTTTTTCATCCTTACGACCGTTGCAGCATCCCCATGTTTATATGATTAAAATTCAGCCTCACATTTATGACGGTCGCAGTGTCCCAGGGCTCATGCAATCCCCTTTTGTGACCAGCAAAGTTAATGGAGAATACAGATTCACTTAAGAACCATATTGCTAACTGAAGAGCTGCAGTGATTCACTTAACCAGGGTGGCAAGAAAGGTCATAAATTGGGACAAAGCTCACTTCACAAATTTCTTGCTTAGCAACCTAACTATTTGGACTCAATTATGGTTGTAAGTTGAAGAATTTATTTGTCCAAGTGTGATTAGATACACAAGGAATTTGTCTCTGATACAGACGCACTCAGTAAATTTGCAAGACAACAGAGATGATGATGACGACAACAACAACAACAACAACAACAACAATAATAATAATAATAATAATAATAATAATAATAATAATAAATAAGTTGATACCAAGAATGCTGGCAGCAACCTGTCTCAACCATTAGTGCCAGTTAATTATATTTGTGATACATTTTTAAATGTTCAGCTGACTGAGTTTCATGTTTAATAAATAAGAGATAATAATAAGAGATAATAATAATAATAATGTTTAGAGTTTTGCAGCGTAAATTCAGTGCCAGAAAAGTAAACACAGATGGCTGAGGCTTGTTTTAACTTCTTTATAAACACATAAAGTAAGTTTTACAATACCAGTTGTAGATTTATCCAACATGGAGCAAACTCAAACAGAAGCAGACATCAGTTTCACATTTAGTTCAGCAGACAAGCAGGCAACTTAGTTTCTCTTTCACTTTAGAGTTGAGCACAGAAGACAGATAAACCACACCCAGATTCTCTCTTTAAGTTCCAGCCCTCAACTCAGCTCTCATTGGCTGACCTTGTTACTAAGCTCTATTCCAGTTCATGAATATACTCTGACAAATAATAATAACAACATAATACCACCACCAATAAAAGGTGGAAATAATGCAGACAATAAAAAGGAATACATCGTTACATTACAGCCAGACTTAATGGATTGATCTACTTTGATTTTGCTGGTTCCAGCCACCGTTGTTTTTTTTTTTGCCTCTCCTAAAACAGGCAGCAGTTGGTAGCTAGCAACCCGCCGCGGCCTGTGCGACATGGCAACATTGTTCAACTGGTCCATGGAATCACAACCCGTTACCTTAACACGTAAGCTGTTTCTTCTTTTGGCTTCTAGCTATGTGTCATCTTGAAACTGTTGTAATGGTATATAAGAAAACTGCCAAGCACAGAGAGCCCCGGGGGACCTCACAGTTCAACCCTGAGCTACAGATATTCTCCCCTGTCGCTTTCTCCGCCCTGCAGGCACGACGTGGCTGCACCCCTCAGCCCACACTCCCAAGAGGTGTCCTGTTACATCGATTACAACATCTCCATGCCTGCACAGAACCTCTGGAGAGTGGTAAGTGCCAGGCTGTAAAGGGGATTGATAAAAGGTGGACTGAGCAAACAAACAAACAAATAAAAAATAAAATAGCAATATAGTGCTTTCACAGCCCTCTCTAAGCAGTTTACAGAGTCAGCCTCTTGCCCCCAACAATCTGGTTCCTCGTTTTACCCACTTCGGAAGGATGGAAGGCTGAATCAACCTCTGGACCCGGTCAGGATCGAACTGCTGGCAGTTGGCAGAGTTTAGCCTGCAATACTGCACTCTAACCATTGCGCCATCGTGGTGCTATCCTGGCTCTTAACCCCTTTCCTAATCTAGTTATAATCAGATGCTGCATCTGATGACTTGACAGGAGCAATGAAGGCAGAGTATCAGCCAAACTGCAGCATCAGAACGTGTCTCTTTCCCCCTTTCCCCCCAAAAAAACCCCACAGGAAATCGTGAACCGCGACTCAGAAAACGAGATTTGGAAAACGATCCTGTCCGAAGTCAGACTGATCCACGTTAACACATCGGCCGTGTTAAAGGTGAGTTTGCTTGGGGTCTCAACCAATAAAGTTTCTTGCAGCCAGTGGTGCAGGGAAGGCATGGAGTCAGAATAATTGTTGGAAAGGGACCTTGGAGGTCTTCTATCCAACCCCCTGCATAAGGAGGAGACCTTATACTATTCCAGACCAATGGCCGTCCAGTCTCTTCTTAAAAACCTCCAGTGATGGAGCCCCCACAACAAATTGTTCCACGGGTTAATTGTCCTCCCTGTTAGGAAGTTTCTTCTTAATTCCAAGTTGCTTCTCTCCTTGGTTAGTTTCCACCTGTCATTTCTTGTCTGAATGCAATGACAATAAAGTTTATTCTATTCTATTCTATTCTATTCTATTCTATTCTATTCTATTCTATTCTATTCTGTTCTGTTCTGTTCTGTTCTGTTCTGTTCTGTTCTATTCTATTCTATATATAGGTTACTAATACACAATCAAAACATACTAGAAAAACAAATGAAACAATATAAATTGTAAAGATACAAGCAACACGGTTATAGCCGTAAGTGGGAAGAGATAGGTAATAGGAAGGAAGAGAAGAATAATAAGGAAGTCTTACTAAGGAAGTTGGCATTTTAAATCTCTTTTTTTTCTTTCTTTTTAACCATTCCCTTCTTTTTCTCCCCTCCAGCTTAGCGGAGCTTCTCTCCCTGAGTGGGGCTACCGACAACTGGAGGTGATTGGTGAGAAGATCTCCAAGGGGTACCACCAAAGCATGTTGTGGAACGTGGAAGAACATCGATATGGGAAAAGTTAGTTTTTAGGAAAACCTCTTTGGACGTTAATCCAGATTTCCCACACACACACAAACACACACGCAAAATTCTGGAAAGACTTTTTTTCCCCAAAAAAAAAACTTCTACTCACTTGAGACCTGGAGAGATAGTCCTTGACTTAACGACCACAATTGAGCCTAAAAAAATCCTGTTGCTAAATGAGGTAGTTGTTAAGTGAATTTTGCCCCATTTAATGATGTTTCTTGCCATAGTTGTTAAAGAGAATCACTGCAGTTGTTAAGTTATTAAAACAGCTGCTGTGTGACACCGCAACCTTCATAAGTACATGCCAGTTGCCAAGTGTCTGAATTTTGATGGACCGTGGAGATGCAACAATGGTCGTAAGTGTGAAAAACGGTCATAAGTCACTTTTTTTCAGTGCCATTGTAACTTTGCTCACTAAATGAACTCTTATAAAGTTGTCTTCTGTGAGCAGTGGTGTACCCTACCAACCTCAGGCACACCCCAAAGGATTGTGGGAGAAAATTTGGCCCCGACTAACCTGGTTTTTCAGGTCTGTTTTGTTTTAATCTTTTGCAGGCCATGAGCAGAAAGAGAGAGAGGTAGAATTGCACCTGCCCACTCAGATCAACATCAGCCAGAATCTCACTTTCGTTGCCAAGTTCACCGAATTGCAGGTGAAAGAAAGCGCCAAGAAAGTCAGCTTTCGATAAAGCCACAGGGTGGACTTCAGTTCCCAGAATTCTCAGCAGCTGCCATGCTTGTCCAGGGGATTCTGGGAATTGAAGTGAATTGGTTGTCATTTCACCCCTTCCGATTTCCCATCACATACACACACACACAGCTTTATTGCCCTTCCATCCTGCCCCCTTCCAGCCCTTAATGGCTGGATGCCTGTGAGGTGCCAAGCCGAACCAGGCAGAGCTGACACCCAAGCTACGAGTGATACATCCCCTAAACAAACCAGAATGTTAACCTTGTTGTGTAAATCCTGCCAGCCGGTTTCACATCTAGAGGTGGAGGGAGCGTTGTAGACTTCAAGAGACATTTTGAATTAGGGGCTGTATCACTTGTAGTGTCAGAATTCCAGCGATGGCTCTAATTAAATCATGAGCCTCAAGCCAAACTTCAAAACACTTCAAATAATTTATGAGGAACAACATACTGGCAATGATCTGTATGAAGCCAACTCTGGCATATGTAATTTACAATTCACCCTGTTTCCACCTCTATCCTGGGTGTCTCATAAATCAGATTCTCCAATTAAGCACGTTCATGGCCTGGTTGTTATCAATCATGTTCTCCAATTAAATATTTTCGTGGGCGAAAGCTCTGGTAATTTAGTTACAATCTTTTAAAGATAAGTGTTGGAATGTACTTTCACTTGTTTGTACTTTCACACTGCTCTTCCAGATTCCCTCCTCCCCCCCATTTATGGCAATTCTGAAATAGGCATAGGAATGCTTTATGAGTTGCCATGTAGTTCGCATTGATATCTGGAAATGTTGTGAAACCCAATCCTTGTGTTTCGTTCTAGTGGAAGATCCTTACCCTGAAAAACGAGGACACGGAACATAAATACAGCTCATCTCCCTTGGATTGGATCACCCTGGACACCAACATTGCTTACTGGTTCCATTCCAGCTCAGGGGTGATTTTACTGGATTTTTATGTGGGCTTCAGAAATCATATTTTCTGGAATACATGTGGGCAATCTTCAGATCTCCCTTTGCCCCAGAGAGAATTTCAGCAGGCCACACCCTGCTTCCTTTTTTAGCTATACAAGCAGTCCTTGATTAACAATCACAAACACACAATTTACACTGCTAAGCAAGGCATTTGTTAAGTGAGTTATGCCTTCTTTTGCAGCCTTTCTTGCCATTAAGTTAATCCCTTCAGTCGTTAAGTTAATAACACAGTTGTTAAAGTGAATCTGGATCCCAACGGACTTGGCTCGTCAGAAGATTGCAAAAGGTTTGCAAAATGTGACACCCCCAGGGACGCTGCGACCGTCACCAATATGAGTTATCATGTGACCATGGGATGCTGCAAAAGTCATTACGGTGAAAAACAGCCCCTACTTTCAGTGGCATCGTAACACAACTCAAAGCATCTTCTTGATCTTTCCTGGCCAGGCTCAAATTCACCTTCTTGGCAACCTCGTCAGCTGGACATCGGCCAACGTAGCCACCATCGTCTACGTGGTTTTGTTCCTGGGGTACCTGCTCCGGCGGCGGCGGAAAATCCGGGATATCCCTGAAGGTCTGGGACCTCCAAACCCATCTTGATCTTCTACCCAAGACCCCTTAATTGGGTTGGCCTAAGACCTGTTGTAAGGGATGCCGTGGCTCAAGCGGCTAAGACGCTGAGCTTGTCGATCAGAAAAGGTCAACAGTTCGGCGGTTCGAATCCCTAGCGCCGCGTTACGGAATGAGCTCCCGTTCCTTGTCCCAGCTTCTGCCAACCTAGCAGTTCGAAAGCATGTAAACAATGCAAGTAGAAAAATAGGGACCCCTTTTGGTGGGAAGGGAACAGCATTCTGTGCATGGATTCTGGGGAGGGAGCGTGTTTCGCAGGCTGGTTGTGGGTCAGTGTGTCGGTGGACGGACACTCTGACTCTTGCGGAGGAGTGCCAGGCTTCGATGAGGCTCTTTGCACATGGACATTCGCTGCCCCCCGCCCATCCTGCCTGCCAGGGGGTAAAATGCCCCTTGGCCCATTTCTTGTTCTCCTCTGTGCCCCGTCCTGGCTATTTTCTCAGGCTGAGAAACTGACTTGCCCGTTTTTCACACACACACACACCCTCCCGTTTCCTCTGCAGAGACTTGGCAGCAGTGGCTCCTGGCTGGAGGGATCTGCGTGGGCGGATGGGCTGCCAACTACCTGCCTTTCTTCCTGATGGAGAAGAACCTCTTCCTTTATCATTACCTGCCGGCCATCACTTTCCAAATCCTCCTGATCCCCATCATTTTGCAGCATGCCAGCGACTTCCTCTGCAAGTAGGTTTGTCCGGACACATAACCTCGCCTCTTCTTCCTGGGTTTGGAAAATAACCGTTTTAGCCTCCCGAATCATCTTGGTTGCTTTTCTCTGCGCTCTTTCCAGACGCTCAGCCTCTTTTTTTAACGCTTGTCTCTCTGTTCTCTCCCACAGGTCCAAACTTTCAAAGAGCATGCACAGTGCTTTGGTGGCAGCCTGGATGTCTTCCGTCTACTTTACGTATCACACATTCCGGCCGCTGACTTACGGAGACCCGGCCCTCTCAAAATCTGAGTTACAAGCTCTACGTTGGAAGGATAGCTGGGACATTCTGATCCGGAAACGCTGACACCAAGCCTGAGAAATGGAGACGATGTGTGACCATTGGATGGCCAACAAAAAGGAGAAAAGAATTCATCTGAAGTCAAGATTTCTTCCATTTTGGAACCGTTCTGTAATCCTAGAAACAGCATTGTCGAATTGGAAATGCCTGTAGAATGGATTTGGGAGTTGTTTTGTAGCCTTTTACCCCTCGTGTTGGTTTGCAGAGTTAAAATTCAAATGGATAGAAATGTATTTGGACAAGGGAAAGAAATTTCAGAATTCCGACCAAACTCTCCATCTCAATTCAGCACTCAGAGACCAAGTCCATCCAAGTAAGAATTTATTAAAGACGTCATATCGGCACATCTGGGAAAACCTGAATCGGAGAGTTCCGGGTTTTCCCTTCCCAAAAGAGAAATCCAGAATCTATCCCCTGCGTCCATCAGTCCATCACATGGCCCAATCAAATCTTCATCCCAACTGGAGACATTTCCCCCAGTCACTTCCCTCCAGGTGCAGGACAACATGTCCTTGACTCTCTGAGAAAAGAATGTTGTTGTGTCTAATCTTCTACCCCACTAATGAAATCCCCCCCTCCCAAATTCCCAGGCACTGAATGTGACAGCCTCAAGGCTGACAGGGGCCCTTTTGCCCACTCAGGACAGAGAAAAGAGTCACTTGAGCATGGAAAGAGGGCACAGGGCTGGCCTGAGACTCCTTCGATGTGGAAAGGATTCATCGGAGGACTATTCAACTCTGGCAGAACCATCTCTGGAACAGCTATGAAAGAGGAACAAGATGAAATAAATCTTAATGTGAAACTGCTGATTATATCAGTCAATAAAATGAAGTCAGCTCCATGCACCAATACTGAGGCCTCCCAGAGGTGTCATGTGGATCGAACTGGGATCTAGGAATTGAGGGACCTCCCATGGAAGCAGAGCTGATCAGGAAGACGTAAGAGTTAGAGGAATGAGCTCCAGGTATGGTAAGGAAAGGCAGAAGGATGTCACCAGCTACGCAGCTGCCTTGATGAGCTTGATGACTGGGGGTTCTGGACCACCAGGCAGGCCCTGGGAAGCAGGCTTTATGTGCATTACATCATCTCTTCTTTCTAGGGGAAAAACCTAGGTTTCTGGCCTTTTCACTTGGCTTTTATTCACAAAAAGGCTACTTTATTGGAATGTCGCATTGCATTGCCAAATTTCTTTCCCCGATCCCTTGCTGGCTGCCCAAAGCCAAGGAAGAGACTTTGGGTTTTCCCTAGAGAGAAGAGACAACGTTATGCACGATAAATATGACAAAAAAGAAAGTGGGGTTGTGGAAAACCAGTCGGCACCTGGCAGGGTGGGAAACCATTGAGGAGCCAGGCTGGGACTTTGTAGCTTTACCATCAATCGAGAAGTCTGTCTTCCTGGATCAGAATGCAGAAGAAAATAAAGCCCCGTGAATCATTTTGTCTTTTTTTTACATTAAAGTTTTTGCTTTATTTAGTGAAACAGTTATTATCAATGTAACAAGCTGAAAAATACAGCAACCCGGGAGAAGACTGAGGTAACAAAATACTTTTGCCAGAAGAAAAAAACCAAAGAAAACCAAACTTTAAAAAGACTTCCACAGGAGGGTGAAAACTTCAGTAGTTTATCCGGAAGGAGACAATTCACAAGGAGTGGGAGAGAAAAGGCCTTTACAAGAAAATTCCATGCAATGGACCACTGGGAATATTATGGGTAAAAAGGGAGCTGGGGAAAACAAGAAAAGAAAAGAAAAAAACACAAGGTCTCACCCAGGGAAAAGAAAACCAAAGTCTAGAAATGGGTTGAAACCACAAAGGCCCAAACGGCTGAAATCCGGACACAATAATTTCCGCCTCTATCGAGGGCTACTTGTAAAAAAAGAAGAAAAAGAAAAAAAACCTGTCCAGCATGCATTTTGGCACTAGGTTTACACGAGCTAATAAATTAAGAATAACGGGTGTGGCCTCGAGACACTGCTACACGAAGCGCTGTCGTGGAAACCCAACGGATAGATGGAGGGACCCTAGTCCCCAAATTGGCTAAAGGGTGGTCAGTCCCACAGAGAGACTTGTCCTGGGCTGGACAGGGGAGGGAAGGTTTCAAAGGCGGGGGGAAAAAAACCCCAAACCCACCTTCCTTGGAGCACAGGCATGTTCGTGCGTGCGCCAATCTCCGTTCCTTCAACCGAAAGGCATCTTCGCCTTGAGCTCTTTCGCTTTGCCAAGAAGATAATCTCCAGTTGAAGGAGCTTCACAGAGGTGTATGTGTGTGTGTGAACGTTACTCTTTCTGTGTGCGTGCCGGTAGTAGCCATAATAAGCACACGCCTCGGCAGCGTTCACCACCTGTCCCCTTGTAATCTTGGGATGCCCTCTGCGGCCATCTCACCCACATCAGCTCTGAAGGCCCTTTCCAAAGTGGAAAACTTCTGTCTACCTGTCGTTGGACAGACAGCTGGGGGGGCTCCAGATGGGGGGCGTGGTGCCTTCTCTGGGGTGGGGAGACCGGATTTTTTTTAAAAAATAGTACCAATATGCACCCCGTTTAGTTCACAGTCAAAGATGCACAATAGAAAAGAACATTAAAAAAAAAGAAGCAGCTAAATAGAATCCTCATGCTTTTCATAGGACAATTACCATTTAAACGTGGATTACGCGAAGGAGGAGGAGAAATGGAAGGAGAGGGAGAAGGAGACAACACTGTTCTATTACTCATTTATTTCACTTTTTCAAACCACCCTACTGCCTGTATTGCTGAATGAAGCACCATGTTATTCTATCATCACTGTACATTTTTTTCCCCCCCGAGCTGTGGGCTACAGCTCTTAGATAGCTCTACCAAAGTCAAAAACGATGGCAGGCCTTCCTTTGCTAAACTGCTTTTTTTTAAAAAAAAAAAAATTATTACTTAAAAAAGAAATTTAAGTGAAAACAGTCTCCTACATTCTAAATACAGAATTGCAGAGGGATTTGTCAAGGTTTTGGCATTCTCTATGCCAACGCCTGCAAATTTCTTTCATTACGAAGGAGAGGCATGTCGATTTGGGCACATCGAAACAACCATGTTCCCCAATGTCATTAAAACAAAAACAAAAAAAACCTAGTGATTTGCAGTCCCAGAAACTCGAACTAAAAGGATGGAAGTTGGTAAGAACAAAAACAAGTTACCCCCTCTTTAAGACAGGGCCATGTTTAGAGTGGGGGTTTCCTCCCCCCCCTTTCTCACCCAATAAACCAATAATCAATTGTTGTCCTGAAAGCGTTTGACAATCAAATCCTGAACTTCCTTTCTAGAAGTCAGACTGACTACAATTCAGCACACGCACAATTTCATAAAATTCGCTTCGTTTTTGCGTGGTTGGGGACGAACACAGGGACGGCTTCCACGAAGATGTCATTTCAAACCCAGCTCTTTTCTTGAACTAAAACCGTCTCTGGCTTGGAGTCATTTCACTTTAATTAACTTGATCATCACCAAGTCAGACCAGAATATTTACCAATGGGGTTTGATTTTATTGCGCCAGTCCAACCCTCGGTGTTGACTGAAATTTAGCAGAGTTGTAAAAGGGGGTTAATGCAATTTGGGCTCAAGTTTGCTAGATGCAAATTAGCTTCTTGGTTGGGTTAATTGGGTTGGAAGCCAGATTTTTTTAATTGTCATTATGCAGCTGGTAAGAAGAGAAGGGCCTTTTTAAAGGCTCCAAGTGAATGGCGTATCCTTCTATACTCTGAGCTGCCTGATATGAAAATCCAGAGAAAGGGTATGTTCTCCAGAATAATCTTTCTGGACTACAGACATTCAGAACCGCAATGGATGCTACATCCGGACGATCCACCAGAAACCCCAACCTATTTCCCCATCCTGAAATCCTACAGCAACTACCCAGCTCATAATAACCCACAATTTGTTGGAATAGTTTCTAACCATTTCTCCATGAGAAAAAAACAAGGATTTGGGGGGGGAAGGAGAAAGGGGGGGGGGGCTGAGACCTGTTTTCTCGTTTCCTGTCCAAACCCAATAATTTCTCTTACCTTCCTTTGCTCTTAGAAAGAGGAGATAAAGACAAATACAGCGTGACACTTAAAAATGCATTACAATCATCAATGGCGAAGACATTTAGCATATATTTAAAGTAAACACGGCTTGGAAGAGAGCCAAGATTACAGTCAGATCAAGTAGCACGCTGGTCTTTCAAAGCCAAGAGTGCTGTTCCTCCAAAATGACCACTGGCCCACCTGTATTAAGAAGCTGGATCGTTTGGCTACCCTTCAAGGTGCCACGAAGCAGCTCACGACTTCGTTGAATTGGGAAATGAAGAAACTGGGTGGGCTTTTTTAGCCATTCTACCTTGGTTTAAAAGAACATTGGCTTTCTTGGCTGAGTAGAAGGGACTTGGTATTTGGTGAAAACCTCCTCTCTCTCTTAGGAGGATCCATATTTAACACTTTCCCCTCAACCCATGTTTTCTGGGATTGGGAAGTTCTAAAACCAGCCCGGGGGGGGGGATGTAGGAGAAGCTTGCCCAGCGGGACATTTTGGATGAACAGCCCCCCCGCCCTCCAGCAAACACAATTTAAGGCAAATCTTTCCTTTGGGATGAAGCAACCCAGAAGGAGCCTTAAGATCAAGCGTATTTCAGCAGCACTTCAAGGTCCCTTCATTGCCAGGGGTACCTCCAGTTAATTTTAAAAACAACAAAACAAAACAACCACCACAAAATACAGCACAATTAATTATGAGTTACAAACAGGAAAAAAAAAAATTACAGGTGATTTTTTTTTTTTTATCTTGTGCCAAAATACACCATTTTCCCAAGTAGCTGAGCGCAAGGGCGACGTTGGTCGCATCCCTAGGTTTGATACAAAAATCTGAGGCAGCCACAGGGCAAAGCAACTCAGTGCACTTAAGGTTATAAAAAGGTTGTTTCACAACGTTCTATTCTAATTGACACTCTGCAGCAAGTTAACACTGTCAAATGTTTGTTGTTTTGTGCATTAGAAATAACTCTAAACCCAACATGGGTTAAAGTTCTTGAGTCACATAAAGCAGCTTGACCGTAAAAAGAGCAGTTTAAAAAAAAAAAAAAAGACATCTGGAGAGATGTGACGGATAAAAGTTTGTGGCAGGACAAGAATCCACAGCCGTCGTGACCTCCACGGCTAGAGTTAAGGACCCACGGATCCTGTGATGGGTCAGGCTCCCTCTCCAAACAGTCCAAATCCTGTCGTTCATCAGTGCAGTGAGTCAGATCCTGTCCCAAAGGATAACATTCACGTTTCTAGAAGCTGTATCATAATTACTTTCAAGTTATGTAGAAAAGTGCTGAAGTCGCTGTGGGAGACAGCTGGTTTGCTCTGAAGTCTTTTTCCTCCTTGCTTTAATGGAAACCCACCTTCCCACCTTGCAGTTTGGCACTGGACGTTATACCGCACACTGGAGCAGGTTATTCAAATGACATAAGGTTTGCAGGTACCTGGAACAGCAAGGAAAAATAGTTAATGAAAAGTGCTGGATAAATGGTCCATGGATGGAAGATTTTCGCAAGAAGCCTCTTCAAGTCAAGTCAAAGTCAAGGCAAGTGAAGTAGAAGTCAAGTCAAGCAGAAGTCAAGTAAAAGTCAAGCAAAGGAGAGGTCAAGTATAAGTAAGTCATCAAGAAGTCAATTATAAGTCAAGTCAAGAAGTCAAGTCAAAGTCAAGTCAAGTAAAGGTCAAGTAAAAATTCAAGGAAAGGTCAAGCTAAAAGTCAAGTCAAACTCAAGCATGTCAAGTCAAAGTCAAGTCAAATCTTAATCTATTTATTACAGCTTTGGCCACCCTTTGCATTAAAAAAGAGTAGAGTTAAAAAAGAGAAACAGCTTAACCCCAAAATTTGTTTGTAAATCTTTGGATTACAATCTTTTGGATTACGAAAGTTTGGATTAGAAATGTTTGCAGCTCCTTAGCACTGTGCATCCCAGCCTTATCTACCCAACCGTCCTGCCAGTGCAACCCTGATGAAGACCAGGACTATCATTTGTGATTGGTCCACCTCAAGTTACCTATGAAGATTGACACATGAAATGGACCAATCATAAATGTTTGTCCTACTCAGCATCAGTGCTTGAGTTAAGCAGGTAAGACTCCAATTCAATACTATGTTGTTTCTGGATTTAGCAAGGTGAAGAATCCAAAGTTTATATCATGTATCTCCTGGACTTCACCTACATCCAAAAGGCACCACAATGTCTTTGGTTCTCCTTCTCATTTTATTCTCTGCTTTTGGGTTAGAGATTGACCTACACAATGACCCTGGGAATGGGAACAAATGAAATTCGTGGGAAGATTTGTAACCCAGTTAGCAAAACATCTCCACTGTGTCGCTTACAAACTAAAACCAAGTATAGAAGATGGGCTACCTGAGGCCTGTTGCTTCTGCAGGCATCATCCAAATGTTTGTGCCACAATATTGCATGAAACCTGGAACCGGTCTGGAACTTGTAAACATTGCCTGCAGAGTTTAAAAAAGAAAAAGAAAAGAAATAGCACCAAGGTCTTTGTGATTTGCTAGCAACAGCAGCACTGAAGAATGATATCTTGAACGTTAAAAAAAAAAGATCCCCATTTGTACGATTAATACGATCAATTAATCATAATAGAGATGGAAGGTACCTTGGAGGACTTCTAGTCCAACCCCCCTGCCCAAGTAGGAGACCCTACACCATTCCAGAGAAATAACTCTCTACTCTTCTTCTTAAAAGCATCCAGTTGATGAAGCACCCACAACTTCCGAAGGCAAAACTGTTCCACTAGTGAATTGTCCTCACTGTTAGTAAATTCCTCCTTAGTTCTAAGTTGCTTCTCTCTTTAATGAGTTTCCATCCGTTGCTTCTTGTCCTGCCTCTCAGGGGCTTTGGAGAATAGGTTGACCCTCTCCTCTTCTCCAGGGCAGCCCCTCAAATATTGGAAGGCTGCTGTCATGTCACATATCTAGTCCTTCTTTCCTCTCTGAGAGAAACCAAGCCCACCGCTCTCAGTTCAACCCCAAGCTGCAACTGTTCCATAGCGACTCCTCTTTTCATTGAAGATGAAGCCTCACGAAAAGTTTTCATGGAGCTTTGATTCAACACCTCAACTTCTATAGGATTCTTTTTTTAAAAAAAAATACAAAAATGCGTTCTTGCTTATTCAATGTCCAGTGCAACCTCATTCTCTAAAGGCTGCCTAAATAGAGGGATAGAATCAAGATCATGTGAAGTGTTAATGCCACTTGATAAGGCCTTGGTAAGGCCTCACTTGGAATCCAGTTCTGGTCCCCACAATGTAAAAAAAGATGTTGAGACTCTAGAAAGAGTGCAGAGAAGAGCGACAAGGATGATTAGCGGACTGGAGGATGAAACATATACGAAGAATGGTTGCAGGAATTGGCTATGTCTAGTTTAATAAGAAGGACTAGGGGAGACAGGATAGCAGTCTTCCAGGGGCTACCCCAAAGAAGAGGGGGTCAATCTATTCTCCAAAAAGCACCTGAAGGCAGGACAAGAAGCAACGGATGGAAACTCATCAAGGAGAGAAGCAACCTAGAACTAAGGAGGAATTTCCTGACAGTGAGAACAAATAACCAGTGGAACAACTTGCCTCTAGAAGTTGTGAATGCACCAACACTGGAAGCTTTTAAGAAGAGACTGGATAACCATTTGTCTGAAGTGGTGTAGGGCTTCCTGCCTAAGCAGGGGGTTGGACTAGAAGACCTCCAAGGTCCCTTCCAACTCGGTTATTCTATTCTATTCTAAAGTCCCGCTAACAGGGCTTACCTTTATCTGGGTTGTTCAGCTGAAAAATATCAGGATGTTCAGGATCATCAGGAAGCGCTACCATCCAGCCCACAATGGAAACTTTCTTTCCCGGAGTCGATTTATACTGCGAGAAGAAAATGTCAGATAGAAAAAATAGCGGTCAGGTGGCTCTGGCTACCATCCAGGAAATGGGGATTTCCCCCTGGAGGGAGCTGCGATGGGACACGGGAAATCTTCACCCAAGCTCACAACCCCCATTTGGGCTTACGTGCTTCCTCTCGCTGCCCCTTAAGGACTTGGCTCCGAAGTAGATCAGAGTGGATCCCGACAGAGTAATCCAGTACCTGGTCCAGGAAGACAGCTGGAAAAGAAAGAAAGAAAGAAAGAAAGAAAGAAAGAAAGAAAGAAAGAAAGAAAGAAAGAAAGAAAGAAAGAAAGAAAGAAAGAAAGAAAAAAACCTGTAAAAACCTTCCCCCTTACAAAAGTCCTCGACTTAACCACAGTTGTGTTCAGGGTCCGTTTGAAGTTACAGCAAAGCCAGTTATGACCATTTTTATTCACTTGCAACATCCCTGAGGTCACATGACCAAAGTGGCAATGGACTCAAACCTATGACGGTTGCAGGGTCCCGGCGGGGTGTGTGTGTCACATCGATTCCCTCTTGTAATGAGCAAAGTCAAAGGGGTTCAACACTTAACAACCGTGGTATTCATTTAACAGCTGCCGGGTTAAACCCTTAACCACCAAGGACATGAAGGGCTAAGTGAAACACTTAACAAACGTCTCACTTGGCAACCAACATCTGGGGTTCAATTGTAAGTTGCAAGCCAAGGGCTGCCGGTCCTTCGTTTTACCTACGAGAAGGTTTCCCTCCCGCCCTGTTCAGCGGGAACTGGGAAAGGATCAAAGGTTCAGGTCGAAAACTTTGAACCTTCACAGCAAGAAACGCTGCCATGAAGGAAGAGCTTGAAAGCAGGAAAGACTAAACGGTCCACCACGTTAACGTTTCATTTTTTTTCCCCAGTGGTTTTTCTAGGCCCTTTTAGTGTTTTCCTCCCCACCACCAAAGGTCGGAAAAGAATCTCTCCCCATTGCTCCTTTTCTGAGTGGAAACATGGAAGGAAAGAGGAGACTCTCCGTATCTTTACTCACTGTTTATCAGGAAGAGTAAAAAGAGGGTTAGTCTGTGTGGGTGTTGCCCAAAGTTCACGTACAACAGTGACAAGGATAAATAAATTTGAGGGTTCCTCAGTGCTCTTTGGACCTTGGTCAGTTCCTTGCAGACGTTTCCTTACCCGGCTAGGTAACGTCATCAGTGCTAGTGATGATGGCAGCGCTGATGAGGTTACCTACGTTGGTGTTGAAGTGTTGTGGCCCACCAGTGGCCAGCAGAGCTGGCAGCAGACTCGGACAGTGAGGAGGTTGGGGAAGAACATGGGCCAGTCCTGGAGTCTGGGGGAGGCTCTGGCAAGGGCTCTGCGTCGGAGGCAGAGATGGGGCCAGGGCCATCCGACAGCTATCAGCTGCCTTTGGAACTGGAGATCAGTGGGGCAGAAGAACAGCTGGAGCCTGTTCCCAGTGTGCACATGCACAGAGCTGCCAGGAGAAGGGAACAGCTAAGGAACAAGGGCCGACTCGGGAGTATAGGCACAGGTGGACGGTGAATGGCCCATCCCAGAGGGGTGAAAGGGGAGTGGTGTTTGCAGGAGACAATTAGTTCAAGTCATTTGGGTGAAGATCTGTTCCTGCCTTCTTGCCAAGTATTGTCTGCCACAGTGTGGCGTCTGGAAGATATCGGCCTGGCAGCTCTCCAAGCCGGATAAGGTCTGTGGTTGCAATTCACCCTTGAAGGACTGCTGGGACTTTGCTGGATGTGAATGAGAGGAGTTCACATTAGCCTAATAAAAAAAAGGGGTTTTGCTGGGACGAGGAGTCTGCTTTGTGATTTTGTGAAGCCTCGGTCAGAACACGAAGCGTCTGCCAGAAAACAACCAAGGGAGCCCCAAGGACTCCTCATTTCAACACGGAGCTACACAAGTTCTCAGATAGGTTTACTATTCCACCCCGCAATCCATTTCTCAATCTCATCAACTTAAGGAGCTGCCAATGTCGCTCCGTTGATTGAAACTGAAACGGAGACGCTTCTGCCCATGTAAACCATGATGGGCATCCAAGCTTTTGGCTATGGTCAAAGCACACTTGACGTGGTTACCGTAGGCTTCCGGCCTTCCTTCAGCAACGTCTTTCTTCTCAGGGGGCCTTCCATAGTCACCACCCCCACGGAAGCCCCCGATCTGCAACTGCAGGCACCTGCTGGGCTGAACCAAGAGACGGACACAGGTTTGTGGAAATTAGACGATTCTTACATTACGACGGCATGCAAAATTCATACGGATGGAACCCTTAGCTCGCGCAACCTGTCTTCTATATTTGAAGACCTGCCTTTGTAATATAAGACTTGGTATTTTAGGGCCTGCGAAGTCCTTGGTGCTCTCTGAGCTGGGTGGTTTCTTTGCAGACATTTTATGACCCATCTAGGTAACATCATCAGTGCTGGAAGGGAGTGGGCTTTGTAGAAAGGGAGAAAGAAGAGGAGGAGGAGGAGGAGGAGGAGTGTAGGATCATTGATGTTCTCTTAGCTGGGTAGTTTCCTTGCAGACATTTCATGACTCAACTAGGTAACGTTATCAGTGCTGGAAGGGAGTGGGTTTGGAAGGAGGAGGAGGTGGGGGGGATAGTAGGGACATTTCATGACCCAACTAGGTAACATCATCAGGGCTAGAAGGAAGTGGGGTTTGCTCTCTGTTTATATACTAGTGACCTGCCCTGTCAGTGCTGGCAGGAGTGTTCTTGGTGGTCCTTTTGATTAGGCTGTTGTTTACCGTTGGCTTGTTTGTCTGAGTTGGTAGTTCCTTGATTGGGGTATTGTTGACTTCTTCATTGTTGGTCTAGGGTTCATCTTGGTGTTACTCTCAACTTACCTAGGTGCTGGTTGCTGGTGAGAAGATATTTGGGTCTGTTTGTTTCCCGATGATGTTACCTACTAGACTACTGAAATGTCTGCAAGCAAACAACAAATCTCAGACAGCACCAAGGACAGCGCAAACCCCGCTTCCTATTAATACTGATGACGTTACCTAGTTGGGTCTGCGAGAAAACCACCAGGCTCAAAGAGCATCAAGGATTCCCTCCTTTCAACGATGCATTACAAATATTCTCTTCTAGAAGTACTTTAGTTCAATCACAATGAAACCCCACTTACTGACAAAGTGGGGGGTGTATGAAATGCAGCTTTTCCTGGCTGGTGGCAGCGCTCACAACACCACTGTGCTTGACGACTAGGAAGCCAAATGGATCCTAACTTTTCCCCACTTTGGCAGGGAGGAGATTCTAAGCAGCAACTACAATTGTTATTAAATATATACAAACACTCAATGGTGGACAAGAGTGACGTTTTCCCAGTTGGAACTGCCTATTAACCGAGAGACAATTGATCAAACCAATGGGCAGAATATATGAGGGTGCATTAGTAAAAAATAAATAAATGATGGTTTTGGTTTTTTTAGCACACTAGCCAAGGCGAGGAATTTTTTTAAAAAAAAACGGTAAAGGTGTTTGAAAATATTTATTCAAAAGGTAAAAGAGAATGAACGAAAGGTAGAAAAAAATAAGGGCTGAAATGGAAAATGGATTGGAGAGAGGGATCTTTTCCAAGGCGGGAAATCTTTTTCTCCCCCACGGAATTCACGACATCTTCAACTGCCGGAGGAATCTCCAAAGCCAAAAGCTGAGACCAGCAAAAGAATTAAATCATGAGGATGAGGAGGATGAAGAAGAAGAGGAGGAACAGAGGAAGATATGCAAACTGGCGCTGGGAGGAACAAATGTTTTTTTTCTTTTTCTTTTGGCTAACCTCGGACAAACTGACTAGGATGATTGCAACACCTCTGCCCGCCCCACAATCTGCTCTTTTTATTCTTAAGCCACATATATGTACTAGCTCGATACCCGTGCTTTGCTACGAAACTATGTGGTCGGGCTTAGTTTTTGGGGAGGAAAATAAGGGGTGGAAAATTCTGCCTCGGCCTACCAGCATCCATCGGCATTCATCTGGCTAGTATACTGTTAGTGTGTGAGAGAGTTGAGGGCTGTTTGGAAACTGAAACAATATTTGCTGTGTCAGCAAGAAGGAGACAGCCAGGAGCCTGGGCGTGGCTTAGCTTAACTGTTCTGTACTAAAGCTGCCTGGTGCTCTGAAACTGAAACTAAAACTGAACCTCCTCTGCTTGTGTTTTATATTTGGAAGAGATTTCTTTCCAGGTGGGGAGAGGGAGTAGAACTCCTTAGCCATTTTTATTCAGCATGTTTATGCGCAGCGTTGCACGTAAACATGGCCCATCCTGCTTCTCGGAGGGGAAAAGCATAGAAGTGAGTAAAAATGTGGTTTTTTTTAAAAAAAACCCACTCCTTGTAACATGAGAAGGAAGTCACTGCGCAGATGGGGAAACAAAAATGACAATGCTTTTGAAAATAAGGTCTGAATTAGCAAGGGAGGGCAAAAGAGAGGGTGAAAATAAGATTTGGCCCCATCGTCCAGAGAGAGAGAGAGAGAAAATAAAAAGAGAGACAGACCCACCACCTAATTGTACCTGTAGACACAGCTCCGACTTCTGGGTGAAGTCCGAATTGGCACCCGCCAGTTGGGCCCCAGCGTGGCATACAACCGACCCCTGTTTACACGAATTCACACGTTAAGTTCTTTAGTTAGCAGGCAAGTCGCGAGGCAACCTCCCCCCCCCCAAAAAAAAAATTAAAGCACACAAAAGGAAAGGTGGGCCAAACACCATGGAATCACGGCTACGTTTCTCACATGTGTAAAGTTAAAGTAAGATGAGCGTTGGGCGGGAATTGGAATCAGACGCCCGTTTCTCAAGTGTGTAAACTTAAAGTAAGATGAGCGTTGGGCGGGAATTGGAATCATCCGTTTCTCAAGTGTGTAAACTTAAAGTAAGATGAGCGTTGGGCGGGAACTGGAATCAGACGCCCGTTTCTCAAGTGTGTAAACTTAAAGCAAGATGAGCGTTGGGCGGGAACTGGAATCAGACGCCCGTTTCTCAAGTGTGTAAACTTAAAGTAAGATGAGCGTTGGATGGGAACCGTTTCTCAAGTGTGTAAACTTAAAGTAAGATGAGCGTTGGGCGGGAATTGGAATCAGACGTCCGTGAAGAAAAAGGAGTTGTTGTTGAAGCTTCCCAAGGACTTGGAAGAGCAACTTGCGAATGAAAGGGCTATTTTTGGGGGGTGAGAGGTAGGAAGAAAATTTGCCTGGTCAGGTCGAAAGGCAAAGCTGGGAAAAACATCCAGGAAACAAAACACACCCCTAAAACCAGAAGAACCATGGGGAGCGTTCAAAATCCATAGCAAAAAGAGCCAAGAATGAACAGGTGCGACCTCCCATTGAAAGCAAAGAGTGCTTTTATTCTAGCTGAATAAACCAGGAACAGTCAACGGCCCTGATGGTAAACAGACACGGTTCCTCCCTTTGAAGACATCAAAACTCTTGTTCTTTAATACTATTCTCCACCCACCCTTCATCGTGTGCCGTTTGGAGAATAAATGAAGCCATGCATTTTGACCAAATTGCCTCTCCAGCTGAGTGGTTGAGATCAAAACAGTAGCTGCTTAGGCAACACCTCACCAAGGCAAACAAGATTCTTCAGAGACAAAAAAAATACCATTTGAATGTACGATGGGATATACATGGCAAGGTGTATACACGCCACCACGTTTACACTTCTTATTATGGAAATAGAATCAGGTACGGAAATACAATAAATCCCTGATAGAAAACCAAGAGAACCAAGATTTGTAATTATAATGTAAAAATATAAAAAGCGCTCCTCCAATCTCAGACGCACCAGTCAAACTTAGCTACCCAAATGCCCAAATGTTGGTCTCCAAGCAAATAAAACAGGCACAATTTTGATTCCTTGCCGAATAAAGCAATCTTAGGCAGATATCTCAAGTTTCAGTTAATTCTCCTCTGAAGTGAGAATCCAGAACTTTGGTTCAAAATCTCTGAAAACTGGAGTTCCTGTCTTCAAATTCCAAAAGGTACTTCAATGTTTTGTTTTATTTTTTTAAAAAAATCAATCAAATTCAGACCTGTCACTTCTCGGTTAAGAAATCAAGATTTTAGAGGGCAGGAAAGAGACTCTGAGGTAAGAAATGAATCTAGAATCACAAAGAGCTACTCAAAGGGGGCTTACCTGGAGCCCAGATGCAGGTGGAAAAGGAAGCAGAGGGAGACTGTGGGTTGCGATTGACAATGATCAAATATTACCTTTGGTGCCAGCACAATGAGAAATTTTGCACTCTAGTTAAACCAGGTTTGGAAGTATTTATTCTAAAGCTCGACGCCGCTGGAAAATCTAGTGTGCTGCTGGAGGCAATGCACACAAGAAACGATTACAAAATTCACAGTACATTCACAGCCACAGAGAAAGAAAATGTACAGCAACCCTTCTCATTTCTTTGCGCAACCCCACAGTCTGAATTCAGGGCATTCAGATTATCCGAGACTTTGGTTAAATGCAACTCATGTCCCATCCATTCCTAGTCAAAGGCAAAGCTCACCTTTCCAGCCCCGATGACGGCTCTTCGCTGAATTCTGAACTTTCACTGCTTTCTGTAAAACAAAGGGGGAAATATTTAAAGCAGGGGAAGGGGAATAATAATAATAATAATAATAATAATAATAATAATAATAATAATAATAATAATAATAATAATAATAATAATAATAATAATAATAATAGTTCAAAACAGGTCTATCACGTCCCTTACAGAAGCCAAAAGATCTGGTACTCGGTTTCATGCTGTTGAAATTCCAAGCCACAAAAGGTTGAATGAATGAATGAATGAATGAATGAATGAATGAATGAATGAATGAATTCTTTATTGGCCAAGTGTGATTAGACACACAAGGAATTTGTCTTGGTGCATGTTGTATATATGTACAAATATTTTAAGGAAGCTTTAAAGCTATCCTTATTTTCGCCATGTTGCATGGGGAGAAGGGGATTTATTGAAAATAAATAAATTCGCAGTTTAATGCAAGTACATCTCAATTAAAAAAACAAAAAACCTTTGTTCCCAGACAAAAGAGACAATAAAGAGATGTTGGATTTTTCCTTTCATCAAGACAAGAACTGACAGTTTGGTGTCATGGAAAAACAAGCAGATGATTATCTGAATATGGAATGAGGGTCTTTTTTTCTTTTACAAATCAATGCAATCCTGTTAAATTCACCGGAAGGGAATTTAAAGTTGAGTCTTTAACGATGAAATGGCCTTTCTTTTCTTTTTTTTTCTTTTCCCAAACGGAGTAATTTAGATTGTTGGTTTGTCCATCGCTCAGAAGCATTGTTGAGCGGTAGCCAACACAACTACTCCTCCTTTCCCTGTTCAAGAAAGCTAAATTATAAATGTTGATGTGGTGGCTAGGGAACATCATTTGGGGTTGATGGATTGATGGACTAGAATAGATGATATGGAACGATTAGAGCATTTTCCACATTTGGTAATTGCATTAAACCTGTTGCACGGGTAGTTTTGACAAAAAAACTCATGCTGCGGTAGACCAACTCCAAGCCATCCAAGACACCAAGGATCTCTCTCAAACCAACAGCTTCCTCACTGTCTTTCCTGCTAATTCTACTTTCTAGAACACAGGACCATAGAGCTGGATGGGACCTCAGAGGTCTTCTGGTCCAACCCCCTACTCAAGACAGGAGACCGTAAACCATTCTGGACAAAGGGTTGTTTCGGTCTCTTGTAAAAAACCTCCAGTGGTGGAGCATCCACAACTCCTGGAGGCAAGCTGTTCCCTACTTCTAGCCTGGTTCTCTTGCTAACCAGATACGTGCAGCCAACTCTCTATTTCCACTGAGTATGGAAGAGCTCCTTCCAGCTAAGAGTATTGTATTCTTGTATTCTTCCTGCCTTCTGAGCAATGCTTTTGAGATGACTAAAACTTGCATTTTCTCCAACCGTTTCTCGGTTTTACCAAAGGGCCACCACAACTGGCGCCACTTAACAGCAGGAAAACGGAAATGGCTCCAAGCTTCAACCGCTATATTTTATCACAACGGTTCTCAGCCTGTGGTCTTCCTTTAATCAGGAGAGGAAAACAGGAGCTGAGGGTTTGGAGTCATGGCAAACCAAGAGGATGTCCCTGCTTGTACGGACGATCATCTGACTAGGGGGGAGGGGGGTGAAGGTCTTTAAAAGTCAGTGCAACCCCGTTAAATTCACCGGAAGTCGAATCTTTAACGATGCAAGCGGGGTTGCTTTTACAAACAGAGAAGCTTGGATTTGGGGTTTGTTCATCGTGTCTAACCCTGCTTGGGTGGGCGGGAGCGCAATGTCATACATGAAGGCTTGAGGAAATGTCAGGATTTAAATCTTAAGACTCTGGAGTCGGTGGCCACAAAAGTGCTTAGAAGGGGTCCACGGTGAAGAAAAAACGGAGAATCTATCAAGATTGAATGGAGACAAGCAACCAAGACTCACGCAATGTCCTCCAATGAGCGGAGCTGTATTCTGAAGCTACCCATGCCTATCTAAAACAGGAGAATTGGGTCAATCTCTGGTGTTAGAAAACCAGGAATCTGGCAGCCCCCTTTCCAACCTTAATTCACAGGCACCCACTTGGGCGATCTTAATTTATAGCTCCAACTAACAATGGGGATTCTCAGTCATCCATCAAGTCCTGGTTGTCCCAAAGGTGTTTTTTTTCCCCCCAAGAGGCAACTGGACTTCCTTTGTTTTGCTTGGAAGGCATTTCGCTTCTCATCCCAGAAGCTTGTCCAGTTCTTCTTCTTTTATTTCAGAGCTGAAGAACCTCCTGGGATGAGAAGCGGACCGTTGGCTGTTCTCAAAGACCCTGCCCGAAGTTGTAAAGTTGAGGGCTCCCCCGATCATCTGGTCATCCTGGGGGGGGGGGCCCTCTGGATTCCAGGGCAGAGGAGATGGGAAGGCCGAAGCGCCCAAAGCTGCTTCTTCTACGCGGATACTTACCTAGAGAAACACCGTTGGTGAACACAGAGTTTAGCGGGTGGTTCCTGACAGGGCTGTGAGATTCTAACACGCTGTCGTCCAGCAGGTGGCGCTGCTTCTCTGTTGGGAAGGTGGCGCTTTTACTTTCTACTACACTGAATTGACACATCATACTGGGAAAACGGGAGGGGAGAAAAAGGAAGGAAGGAAGGAAGGAAGGAAGGAAGGAAGGAAGGAAGGAAGGAAGGAAGGAAGGAAGGAAGGAAAAAAAGAGGAAAACATTTTCTTTAGATCATCTGGTAACAGCCGTTCATGCTCAAAGTTTTGCCTGCCTGGATTTTATTGGGGTGGGGAGTTCTTAAGGGTCAGGAAGTCCTTAGGGCAAAGATCTCACCTCACAATCAGGAGGTTGTGAGTTCAATCCTAGGTAGAGGCTAATATTTGGAATAGACTGTCCTGCTCGAGCAGGGGGTTGGATTAGATGGCCTCGAAGGTCCCTTCCAACTCCGTTATTCTATGTTCTACAAGCCTGTCATCTCCTTCTTAGGACTTCGTTCTAATGATCCATCCTCCCAAAATTGACTTGTTTGTTGTTTTTTAAAAAGCAGATACTGGTCCAATCTAGATGGAGACTTCGGCCTTTACCTAACAGAATAACAGAGCTGGAAGGGGCCACAGAGGTCTTCTAGTCCTGGCAGGAGACCCTAGACCAAAGGTCTTCCAACTTGGCAAGCTGAAGACTTGGGGACCTCAACTCCCAGAATTCCCAAGCTAGCATCACTAGAGGAGGAAGAATACTGGGAGTTGAAGCCCACGAGTCTTAAAGCTGTCAAGTTTTGAAGACCCCCTGCTCTAAACCCTTCCAGACAAATGGCTGTCCAGTCTCTTCTTAAACACCTCCAGGGTTGGAGCTCCCACAACTTCTGGTGGCCAGCAGTTCCACCGGTTAAACGCTGGGAAAGCAACGTGCCTTCCCGTTTCTAACGCTAAGCTGAACGCACACATTCCTAACTCATTTCTTTCAGGCCAGTTGGGCACCCGTAACATGGGAAGAAACATCCTTGACTTGGGTAATCAAAGACAAATTGGAAGGTCCTTTCTGGTAAATCGGCCAACTTTCAACCGGGAAGGAGTGGCGCCACCGCACAACGGTTGCCAAGACCACAGAAGGGGGAATCCTAAGACGAACGAGTTACTGAGGAACCAGAATCCTTGCAAAATCCCTACGAGCAGTCCTTGTCTTGTGACCACAACTCAGCTCCGCATATCTGTCACTAAGGAGGAGGAAGGGCTTTGTGGAGTGAGGTTTGCCCCATTTCACGACCTCACTGGCCACGGTGGGGCGGGTAAGTTAGGAACCCGGTTGTTACAGCGAATCTGGCCTCCCCCAGTGATCTCAGGGGCATAGCAATGGTCATATGTGTGAGCCAGTTGCCAAGCACCTAGCACGGGGACGGTACAAAGGCCCGGTGAAGAACAGTCGTAAGTCAATCCCTTTTTTCAGCGCCGTTGCTAAGTTTTGAACGGTCGCTAAAACGGAGGGTTGTAAGTCAAGGACTATCTGCGGAGGGAAGGGGAGGGCTTCCTGGCTGCCTTTAAAAGAAAAACAAAAAAAAAACCCTAACTAAGCTGCGCGCTTCAGTGCAGACTGCAACACCCACTTGTTTCCAAGGCTGTGGCTCTTCCTGTGCCGCGGTATAGGAGGGGTGTGCATGTTGGCCGCTACCGAGGCATCAGGACAGGTGGGCCTCCTGTTGAACCTCACAGCTGCCGACACTTCGGACGGACCTACAAAACAGACACCAATTAATGCTACGCTAAGTATCAGGAAGCCTGTCGCTCAAGGGCGCCGTCGCTTTCTCCCGGGAAATAGAATAGAATAACAAGAGTTGGAAGGGACCTTGGAGGTCTTCTAGTCCAACCTGCTGCCTAGGCAGAAAACCCTACACCACTTCAGACAAATGGTTATCTCATCTCTTCTTAAGAACTTCCAGTGTTGGAGCATTTACAACTTCTAGAGACAAGTTGTTCCACTGGTTAATTGTCCTGCCTGTCAGGAACTTTCTCCTTAGTTCTAAGTTGCTTCTCTCCTTGATTGGTTTCCACCCGTTGCTTCTTGTCCTCCATTCGGGTGCTTTGGAGAATAGCTGGACTCCCTCTTCTTTGGGGCAGCCCCTCAGATATTGGAAGACCGCTATCATGTCACCCCTAGTCCTTCTTTTCATCAGACTAGACATACCCAGTTCCAGCAACTGTTCTTTGTATGCTTTAGCCTCCAGTCCCCTAATCACCTTCGTTGTTCTTCTCTGCACTCTTCCTAGAGTCTCAACATCTTTTTTACATCCTGGCGACCAAAACTGAATACAATATTCCAAGTGTGGCCTCACCAAGACATTATGAAGCGGTATTAACACTTCAAATGATCTTGATTCTATCCCTCTGTTGGTGAAGCCTAGAACTGCGTTGGCTTTTTTGGCAGCTGCTGCACATGGCTGGCTCCTATTTAAATGGTTGTCCACTAGGACTCCGAGATCCCTGGAAAGCTGGAACATTTCCTGGAGGAAGATGAAGACGACACGGGAGAGAAAAGAGGAGGTGGAGTGTTGGGAAACTGGGAGGGGGAGTCAAACAGGGAACTAGCTTGGAGTCGTCGCATGGCTGCCAAGGGGCAGAAAAGGCTGGTGTCAACCCTGAAGTTGGCCTAACGGTGGCCGTTTTTCTTTTTCATAACTTTCTTCTAAGGGTTTTCCCCTGCCTGGCTTCAGGGATGAGACACAGCCTGGAGCTAAGAGGCCGGGGAGGGTGTGCGTATAGAGATAGTTGGGGCTGTTGCAGTCAAAATAAAATTATTTCCCCTGGGAATCAAGGACATTTCTGCAGGTATTTGGGCAGAAAATATGGAAAATGCCCAGCAATTGGACTGTATGCTGATTGGGCCAGGTGACTGGAAGGAACCTTGGAGGTTGTCTAGTCCAACTTGTGCAAACTCTTCTTAAAAAAAAAAAAAAAAACCCAACCCTCCAGGGTTAGCTCCATAAATATCTTTTAATTAACTGAAACATTCTGCGATCTTGAAAACCGCATTACCTATCCCTTTGATAGCAATAGTAGTCTACCCCAACAATACACAAAAAAATAAATGAAAAAATGCGATGCCAAGGCCAGAGAGAGAGAGAGAGAGAGAGAGGGAAGGGTTTCAGGTGTGACCATCGTTGTCAGACAAAAAACATATGCTTTGAGTTTATTTGCAAGACCGCTTTGCCGGTCAAAAATGCAAAGCATCAGTGTCTCGTGGGGAGAAGAGGTTTTACAGGAATTTGAGCCAGACAGATGACAATTCTGGAAATTGGAAGGTGGTTTCAGAGCCAAGAGGCTAAATATTTGTAGCCAGCACGCACTGGAGCGTAGACAGAAAATAACGTTATCGCATTCTTCGTTGACTTCCTAAGGGCCGTGCGGAACCAACAATTGGTCAACATGATGGAAGCAAAAACAATGGCCTATTGCGCGTGCAAGGGATAAATTGATTAATGATATATAAAGGCAAAGATCTCTGTAATGGTAGCTTAATGTTCTGACGTCAGCAGAGGCTGACGAAAGCTTAGTAAGTACATTGAATATAATTTTGCAGAATGAGTTGGAACATGCAACCCCTATGCCTTTCTCAGTTTCATCACAAGCAATTTTCCTGCTTTGGTGTATGTGTGTGTGTCTGTGTGTGTGTGTAATATCAACAAAGGATTAGATCTGGGTGACTTGGGAATTGCTTCCAAATGGAAAATGCCCAACCCTGAGTCAACAATAGTCCTCTTGACCAACACAAGTCCAATCCAGTTCTTTTATTAAGGTTCACTCTGCTAAAAAGTTCCACTTTGCAAAACTGGGTTTTAAGGCCTGACAATGCTTTTGATTTTTCTACCCCAAAATCTGGGCTCTTGGCTGGCTTCTACAGCTGAGCACTTTTCCAGTTCCACAATAATAATAATAATAATAATAATAATAATAATAATAATAATAATAATAATAATAATAATAATAATAATAATAATAATAATAATAATAAAAACAACTACCATGGTAAGATGGGCCCATCACTTTGCTAAGTATTGTTGTAGATTCCTTTGTGGAAATTCCCCCGAGGGGGGAAAGAGAAGTGGGATTCGGATCCAGACGGTGACTAATGCATTAGCCTACAATCCTCTAGCAGAAGGATGATCTCAGTGCGCCTGCGGAACTTTCTATAAGTTGCCTTCAATGATTTGTTATTTAGAGAGAAGCTAAGGAGACACTGACGCGCCACGTAGAGATCAACAATCTGGATCATGGTTTATGCTTTTTAATCACAGTGCTTCATGCAAACACATAAATGAGGAAGACACGTCTCCACGTTGGAAGGTATTTGCTTCAGTTTCCATTCTAAAGAGAGTCAAAGATATATATAGTCTTTTAATGACCCCATAATCCCTTGCGGGGGTGGAGTCTGCGCAACTGAATGGAACTGAGTGTTTACTGGCCGGATGCTCTTCCTGTCACCAATGAGGAGTTTTGTTCAGCAGATAGATTCTCAGTGTGTCCAGAGAGAGAAATACTTGCCTCTTCCCAGGATCGAACTCACAGCCTACTGATTGTGAGGCGAGAGCTCCGCCTCTAGGCCACCGCACCACTCCTAGTCAAAGGTATATCCTTGCCTCTATTTATTCAAAACTTTTGGTATTGTTTCTCATCCAGCATTATCTAAACGTGAGTTTCATTATCCAACGCTAAAGGTCAAATTCACATCCATTCGTGTTTATGCCAGAAGGCTGTATATATATATATATATATATATATATATATATATATATATATATATATATATATATATATATATATATATATATAAACAAACAAAATGCAAACAAAATGAACTGCAATGGAGTAAGGGCGGCTTTGTTTGCCAAACGGCATGCTTAATTGCCTTTGCAATTAGAAAATTAATGGTGTCCAGCTCGAAGAGATGGAAGTTTCTAAATATTTAGGAGTTGCTGGGAGTTTGCTTTCAGTCTTCTGCGAAAGATGATCTCTGCTGAAGCCAACTTATTCCGGGACCAACAAGCTGAACCTTTCACTCAACAGGCGCAGCTGTCGATACAGGCACAAGAGTTCGAAATGCAGTTTGATCTATATTCCTCGGAATTATACTTCATGTTTCTCACTGTGTGTGAAATTCTGGGACTTGGCTGGGCTCGCACGACGATCTGCCAACTTGAAATACTGACAAAAAAACTCATTTGGGCTCCTTGAGTCCTTGCTGGTGTTTGTTTCCTCTTAGGAGAAAGGCCTGGTCTTAATTTTGACTTTATTTAATGTATTTACGTGTCAGACTTATTTGCTGCCTACAGGGGACTCTGGGTGGCTTAGAAGCATGAAAAGCCAATAAAACATTGAAACGATAAATGATTAATAATAGTAAGAATTGACACCATCGGCATTGACAAAATCCTCATCGGTCAATTGCAGAAGGCAGCTTTGCTTGAGACAGCTTACATCTTATTGATTAAAATCTTTAACATATTCACATCTGCCTCTCCCAGATCCTTGGGAAGGACTTGGATAGGTAGACAAAAATGCCAAATCCAGTTTGAATATCTGGATGACTGTCCGGCCAGCCGTAATAATATTACTTGGACGTTGTGGTCTTGACAAAATCCCTGTCGGTCAATTGCAGAAGGCAGCTTGACTTGGAACAGGTGATATCCTGCAATTATACCTTTAAACATCATCAAACACCCACATCTGCCTATGCCAACTCTTTGGGAAGGACTCCATAGGTTGACTCAGCCTTCTCTCCTTCTGAGGTGGGTCAAATGAAGACCCAGATTGTTGGGGGCAAGAGGCTGACTCTGTCAACCGCTTCGAGAGGGCTGGAAAGCACTGTGAAGCGGTATATAAGTCTATGGCTATTGCTGTAAGTTTGCCACCTGGAGTTATTTGTCAAAATAACTGATTATGTTACCTAGCTGGGTCATGAAATGTCTGCAAGAAAACAAGCAAGCTTAGAGAGCATCGAGGATCCCCCCTCCACCCCAAGCAAAAGACAGATATAAAACTGTTCTCCAACCTTGGAAGACAGCAAAAAGCTCTCCGGGGTTACCAAAGATTCAGTCTCTAATCAAGCTAAGATTGGAGGGTGGAATTGAACGCTCAACTTCTTTGATTCCTTCCTTCCACTGTCATGGGGGGCTTCTGGAGACAACGAGGCTGGTAGCTTTGCTGAAAGACAAGCTTTTAATGGGCTCCTGACTCCTTAAACATTTCCCACCCATCCCTCCTCTCTCCTTGCTCATCCGAGGATAAACAACGGGGATTATATTTTCTTTTGTTCTTCCACCCTGCCCCTTTGGTTTCAAGCCTGCCGTTCCCCCAGACATCTTTTAATTTTTTTACACAATTGTATGTCAATTGTTCTGGGAACCATTTCGTTTGAACAGAGAGGGGGTGGAAAATGCTTTGTGCATCAAACAGGAATAGTTTCCCCACTCCGTCTACTTCTAGGAGACATTATTACAGCGAACACATGCTTTTTCAATCGTCGTTTTCATACACAGGGAGGAAAAAAGGCAGTTTGCTTTTTCGTTAGCCCTCCACGTTACTCTCAGGACAATGCTGACGTCGACGTGAAAATAATACGCAGAAGGGACAGCGTTGCTTACGGAGGGTTTTATATTGGGAGGACTGGAGGGAAACCCAGAAAAGCTGATCGTTGCACTTTAAAAAATTGTGGCAGGAACATTTGGAAAAAGCTGACCACGAAGCATTACTATCCCAAAGGATTCTTTCTGGTTACTTTCCTTTGCATAATTTCCCCATGAAATAATCATCCAGGGGCCTTAAACAAAGAGTAACTTATGTAATTCTTTAGTAGGACTCCTGAGTGACAAGTAGGAATTCAGTAAGTTTTCCCTAATAAAATGAAACAGATTAATCCTAGACCAACAATCAAGCAGGAAACAATACCCCAAAGAACTCCAACCAACACTAACGGGGCAAGTCACTTGTGTATAAATAGGGAGCAAACCCTACTGCCTTCAAGCACTGATGATGTTACCTAGTTGGGTCATGAAATGTCTGCAAGACGAGCAAACTTGGAGAGCACCAAGGATTCCACAATTTCAACACTTCTCTGCTCTATTTTAGTTTGAATGGGTAGTTCTGCCTTCCAAGTTCCTTTAAACCCTATCAATGAACTACCAAGGGAGTAAACCCCACTCCCTTCTAGCACTGATGATGTCACCTAGTTGGGTCACAAAATATCTGCAAGGAAACAATCAAGCTCCGAGAGTGTCAAGGACCTCACAGTCCTCCTCCTCCTCTCCACAAACCCCACTCCCTTCTAGCACTGATGATATTACCTAGTTGGGTCATGAAACATCTACCCAAAGACAACCGAGTTCAAGAATTAGTTCAGAAAGAAACAGTTCATTAGAAAAAGACTGAGAGGCAACAGCGGATTCATTTATGGGAGGATTCTGTCATTTGTGTCCTTTCACAACCATTTGGGAGCTGAGATAAGTCAACATATAAGGTTTTGGCACTGGTGAGGGACAGGATTAGAAAACTCAAGACTAGAATGACCAAAGGCCATTCATTATTCTGTCGTGTCCTGGAATAGGAGAGGAGAATTTGCTGTGGGAATTCTGGCACTGCCTACTTGAGGATGAGTGGAGAAGAAGCTATCAAGGAGGTGAGAGCGAATGAGACAATCCTGGCCTGCAGTCAACGATTGGCAACTCAAAAATCCCAGAACAAAGCTATTTATCAGTCACCATGGCTACCTCTAAAGTAAACTGCATAGTTAAATGTCAGACCAGTTGTTTACACGGAAAAAAAAAGACGCTTTCCTTTTGGTCCAAAGTGAAGGAAGTTCCATCCAGCTTATGTCATCGGTCTAGCAAATACCCCAACTGGCCAAGGGTTGTTGTCTCTTTTGAAATGACTCTTCCCTATTCCTTAAAAAACGAAGCAGAGACAACCCCCCCCTCAAACAAAAAAAAAAACAACAACAACATAAAACAGCCCCTTCTGAGTTTGAACTTCAGGTCTAATTCCAGAGCCAGACATACCAAGCCTGACTAGGTCAACGTCCATCTCATTGCAACCACTCAACTTTCCAACGAGAAGAAATTTGATCGTCAACATTCACCGAGCGATAATGGGAAAGGAGCTTTCTCTGGTTCTGTGTACGGGGCCTAAACAGTGTGATGTGGCTTCACACTGTTTCGCCCCAGAGAACCAGGAAAAACAAAAGGATCTCTTTATGGCTGCAGCCCTGGGGGGAAAAAAAGGAACAGATAACAGATAATCAGAGCTGGAAGGGACCTTAGAGGTCTTCTAGTCCAACCCCCCTGCCCAAGCGGGAGACCCTACACCATTTCTGACAAACAGGGTACAGAACAACTGAGTTGGAAGGGACCTTAGAGGTCTTCTAGTCCAACCTCTAGCTCAAGCAGAAGATGTGATGCCATTCTGGACAAATGGTTGCCCCCATTTCTTGTTAAAAGCCTCCAGTGACAGAGCACTTATTCTTATTGGAAACTTATGATTATTCATGGACTGCAAAACTGATGCAAAGGCTAATATCCAGATACATTTTGCGTCCTTCTCTTCCTCCTCCTCCTTCCTCCATTCTAGCACTCCTTTCCAACAATGTTGCAAGGAAACAACCAAGTTCAAAGAGCACCAAGGACCCATCAGTCCTCCTCCTCCTCCTCTTCCTCCTCCTCCTCTTCTCCACAAAACTCCTTTATAGTCCTGATGAAGGAGGAAGAGGAGAAGAATGAGGAGGATGCAGTAAACGAAGCTAGCGCAAGTGAAAATTGTTTTAAGCGACAGGGAGTTCATTTTTTTTTTGTGACTGCCAAGAGACGGGCCCCGAAGGGCTGGTTTGATCCTTTTGCGATCCACCAGACGTGGGGAACCAGCTGACGTATTCTGTAGGGTTTCAAACCCTGTACCAAGAATTCCGTTCACAAGACCTGAGATGACTTCTTTAAGCGGAATGTTCACTGCTTGTTTTTGCCTCTTTTCCAAACATCAACAAGAATTGCACTTGATGCGCCGATAACAAGCCGCATCGTTTCGGTTCCTGCAGGGATGCCAAGCTGAAATTTAAGTCAAGTGTGCTGCGAGACCGTGTCTTTCGCCCTCCTCGACATTTGAAAAAGCTTCCAGGGGATAAGATCTCATACAGTTTCTGCTCTGGTTTAAATTATGTGAAATGTGAATTATTATTTTTTCAGGGGGGGGGAAGAGCACGATTGAAATATGTGTTCCCAAACAACCGTCTGCTGGCTAAGAGAACTCATCCTGGCCATTTTTGAGACCGAGCCCAGGTGGCTTCCTTCGTCCCAGGCAACCGAATGGAAAAATGTGAACGGGACAAAATAGTTTAAATAAGGACCACATATATGGTCTCCCCTGGCCTTCAAACTTCTGGGGCTCTAAACGACTCCCAAGGTATCTAGCTTCTACCGAGAGTTAGTCTGCAAAACAAAATCTCAGCCATTTATTAATAAAATTATGTTGCTTGCAAAAAAAATTTACCGCTATTCCTAGACTGATTTACGGAGAGCTTGCTAACAAACAGGTTTTCTCCAACATGGCAAAGAAACTGCAAAGGAGGTCAAAGAAACAGTTGCCGCCAGACCTCCCAAAGGCATTGAGTACTTTGAGATACCCCGTTTTCCCGAAAATACAACCTACCCTGAAATTAAGTCCTAGCTTTTTACACGTGCGCCCAATATAAGCCCTACCTCCCCCAAAATAAGCCCTAATTAAGATCCGCCCACTCCAGAGTGCATGTTTAAAATTTAAGCTAAGGTGAGGATGGGGGTGTGTGGAGCTGCCCTACTACTTACCTTTGGAGAGTTGTAGCCAGGCCTCGCACACCCCGACACCTGCCTTGCACTCAGTCAATTTCTTCTACAGCTGGCAAGGTTGGCAAGGCTTTCCTGAAGGCCTCTGGAACTGATAACAAAGCTCTGGATCGATCCAGAGCTCTATTATCGGCTGCAGAAGCCTTCAAGAAAGCCTTGCCGGCCGCAGTAGTAGTAGTTCCTGAAGGCCTCTGACAGTGAAAAGGAGATCAGGAGTGACGCACGCAAGTGAGGTTAGTCAGTGGATGAGACATCCCCCGTAAATAACACCTGGTGTCTTTTTTTTGGTGGAGAAAAAAAAATTAAGACAGGGTCTTATTTTTGGGGGAACATGGTACTTCCAGTCGGATCATATTTAGAGTTTGTTGTCGGGAAAATAGGAAGAGGAAGGCTTGCTGCCTTATTTGTCTAGAAATAAACAAATAAATAAAAACATAAAAAAAAAAAGAATTAGGAAGTCACAGAGCATGGGGGCTTCTTGAAGTAATTACAGTCGGAGTATAGGGGGGTGGAAGCAAAAAACCCAGCATAGCAATGTAAGAATTGCTTCCTAAGATCAGCATTTGCAAAGGAATGCATTCCAAATATTGCCACGCGGTTCCGAGCAACTCATATAAACGGCCTTCTAAATCTCAAAGCATCCCGCGGAATCCTTTCCCGTATATCGAACCAGCTTTTGAAGATAACTCGTTTTCTGTCAATGTGGCAAAACAACAACAACAACCCCGCTGAACCTCCAGAATCGGGGCTACCGTATCGCTTTGCGTGTTTCCGATTTGTTTAGTCTGCTTTAGAGACAGATTTGCACCATATCCATAGCGTTTCACACGCTTCCGAAGGAGAACAAAACCAGGAACTCAGAGCATGGTAATGTTTTGGTTTTGCCGCACGTACAGAAGCAGGATATGGCATGGCTACGCAATTGAAACAGCAATTTGGATAATTTATACAAAGGCTAGAGTAAGAGCACTGGCTGATGAGCAAACCTGCAGAATATTGGGACAGAAGAAAGCTAGTTTTTCCGACCCAGACCTAAAACTGATTCTGGTGTGTGTGTGTGTGAGAGAGAGAGAGTTGTCCGGAGTTTTCAAAAAGTGGTGGTTAAGCTTGCTGGGTTTTCCCCTCTTCTCTTATCCCCTTTTCCTGTTGCGTCATTTTAAAAGATGATAAGCAGAACGTCTGTTTTTCTAACTGTGGATAAGATGATTTGGAAGGTCTTGTTCTTCATCAAAGGATACAATTTAAAACTTATTTGAATCAGGGAACCTGTTTGCTTTCAGAATATATAAATCCATCCATCCCTCTCCCTCCTCCCCCCGCCCCTCTCTCTCACCTGCAATTTTCTTGAGGTCTTGTTCTAAACACCTGTGGAATCCACCCACCCATCTCTATCTATCCATCCATCCACGAGGCCAAGCCAACATCCCACCAGGAAGGGTTTGGTAGAAAGAAACCAGGATGGTGATTGCAAAACACAAAACCTCAAGGAAGGAAGAATATTTGTTTGAGGAAACTGAACATCGGAACAGGGCAAACTTTGGAAATTTACCTGCCAGGTCTTCTTTTGACGAGACCAGCCGTGGGGAACTGTTTCCTGGTTCGATTCTTAGGGATAATCTAGAAAAAAACAAACAGAAAAAGATGGGGTGAAAAGTCAGCAGCTAAGCGGGGACAGATCTGTTCTCTCGCGTTATCCGTTAAAGGTTGCGTTCGTGAATTCTTTGGGTACAATAGATTCTTGCTGAAGTTATGACAGTTTTATCCTGTGAAGCTAAACAGAGTTTTCTCACTATCGCGGAGCTCTTATCTTTTATGAATGTGGCTTTTTACAAGGCCATTTAACAAGCAGAAAGTCACACTGTTCTTGGTCTGGTCAGTTTCAGCATTTTAAATGCACACATCATCAATTTCCAAATCCAAAATGCAGGCAGTCTATTTGTACTTATTAGATTTGTTTGCTGAACTATCTTGCTTCTAAGCGACTGGGTGGCATGCAACATTAAATAGCTCTCTCTTTTCTCTTTCTCTTTCTCTCTTTCTCTCTCTTTCACTCTCTTTCTCTCTCACTCTCTTTCTCACTGTCTCTCACTTTCTCTCTCTTTCTCACTTTCTCTCTCTCACTTTCTCTCTTCTCTTTCTCTCTCTCTCTCCTCTCTTTCTTCTCTTTCTCTCTCTCTTTCTCACTTTCTGTCTCTTTGTCAGTTTCTCTCTTCTCTCTCTCTCTCTCTCACAAACACACACACACACACAGATATTTTTTAACCTTTTCCCAATCTGTTTGAGGCACCCAGCGTAGGGTCTTTATGCTGGCTCACATTAATGTTTTTAATCCACAATCTCAAAGGATAAATTTCTCCCTAACGCCAGTGATTGTTGGTCGATTGCTATACGCAGTCCTCTTTTAACCTCACTTGGTTTTGGAATATTTTCTATAGCTCCAGACTCTATTTATCCTCCAAAATATATGGTGTTTTTTTTTCTTCATGGAAAGATTTTGCAGATTGGCTGTCTGGCCTCTTAATGGGAACACATTCTTGGACCTCTGTTTCAAGGTGCGATCTGAAATTTGAGGAATTTACACACAATTGCCTTTTCCCTTTTTTTAAAAAAAAAATGTTCATAGCACACAATCGCTCATATATTGGCTGGGGTAGAAGCCACAAGAAGCTTTGGATTATGCCAGACGTCCGTTTTGATTTCTGCTGTAACATTTTATGGGGGAGAGACCAACTAACTGGGGGAAAAATGTTCATCTTGTTTGAATTTTGGTTCCACATATTTGATTGCTTCCCATTTTGGCAACTGCGCTGCCAAAGTTTAGATCCGTAAAGAGAAAATCCTACGGAATTTGAAAGCTTTAGGACACATTTCACACCCGAATGGTTTAACTGGCTATTTAAAAATAAATATCCTATGGAGAAAGCTGATTTTTGATTTGGCTTGTCTCACTTGAACTTGGGAGAGCTAGGAAAATAGAATATTGTTCCAGACAGCTGCCTTGACGAAGCAGGATGGCACATCAGCTCCTGGCACATACTTTCTCTGTGATGTTTGCTTTAAATAAAGCACATCACATTTGCTGAGGTTTGGACTGATAAATTCTTATCATTCCTCTCAAGCAGGAAGGAAGGCAAGAGAGAGAAAGAAAAGAGAGAAGAGAGAGAAAGAGGGAGGCAGAAAAGGAACAGAGAGAGAGAGAAAGAAAGAAGAGAGAGAAAAAGAGAGAATGAGAGAGAAGAGGGAAGAGAAAAAGAGACAGAAAAGAGAGAAAGAGAGAGGAAGAAAAGAGAGAGAAGAGAGAAAGAGAGAGAGAAGACGACAAGGAGAGAAAGAAAGAAAAGAGAAAGAGAGAAAAGAGAAAAAGAGACAGAAAAAAGAAAGAAAGAGAGAGAGGGAGAGAGGATGAAGAGATAGAGAGAGGAAAGAGAGAAAGAAAAGAGAGGGAAGAGAGAAGATAGAGAAAAATCAGAGTGTTTTTTTTAAAACACCTCCCATGATTGACTTTCTTTTAGCAATCCCTTTTCAAACTGAATGCTTTTAAACTATAAGAGGAAAAATACACGCTCAAGTAGGGATGTCAAACCAAATAAAAATTACATGGCGTGACTCACACACGTATGAGGAAAACACTCCTTTCAAATGGAATTAATGCTTGACGTGAAGCAGCCTTCCCGGTGGGAAAGGGGCATTTTTATTTTGGCAGCCTGAAATTAATTCCGCAACGTTTCCATGGAGTTTAAGAGCTGCTTGGCAATGTTATCAGCCTGTCATTGATCCTCACATTCTGGTCTTCCTCACTCGTTTTAGGACCACAACGGAACCCAAAATTTCCATGGCTAAGCAAGACAAGTTGTTCAGTTGTCCCATTCGACGAACTTTCTTGACATCGCTGTTAAGCAAGTCACTGCATTTGTTAAGTGAGTTGCAAGGTTGTTAAGTGAATCTGGCTTCCCCATTGACTTTGCTTGCCAGAGTGTCGCAAAAGGGAACCTCGTGACCCCAAGGGAACACGGCGACCGTCATAAATACATTCTTCATCTCTTCTACACACAACTGAGATGACCAGAAAACCTCCTGCTTATTTCAATGTCTAATGGTTAAGGCATTAGGCTAGAAACCTGGAGATGGTGAGTTCTAGTCCCGTCTTAGGCATGCATGAAAGATGGCTGGGTGTATTTGGCGCTAATCACCAGGAGACGGTGAATTCTAGTCCCGCCCTAGGCATGAAAAACAGCTGGGTGACTTTGGGCCAATCACCAGGCGACGGGGTTCTAGTCCCGCCTTAGCAATAAAAGCCAACTAAGTGACTCTGGGCCAATCGCCAGGCGATTATCACCAGCCGATTGTGAGTTCTAGTCCCACCTTAGGCACAAAAAGCCGGCTGGGTGACTTTGGGCCAATCACCAGGCGATGGGGAGTTCTAGTCCCGTCTTAGGCATGAAAGCTGGCTGGGTGACTTTGAGCCAATCACCAGGTGATGGAGAGTTCTAGTCCTGTCTTAGACAAAAAAACCATCTGGGTTATCTTGAAGGCACCAAGAAAGCTATAATTTATAAGAAAAACATGTTTTGGGGGGGAAATAATCATGACTTCTGCTTCTGGGAAACCCGAGACGGAGCTAGACTGCTGAGAAAACGGCCTATAAGGAGGCAGAGAGAAGCCTTGGCCAAAGAGAAGCTGTTAGTTTGGGAAAGGAGACTTGGGAAGAAAGAAAAAAACAACTGGGAATCGGAAGATGAGAGCCATGGAAAGAAAGACGTGGTTGCTCCAAGATCAGCAGGATTGCAAAAAGAAAGAAAAAAAAGCAGAAAAAAAGCAATGCTTACATAGGCAGGACTGGGCGATTGGTTCTGCAGATGTTCCAGGGGCAGTTCAGGTGGAAACAGAGACAGTAGCTCCTCAAGCATTTAGGATATAAGGGGAGCCTTAGAAAGCAGTCAGATTCCTGAAAATAAGGATAAACCACAAAACTCCCTGTGGAAGCTTCGTCTGCATATATATCTCAACAGGGCATTTGTCTGGCACAGCACTGGAGACGAGGAAGAAGCCAAGAAGCAAAAAGATGGAAACCCATCCAGCTCCAGAGCCACGGGTTGCCAACATCCGACTTAACCCATGTGGCAAGGAAAGTCGTAAAACGAAGCAAAGACATTCGCTTAACAAATGTCTCGCTTGGCGGCATAAATTCCGCCCCCGATTCTAGTGGTCCTAAGTTGAGAGCTACCTGTCGTTAAAACAAGACACGTGATCTTCCGTCTTTCTTATTCCTTTCTTCTCCCCTCCCCCCTTTCTTTTTTTGTAAATCTTTCTCGTGTCCTTCCCAAGAGCTGGTATGTACGTCTTTCTATCTTGCTTTAAAAAATAAAAAAAATGAGAGAAATCAGCACATTTAATCATGGATTTTCAGACGAAAAGGAAGCCTGCAAGATGGACCTCTAGGAAAATACATGTAAACGGAGCTCACTGTTGCTAGCAATTGCCTCCATGGGGTTTAAAATGTGTGTGTGTGTGTGTGTGTGTGTGTGTGTGTGTGTGTGAGTGAGAGAGAGAGAGAGAGAGAGAGAGAGAGAGAGAGAGAGAAGAGCAATTACTCATGTTCTGTCTCATTTCCAAAAATTATGTCATGGCCCTAAATATTTAGAGAACCCTTTTTGGTATGCTATGTTCCACGCACAATATCCAAGCTAATGAAGAGAAAGAAAGAAAAACTACTGTATATATAATTTTAACATCGCGCATGAATGTGGAACTCGGTCCAAGAATTAAATTAAACAATGTGGCTTCTGGCATCCATCCGAGAGAGCTCAACACACACCAAAAAGCCCACAGACTCACAATGGTACACATGTCAACTACTGCCTGAAGAAGTTTTCCAAGGCTTACGGAAGCTTCATCACAACAAACCTGCAAAATTGACAATGGGTTAAGAGATCCCTCCCGCCACCCGCCATCACATGGCAAGCCAACACAACCGCTGTTTCAACTGGCACGGCAAGGCAAGGCCTTACAGAAAAGTTGTGCCAAACTTCTGGCTTTAAAAGATAGACCGACAATCTCAAACAAACTAACAAACAAATGAGAAGTCAGATTAGTAAAAAAAAAAAATGAACTAGAAAAATGAAAAGTATGCCTCAAGAAGGAGAACAGGAGACAAGAAGAGAAAGCAAAACGAATGCTATCTATTTTGCATCTCATAGATAAGTATTATCTCTGTGTGTGTGTGTGTGTGTGAGTGTGTCTGCCTGTTTCTCAATCAATCATCTCTCTCTCCTTCCTCTATGTATCTATCATCCAACTATCATCTATCTCTCTATCATATCTCTTTCTCTCTATTCTTTCTATTTTCTTTCTCTATATCTATCTATCTCTATCCACCTCTCTCTATCTATCTATCTATCTATCTATCTATCTATCTATCTATCTATCTATCTATCTATCTATCTATCTATCTACCTACCTACATATCCATCCATCCACCATCTATATTATCTATCATCTACCTACCTACATATCTATCTATCATCTATGTTATCTATCTACCTACCTACCTACCACCTACCTACCTACCTATCATCTATATTATCTACCTACCTACGTATCATCTGTATTATCTACCTACCTATCATCTGTATTATCTATCTATCTACCTACCTACCTACCTACCTACCCACCCACCCACCTACCTACCTATTATCTATATTATCTACCTACCTACCTACCCATCCATCCATCCATCCATCCATCCATCCATCATCTATCTATTATTTATATTATCCATCATCTACCTACTTACATATCAATCATCTATATTATCTACCAGCTACCCACCTACCTACCTACCTATCTCATTTGCCACCCAGCTCCTGGTTCAAGGCCACTCTGAGCAGCTTACAGCAAGTGTAAGGACAGAGATATCTGTGTGTTTATGGAAGGTGTCCTGTGCAAGAACGCAACAATGCTTTACAGATGGTCCTTGAGTTATGACTGGTTGCTCAGCCACTCTAAGTCGAGGGGTGTCTGTAGTCCACCGGATGTGCGAACAGGGCCTTCATTTGTTAAATACAGCGTGTCATTTGGACCAATAATCCAGACCGGGCTCCAAGTGATTTTAAATCTCTCAATGTCTGCAATCTGGCTTTTGGGAATATAAAACCCCAGATTCCTTTAACCCAGCAATCTATACAACAGATGGGGGGGAAGGAAACAAGAATTCACTCACGGTTCAGACACACGCACTTCCTGCCACACGCTGGTTCAACCCCCCATTTTAAAGCCTCAGTTTAAAGGCTCAGTTTTCTAAGACGAAAGCAAGATACCTTGCACGAGATTCTGGAATCAAAAGCCTCATTGTTGAAGGCCTGGGTTTAATCTGATGCCAAAAGAAAAACCTCCCCCAAAACAAACCCCAAACTTATTCTGAAGAATCACGTAACTCATCAGGAACTCCACTAAGACTCCAAGGTCCCTCTCACAGTCACTGCTATTAATTCTGGTTTCACCCAGTATTTTATTTAAGTCTTAAATGCACAAAATAATAAACAACTTTTTGGTATGTTATCTTTTTTTAGGTAATTAGGGCAAAGAAACGACATTGAGTTGGCTACACCCACCCAGTCACATGACCACCCAGCCAGTCATTAGGGGAGAGAGCCCCTTGCTAAAAAGCCCACCCTGTCTATATCTATAGAGATCCACCTACACACACACACATCCATCCATATCTATCTACCTATCTTTTAATTGTCTTGCAAGGGAAAGCATTTTTAAGTGTTTTCCCCCTACCCTCCAAGTAGATGGCTCGACTATATTCCCCACCACCCCCGCCCGTGGAGCCAGTGGAAGTGAAGCAATTTTTGTTACTTACTTGTAGTTGTCGTCTTCCACAAATTTTTGAAGCTCTTCAATATACCGGACGGACTTCAAGTATTTTTGCACGTGGGGTAACATTAGAAGGTGATCTGCAGGGGCCAAAAATTTTTTAAAAAAAAAAGTTTTTCAATCTCAAAACTGTTATGAAGAAAATGAGTTTTTGGCAGCAACAGGATGAAGCTTCTGCCCTCGCCCCCCCACATCTATTCTGAATGACAGCCCAAAATTCTCCATCAAGAGTAAGAATTTCACTGACCAGCATACAGTAAATGTAGTCCTTGACTTAAGACTACAACTACCCAGATATGCTGACTCCGTAAACTGCTTTGAGAGGGCTGTAAAGTCTATTTCTATATTTCTATTCTATTCTACTCTATTCTAGTCTTCCATTCCTAATTCTAATTCTGTTCTACTGTACTCTATCCTGCCCTGTTTTACTCTACTCTACTGCCACGGTGGCACAGTGGTTAGAATGCAGTACTGCAGGCTAATTCTGCCAACTGCAAGCAGTTCGAGCCTGACTGGTTCAAGGTTGACTCAGCCTTCCATCCTTCTGAGAGCGGTAAAACCAGGACCCAGATTGTTGGGGGCCTGAGGATGACTCTGTAAACCACTTAGAGGGGGCTGTAAAAGCACTGTTGCAATTAAGTGGAAATTCAAACACCTCAATTTGGGAAAGTAAAAATAACTCACAGCTTAGGTGAGCGTATAACAAGGGGGGGAATGATCAAGGGTCTCCTAAAATCAGAACAGAAGCTAAACCAAAGGGCTGCACAACTGATGGAGCGGATAAAGTTACAACCTAGTTTATATAGTCGATCAAGTTATAACCTACTTAATGTAGTTGATAAAGTTTTAACCAATATCTGCAATGGAATTTATCCATACATTGAGAAGGAAAACATATTCCCTTCACCACTGACCCACATACACACATCTGCAAAGCCTAGTCACCGAGACAATAAAATCTAATTGTCTAGAACTAATAATATGTACAAGATGGTGGAAACCAAATAACTTAGCAGCCCAGAAGTTTAAACCTCAAGGGCAGCTTTCACAGAAGGGAGACATCTGATACTAATTTACTGAGCTGGTTAACACGGATGAGGAAGCAAATTGACCAACCGTAGCTACAAGAGACTTGCAAATCAGCAATTATTCGGAGAATGTTGTTCATTTGATTGGACCTTTGTTCGTTCTCCATGATGCTGCCGGAAGCTGGATAGGCTGAGTCAATGTAGATTAAGTCCAAGAGATAAATCCCTAAAATTAAAGAAAAAGATTAGATGGCATTTAGTCGACGTAGTTGCCACTGACTTAACAGAATAGCAGAGTTGGAAGAGACCTTGCTCAGGCAGGAAATCCTACACTACTTCAGACAAATGGTTGTCCAAACTCTTCTTTAAAACCTCCAGTGATGAAGCAGCCACAACTTCTGGAGGAAAGTTTGTTCTATGATGAATTATTCTCACTATCAGTGAAGTTTCTCCTTAGTTCTAAGTTGCTTCTCTCCTTGATCAGTTTCCACCCGATCCTTCTTCTCCTGCCCTCTGGTGCATTGGAGAATAGCTTGACCCTCTCTTCTTGCGGGCAGCCCCTCAACTATTGGAAGACTGCCATCACGTCATCTCCTAAGTCCTTTTTGCCCCCCATCAAACTAGACTAGGGAATCCTCCTCCTCGTGTTTTAACCTCCAGCCTTTGTTCCCTTCATTATGAACTTCATAGAGTTGATAAAGTTTGGAACTAACATCATAGAAACATCACATATAGTCCATCGGATTACAACGTATGTCCTAAAAAACTGCTGTCAGGCCAGGGTGTGTTAAACATTTGTCTCTCAACCTACATTGTTCCCAGTGAAACATAATCTGAGCTTGAACCATTTAGGAATGAAAGAACTAGTATCCAATTCTAGAGGCAGCAGCTGTTGTTGAAAAGGAAGGTTGCAGAAGGTGCAAAAAAAAACCCAGACAGATTGAAACTACAGCTGCTAAAACGGCTCACGCTGACGCTCTTGCTATTTGGTATTATTAGGAACATCCTGGAAACCTCCGCAGATTCACAAAACCTCAAATTCTCCCTCTCCTCCCCTCTTCCCCTCCCCTATTCTCTCCTCCCCTCCTCGTTGACGGGGAAATAAACGTTTTGATAGGAATAGATGATCTTTTTTTTTTCAACCATGAATATATTTCTGCCCAACTTGAAAAATAATTTCTATTGCGCAAGGAACAACCTGCAACTTATTTTAAAAGCCACAATTTCTGTCTTAAAAGTTTCCATCTAGAGAGAACGCCCTTATGGCATTTTTTTCCCCCATTTCAACTCTTTGCCTCGGAAAGGACCCACTCCCATTTAAGCAAAGGATGGGTTATCGAAGGGACTCCTGTGTGGTTTTATCGCATCGAACTCTCTCGATCAAAGCAAAGACCAAAGTGAACAAAAAGAGCAGCCATATGGTAGCTGTCATCTTTTACGGGGACAGAAATGTCAAAATATTGAACAAAACACCTCTTAAGTCTGCCAAGAAGCCAGCCAACCAACACAGACACAAAACACTGAATAATAGAATTGGAAGGGGCCTTGGAGGTCTTCTAGTCCAACCCCTGATCAAGCAGGAGACCCTATACAATATAGAGTGTCAAGACCAGAGCAAAATAAGACAAATGTGTGAGAACCATTCATATTTAATGCTAGGATGTTTTTTTTTAATGCACCTGGAGAAGAAAATACAGGTAGTCCCTTGACTTAAGACCACAATGGAGCCCAAAATTTCTGCTGCCAAACGAGAGTTGTTCAGTGAGTTTTTCCTCCAAGGTCATGTGAGTTTTGATCGCGTGACCACGGGCAGGCTGCCCTGGTTGTAAGAGCGAGAAATGGTCGTATAAGTCACCTCTTTCAGTGCCGTTCTAACTTTGAACGGTGGCTTAAATGAACTGTTGTACGTTGAGGACTAATTGTCACACATCGCTTTGGAAAATATCTGGCTTATAACCGAGTGCTTGGAATTAAAGCCAAAATAAAAAGCCTATAAAATCCATTTTGAGATGAACATGATTTCCTACCAACAAAAATGTGTGGACAGAGTGATGTTTAACACAAGTGATGTTTAACACAACCAGTGATGTTTAACAGAACCAGTTTTGGTTCTATATTTATAGCCTCAAAGGAGGTAAAAATCTCAAGTCGCAAATAAAGCCCATTATTTAGCTAATGAACACCCATTTTGTTTTCTTCCTCTGCTTGAACCCTGTTGTGCCTTTATCACCATGATTTTAATTCTTCGGCAAGTTTCTCTATTTAGTTTTCCCCTCTACTCTCCATCTGCTTGTGCATCAGTAAGATTGTCTCTCACTCCAAAGCTCCTCTTGCCCTGAGAAAATCTTCCGTACTCTTGAGTGGTTGGTTTTTATTATTTTTATTATTATTCTTATTATTATTCTTTTCCCTTGGTTGGGCACTGGGCTCCTGCCAAACTGGAATGGTGCCTTCTTCGTACAAAGGGATGAAAGGAGCAGCTCTTTCGGAACCTGGCTGGCATCCCTTCTTTTTAAGCCGTTCATAATTAATGCCTGTGTTCTCTCGAACCGAGTGGGTGGGTGCCACACAATGGCATCGCTTGGGAATGCAGCGGGCAAAAAAAAAACCATACAAAGGGAAAAGGGAAGGAGAAGGAACACCCACATTTTCACCCCCCCCTCACCCTCAAACTTATCGCTAAAGGTGCAAGAATAATGGAGTAACAAGAGTTGGAAGGGACCTTGGAGGTCTTCTAGTCCAACCCCCTGCTTAGGCAGGAAACCCTACACCATTTCAGACAAGTGGCTGTCCAGTCTCTTCTTAAAAGCATCCACAACTTCTGGAAGCAATTTGTTCCACTGGTTGATTGTTCCCACTGATAGGAAATATCTCCTTCGTTTGTTCTAGGTTGCTTCTCTCTTTGATGAGTTCCCACCCATTGCTGCTTCTCCCGCCTTCAGGTGCTTTGGAAAGTAGTTTGACTCTCTCTCTCTTCCTTGGCTGCAAGATGGAGAGTGAGGTTGCAATAGTTTGGCTGTAGAGAGAAACGGCCTCTTGGCTCTTGATTCTGCAGTATGTCTGGAAACGGTGGGTGCGCTTTTTGCCCAGCCAAATCCGGAAAAAAAAAGCAGCTAAACATTTCTTTAGATACTCCTCCGTACACACATGCATTTCTTATTACTGCTGTTAAATGATCTTGTGGCTTTGATAGGAAACGCCCAGGTTTACTTAACTCTTGTGGTTTACCGGCTGATCTTGACCGAATCCCCCTTTTTTTCCACATGCCCGCACATTTTTGCAGCCCACATCACTGTTCTGTTTAACAGGGGGGTTGGTGGTCCTTTCCACTGGCAGCGATTCCAGACTGAAACCACACTGATGCCGAAACACTGAGAAGCTTTCATTAGCCTCCCCAAACTGAACCCATTCACTCCCGTTCCTCTCCAGAGCAAATGCTGACTTGGTATCTCCACTCACTGCCTTAATCTGAGGTAGAATAGAATAGAATAACAGAGTTGGAAGGGGACCTTGGAGGTCTTCTAGTCCAACCCCCTGCCTAGGCAGGAAGCCTTACACCACTTCAGACAAATGGTTATCCAACATCTTTTTAAGAACTTCCAGTGTTGGAGCATTCACAACTTCTGGTGGCAAGCTGTTCCACTGATTAATTGTTCTAACTATCAGGAAATTCCTCCTTGGTTCTAAGTTGCTACTCTCCCTGATTAGTTTCCATCCATTTATTGCTTCTTGTCCTGCCTTCTGGTGCTTTGGAGAATAGGTTTCGAGTCTTAACACGGTTAACACGTCAATAGATGGAAACGGCTAAAAGCGGGCGATACAATTTGAAGCTCTCAACAAGACAGGCCAGATTTTCTTTTTAAAAAACCCCCCAAACTAAGATATATAATTCAGGAAGATTCTGGGTCTGGTTTCCAGAAGACAGCAGTGTTCAATACTGGCAACAAGAGATTGGAATGCCATTTATCAGAAATGGCGTAGTTAAGAGTCTTCTGCTTGGGCAAGGGGTTGGATTAGATGACCTTACAAGGTCCCTTCCAAGTCTGTGAATCTAATCTAATCTAATTTTGAGGGGCTGCCACAGAGAAGAGGAGAGGGGAAGAGAAGAAGCAACAGATGGAAAGCACTCAAGGAGAGAAGCAACCCAGAACGGAGGAGGAATTTCCTGATAATTCATCAGTGGAACAACTTGCGTCAAGAAGTTGTGGGTGCTCCAACACTGGAGGTTTTTAAGAAGAGACTGGACAGTCATTTGGATAGTCTGAAGTGTTACAGGGTTTCCTGCTTGGGCAGTGGGGGGGGGGTTGGACTAGAAGACCTTCAGGGTCCCTTCCAACTCTGTGATTCTGCTAACTTTCCAGGCTTTGCCCCAAGAATATCTGTCCTGCGGTGGGGAATTGATTAAACCGAGCGTGTTTATTCTGCAGAAAGAGGAAGTTTTGACAAGGAGCCCATGCTGTATCGACTCCACATTCCCTCGAAAAGACAGAATTGCTTGACGTGGAGCGTTGGACCGGGGGGCAAAGAAAGCGTGCCAAGCCTGATTCCTAAACTCCTGGCTCTTAAATATGCTACTGTGTGGAAAAGAGGGCAAGATTTGGAGGGGGAGAGGGAGGTGAGGAGAGAGAACTCCCAGACAAAGAAGAAGAAGAAGAAGAAGAAGAAGAAGAAGAAGAAGAAGAAGAAGAAGAAGAAGAAGAAGAAGAAGAAGAAGAAGAAGAAGAAGAAGAAGAAGAAGAAGAAGAAGAAGAAGAGAGGAGGAGGAGGAGGAGGAGGAGAGGAGGAGGAAGGAGGAGGAGGAGGAGGAGGAGGAGGAGGAGGAGGAGGAGGAGAGGAGAGGAGGAGGAGGAAGAAGAAGAAGAAGAAGAAGAAGAAGAAGAAGAAGAAGAAGAAGAAGAAGAAGAAGAAGGGAGGAGGAGGAGGAGGAGGAGGAGGAGGAAGAAGAAGAAGAAGAAGAAGAAGAAGAAGAAGAAGAAGAAGAAGAAGAAGAAGAAGAAGAAGAAGAAGAAGAAGAAGAAGAGGAGGAGGAGGAGGAGGAGGAGGAGGAGGAGGAGAGGAGGAGGAGGAGGAGGAGAGGAGGAGGAGGAGGAGGAGAGGAGGAAGAGGAAGAGGAAGAAGAATCATTTCTCAAATCGCCGACTGAGCCATCCGTCCACAACCCCGACCCCCCCCAAAAAAAGTGCCCAGCACCAACAGTTTGGAAAATCAGAAGCGCCACTTTCAAAAGGTTAGCGAAGAGTCAAGAACACGAAGCCACGAAATCTGTGGTCTCCCCTGGGCTGCAGAAATTGAGAGGGGGGGGGGGCTCCGTGCATCAGAGGAAAGGAAAAATTTGGGGGTGGGGGGAGGAGAGAAAATCTTTCCTGCGGAGGAGAATCAACAGCTTGATTAATCTTAGTAGGATTTTGGTGGCGGGTATTTTGAGGGGCAAATTAATGGGGGGCGGAGGGGGCAGTTTTGCCAAAGCTGACAAGAATCTTGTGATGTGGGATCCACAAGGCCACCCTGGCAGTCAGAGGAATGGAATCAGTCCGCAAAGCTTGAATAAATAAAGTGAGGTGTGTCGTCCCCCCCCATTTAATCTACTGCCACCCAGCTGGAAAAGAGTAAAGAGAAACAACTACATAGGTACTCTAAAAGAAAGAAACCAAATTCTAAAGTCTTAAATGTAATAGATAATAGATGGATAGATGATAGATAAGATAGAATAGAATTCTTTATTGGCCAAGTATGATTGGGCACACAGGTGATAGACGATAGAAAAATAAATAGATAGATGTGGTAGATGATAAATGATAGATAGATGGATGGATGGATGGATGGATGGATGGATGGATGATTGATAGACAGATAGATAGAAAGATAGATGATAGGTAAGTAGGTAAGTAGATGGACAGACAGATGATAGACAATAGATAGAAAGATAAATAGATAGATGGTAGGTAGGTAGGTAGATAGGTAGATAGATGGATAGATATATACATAGACAGGTGATTGATAGACAAACAGACAGACAGATAGATGGATACAGTAGATAGATAAAGATGATAGAAGATTAATTACTTAATAATTAATCAGTGGAACAACTTGCCCCCAGAAGTTGTGGATAAAAAACTGGAGGTTTTTACGAAGAGACTGGACAGCCACTTGTATAGGGTCTCCTGCTTCAAAACAGGGTTGGACTATAGGACCTCCAGGGTCTCTTCCAAATCTGTTATTCTGAATGGTAGAAGTAAAATATGAGGTGGGATGGGATGGGATGGAAAAGAATAGAATACATTGGAATGGAATGGATTGGAACAGAACCGTTTTTATTGGCCAAAGGTGATTGAACACACAAGGAATTTGTCTCCGGTGCATAAGTGTACGTGCAAAGCAACAGAGTAATATTAATCATAACAAAGATACCAATAAGAGGGGGTCGTAGTATATCACGGGGTTATATTGGCAGTCATATCTGAAACCATATGCATGTCAGGAAGGGATTCGAAGGGCGCCATTTCGATCTTCCAGTGACCAGATAAGAAAGTGTTTCCCTTGGATCCATTCACTACTACCCAAGTGGCCAACATCCGCGTTTATAAACCACCCAATTTAACACAACCAGGACGTTTTGAATGGGGGTGCCTCAAAGATCTGCTCTTGGTAACCTCAATATCCCTTCCAATGGTTGCGTATCTCCAACGGCTCATAGGGCCTAGATTACCACTGTTTTAAAAAAGGAGAGAAAAAAAAACTACATTTTTTTTTCCACCCCACCCTTAAAGACTCCCATCAGCCTTAAGCAACATTCACCCGCGGAGCAAATTCATTTTATTTATTTTTTTCTACCCCAAAAAAGGGTTGGGAAAACGAATACGCTCCTTAGTCACTACTATAATCCCCGCGTACTTGCAATTAGACAATGCCCAAAGAATGCTCTGTGTAAACAGACAGCCGAAAGTAGTTTTCGTAAGTTTCAACTGCCCACCTCGTTGACTTATGTTTACCTCATTTGTTTAAGATGGGATTCTTGCTCCAAAACAGCTGCAGGAAATTCAGAAAAGCCAAAGTCATTTCCAGGGCAATAATTATGCTTGAAAGGACATTTTGTATGGGGGTGGGTGGGTGGGGTGGAGATAAACGGCATATATGTCTTTCTGGATCCATCATTTCATCACGGAGAGAACAAAAGGAGGACAGTAACAACATTGAATGGGCTGGTGTAAGAGCCATTCTAATTCAAGGATATTTTAATTCTAAGACTAATTCAAGGTTTAGGATTAGAAATTTAAGTCTCAGAAATCAGACCTAAAATGTTCAGTCTAATTCAAATAAACAATTCATTCATTATCATCGTCATCATTAGTCCTTGAGTTCATTCAGTGACCGAAGTTCTCACGACACTAAAAAGGGGACTTATGACCGTTTCTCACACTGACGACCGTTGCAGCCTCCCCGTGGACACGCAATCAAAATTCAGAGGCTTGGCAACTGACTTGTACTCATGACAGTTGCCGGGTCCCAGGGTCACTGCTGACAACTCAAAGTCAGTAAGGGAAGCCAGATTCACTTAAGAACCGTGTTCCTAACTGAACAACTGCAACAAGAAAGGTCGTAAAATGAGGGGAATGTTTCACTTAACGAATGTTTCACTTCGCAACAAAAATCTGGGGGCTCGGTTGTGATCGGGAGCCAAGGACTTACCAGTCACTTGTTTTTAACTTGATTCCCTAATCACATTTCTTTGTCAGATCTTCCAAATGGAAGGTCGTATCTACTAACCCCAGCATACACCTCCCTATATATATCCTAGCTAATTGTTACCTCTGAAATAGCATCCAACATATTGGGAAGAGCAAAACTCCAATGGTTTTCACCAAAACTCCAATGGGCTTCATCTGTTTTTGTTTAAATATATATATATATACGTATGTATATGGGTGCTATTTTCCAGCTCAGTTCTTTTAACAACTGGTTGCATCTGGACCGGTGACTGAGTCTGTTTCCAATTTTGATAAAATATAATATTTGTAGCTCAGGGTTGAACTGTGTGGGGTACTTGGTGCTCTCTGAGCTTGTGGGTGGTTTTTTCTTAAAAGACATTTCATGACCCAACTAGGTAACATCATCAGTGCTAGAAGAGAGTGGGGTTCTTGCATTTCCTTCTAAGCATGGGATGATGTTACCTAGTTGGGTCATGAAACGTCTATGCGAAAACAGCCAAGCACAGAGAGTACCAAGGACCCCAGAGTCCTCCTCCTCCTCCTCCTCCTCTTTCTCCTCCTCCTCCTTTCTCCCACCCCAAACTGGGACTTTTAAACAGGAAAGCTGTTTGACACATTGCGTAAAACGGTTGCGTGACATCCGCTCTGGCAGGTATGTCTGAAGTGGCAACCAAAACATTATTGGACTTGCAACAAAGTTGACTGCAACAACTGAAAAAATATCCTTATCTATCTATCTATCTCTATCTATCTATCCTATCTATCTATCTATCTATCTATTATCTATCTATCTATCTATCTATCTATCTATCTATCTATCTATCTATCTATCTACCTACCTACCTACCTACCTATCATCTACTTATCTTCCATATATACCTTCAAATTTAATCAGGAAGTGGAATATTTTGCAATCCTTCTAGGAAACAGCCCCCACCTTCGATGCCAAGTGCCCAAGAGTGACCCCTTTCTCTTTCACCGCCCCCCACAACAGACTTTGGAAAGGCAGGCCCCTTTTTTAAAAAAGCCTTATATAAACCACCACCCCCTGCAGAATTGCTGCTTCCTGCCTTGAACAGAGGAGGAGGAGGAGGAGGAGGAGGAGGAGGAGGAGGAGGAGGAGGAAAAAAAAAACACCACATTTCTACCCAAACGCTCCTGCCTTAAGTCATCTCTAGTTTCTCAGCCCTGACGAAGCCCAGGGAGTGAAGGGCGTCTCTACGACACGGTTTTGATTTCCCTGAGCTGTGACCTCACTGGGCAAAGAAAGAAAAGGAAAAAAAAAAGAGGTTTCCAGAGCCAGCCCCTCTGGGAGGAGGCCCTGGGGGTCTCTCTTGTGTGGCTCCTTGACTTGATGGGAGGAGGGTGGGTGGGTGTAAACGTCGGTTACCCAACCAGAATGCTCACCGCATGCTCGCTTGTCATCCCTTCCCTCCTCCGGTGTGGACATCCTACCCACCACAAAGGAGCCGAACACCGTCAGGCTGGAGAAGTTTATCCTGAAATGATGGATCGAGAGCTTTAAGCACTCCGACCCAGAAGAGCTTGCAAAAAAAAAAAAAAGGCAAAAGCAAACAAAAACCCAACGGCCAACAGCTGCAGCCTATTGTTCCAAAGCTCCTACCGAGCATGGGAGCCAAACGGATGGACCGGGCGACCAGATTCAAAGGACACGGATTTCCACATTAAGGAAGTCAGCAAACCCTGGGCAGCCCTTTTTCTTGTTGCTCCACTTTGCAACGCGCGCGTCAGGACTTACTTCTTCCTTCCGTAGAAGCTGGGCTCCCTGTCTGGCTATGCTTATTTGGCATCGGTGATGTCCTTATTCCTAGGGATGAACCTAGCCACGGATTCTTGATTTAAAAGGAAAGATAAAAGCCAACAACAACAACAACAACAACAACAAATAAAATAAAAATGCAAGCTTGAAGCTGGAAGAACAAAACCCCCAGGGAAAAAGAAGGGTAAGGAAGACACGAAGGATATTTGCAATTTAACAGGATAGTCGGCTGTACAACATTTTGCAGAACAAAAACAAAAAAAACCCCAAAAGACCGATAGCTTTGGAAAACCAAGCCTGTTTTTTTTCCGGTAAGTTTTTCTTCGGGTCATCAGCTGTTACTGGAGGCTGAGGTGGGATTTTTAGCAACATAAATCCAGGGGAAGTTTTCAAACGTTAAAAGATTTTCTCTGTGATTTGCTATAAAAACTGTTTATAAACTTTAGCCTAAGATATTGAAATGCCAAAGTTCTGAATCACTGCATCTGTGAAATGAGTTTGGCTGCTTGGAAACGCAAGCCTCAGATACCGAAAAACTCTAAAATTCTCATTGACGCGATGTATAAAAATGAGTATTGCTTTCCTAATAACTTTACAACGTGTGTTTCTTCTTTGAAAGGACTATTGTATTACAGTCCAGGAAATATTTTTTTTTTTCACTTTCCTCTGACACACTAATCGGATTCAAAGCTGCTTTAAGTAAACCTTTAACAACCATCACAGTGTTTGTCTGCATGGGGTGTGTGGAATGGCTTTTAAATATATATATATATATATATATATATATATATATATATATATATATATATATATATATATATATATGTATATGTATATGTATATGTATATGTATATATGTATGTATGTATGTATGTATGTATGTATGTATGTATGTATGTATCTCAACTAAGCAGAGTGGAATATTTGGAAATAATTGATGGGACGGTATTAACACTTGACGGCAAGCGTGAAGCTTAAGTATGACTGAAAGAGGGTCGCAAAGCTCTTTAAACACATGGAGGAGAAAGGAGGAAAAAACTTTTAAGAGCCTTTGGCTTAAGGGAAAACAAAACGAGGCCACTGTTTTAAGGGGAACAAGAGCAAATCTTATAGTCCAGGTCGAATTTCCAGAAAAAAATGTTTTAAATAATGACTGCCCCCCCCCCGGGGAATTCGACCTAGAAACAAAAGACAGCTCAAAAAAGAGCAGAGATGGAAAGTTTAAGAAAGATCTGAAAGTCACTTAGGAAAAGTTCAAAACAAAGCAACCCAAAAAAATTTTTTTTTGCAAAATTAAAGGCTGACTGATATCTGTAGCTCTCTTCTTCTAATTCAGCCCAAAATTTGTCGCTAAGTGAGACCTTTGTTAAGTGAGCTCTGCCCCGCTTAAGACCTTCCTTGCCACCGTTGTTAAGTGGATCGCTGCAGTTCTTCAGTTAGGTCCTTAAGTGAACCTGGCTTCCTCCCCCACTTGACTTTGCTGGTTAGAAGGTCGTAAGAGGGGATCACACCACTCCGGGGACACTGGATTTGGATCACGTGACCACCGGGGGAGGCTGCAACGGTCGCAAGGGAGAAAAACGGGCGTAAGTCCCTTTTTTCAATGCCATTGTAACTTTGAATGGTCACTAAATGAACTGTTGTAAGTTGTGTTTATTTATTTATATCACATCTTTATCACTTCCCTACCTAGCAGCTTCCTACTCCTGTTGTCCTCGCAATAACAACCCTGTGAGGCTCAGAGGAAGGTGGCCCAAAGTCACCTAGTCAGTTTTCCTGCCTAAGGCGAGACTAGAACTCACCACCTCCTGGGGGTTGGCCCCCAGGAGGGTTTCGTGGCTAAGGCAGGACTTGAACTCACGGTCTTCTGCTTTCTAGCCCTGTGCCTTATCCACGAGACCAAACGGTTCCTTACGTCAGAAATGGGAAGACTGGGAATTCTGGTTCCCACCTTAGCACGAAAGCCAGCTGGGTGACTTTGGGCCAATCACCAGGAGACGGTGAGTTCTAGTCCCAGCTTGGGCATGAAAGCCAGCTGGGTGGGATAAATTTGCCTCTAGAAGTTGTAGGTGCTCCATCACTGGGGTTTTTTGAAGAAGAAACCGGACAGCCATTTGTCCAGAACGGTGTAGAGTTTCCTGCTTGAGCAGGGGGCTGGACTAGATGACCTCCGAGGCCCCCTTCCAGCTCTGTTGTCCTGAATGCGTTTTAAATAAGAGAGAGCCGAAGCATAATGAGAACTGTTAAAGAGAGCAAGAGGGGTCCAGGGCTACAGAGATGGAATCTGATCGGAAGGAATTGGCCGAAGTCCTGAGACTCAACCGTGTGGGCTCTCAGTGTGTGGTTGTGTTGTGAGTTGTGGTGCTTGAGCATCCAACAATATACAGTCCTCGTCTCACGCTGCTTAGCTGTGTGCTTTATCTTCCTGGATGCAAACGTCAGTCCTCTTTGTGGGATATATTTTCCTGTAGCCTTTCCCCCCTTCCTTTTTGTGTGTGTGTGTGTGTGAGAGAGAGAGAGAGAGAGAGAGAGAGAGAGAGACAGAGAGAGAGACAGAGAGAGAGAGAGAGAAAGAAAGAAAGAAAGAAAGAAAGAAAGAAAGAAAGAAAGAAAGAAAGAAAGAAAGAAAGAAAGAAAGAAAGAAAGAAAGAAAGAAAGAGAGAGAGAGAGAGAGAGAGAGAGAGAGAGAGAGAGAGAGAGAGAGAGAGAGAGAAAGAAAGAAAGAAAGAAAGAAAGAAAGAAAGAAAGAAAGAAAGAAAGAAAGAAAGAAAGAAAGAAAGAAAGAAAGAGAAAGAAAGAAAGAAAGAAAGAAAGAAAGAAAGAAAGAAAGAAAGAAAGAAAGAAAGAAAGAAAGAAAGAAAGAAAGAAAGAAAGAGAGAGAGAGAGAGAGAGAGAGAGAGAGAAAGAAAGAAAGAAAGAAAGAAAGAAAGAAAGAAAGAAAGAAAGAAAGAAAGAAAGAAAGAAAGAATTGAATCAAGCTCAGAATGGACTCCGCTCTCTCTCTGAAGCCAAGTATAATATGGGGAGGACTTCAAATTCCATTTGCAAGGATCCCCCCTCCCTCCCTTGGGGCAGCAGAGGCTGTGATTTCTTCGCTTCCTTTTCCTGTTGATACACTTCTTAACTGGCTGGAGGAAGCTTTGATGCGAGGCTATTCTGTTCCATCATCTCGCACATTCTCCAGAGTTTTGGGGGAGACCTGGCTTCCGGCTTTTAACCACAAAGTGCCGTTAGGTCTTATATTCGGTGGGAATCTGAGAAGGTCCATGTGGGCGGCCCTCAAAGCTTGACTCCAAATGGGGTTATAATCAGGGGTGGGATTCAAATAATGTTAACAACTGGTTCTGTGGGCGTGGCCAGGTGGGCACGGCCATGTGACTGGGTGGGCGTGGCTCCTTTTTTTTTTTGCAGCAACCCCCCCCCCCATATTTTATTTTTGCCTTCTGGGCCTTAGGGAAGCCTCCTGGGTGAGCGCAGCTGATCATCGGAACAGCTGATCGTTGGGAAAAAGAAAGAAATACCTTAAGGAGTAGCTGGGCAGGGGAGAACGCAGTCAGCGATGTCGGGCATGCGTGATAGAGGACTGACTGGGTGGAGAGGGGAGGGACCAGCCAGGGGCACGATTTGGCGGTTCTCCAAACTGCGCAGAATCGTAACAACCAGTTCTATGGAACCGGTCCAAACCGGTAGAATCCCACCCCAGATTATAATGCACTTCTAAGCATCTCCAACAGTGTTTTTCCAAACCGGGAAATCTTAACGCTGCCTGGACTTCCACTCCCAGAACTCCCCAGCTAGCTAGTCCAAGGCAGGCTTAATGTCGCCACTAAACGAACCACAGCCCTGTTAAACCCTACTCAATAAAGTGGTTTCCCAGTTGCGGAAGGTACAGTCAGGCCAAATTTAGAAACGAATTCTTCTTGTTCAACAAAGGAACAAGTGTTTCTGGGTCTTTTAAATTCTGCCATGGTTTAGAGCAATTAATTCCACACTTAGAGGCATTCGCTAAAGATCAACCAATATTAACACATGCCGTGCTGTTTTGCTGGCTCTGCGTGCTACCGGATATTCATCCCAAAGGTGCATTTTTCAAGGGGCAACTGGACTCCCTTCCCTGAAGACGTTTCACTTCTCATCCAAGAAGCTTCTTCAGCTCTGACTGGATGGAGGGGAAGGAAGGGATTTATCTTCCCGGCAGACAAGCTGGTCATTTGCATCCTTTAAGAATGGCTTTGTGGGCCCTTGGAGGTTTGTCTGTGTCCTTACTTTGCACCACTCAGGGGGCCCTGAGGACCCAGATAAACCTCCAAGTGGCCTCAACGATGCTATAAAAAGAATGTAAATGACCAGCTGTCTGCAAGGAGTATAAATCCCTCCATTCCCCAGCATCCAGTCAGAGCTGAAGAAGCTTTTCGGATGAGAAGTGAAACAGCTTCAGAGAAAAACCAGAAACTCCAGTTGCCGCTTGAAAAAGCATCTTTGGGATGACCTGGATGACTGAGTATCTCCACAGACATTTACTGTGGACAAGAGCCACGGTGGTGGAGTGTTAGGGTGCAGTACTGCAGGGCTGCTTCTGCTGACTGCCGCTACCTGCAATTTGGCAGTTCAAATCCCACCAGGCTCAAGGTTGACTCAGCCTTCCCTCCTTCTGAGGTGGGTAAAATGAGGACCCAGATGGTTGGGGGCAAAGGCTGACTCTGTAAACCGCTTAGAGAGGGCTGTAAAGCACTGTGAAGCGGTATATAAGACTGTTATTGATATTGCTTGTTTCCTTCCATCCCTTCTTTCTTTCTCTCCCTCTTTTCTCCTTCCTTCTCTTTCTCCTTCCTCTCCCTCTTTTCCCACTCTTCCTTCCTTCTTCCCTCCCTCCCTCCCTGTTTCCTTCCTCCTTCCCTCCCTCCCTTCCCTTCCTATGGTCACTGCTCACTGCCAGCAGTTCGATTCTGACCAGCTCAAGCTTTCCTTCCACCTCTCTGAGGTCGATGAAAGGAGGAGCCAGATTCTTGGGAGCCAGAGGCTGACTCTGTCAACCGCTTAGAGCGGCCTGTCAAGCACTGAGGTCCATACGTCTAAAGGCTATTGGTATCGCTACTGGATATTCCCATTTGTTTTATGTTTACTGTAGATAATCTAAGAAAAATCTTCCCTCACGAAATAAGGACAATGGAGGCAGCGGTTTGCTTGCTGTTAGTGGCTGCTGTGGGACTCAAAGCTCAGGGGCCCGAAGGTGTCGGAAGCCGCGTCGCGGGAGAGACACAAAGATTCATTTACGGAAACCGACACAGGCGCTCCAGCGAGGCGCAGGAGAAGTGCACCTACACGTTCATCGTCCCGCAGCAAAAAGTCACGGGGGCCATTTGTGTGAACTCCAAGGAACCCGACGGACCCCTCCTGGAGAACAGGGTCCACAAGCAGGAGCTGGAGCTCCTCAACCACGAGCTCTTGAAGCAGAAGAGGCAGATCGAAACCCTGCAGCAGCTGGTGGAGGTGGATGGCGGCATTGTGAACGAGGTCAAGCTGCTGCGGAAAGAGAGCCGCAACATGAACTCCCGCGTCACCCAGCTCTACATGCAGCTGCTGCATGAGATCATCCGGAAGCGGGACAACGCGCTGGAGCTCTCCCAGCTGGAGAACAAGATCCTGAACCAGACGGCCGACATGCTGCAGCTGGCCAGCAGGTACAAGGACCTGGAGCACAAGTACCAGCACCTGGTCGCCATCGCCAACAACCAGTCGACGGTGATCGCCCAGCTGGAAGAGCACTGCCAGAGGATGCCGGCCCTGCAACCGCCGCAGCCCCCCAACCGCGTCTACCAGCCGCCCACCTACAACCGCATCACCAACCAGATCTCCACCAACGAAATTCAGAGCGACCAGAACTTAAAGGCTCTGCCACCCAGCCTCCCGACCATGCCGCCCGTCACCAGCGTCCCGACATCGACCGACAAGCCCTCAGGTAGGTTGATCGATCGGGGGCTATGGACCGGATGCGGGAAGCCCTCGGCATACGGCCGCCAAGAGAGCCCCCCCCCCATTTCTCTTCCAGGGCTCCCAGGCGGTCATAGTATTGGCATCGCAGTGGTCCTTGGCAACGGTTTCTACTGCTAAGCGAGACGGTTGTTAAGTGAGTTTTCCCCACTTTCACGACCTTTCTTGACGTGGTTGTTTCATGAATTGTTGTTGAGTTAGTAAGATGGCTGTTAAGTGACTCTGGTTTTTCATCTCCTTCCTTGTCTTCCTTCTTTCCTTCTCTCCATTCGTCCCTCCCTCAGTCCCTCCCTCTCCTTCCTTCTCTCCCTCCCATTTTCATCTCCTTCCTTCCCATTTCCTTCCTTCCTTCAGTCCATCCCTCGGTACCTCCCTCCCTCCCTTCTCTTCATCTCCTTCCTTCCTCTTTCCAACTTCCTTCCCCCTCCATCCCTCAGAACCTCCCTCTCCTTGCTTCTCTTCCTCCCTCCTTTCTCTTCATCTCCTTCCTTCCTCTTTCCAACTTCCTTCCTTTCCTCCTTCCATCTCCTTCCTTCCCTCCCTCCCTTCCTCTCTCTTCCCTTTCCAATTCTACCTTCCATTCTGCTTTGCACGGACAGCGATCTGCTTTCCCTCCATCTTAACGCATAGCTCCTCAGGGAGGCCTACCTCCTCCTACTCTTTGGATGGGAACACACGGAGAGCTGTATTTTCCTTTCTTCAATTATGGAAAACTTCCTAGGAGCTAAAGGCTACGCTGGGAACGTTTCACCAGCCAGAAAGAAAGAAAGAAAAAAGAAAGAAAAAAAAAAGCAACCCTCCCAGCTACTCTCCTAATGTCACGCCATGCCCTGCTTCGCATCTCTCCTTCTGATATTTTAATATACTTCTTTTCTTTTCCTTTTTTTTTGGCCATAAGGTTTTTAAATCTGGGGGAAAGGACCCTGGGCTTGTCAGGGGGAAAGAGAAGGGGCTGTTACAGTTCAGAAGACAAACAAACTCTCTTTATTGATCCTGAACAATTAGATTAATAAGCCCAAAGGAATGGCAAGTGGGATTCACAGAAGGAGAAACTAATGCGCGAGAGAATTCTTAAAAGAGGTGGAGTTCTTAAAAACAACTATGAAAAGCACTTTCCCCCCACCCCTCCTTCACCTAAGAAACTTTTTAAAGGATGATGAAAGAGAACAGGACTCTTAGTCAAACAAAACTTCTACATGAAATCATCAACAGCCATTTTTTTCATCTTAATTGGGGAAAACTCTCCAGAGACAGGAAACACATGCTTTGATTTGGGATGTGTTCAACTGTCAGGACAAATCCAGGACTCCCACAGCTCCAGTTGCCAGATCTAGCCAGATGGAAAACTCTTGCCTTTAGAAATAATCAGAAATGAAATGCTCCAGTTGCCATGATCTAGCCAGATACGATTAATATATGAAATGATGGGTTATTTTTTTGAAAAAAAGATATTTTTGTTAAATGGAGCCTGCTCCTACTCCTGCCTCTTGTGGGACGCTTAGTGTACGAAGTGTGGCTTACGCAAGTGCAGAAGGACAAACACACGCCGGGCATCTAGAAAGGAAGGGGAGATTTGAAAACCTCCCAATACCTGGCCAGCCAGTTATATCCTTTCTTTTTAAAGGTCTAAAATAAAAGGCGGACATATCTCTGAATGTAAATACAAGATGTTTTGCACTGAGGCGGTCGGTAAGGCCTGTGGTGCTATCAACAAATGCACAATTAAATGATTAAATATTAGAAGGTGCCGGATTTTGAGCAAAAAATAAGCAGATTTCCTTTCTGAACAAGAGCAGGTTTTACGCAAGGGGTCCCTAACCTTGGCCCGCGGCCTGCAGGAATTGGGTATGTCTAGTCTAGTGAAGAGAAGGACCAGGGGTGACATGATAGCAGTCTTCCAATATCTCAGGGGTTGCCACAAAGAAGAGTTTGACTCTGTTTGACTCTGTCGAGAACCGAGATGATGGGCCTTATAAGAAAGACATATGGTGTCTCTTATTTTCTACCAGGTCCTTGGCGAGACTGTTTACAAGCTTTAGAAGACGGCCACGGGACCAGCTCCATATATCTGGTCAAACCTGAGAATGCCAACCGATTGATGCAAGTCTGGTGCGATCAGCGGCAAGATCCCGGCGGCTGGACTGTAATTCAAAGGCGTTTGGATGGCTCGGTTAATTTCTTTAGGAACTGGGAAACCTATAAGGTGAGGCCAAATAATGGCTCCTTTCAGCAAGGGAGAAAATCTTCTGCAGAGTCATGGTTGTTTTTTTTTCCCCCGAGGGGAATTCGTCAAGAATGTTTAAGAGCATTCGACTTCGTAGGTCTGGTCCTCACAGTGAAAGAATGGCAGAAGTAGGACAAGAGCAGGCAGGCTGGAAGGCGGAGTTAAACATGTCATCAGCTTAGAATCCTTATGTTGCCACAAACGATCCAATCCCTCTTGAATTGTACTGACCTTTATCTAATGCCAATTTAGTGCTGACAGTTAGTTGACTACATTCTTGCCTAGGCAGGAGGTTTGAAGAAAACTTCTGTGCTGCCACATAATGTACAGTCCTGATCTTTTGCACCGAACACCATAATGCTTGAGATGTTGTCAGAGACCCTGGTGACTGGGGTAGAAGAATAGAGGCCACTTCTCAAATATATGCAGCAGAATGAACTGACAGCTATTTATGAAACTGTTCTACAGCCTAAGTTCCATCCTTGCATCAAGGATAATCTACCTAATCTTGACATCATCCAGGGAAGAACCGTAAAGCGCGAAAACACTGACAGGGTTTTAGTAACATCACATGAAATAAATAAGGGGTTAGAATAAAATAGCTATTGATATCCATTGATAGAGGATGTTTAGGATCCCATCCATGCTCTTTATTAATAGCTTGCCTTATCTCTCTTTAAATCAAGGGAGACAGACAATTCTAAAAAAAAAAAAAAATTCATAGCAGTGAATTTGAATGTCTCACATCAGTCAGGACTATCCAAGATTTTAAATAAGTAGAAAAAAATAAAATTAAAACCTGCAGGGTCGTCTAAGTACAATAAGCAGTTATACAAATAGAATGAATGAATTAATTAATTAATTAATTAATGAATTAATGAAGCAATCAATCAATCAATGAATACAAGGTATATCACAGTATCTATGAAGCCAATCTAGTTTCTAGGTTCATTACAACACTTAATAAGCACCTAGATCAAATCAAAATTGGTTGAAGAAATTTAGACTGGATTCCCTCTAATAAGTCTTAAATCTTTTGAGGGAATCTGAGAATCGAATAGTGGCTGCCCAATTTTATTTATTTATCAAATTTAGAGATTGCTTAGACCGATGGTGGGGTGTACAACTCAAAATTACAATTACCCTGGCCCTCAAAACATTGAGAGGCATGGAAATTTAACAACTGCTAGATCATGGCTACCTGGAACTTGCAAATCTTTTTGTAAAATCAATACTAGGGGATAATTTTAATTTTTGTCTCGTAGCAAGGGTTTGGTAACATCGATGGAGAGTACTGGCTGGGGTTGGAAAACATTTACTGGCTGACAAACCAAGGCAACTACAAGTTGTTGATAACCATGGAGGACTGGACAGGACGCAAAGTTTTCGCAGAATACGCCAGCTTCCGTCTGGAGCCGGAAAGTGAATTCTACAAGTTGCGAGTGGGACGATACAACGGCAATGCGGGAGATTCCTTTACGTGGCACAACGGCAAACAATTCACCACGCTGGATAGAGACCATGATGTATACACAGGTACAAAAATCTGCAGTGAATTCAGTGGGAACGTGCATTAAAGTTATCTTAGATGGGAATGGAATGGAATAGAAAATGAATTAAGAATAGAACAGAATATGAATTAAGAGTAGAATAGAATATGAATTAAGAATAGGACAGAATAGAATAGAACATGGATTACAACAGAATAGAATATGAATTAAGAGTAGAGTACAGAGTAGAGTAGAGTAGAGTAGGGTAGAGTAGAGTAGAGTAGAGTAGAATAGGGAGCAGAACAGAACACCACAGAATATGAATTAAGAGTAGAATAGAATGGAATACAATAGAATAGAATATGAATTAAGGATAGGGTAGGGTAGGGATGGAACAGAACAGAATATTCTTTATTGGCCAAGTGTGATTGGACCCAATAAATATTGGAAGGGACCTTGGAGGTCTTCTAGTCCAACCCCCTGCCCTATATCCCTTCCAGGGAAGTGTTTGTCCAGTCTCTTCTTGAAAGCCCCCAGTGACGGAGCAGCCACAACCTCTGGCAGCCACTTCCGTTCCACTGAGGAATCGTCCTCCCCGTCAGGAAAATGTCTCCATTCAGAACGTGGTTTCCTTATTTCTCTTCCAGGCAACTGCGCCCACTATCAGAAAGGGGGCTGGTGGTATAACGCATGCGCCCACTCCAACCTCAACGGCGTCTGGTACCGAGGGGGCCATTACCGGAGCCGCTACCAAGATGGAGTCTACTGGGCAGAGTTCCGGGGAGGGTCGTATTCCCTGAAAAAAGTGACGATGATGATTAGGCCGAACCCGAACACGTTCCACTGAAGGGAGTCCCCTCCCGAGGGGCCGAGAGTGACGTCTTTCCCATGCAACCCATCCTCTCGGCAGCGAAGAATGTGAGATAATCTCGTACACACTGACTGCTGGACAAGGAGACCTGGATATTGGACCGTCCCAGGATCGATCTAGAACCAAAACAAGCGGCTTTTCTCTCTCTTTTTGGCCTGGAAAACAAGGAGCCAAGCGGTCGCTTTCAAGATGGCACGGACCGTCGATCAACACAGATCCTAGGAAAGCTGCCCCACCATCTAAAACGCTTCCTATATTAGATATACTCTCGGAATGCTGCACATATTCGAAACGGTAGAGTAAATAATAGATCCATTTGACACAGGAAATTATATCCTTTGAAGCTATGTAGCCAGTATCTTAGGCTGTTAAAATTTAGTCCTTAATTTAATCCGTTCCAGGGATTTTAGTGCCTCTCCACCAACTGTGTCTTGCACAAATGGAATTCCAAGTTTGGAATTCTTCCCATTCTATTTGGATGCCAGGCGGCGTTATGACTCCACCAAGAACTATTTCGAGCGGTTTATACAAACAGTTCTAATATTTCTCTTCGCTCATCCTCCTGAAGGCATTGGCCATTCTCCAAACGTTGACCAAAACTCATACTGTACTCTTTCCCCCCCCCCAATTATCTCAGCAGTATCAATGTGGATTTTTTTTGAGACTTTTGGGAATAATTTAGGTCCTTCTTTATCATCTGCACAAATGTTTTGATAATATAAATGACTATTTCAGCTTCTGAGCAAAGTTGCCCTTGGAAAGTTTTCTCTCTCTAATAAAAAGAACAGTCGTGCAACTCACAGAGTTATAAATGGAATAAAAACTTGGAGGGTGGGCGAAGTTAGATCCTCGTATCATTAAAAACAAAAGGAAAGGGTTAAAGTTTACGGCTTCCTTAAATTGAAGGCAAATAATAGCTATTGGAACAGAACCCGTTTAATTTGCCATTAGACTGTAACTCTTTGGAAAGTGATGTGATACACAGAATCATTTGCCGTACTTTACTATAATGGCCAAACACACGTCAAAAGAGAATTATGCAAACTTATCTATAATGCCCTTTGTAGAAACTTTGACTTCTGAATTCTTGTACTCTGCTGAGGTAAACACCGAAATGAAATTATTTTAAGACGTCGCTTCTTAGGAACAGTGGAAACGGTAAAGTTTTAAAACTGTTATTACCTCATTATTTCATTCCTGATGGACAATTTTGGAATGAGGTAGCATGCCTTGTACATAAATGAAAGTAGGGAGTTTAATATATGGTTGGATGACCTTGTAATGCTGCAAATGAGTAATAAACGCAACAAATATTACTTGGATACACACATGGATTATTTTATTATGACACACAAAGAGAGAGATACAGACAGAGAGATCGATACATCAATAAATCAATTGATAGACCGAGATAGAGAGACACAAAGATAATAGATAGATGATAGAAATGGATAATTACCATTATTACCTATTCAATGGAATAACAGTGATTATCTATTTTCTTTATCATATCTATCTATCTATCTATCTATCTATCTATCTATCTATCTATCTATCTATCTATCTATCTATCATCTTCTTTATCATATCTATCTATAATCTATCTATATCCATATCTACCTACCTACCTACCTGCTGGTATCTACCTACGTACCTTCCTATCTAGTGGTTGTGAAAAAGCATCATTTAAAAAAAAATGCACAAAGATTGCAGCTTCCTTAAAACCACACAATTTGTGCTGCACTCAGCTACAAGTGAACCTCGTAATCTTGACCATCAAGCGAGCTCTTTCTTCCCCGCCCTTTCGTCTCTTCCAACTGTAAAAATTGGGAGGCAGAGAAGACCCTTAAAAAAAAAAAAAATTAAAAGCGCAGGAATCCTTTGATGTTGCTACTACTATTTCATTAATCCCAGACCCGCTTGTTCTCCAAGACATGCCACCTTAAACTGCAGCAACTACTGGCTTGAACTGTGTGATTCTTGGAAACGATTTACGGAGCTCAGCCGAGCTTTTCAAACAACTGGAGGAGGCGGCTGCCAACTTTTAAGTGAAAAACGATATTAAAAGCAAAGTTCGCTAAGACAAACAAATAAGCCCTCAAAAATGAAATGAGTGGCAGAGCACCACTTTGTTCCCCGCCCGGTACGAGACGAGAGGTCATGTCTGTTAGCAGATTTTGTCAAAACAAAAGGAGGCATGCAATGTGTCATGAGCTCTAGTCTAAGGGATGAGCTGCTCTCCGAATCTCTTTGTAAAATAAAAGAGGTTGCAATGCTACTGAGGGAAGGAAGGGAAGAAGATGTTTTGGAGGGGTGTTTTTTTGTGTGTTTTAAGAAAAGAAAAGATTATGGGAAACAGAGACAAAATGTTAACCTGGCACTCAGGCGAGAGGCGAAATGTAAACTCAAAAAGTCTTGAGTTTTGCCAAAGTCAAATAGAAGGAAAGGAGAAACTGCAGAAAACAGGTAGGTAAAGAATACATCAATGGGAAAAGAAAAGCTCCGGTTTTTCGCCCTTCTTCTTAAATCTCAAATAATAAAGTTCACAAAGAGAACAGATATATATCTCTATTATCCATCCATCCATCCATCCATCCATCTTCTATGTATCTATCTTTCTTTCTTTTTTCTTCTTCTTCTTCTTTCTTTCTTTCTTTCTTTCTTTCTTTCTTTCTTTCTTTCTTCTATCTACTTTATCATCTATCTACTTTATCATCTATCAACTATATTTTATCATCTATAAATCTATCTATCTACTTATCTATCTATCTCTATCTGTCTGTCTGTCTGTCTGTCTGTCTATCTATCTATCTATCTATCTATCTATCTATCTATCTATCTATCTATCTATCTATCTATCTATCTATCTATCTATCTATCTATCTATCCATCCATCCATCCATCCATCCATCCTTACCCCAATCTTCAGTTTTGCCTTTACCTGTCCTCACTAGCACTGATGATATTACCTGGTTGGGTCATGAAATGTCTGCAAGAAAACAACCAAGCTTTGAGACCACCAAGGACCTCTCAAGTCCTTATTTATTTAATAAATTTATAAGCCACCTATCTCGCTATTCAGAACAACTGCTAAACATTCTCCTTGCAATTTCTGCATTTATATAAAAAAAAAAAATCCCACACCAAATCTTGTTTCAAACCCAGGAATTCTTCTTGTCCCTTGCGATGATCAATGCAACAAGCAGAATTAAGACAAATTAAGTCCACAAATCCCCGATTCATCTTCAGGAAGGGTGCAGCGGTTGGAACTTCCCTCCTCCCCTACCTTCCGTTTATCAAACTTAGCCGTCCTTTCAACCCAGACTTGCAAAATAATCTAAGACAGAGCTACAAAGCGAATTTTCTCAAATGAAATCAACTTGTCTTTCCATTTAGACTCGGGTGGAAAGCAAATCTCTTAACTGTAGCACGGAACTACAAACCCGAGGATTTTATCTTCCAAGTATGTGGCTTTCAATAAAGAAAAGGAAGCATTTCTTAAAATTACTCAGAAAAATCACAAAATAAACACAGACAATTATGTCATGTTAGCATCACACACAGGCCAAGCCACAGAAGCGCCAAGAAAATGAGCTAACAAAGGCTCCTTTGCCCGTTTCCAAGCAATAAATTCAAAGGACTTGGCCTAAATGGATAATATAGCTTTAAACCTTGTAATGTGCTATCTGGGAAGGAGCTGGTTTTACTACAGTGTGAGAACAGCACAGCATTATAACAACTTGCAACATCGCATGAAAATACAGCATCAAAGGGCAACTCTTTAGGATAGCAATCTCTGTAACCGCCATTGAACTTAAGACGGTTCATCCTTGTTGTTCGTCTAAAAACAGGGAAAGGTCGATCGCCATATTGTGAAAATTTACCCTAAAATACATTTACTGGGAAATTTATTGGCAAGGGAGCCTTAATGGAGAGAAGTTACCACGTCTGGGTCAGGCTTCCAAGTTAATACACCCGTAGCAAACAGAACTCCGAGGCAAAATAAGTTGGATCCAAGGTAAGGCCAGGCTTGTATATTACTCAGAAGGAGAAACGCGGTTACCGGAGGAGCTTTTCGGGCGGGTAAGGGGAAAAAAATAAAATTGTTTTAAAACTTACCCAAATAAGGAATGCAGGGCACCATTTTTAAGCATCGGATGTAGTCCCGCATCCTCTTGTAATTGTCTTCCTTCGACATTAAGTAGTCCAGCTTCTCGAAAGTGGTCTTGTCCTTGCGGTTCAAAAGCTGAAGACAAAAGAAATTTTAAAAAAAGAGGAAGATACGGTTTACAGCTTAAAAGGTAAAGGTAAAAGTTCCCCTCCTTGCACATCTGTGCCAGTCGTTTCCGGCTCTAGGGGGCGCTGCTGATGTCCGTTACAAAGCCGAAGAAGAGCCAGCGCTGTCCGGAGACGTCTCCGTGGTCATGTGGCCGGCAGGACTCAACGCCTTTTAAGGCGCACGGAGGAACGCTGTTCCCTTCCCACCAAAGGGGTCCCTCTTTTTCTACTTGCATTTTTTACATTTTATTTTATTTTATTTATTTTGTTTTGTCAAGGGATTATTAGATAACATGGTATAAGTATAAACATGGTTATGAATACATGAAATGGATATGAATAATATAATAATATAATATAATTAATATAATATAATATAATATAATATAATATAATATAATATAATATAATATAATATAATATAATATAATATAATATAATATAATAATATAAATATAATATAATATAAATATAATATAATATAATATAATATAATATAATATAATATAATATAATATAATTAATATAATATAATATTATAATAATATAATAATATAATATAATATAATATAATATAATATAATATAATATAATATAATATAATATAATATAATATAATATAATATAATATAATATAATATAATATAATAATATATAATAATATAAAATATAATATAATATATAATATAATATAAAATAAAATATAATAATATAAAATATAATAATATAATAAAAGAATAATGCTTTGAACTGCTGGGTTGGAGAAGCTGGGACAAGGACAGGAGCTCACTCCGTGACGTGACGCGGCGCTAGGATTCGAACCTGAACTGCTGACCTTCGGATCGACAAGCTCGCATCTTAGCCACTGAGTCACACGTCCTCTTGTTTTAACTCTTTAAAGGGTTAAAACACAGGGTAACAGCCTTTCTGTCTTTATATTTCCTTCCTTTGCAAAGTACAAAAACAAATTGCAGGGATTCGGGTAAACAACAAGAAACGTCGTAAAATGGACCCAAGTTCACTTCACAACTGTCTTGCTGAACGACAAAAATTTTTGGGCCCAACAGACGAGGACTATCTGAACTTTGGATCCCTTTGTAGTGCAGTTTCACAAATCAAGGGGGGAAAAAGACCCAACCCACCAGATGACTCGAAAACTTTCCTGTTGAGTTACATACCCGATCCATCAAAATTGCCCAAGTCTCTTATTTTAATGATGTTGTTTTCGGCCCTGAAACGGGTTGCGCACATGTTCAAAGCATGAGAAAAATCCCATGTGCTCCTAGTTAAGCAACGCCTTCCCTGATTCGGGGCTTTTTTCTAATTCCTTTTCTAAGAAAGAGATCTTGGGAGTGTTGCCTTCTGACTTAAAAGGACGCCCAACTTAATTTTGGGAAATGCTTGAGAGGCTGCCATTTTTGTCCCTCATTCCCAAAAGATGATACACACACACACACAGAGAGAGAGAGAGAGAGTTCAGCTCCTTGTCACTAATAACAGAGACAGAAGATTTTTTTTGATTGTTTTGAGATGAAGTAACGAGGTCCAGTCATGGCTAGAATTGGGTCCATTTTGGCAGATTAGCAACTCCTACTGAATTTTCAAGGGAGGCTGAATTCCCGCTGATGTTAGGGAATGTTTATACAAGGGAGCAAGTTCTTTTAGAATAGTTCTAAACAACGTTCGTTTCTTTTTTTCTTTTTCTAAAAAAAATAATAATGCACAAACGAAAAGACCTGAGATCCAGAAGGGGAAAAGAAGGCTGGGAAAGAAACAGAGAAAAGGTAATCTGGATTAGGGAGAGGGGTGAAGTAGCAAAAGAGATCGATTCGCAACGTTTTGATCGAACTGCCCAGGTTGGGTTGAAATGCCAACTTTCAACAAAGAGGACGCGGGCTGGAGGCCAAAACAAAAGATGAAGGAACTGGGTATGTCTAGTCTAGTGAAAAGAAGGACGAGGAGAGACATGGTAGCAGTCTTCCAATATTTGAGGGGCTGCCCCAAAGAAGAGGAAGGGGTCAAGCTATTTTCAAGGTACCCAAAGGCCAAACAAGGAACAATGGATGGAAACTAACCAAGGGGAGAAGCAACCTGGAATTAAGCTTCCTGACAGGGAGAACAATTAATCAGTGGAACAGAAGTTGTGGGTGCTCCATCACTGGAGGTCTTCAAGAAGACATTGGACATCCATTTGTCTGGAAGGGTAGAGTGTCTCCTGCTTGAGCAAGGGGTTGGACTAGAAGACCTCCGAGGCCCCTTCCAACCCTGTCATTCTGTTATTCTGCCAAGCTATGGACATCTCTAGCCAAGGAGGGGCTACTCCAATTCATTACTTGTGTGGAGACATCATTCCTTCCTGCCACAGGCCAGCTATTCACTTCCATGATAAATCTAAACTCCTTCCAAACGCTATTAAAAAAAACCCGACGGAAAATGTTAAACGATCTGTTGCACCGAAGATGCTATTAGCTCTTTATTCTCTATAATTAAGGCAATTGTTCACTGGGTTCCAGATGTGAAGAAAAGGACTCCCCTCTTATTATCCTTGGAAAGTGCATCTCTTTAAAAAAAAAACATCCTACCCTTGTGTCATAAGAATGGAATGTTTTCGATGAGCCGCAGTTAAACCGAGACAACCCCCCTCCCAAAAAAAGCTGTTATCAAAGAGGAGTTTGGCTAGATCTCCAACATGCTGTCAAAATCATGGCTTGAACGATTCGGAGATCTTGGCCTTTTAAAGGCCAGTTCTCCATGACATGAGTAGGCATGGGAGGGACATCAGCGTATGTGTCATCCCCCGCTCCCCCCATCGGAGTCTGAATTCAAGGAGGAAGACGAATAAGCCGCCATGGGAGCGGGGAAGTGGAGGAAACTGGGGAAGGGCAAAGTCAGGCGGGGCAGAGCAGGGGAGAGGTAGAACAAGGGAGAGGGGGTTCATAGGAAAGCCCAGGCTCACCCTCTCTTTATCCTAGGCCACGCAGGGAAGAACAGAGAAGAGAGCAATGTGGGTTGCATGGCTTACGGGGGAGGAGAGGGCCCTGATTCCCTTCACAAGGCACACTTGGGGAGGGAGTTTAAAGGAGAACCAGTTGGGAGGAGCATTTGCCAGGAATAAACATTGAATTTATCTTGTGTTGGCTGCTGTTATCTGAGTTCCTGGCATCCTCCCAACTGGTTTGATTTACTGCTCTGCCAGATTTATTACCTTATTTTGCCTTGTTGGATTCATAATTTGAAGTTTTCTGTTTACAACATTTGGACTGGAATACTGAAATAGGACTGGAATACTGAAAAAGGCTGTTGCAGTTTCGTGGGAGAGTTTTTCTCCCGACCAGAAGGTAACTGGGTCATTGGGTGCAAAGTTGGAGCTAATAAAGGGATCTCTACTTATTCTCTGGCTGTGTTGCCTTTGTGCCATGCCCCGGGTCATCACAATATGTATCTAACCTGGATTAGGCCAGTCCTCAAAAGGGCAACTAGGACTTTTAAAAAGAATTTGAAAAAGAACAGAAAAAAAGAAAAGACAAGTGAATACATCTTGAAACACAACCATGTTAAACCATCTTTTTTACGATATCTCTCTCCAAAATGACATCTGTCCAACGTTCGAGGGAAAATATGGTTAATACGACCAAGAAACGATGACCAATTATAACCATCATTTGGGTGATGGTTGTTTTTTCCCCCAGAGCTCTTCATAGTTAAGTCAATTTTCCAGGCAAAACTATTTCCCACAGTTTTATCATTTTATCGATGCCGTTTCCCTTTGCTAATGCTTTGCAACGGCGTCTAATAATAGGGATTTAACCCGCCTCCTTGATGTTTGTGGCCATTTTATTTCTGCTAGGAAAATGTTTGGCAGCGGCGACTCACCGCAGATAAAACAGAACTGCATGCATTTGTATACATTTTGGGGAAAAAATGTTCAGGGAACCGATCACAGAGTGCATTTTGAATGACGTTAGGAGGATTCTTCCTCCCTTTGTTTTTTTTTTTTAAATGTTCAACCGAAAGGAATAAGCGGCTGCGCTATCACAGGTGGTACTGAGCCCCAAATGTACGGTTGTTAAGTGAGAATCACTGTGGTTGCTAAGATTAGTAAGCTGGTTGTTTAGTGAATCTGGCTGCCCCTGTCGACTTTCCTTGTCAGACGGTCGCAAAAGGGAATCACGTAACCCCGGGACACACTGCGACTGTCGTAAGTATGAAGCGCTTTGCCAAGCCTCTGAATTTTGATCCCATGAGCAAAGGTTGTAACTGTGGAAAACGGTCGTAAGTCGTTTTTTCCAGTGCCGTTGTAACTTCGTAATGTTGTTGCTCAGTGAAAGTCTACCTGCCCTATGCCGATTTGCTTAGGATGACACCAATGCATTATTATTATTTTTTAAAAAAATAAAATTCCATTGATATGATGCGATTTGCAGAAACAAATTTACAGATGCAGAAACAAAATCCATCTGAGTAAAAATGGGATGATTCTGTTCCAAAGCCTCTTAAACTTCAAAACTCCCACAGCAGACACCAGAAATATTTTTTTTCTTTTAAATTTACGGCTTTGGACAATATTTCTTAGAACTGGAAAAGAAAAATATATATATATATCCAACACCACGGTTTCAGTACCGAGCCTTTTGTTCTAATCTATCATTTCCTGTCCCGAGAAAATATAAAATGTGCATAAAGGATCAGCGCGCTCCGAATTGCTCCCAAATCCCCTTTTACACATCCCCTTCCTGTTGGTTGATTGCTCTCACTGTCAGAAAATTCCTCCTTAGTTCTAAGTTGCTTCTCTCCTTGATTAGTTTCCATCTGTTGCTTCTTGTCCTGCCTCTCAGGGGCTCTGGAGAAGAGGTTGACCCTTCCCTTTTCTTTATGGCAGCCCCTCAAATATTGGAAGATGCTCTCCTGTCTCCCCTGGTCCTTCTCTTCTTCCCTAGACCAGCCATGCCCAGTTCCTGCAACTGTTCATCGCGTGTTTTAGCCCCCAGTGCCTTCTTAATCCTCCTGGTTGCTCTTCTCTGCCCTCTTTCTAGATTCTCAACACCAACAACAACCGCCACCTCGGCATCACAGAATGGGCTACTATTCCATCCTGTGACATTTGGGAGTCGGGAATTAAATGGACAGCTGTCACAACTCAGTGGGCGTTTGAAACATAAAGCACTTACAAAATGTATTTTCCTAACCGTAGCTTCCACCACCACCAACACACACAAGAAGCTACTTTGCAGAGAGCAGAGAAGCAGCTGACGTCACGTGGCAGAGATTTAATTAAAAGAATTTTGCAAACCAAAAAAAAAAAACGGTGAATAATGTTTCGTGGAAACTGGGATGGAAAGCGAATATATATGCGCGCCTGGAGCAACAGCAATTGCGCAGGAAGCTGAGCTCTGTTTATTTTCATTTATTTATGAAATACTTAAGACCTCCTCAGTGCAGTTGACTTCTAAGTAATTTTAGGAATCCTGCCCTTAAATCACTGCTGCTCTTTCCAGCAGCCGATTATAAATGTTAAAATGTGATTTTTTTATGCATTTGTAAACACCGCTGGGAAAGCTGTCAGTGTAGCTCCTCTCATTTTAAACTCTCAAAAAAGAAGATGCCTCTTCTCTTGGAAAAATGGAATTCAGGTAGCCCTCGACTTACGAAAGTTCATTTAGTGACCATTTGACATCCATTTCCCCTATAGAGGTAGTCTGTCAGGATTCTAGCAATCTCCCTAATTCAATCATGATCCTCGAGCCAAACTTCAAAAAACTTCCAAGGATTCATTAGAGGCGACATACTGGCACTGCCCTGTATAAAGCCAACTCTGGCCTACATCACCCTGTGAACTTGTTTCCCCTCTCCCCGCTGGGTGTGTCACAAATCAGATTCTCCCATTGAGTACCTTCACGAGCTGGGTGTCATCAATCACATTCTCCAATTAAATATATCCGCAGGCAAAAGCTCTGGTATTTTAATTACAACCTTTTAAAGATAAAGAGTTGGAATGTACTTTTGCTTTCAAACTGTTCTTCCAGATTTTTTTCCTTCCCCCCTCCTTTTTTTTATGGCAACTACTAAAACAGACATAGGGATGTTTTATGAGTTGACATAGTCCTTGACTTGCAACCGTTCGCTCCAAAGTTACAATGGCACTGAAAAAAAAGGAAGGGATGAGCCCATTTTTCACACTTAACGACGGTCCCAGCATCCCCAGGGTCACCAGGTCAAAATGCCTGGCAACTGACTCATGTTTATGACCGTGATGGGGGCACCACGTGATCCCCCTTTGCAACTTTCTGACAGGGAAACTCTACGGGGAAGGCAAGATTCACTTAGCAAACCAAGTTGCTAACTGAACAAGTGCCGTGATTCACTTAACCACGGTGGCCAGAAAAGGCGTAAAACGGGGCAAAACTGTCTCGCTTCGTGACAGAAATGCTGGGCTCAGTTGTGGCCGAGGACTCCCTTGAAACCCAATGCAGCGGGAAATGAAGCAGCCTTTTCAGGTATTTGAGGGAGACGGATATTAGGATGGGGAGACCCAGGATGCCAAAGAAATCCAAAACAAAAAAATTCAGAGTAACTTACGGCCCAGGTTTTGGTCAGCCTGAAAATGGGCGCACTTTGGAGAGCTGAGACCACAGACATGAGCGAATGAAGGTTGTTCACTTCTAGAAGTTTCTGAGGGGGGAAAAAAGGAGAGGAGAAGGGGGAAAGAAAAAAAGAGACCAAAATGCCATCGGTTTCCCACATGGGTTTGGAATGCTCCAGCCTGTTCAATAAAATAATTGCTGTTCCAGACATTTGCTGTTCGTACTGTAAATTACAGAAGAGTCAGAAGACTCGGCCTGACTTTTGGTGCAAAAACTTAACCAAATGCAAAGACCAGATGTCAGGAGGCAGGGGATTCGGTTACACGGTTCGTTTCTGAACAGTTTTTGAGGGAGTTGAAGGAAATTAGAAAGTTTCTGCACTCCCGTCTTAAGATATTTTGGCATCTCCAGATTCGGGGGCGGTGGCTATGATGTTAACCCGGGCTTGTCACAGATTTTAATGGTGATTTTGAGGAGGGGGGGGGGAGTTTGTCTCCTCAGCCCACCTCACAGGAAGTTCCTGTCAGGTTTCTTTCGAGGTGGGAATACCAGAAAGAGAGAAATAAATTCTCAGGGACTGAGAATGGAAGCTTTTAAGTCTTTGGGCTGGCTTGACAAATGAATGAAGTAATTTATATGCCCTGAGCAAGGAAATCAGCTGGGATGGGCCCTTCGGAAGTTTGGATCAAGTCTGGAGCCGCTCACAATTCTGTTGACCAAGTTATCCCTACAAGAAAGAAGGAAGGAAAGGAAGAAGGAAGGAAGAAAAGGAAGGAAGGAAGAAAGGAAAGAAGAAGGAAGGAAGGAAGAAAGGAAGGAAGAAAGAAAGAAAGAAAGAAAGAAAGAAAGAAAGAAAGAAAGAAAGAAAGAAAGAGAGAGAAAGAAAGAGAGAAGACACAGAGAGAGAGAGAGAGAGAGAGAAAGAAAGAGAGAGAGAGAGAGAGGGAGGGAAGAGAGAAAAAGAGAGAGGAAGAAAGAGAGAGAGAGAAAGAGAGAGAGAAAGAAGAAAGTAAAAGAGAGAGAGAGAAAGAAAGAAAGAGAATGAAAGAGTGAAGAGAAAGAGAGAGAGAGGAAGAAAGAAAGAGAGAAAGAAAGATATTGTTCCCAGCAATATCAAAGAAGGCAGGGTTGCTATCAAAAAGAAACGATATTTCGAGAAAGAATGAAATGGAAAATCCCAAACTCACCTTGGCTATTTTCACGAAGTGGCTGAGGATCTCGGCCCTTATTTTTAAGGTCTGTGCTGTTAAAATTTCTCGTACCACCCAGAAACAGACCTACAAAGAATAATTTCAGAGAGTTAAAGCTTCTTTAGGATGAGGGATCGAGACGGGCAAAGCATAGACTGGCATGTTCAGAGACGGTCACAGCCATGGACCAAAACTGAAGAGGCCAGAATGATATACAGGTAGAACTCAACCTTAAAACCACAATGGAGCCCCACATTTCTGCTGCTAAAAGCCAGGCAGTTGTTGCATATGCACTTTTGCCCCTTTTTAATGACCTTTCGGGGGTTAAATGAATCAGTGAGGTTGTTAAGTTAGTAACACAGTTGTTAAGCAAGTAGAATAACAGTCACTAAACAAACTGGAGTAAGTTAAGGACTTAACAATGTCTCGTCAGTGAGGGATGAAGAGGGAGGCTACGTTATCTAGCATTCAAAGCACAAATTGTGGATGAAATAGAAGGCGAAATAGTTCAGGCAGCTGCTTTGAATAACAACATGCCTCCTTTAGTATGAGATACAAGTGATTTGCAGCCTGGGAAAATACCAAACTCCTCTAAAAACCGTAATTGTTTATGTTCACTACAACTACCAATGTAAACCCACCCCTGTTAAGTGCATAATGTAGAATGCAAATCCCTTACAAATGGAGCTATTTCAAGTCTGTATTTATATCTCTCTTGCTCATTAAAAAAAAAAAAAAAGCTGTTTATTGGCTTCCTTTTCCCAGCTGGATTCGGCTTCACTTCAAGCTGTTGCTTTTTTCTTCTTCTTCTTCTTCTTTTTTTTGTCCCCTGGGATTTTAGTGAACTGAATAATTTATCACAAATCTACAGATTTCGTTAAGTAAGGACTGGGTTGCATTCATTCCTCTCCTGCAGAACTCTTGAGCACAGCCAAGAAACTTATTTATCAACTTTTTTAAAAAAAACTTATCTACATCTGTAAATTTCAAACAGAGACGGTTGCATTAGCAAGGGAGAAAGTGTTTTGACAACTTGTTTACAACCAAGAATGTCAATTATTGCTTCAAATTGTTCCTCCATTTTTTATTAAAAACAAAAAACCGAAACTTACACAAACAGACAAAAGTTTTGTCCAAAGGGCAACCTTATTTCCAATTTTCAAAACAAAACAATGTTTTTCCCCCCCCCCTGACTTCACAGTTCTTTCACTGAAAGTCTGTATCTTTAGATTGATCTCCATCTTCCAGCTTTGAAAAATCCGATAAAAAAATAATGATTACAGGCCTACGGCCACAAATTGAGCCCAGAATTTCTGTTGCTAAGTGAGTTTTGCCTCATTTTACTATCTTTCTTGCCGCTGTTGCTAAGCAAATCACCGCCCTTGTTAACTTGGTCATACGGTTGTTGAGTGAATCCTGACTTCCCCGTTGATTTTGGTCATCAAAAGGGGATCACATGGACCCGGGACAATGCGACCATCGTAAGAATGAATCAGTTGCCAAATGCCTGAATTTGGGAGGCTGCAACGGTCGTAAGTGTGAAAAATGGTCATAAGTCGCTTTTTTTCGGTGCCGTTGGAACTTTGAATGGTTACTAAATGAACTGCCCGTCTCTCTCTCTCTCTCTCTCTCCTTCATATTTGCAGGACAGAAGGAAACTCTATGACAATTACATTCAAATTCATCAAATAAAATGGTTATCATCGCCTGAAAAGACAAAGCAGCCCTGTCAACAATTCAGTTTTTTTTCTGATTTTTCGCAGGGCGAACTTTCCACAATTCAGAATAAATTCCCGTTACCTGATTAAATCTCCTTGTAAAGGCAACAACATTCGGGGCGAGGATGTGTTTTTCTTTTTTATTCCATCCACAACTTGCAAGTTCCTAGAAAATACAACGGCAGGGTGGTTAATAATAATTTAACAAATGGCTCATTTCCATCACAAAAACTCAGGGTCAGAGAAAAGCGAAAGACCAAGAGAAATATGTATACAAAAAAAGCCTCAGCATTATCCTGTGGGATTTAAATGGCTAAAGGCCCTTACATTTAGTTTTGTCTGCAATACAGACACCAGTTCTGATTCGGCTCAGTTCCCTATCAGACTACGAAGAATCAGCTGGAAAACGAATTAAGGGAGAGCATCATATTCGCAGAATCCGGACCAAATGAGCCATGAATACAAAAAAACATTTGGCTTCTTCCTATAACCTCTAGTCAGTTTTTTAGAAGGAAAGGAACACTTAAAAGAGAATATTTGCAGCTTGGGGTTGAACTGTGGGGTTCTTGGTGGTCTCTGAGCTTGGTGGTTTTCTTGCAGATGTTTCATTACCCAGCTAGGGAGCATCATCAGTGCTACAAAGGAGTGGGGTTTGTGAAGAGGTGGAGGAAGATGAAGAAGAGTAGGAAGAGGAGGACGAAAGGAGGAGGAGGAAGAAGGAGGAGAAGAAGAAGAGGAGGAGGAGGAGGAGAAGAAGAAGAGGAGGACTGTGGGTCCTTGGTGCTCTCTGAGTTTGGTGGTTTTTTGCAGACATTTCATTACCCAACTAGGAGACATCATCAGTGCTACAAGGAATGGGGTTGGAGGAGGAAGAAGAAGAGGAGGAGGAGGAGGAGGAGGAGGACTGAGAGGTCCTTGGTGCTCTCTGAGGTTAGTTCTTTTCTTGCAGACGTTAGATTACCCAGCTAGGTAACATCATGAGTGCTAGCACTGATCACTAGCCCTGATGATATTACTTAGTTGGGTAATGAAATGTCTCTAAGAAATCAACCAAGTTCAGAGAGCACCAAGGACCCCACAAAAGAAACTCTCTCTGGATTGGATCTAGCCTAAATTGATCGACCTTGCCAAGCTGTGTGTCACCATGGGGCTTTTCCATTTACTTCAAAGAACTTAAAAGTTTCTACTCACAGTCTAAAATGTAAGGCAGAGAAAGCGTGGAGACGTTTGTGTGAATGGCACTGCGTCCCACAGAGGCCTTCTCTCCTCTGAAAACCAGAGGTGGAGGACTAGGGAACAAACCCACATCAACCCTGTTTTGTACACGCCAAGAAGCACAGCTGGGAGATGGACGGCTTTATAGAAACAAGAAATAAAGTGACTAATCCCTCTGGCCAGCCGTTTGTTGATGCAGTCAAGAACCAGCCACTTCTGCTAATGCCTCCGACACATAGTTTACACTGAAGGAAACTTCCGTTGGAAATAAACGGGCTTTGAGGATGGATGTTGGGGCTAACAAAGTTTGCACACAATGCCTCTGCACACCCCTTAGAGAAGCCACGGATACTTCCCAGACCGGCCTCTCCCTCTTGCTTATTGTAGGAAAAATATTTCAGGAGAGAAGAGATTTATTGCTTTTATCATTCCCTGAGCTAAGCAATTCACTGCCACAAGGCAAGCAACTTAAATGAGATTATTTTTATTTAACCTACTGTGGTCTTTTTTCTACTGTCAACCCTTGGCTGGGTAACATTGCTTATATAAACACTCACTAAACAAGACAAGGGTAATGTGAATAAATTTGCCAAGCTTTTGAATGCGCCGAGATGCTGAAAGCAAGCAGAAATAGGATAGGTAAGACCCACTTAGCTATTTTTCACTCTATAAAGCTGCTAATGGCTTTCCCATTACTACAGCGCGGATCTGGAGTAGAGTGGCAAGCTATCTTTTGCAAACGTTTTCTCTTTATTTATTCTGAGATGGAGATAAGGAGAACCTTCTGACAGACGCAGAAATTAGATTTGTAGTTTTTTATTATGATGATGTCACGGTTATAATTCTTCCCTCCGCTTCAATGGCAGGAAAATGCTTTGCTGAACACATGTTCTCTAAGAAGCTGCTACGTTTTCCCAAGATAATGGTGGTTATTATTTAACATCATCAACAACAATCATAATAATAAATGCCAAAGCCAGTCTAAACAACTGGCTGTGCAACCAACCATAACAATGTATATATAACAATTATATGCTGCCCAGACCTCAGCAATTCATATAACCCACTCATCCATCCATCCATCCATCTGGTTACCTACCTACTTATCTACAGAAAGCTCTTGACAGACTTGAACATTGGGTTCTATCTAACAAAACGAAATTCAATGGTGAAAAAAGTAAGGTTCTACATTTAGGCAAGAAAAACAAAATGCACAGGTACAGTATAGGTGGCACCTTGCTCAAGAGTAGTAACTGTGAGAGGCATCTAGGAGTCCTAGTGGACAACCATTTAAATAGGAGCCAGCCGTGTGCAGCAGCTGCCAAAAAAAGCCAACGCAGTTCTAGGCTGCATCAACAGAGGGACAGAATCAAGATCACGCGAAGTGTTAATACCGCTTTATAATGTTTTGGTAAGGCCACACTTGGAATATTGTGTCCAGTTTTGGTCGCCGGGATGTAAAAAGACGTTGAGACTCTAGAAAGAGTGCAAAGAAGAGCAACAAAGATGATTAGGGGACTGGAGGATGAAACATATGAAGAACAGTTGCAGGAATTGGGGTAGGTCTAGTTTGATGAAAAGAAGGATTAGGAGATGACAAGATAACAGTCTTCCAATATCTCAGAGGCTGCCACAAAGAAGAGGGAGTCAAGCTATTTTCCAAAGCACCAGAAGGCAGGAGAAGAAGCAATGGGTGGAAACTAATCAAAGAAAGAAGCAACCTGGAACTAAGGAGAATTTTACTAACAGTGAGAACAATCAATCAGTGGGACAACTTGCCTCCAGAAGTTGTGGATGCTTCAACACTGGAGGTTTTCAAGAAGAGACTGGAGAGCCATTTGTCTAAAATGGTATAGGGTTTACTGCCTAAGCAGGGGGTTAGACTAGAAGACCTCCAAGGTCCCTTCCAACTCTGTTATCCTATTCTATTCTAACCATGTTATTAACTTGGCAACCTATCTCTGCATGTACACCACACACAAACAGGAAAGCTGTATTTTTAGGTACATACCACCTGATCTTAAGCTTTCTTACGCTAGGAAACACATACTTGGTAGCATTTAATTTTCTTATGGCAATGTGAAAGAAACGAGAATTGGCAGATAACCTGAGAATCTAACACAGTAATATTATTTGAGTCAATAAACACAAGACCTTCACAGGTACATTGCATTATTAACCTATTAATTAACAACCTCTTCCTTTCCTTCCTTTCATATATATGAAAGCAGATTTTCCATTTCTAGTGGAAGTTTCATCCCGAGGTGGGTTTTGTGTGTGTGTGTGTTTTGAAGCTGGACCGTGTTTCCCAAGAAAGATTTAATGTATTGTTCTGATTACTCTCCCGTGGATAATAGCAGGAGTTACCGATGATTAATGCAACAGTTTTTTAAACAGCAGCAAACGTCCAGGAATAATCACAGCAATTGTGTTCCTTCCAACGAGGGTGATTAGTTTATTTTAAAATAACATATGTGAGTGATGTAAGCAAAATAATGGCCTCCTTGAAATCCCACAGAGCAGGCTAGGGAAAAACCCTCTTTCGGTTCTCAAAATTGACTAGAACGAACTGATCGTCCAGCGTTCTCAACCTGTGGTTGCCTAAACTCTCAAGGGTACAAGCCGTTATCCCCATCAGCTCAGATGCTCAGATGAGCATAGCTTAACATTAGACGGACAATCCAGGAGTAAACAATGCCCCAATCAAGGAACTTCCAAGATATTCCCATCAACACTGACAGGACAAGCTGCTAGAATATACACTGGGAGCAAACCTCACTCCCTACTAGGGGTGAAATGAGAAATCTGCAAGAAAACAACCAGGGATCCCACAGTCGTTTTCCTCTCCTTCCTCTCCTTCCTTCCTTCCTTCCTTCCTTCCTTCCTTCCTTCCTTCCTTCCTTCCTTCCTTCCTTCCTTCCTTCCTTCCTTCCTTCCGTCCATCCTTCCTTCTTTTCTTCCTCCTCTCCTTCTCCTGCCTCCTCCTCCTCCTCTTCCTTGCAAACCACACTCCTTTTTAGCACTGATGGTGTTACCTAGTTGGGTCATGAAACGTCTACAAGGAAACAGCCAAGGCCGGGGGAGGGGTATGGACTAGATGACCTACAAGGTCCCTTCACACTCTGTTAATCTGTATCCATGATAAAAACTTTACTTCCTCAAAATATATATCCTTTTACGGAAGCTCCGCATGGCTTGATCACATGGTTTGATCAACAAGATATCACCCAATCTCAAGAATAACCCTCCCTTAGAGAATAAAGACCTTTTTACTCAAAGCAGAGTTTTAAAGTTTAGAGTTCCAGACAGCTGGAAAAGTTAGCAACGTAATCACCAGAAGTCTAATTAGTCCTGGGGACACACAGTACATATGTTGCCGATTAAACTGCAGATAAACAATTATATATAAAATGTTCTGGCTACGTTTGCAAGAAATTTGAAAGAAAAATTACCATTTTTTCCATTTCTCAGGGAATTAAAATAAATAAATAAATAAACAGCCTCTGTGTATTACAACATCTGCCATTCCCCCGCTCCCTGTCTTCTGCCAAACTTTAGCTGAGTGGCCTGGCCGTATGCAGTCAAACACATGGGTCCTATCGAAAGCCTGCTTGAGGAAGCTGGAAGAACAAATGTTTTGACGGGCGTCCAGCGCTCGCGCTGAGGGTTCAAGAGGATGTGGCATCTGCTTTCAGGCTCAGTTCATCCCATAAGTGAAGTCAACCCAGCTACTGTTCAGAGTTTCGCAGCGTAAATTCAGCGTCAGAAAAGTAAACACAGATGGCTGAGGCTTCATTTAACTTCTTTATAAACACATAAAGTCAATTTTACAATACCGGTTATAGATGTCTCCAACATGGAGCAAACTCAGACAGAAGCAGACAGGTCACAGGTTCAGAGCAGAACAGTAATTCAGGAGCTCAGAAACAGTCCTCAGTTTCACTTTAGTTCAGCAGGCAAGCAAGACAGTTGGGTAATGAAACGTTTGCAAGAAAACCACCAAGGTCAGAGAGCACCAAAGATGACCCCTCTAACTCCTCTGGTTTTCTTGCAGATGTTTCATTACCAAACTAGGCAACAACATCAGAGCTAGCAGGGAGTGGGGTTTGCTCCAGCACTTACTAGCACTTTCCATTCCCTTCCAGCACTGATGATGTTACCTAGTTGGGTAATGAAACGTCTGTGAGGCACCCCCTAAACCTAGAGAGCACCAAGGATCCCACAGTTCAAACCCTGAGCTACAAATATTCTCTTCCATCCAAATGTAACGTGATAGGATATGAATGAAACCCATTTCTTAAAAAGAAATCAGTCAGTGAGTGGATCTAGAACTGTCCTAACAAACCAGAGCTTAAGAGCTCTTCTTAACAACGTTCTGTCACTTACCTCTGGCTGTATAGCTTTAAATACTGGCATATCCATCAGTGTAATCTGACTCTATGATAAAAAAAATGAAAGGAAGAACGATTATGCATTTTGGAAAAACGGACATCTGGCAAGCCCATTGTGGATCTGTCTAGAAGGATGCCAGTGTGTCCAAATTCACAGGCTGTTGCGCTGAACTGAACCAATAAAAGGCTCTTGGGTTGACACCAATGACCAAGAGGCTGCATTTTGATTTTCCTCAGCTATTCTCAAACGCAGTTGAGGTGGTCGCTCATTTACGGCTACTTAAGAGGCAAAGGGCCAAATCCCTTTGTTTAGGAATCATTCCAGTCTTTTTGGGAACGCTGTACAGGGAGATCCTGGACTTACGACCACATTCAAACCCAAACTGAAGTGAAATGTTTATTGTGAGTTTTGCCCCATTTATGACCTTCCTTGCCACAGTTGTTATGCAAATCACTGCAGATGTTAAGTTAGTAATACGACTATAGAGAGGGGGGAGGAAGAGAAAGAGGGAGAGAGAGAGAGAGAAAGAGGAGAGGGAGAGGGAGGAAGAGAGAGAGGGAGAGAGAGAAAGAGAGAGAGAGGGAGGGAGGAGAAAGAGAAAAGGAGGGAGAGAGAAAGAGGAGGGAGGAAGGAGAGAGGAAGAGAGGGAGAGAGGGAGAGGGAGAAAGAGGGAAAGAGAGGAAGAGGGAGAGAGGGAGGAAGGAGAAAGAGAAAAGGGAGGAGAGAGGGAGAGAGGGGAGAGAGGGAGAGGGAGGAGAGAAAGAGGAGAGGGAGAGAGAGAGGGAAGGAGGAGAAAGAGAGGAGAGAGAGAGAGAAAGAGGAGAGGGAGAGGGAGGGAGGAGAGAGGGAGAGAGAAAGAGAGAGAGGGAGGGAGGAGAAAGAGAAAAGGAGGGAGAGAGAAAGAGGGAGAGGAGAAGAGAGAGAAAGAGGAGGGAGGAAGGAGAGAGGAAGAGAGGGAGAGAGGGAGAGGGAGAAAGAGGGAAAGAGAGGAAGAGGGAGAGAGGGAGGAAGGAGAAAGAGAAAAGGGAGGAGAGAGGGAGAGAGGGAGAGAGAGAGGGAGAGGGAGGAGAGAAAGAGGAGAGGGAGAGAGAGAGGGAGGGAGGAGAAAAGGGAGAGGGAGGGAGAGAGAGGGAGAAGAAAGAGAAGGGGAGGGAGGAGAGCGAAAGAAAGGGAGGAGAGAGAGAGAGAGAGAATGCACTGATCTAATGTGTGGAAAACCAGCTGACTACAACTAACTGAGCAGGAACTTATTTTAGTACTTACGGCTACTACTGTTCAGCATACTTCAAGATGCAAAACCTTTTTTACTTACCGCAAACTCCTCTGGAGTTACTTTTAGCACGTCAAACACGACGGCATCGTAACTCTTGTGAGCATAATCCGAACTCTGTCCTTCCAGAGAGTCAGAACTGCTACTGACCTAGAAGGGGGGGGAAAAAGGAAGGAAGGAAGGAAGGAATGGGTGACTTCGTTTATTTTAATTTCTGCTTTATGTATCTGCTGGAGCCATCTTGTTTCGAAGAAGCGACTCTGGGCAGCTCGCAGCTTAAAGACATTCAAATAACCTGCGACAAATATTCCCAAGACAAGAGGATGAAAGTACAGGTGTTCTAACACAACCCTTCTCTTCATCGCTGACAGGGGATACACTGTTTCCCCGAAAATACGACTTACCCTGAAAGTAAGTCCTACCTTCATTTTTACACGTTCTTGCCCCATATAAGCCCTACTCCCAAAACAAGCCCTAAGCTGAAACAGGCTGTTTGCTGCAAGGAGGCAAATGGCTGGGAGGCAGAGGCAGATTTTTTTCCCCCCTTGTTTTCCTCTCCAAAAGCTAGGTGGGTCTTATATTTTGGAGTGTCTTATACTCTGAAAAATACGGCGATTTATTTGCTCCTGTTTCCAATCACAAGACTTTTTTTCCCCCCTCAAATGTAAAAGAATATGTCAGCTCACTACCTGAGGTTATTTGCTCTCTAGAGTTATAAAACAGAGCAGAGGTAATCCTGTAATCTGTCCTGTGTTGCTGACAAATTATGTCAGTTTTAAAACTAGCTCAGGCGTTAAGGAGTCTGGTCGAAGATATCAGGGATAACTTGATTAGTTAAGCATTAACAATGCAAATGGGGGGGAAAAAACCCAGATCAAGATTTATTTGCAAAAAACATTATTATGTAAATAAGAACGGCGGGGGGGGGGGGATGGATATGCACAAACATTGTTCAAAGCATGTTCAAATCTTGCCAGGCGCAGTTTAAAAGCAAAACTGCCACCCTAGACAGCTTTACTAAGGAGGAGCTGCAGTTTAAAAACCAGATTTGCTAAAGGAGTGCGCAGTGTTCAGTCAGCTCCAGAACAATATAATCGTTCTGGCTGTAGGAACGCCATAACATCAACACTCCCAGCTATTTTAAGTGTATTGTCTGAAAAACCACACAGTGAAACGGAATGGAAAGAAACCTTAAATGCCATGAATATGTATGTATGCAGAATAAGTCTGCCCTGTTTAGTAAACAAGGTATTCGAACTAGGCCAAGTTGGTTATGTCTGAACTGCTTCTATGCGACAGATGTCTTCTTTTGAACAAACATGGGAAGAATTTCTCTTGTCTTGAGCAAATAGGCCCAGTAAATTGTTTCCATCTGCAAGACATTAGCTGTGAACTGCTATAACTCGAGTGTGTAAAAACAACAGTAGAAGTTTCCTAAACTAATTTGTGGCCTAAAAGACTAGATACCATATGATCTTAACTATCAGCAGCAGGAGGAGGAGGAAGAGGAGGAAGGGGGGGGAGGAGAAAGAAAGGGAGGGAGGGAGGAAAAGGAGGAGGAGGAAGAAAAGAAGAAAAAGGAGGAGTAGGGGAAGAAGGAGAGTAAGAGGAAGAAGGAGGAGGAAGAAAAAGAAAGAAAAAGAAAGAAAAAGGAGGAGAAAGAAAGAGAAAAGAAGGAAGGAAGGAAAAGGAGGAGGAAGAAAAGAAGAAAAAGGAGGAGTGGGGGAAGGAGAAGGAGAGTAAGAGGAAGGAGGAGGAGAAAGAAGAAAGAAAAGAAAAAGAGAAAGAAAGAAAGAAAGAAAGAAAGAAAGAAAGAAAGAAAGAAAGAAAGAAAGAAAGAAAGAAAGAAAGAAAGAAAGAAAGAAAGAAAGAAAGAGAAGGAAGGAAGAGGAGGAGGAGGAAGAGGAGGAGAGGAGGAGGAGGAGGAGGAGGAGGAGGAGAGCAATATATTTTACAAGAGTTACAAATTTGCAGAGATAAATCACAGCCATGATCATAAACCTAATCTAAAAAAAAAAAAAAAGAATTTCCATTAAAACCCTTTCCACTTGTAAATGTTTAAGAAGCAATTAGCAAGCAGCATGTGTAAATTTGTTGATTAAATAAATATTTGGTTTAATTCCCCCATGGCTATCCACAAAAAGGGGATGAGGTTGCCCAGATGAGGAACATTTAACTCTCTTCCATTTAAGTCAATTCTCCAGAACCACCACACCGTGTTTCCAAGAACATCTGGAGTTGTTTCACATCCAGCTAGTTAGCTAATCTGAAAACATTTTGGCCTTTAAATCCGTCACCAAACAGGCCTCCTTGACAGTACATGAGAAGGCAGGAAATCCTTTCTTAGGTCTTAGATCGATCCTGTTCAGTTAGGAGGAAATATTTTAAGCACCATGGAAAAATCTAATCTCCGTTACGGAAGGCATTAAATAGTGAACCTTTCAAGGAAACATCACTTCAGGAACACAGCTGGAATTCGGCTAAATCAAGGATGGGCATTCAGGAGTTTTAATCCTTCCAGTCCCTAGTTCTTTTTATTTTGAGATACAAACCTATTATTGACTTTAAGGCATTCTATTTAACTCAATTCTATTCAATTCAATGGCATAGAATGCAAAGGATTGTGTGTTTGTGTTTTATTTTTATAGTTATAATATAAACTTCAGATGGCATTTAAATTTCACTGTACGAGGTGCGATGACAATAAACTAAACTAACTATGGAGTCCTTGGTCCTCTCTGAGCTTCTTGAGGACGTTTCATTACCAAACTAGGTAATACCATCAGGATTTGTAGGGAGTGGGCATTGCTCTCCCTGTTAGCACTTTGTACTCCCTACTAGCCCTGGCTTAGGTGGGTCATGAAATGTCTGCAAGGAAACCACCAAGCTCAGAGAGCACCAAGGACCCCACAGCCCTCCTCCTCCACCTCCTCTTCCACTCCACAACCCCCACTGCCTTCCAGCACCGATGATGTTACTTCAGGTAATGAAACGTCTGCAAACTCCAAATAGAGAGCACAGCCCCGTTCATTTAGCTGGGGATGGTTTAAAGTTCCAAGCCAAGGCAACGGGAACTGGTAACCCCAGCGGAACTTCCTGAATATCAGAACAATTACCTCTGGGGGGAACTTGCCAGAAGTTAAGGTCCTCCTGGGGTGGTAACCTTTGTCTGAGGGGCTACATTCAGGTCCCTTCCATACATTCTATTCTAAATGGGACATGCCAGCAAACTCCATGCTGGTCTAGGGCACCACTGACAGCATTAAAGCGTTGGGAAGTAGGATACCAGTGCACATGATAGACTATTTTTAAGCAATTGGAAGAAATTCAACGTTAGACGGTCTCCTAAGAGACTCCCATTTAAGCTATGGTTTGTTCCAAGTTGCAACGGAAACTGGTATTACCTCTGGGGTGGCAGGTCACAGTCACGTTGGCCATGAGGCCATTCCTTTTATAATTCTCTTCTTGGAATGGAGGAACTTCAGCTCAGCCACCAGAGGAGGAGGGAGGAGGAGCAAGAGGAAGCTGGGAGAAACTCTGAGGGTAACAACAATGACTGAGGAGGGAGTTGTGAACTGTGGAGGAGGAGGAAGGAGGAGGAGGAGGAGGAAGAAGAAAGGGAAGAGGAGAGGAAGAAGAAGAAGAAGAGGGAGAAGAAGGAGGAGTGAAAGAAGAGAAAGAGGAGGAGGAGGAGAAGAGGAGGAGGAGGAGAGGAGAGGAGGAGGAGGAGGAGGAAGAAAAAGAGGAAGAAGAAAGAAGAGGAGAAGGAGGAGGAGAAGAAAGAGGAGGGGAGAAGAAGGAGGAGTGGAAGAAGAGAAAGGAGGAGGAGGAAGAAGAAAAAGAGGAAGAGGAAAAAGAAGAGGAAGAAGAAGAGGAGAAGGAGGAGAAGAAGAAGAAGAGAAGAAGAAAGAGGGGGAGAAAAGGAGGAATGGAAGAAGAGAAAGGAGGAGGAGGAGGAAGAAAAAAAGGAGAAGGACGAGAAGAAGAAGTTGAAAGAGGAGGGGAGTGGAGGAGTGGAAGAAAAGAAAGGAGGAAGAGGAGGAGGAGGAGGAGGAGGAGGAGGAGGAGGAGAAGTAGAAGAAGAAGAAGAAGAAGAAGAAGAAGAAGAAGAAGAAGAAGAAGAAGAAGAAGAAGAAGAAGAAGAAGAAGAAGAAGAAGAAGAAGAAGAAGAAGAAGAAGAAAGACATTTCATAACCAATATGCACAGCCATATAAAACACAAGCAGCATGCACTACCTATAAAAAATTAAAAACTATTTGGGTCGCCTATCACCCAAAGCTCATCCATTTTGGGGGTGGGGGTGTTTTGGGGTTGTTTTACATTTCCTTAAGATTGTCTAAGCACATCACTCCTCCAGATTTGAATTTCAAAGACACAAAGAGACTGGCAGCTGTCTGACAACAAAGTCAGTTCGAGCTTCCAAGGAGTCACCATCAGACCTATCGGACACCATCGGACCCAAAAACCAACCTGAGTCCTGACAATTAGAATCCTGGTCCATTTTTTAACTGAGGGATCACATGTTTTTCGGGTGTTGTTTTTGTGTGTGTGTTGTTTTTTTTAGCCGTGAGAGCAGCACCTCGTTGGAGCTTGAAAACTCCAGGCAGGATCAGGCATGTTTGGGATTGAATGGGAGACCTGCGTGGCGCATTAGGGCCGGGGGCGAGATTGGCAAACCGTTGGGTGGGGCTGCCAAGAAAATGACAGAGGGTGCCTGGCACAAAGTCATCCGAGATCAAACAAAGACTTGTGGGAGAGACCTCACTGATGAGTATGGGGTTACAAGAACTGTCAGCCCCAAATTTCACACAAAAAAGGTGTGGTGGTGACGTCAAAAAGTCACATCGTGAAGGTACTCTTGAAAGCCTATACAAAGGCCAGCATCGGTTAAGGTAGCAGAATAACAGGTTCACGCATTTGGAAGGGACCCTGGAGGTCTTCTAGTCCAACCCTCTGCTTAGGCAGAATACCCCCAGGGATCCCCAACCTTGGCCGTGCCCGGTTCCGGCGTCAGTGGGCGGTTCCGCGCGCTGGTGCCACCATCTTTTGTGTCAAATCACTGACGTCTTGGAGTGATTTCAATGAGGGCGCTCAGTGGCTTTTCGGGTGGGTACCCGAAAAGTCTCACGAGGCTCTTGAGCCATCTTTCCAGAAAATGCTTTTTTACCAAAAAATGGGCGCGCATTGGAACAGGGGCCCTGGTAAGGTCGTTCCAGTCCGACCGGTCTGCTTAGGCAGAATACCCTACACTACTTCAGACAAATGGTTGTCCAAGGTCTTCTTTAAAAACCTCCAGTGTTGGGGCTCCCACAACGTTTGGAGGCAAGTTGTTCCACTGATTGATTGTTCTCACTGTCAGGGAATTCCTCCTTAATTCTAAGTTGCTTCTCTTCTTGGTGAGTTTTCCATCCGCTGCTTCTTGTCCTGCCTTCTGGTGCAATAGACTGACTCCCTCTTCTTGTAAGGCTGCCATCATGTCTCCCCTTTTCATACCCGTAGACATACCCAATTCCAGCAACTGTTTTATCCTCCAGTCCCCTAATCATCTTCTATGCCCAAGACCTTCCAGATGAGCTGAAGTTGGCAAGCTAAGGGCATGGATGGTTATTTATTGAGATGCACAGATTGATCAGGTCCAGCTGTAGATATGAAACAGTTGTTGGAGCTGGTTCAGTGGAAGGATGGAAAAACCTCAAATATGGCTTTTCTATCACCAGTTTACTAAGTATTCCTTTGGCTCTCCTCTGTCTGCCATCTGCATTATTATTATTATTTGTGCGTGTGTGTATGAAAGGCTCAAAAATAGCGCATCCCATGATCGCAAAAGAAAATTCCATATGCGATCTTGCAACCCATCCAGCTCCAATTCCAGCTTCCAAAGATAAAATTAGGCCAGGAAGTACAAAGAAGCCTTTAAAGATTTGCACCAATTTGCAAAAGAACTATTTTTTCCCCTAACATTCAACAGAAAACTACTACCTTTTTTAAAAAAAGAAAAGAAAAGAAAACTCATCTCCTGGAGAATCGCAAGAACACGTGAGAAATTCCACCTTATCTTCAAATTTTGGTATTGTTTGAAAAACAATTTGGATTGTTGGATAAGCCTCCTTTGAAAATGCCCCGATAAAGCAAATGTTTTCAGGGCAGGATTCCATGCGCAGAGCAACCTTGACAACATACTAGATTAAATGAGACTCTAGAAAGAGTGCAGAGAAGCGACGGGCGGAAATTAATCAAGGAGAGAAGCAACTTAGAACGAAGGAGAAATGTCGTGTGGGTGAGAACAATTAGTCAGTGGAACAGCTTGCCTCCAGAAGTTGTCGATGCTCCAACACTCAAAGTTTTTAAGAAGAGATTGGACAGCCATTTGTCTGAAGCGGTGTAGGGTTTCCTGCCTAGGCAGGGGGTTGGACTAGAAGACCTCCGAGGTCCCCTTCCAACTCTGTTATTCTATTCTATTCCATTCCATTCCATTCCATTCCATTCCATATCAGTCTTTCTCTTCAAAAATGCCATTCTTGGTGTCTTTTCTTTCTTCTTTAAAGAAGTAATTTGAAATGCCAAATCATTGCCAGATTGGGAAGAATTCTGAGATTCTGCAAGAATGCTAAGAAGAGCTCCATCTATCAGTTTCCCTGGGTTTATGCTAACTTTTGGCCATTCCCCAAGCCCCAGAAAAGACTCATGGCAACGAAGACCACAGCTTAATCTGAAATTAATGTTCTCCTTCACATCTGAAGAACTCAACTTCTTTTTTGGAAGATGAAGCCTGTTCCGATGTACAAATGGGAAGGATTTTGTGGGAGTTCCGTGACTACAGGCGGAGTATTTGAGATACACATTTTCCATTTCTCCAGCCAGCCGATCAGTTCCAATTTGTTTTTACAGATCCTTGTGCTGTATTGTACAGAGACGACTGCAACGTACCAGCCTATTCCTAGAGTCACAACCTGTGCAGCAGTGCCCTCTAGCGAGCACGAAATGCACAACTGCAGGCAGTCCTCGAGGTACGACCACAACCGAGCCCAACGTTTATGTTTGCTAAGTGAGAAATTTGTCAGGCGAGGGGATCACCTCGCCACACTGCAACCGTCATAATTACGAGTCAGTTGCCAAGCATCAGGTGACCATGGGGAAAACAGCCATAAGGCACGTTTTTCAGTGTCATTGCAACTTTGATCAGTCACTAAACGAATGGTTGTCAATGAAGGGCGGCTTCTTCGTTTCAGTAAAGTCCCAAGCTTTCGGTATGATTCTGTCACATCCATAAATCTTTCCTCCTTCCGTTGATGATAAGTGAAACTTACCCATAATGAAATTTTCTCCTCGGTTTTAAGTACAGGCAATGAAACAGCAGCGAGAGAAGGCAGCACATCCCTCAGAAGTGGGTTTTTTTCTGAAAAAGACAATTAAGATGCCGCACAGAGCTGTCATTTTCTCTCCTTAAGGCTGCAAAGGCAGAACAAGAAGCCGTTCCCAGCAAAGTCAAAACGAGGTTTTTCATAGCTTCTGGCTTTATTATCATAAATTGTTATGAGATTATGATCATGATTTATCACTTGTTCCTTGTATGAATACTGAGAGCTTATGCACCAGAAACAAATTCCTTGTGTGTCCAATCACACTTGGCCAACAAAGAATTCTATTTCTATTGAATTCTTTATTCCGATATTCTATTCTATTCTATTCTATTCTATTCTATTCTATTCTACTCTACTCTACTCTACTCTACTCTAATTCTATTCCATTCCATTCTAATTTATTCTATTTCTTTTTCCTTTCCTTTTTCCTCCACTCTACTCTACGCTACTCTACTCTACGCTACTCAATTCTAGAAATCAGTAACTTGGCCTGAGCCACCGATTCATTAATTAAATTCAAGATGCAAACTGAACATAACTGATTAGTGCTGAACTTTAGTAGATTGCTTGCCTGCTTCTGCAAGGAAGATTTGCTGTCTAGCAACCCTAGAAGAGGAAAATTACTTTTAGAGGGTGGTTCCCCCCACCCCGGTTATCTGGGATAACAATACTACTATATGTAGGATTTTTGGAGACAGGCGGGCAGCTATAAATGGCACTGAAAAGACAAACCACATCCATTGTGAGCTCCCTAGAGGACAGATATCTGTTTGTCCCTAAAATACTCTGTACAGTGTACACCATTGTATGCTCCTTAAACTATTGTATGTGTGGCTTATGTGTTTGTTTGTTTTTTAAACTGGCTCTTTACAAATATAATTAGACATGTTTGCAGAAAGAACATGCCGGCTATACTATTTCTTATATATTTGAGCAAAGGGGCACCTTACGAAGAGCTTATAAATCAGCTAATATATATAGATAAATAGATAGGTGGGTAGGTAGATAGGTGGGTAGGTAGATAGATGATAGATAGATAGATAGATAGATAGATATTGATTGCATGCATATATGTATATACATATCTATATCTATCTATCGATATCTAATCTATACCTATACTTATACCCACACCTACCTCTACCTCTACCTCTACCTACCTTCCTACCTTCCTACCTACCTACCTACCTTCCTACCTACCTACCTACCTTCCTTCCTACCTACCTACCTTCCTTCCTACCTACCTACCTACCTATCTATCTATCTATCTATATCTACCATCATAAGCCAATCTCTGATTCGGTTCAAATACTTCTTAATTCTCAAAGTTACACTGAATAATATTCACTATGGGCATTTTAGTGGATGGGAGGGGGAGGAAAGGATATTTGCATAGATTTGGGTAAGTCCACAATGGAACCCAACGTCACTGCTGCTAAGTGAAACATTTGTTAAGTGAGGTTTCCTCCCCGCATTTGTCCACCTTTCTTTTGCCACAGCTCTTCAGGGAATCCTGGCAGTTGTTAAATTAGCAAAACGGTCATTAAGCGAACCCTGTTTCTCCTCCTTGACTTGTCTTGACAGAAGGACGCAAAAGGGAATCAAGTAACCCCAGGACGCTGCGACCGTCATAAATATGAGCCAAGTTGTCTGAATTTTGATCTTGTGACTAAGAGGATGCTGCAACGGTCATCAGTGCGAAAACTGGTCGTAAGGTCGCCTTTTTTCCCCCGGTGCCGTTGTAACTTTGCACGGTCACTAAACAGAACTGTTACAAGTCGAGGACTGCCTGCATTAATTAATTAAAGGCGGCTCTCTCTCACTCCCCTAAGAAACAAGGCATGGAAACACACGCACATCCTCACAAACACATTTCAAAACCGTACGGCCTGGACCCCTGCAACTATCTATGAAATTCGTGGAACTTAAATTGCGTAATTGGCTTTTTTTGTTGCTCCAGACTGTGTGTAGACAAGGAGCAGCGTGTGACTTTTACGCTTGTTTACATCTTATGGAATCCACACCGGAGACGCGATTTCAAAATCCCTCTGATTGTTTTTAGAATGTAAAGGCAAAGAGCAGATTACGCTCAGTCACTAAGGAAGGGGATATATGCCCGTTCCTTAATTTTATTTTATTTTATTCCTTTTCCAAATATATCCTAAAGCTGGAAGATTAAACTGCATCTTTTTCAGCTTCTTAGCAGTCGCGTAGAAAAAAAATGGTTTAAATTACGTGCCTTTTTTTAAAAAAAAAATAATATATATTTTTAATCTGAAGTGGATTGCCCAAACCATAAAAGCGGTTGATTATTAATCTGAGTAAACTTTTCCCTCGATCAATCGTTTTCCTGGAAACTGGATTTATGAGAACCGTGTGAATAGTTCTGCATCTGTGTTTGGTTTTTAAAATGAATTTGGTAACAATAAGTCAGTTTCATTTAATGGTGGCCCATTGGGTGCCTTTCAGCTTTGGAATTAAAGAAATGAGGCATACAAGTTTAAACTGTCCTTCCCTCCCCCTTTTAATTGCATTATTCTTTAATTTGGATTTACATGAGCAAGACCTAGGGAATTTAGGAAGCATACCCAGTTCCTGCAACCGTTCTTTGTATGTTGCTCTTCTCTGCACACTTCTAGAGTCTCGATTAAAAAAAGATGTGACTTTGGAAAGCGTGCAGAGAAGAGCAAGGAAGATGATTAGGGGACTGGAGGAAGAAACATACGAAGAACGGTTGCAGGAACTAGGTATGTCTAGTAGAAGAACAAGAAGAACATGGGGAGATATGATAGCAGTCTTCCAGTATCTCAGGGGCTGTCCCCAAAGAAGAGGGGGTCAAGCTATTCTGCAAAGCCCTTGAAGGCAGGAAAGAAGCAATGGATGGAAATTAACGAAGGAGACAAGCAACCTAGAACTAAGAAGGAATTTCTTTACAGTGAGAACAATTAACCATTAACCATTGGAACTACTTTCCTGCAGAAGTTGTGGGTGCTCCATCACTGGAAGTTTTCAAAAAGAGAGTGAAAAACCATTTGTATGTCTCCTGCTGGGGCAGGGGGTTGGACTAGAAGATCTTCAAGGTCCCTTCCAACTCTGTTATTCTATGAGCTATGTTCTAACTGGTTCTAGCTGAACCAGTTCAAAGTCACACGCCTATCCTTTCAAATTAGGTCTATGGCCCATTAATTAATGACTCATTTTATAGGGAATCAAACTACTTCTATGCCTTGTCTAGGTTTTCCCGTCTCAAAACCGCCTAACCCGATGTCATCTGTCACGGGGGAAGCCTTTGACGAAATCCTCCAACCAAATTATTAATTTTGCTAAAAACCATGATTCAAATTTCCTGCTTTAAGGGTCGCCTCTCCTGGACTACTTAGTAAACGGTTGATCATTGGCAAATCAGCTTTTTCACAATCGTTCACTTGGGCAATCTAAGCCAAAGAAAGAAATTACGAACCGCTGAACAGTCATTAAAAAAAAAAAAAGCAATCCAGGTTGGAGTTTTTTTTTTTTCCCACCCAGAAAAATAGAACACCGCGTTTGTTCCCTTAATACATTTTTTTTAGCAAACCTCACATTGCAAATTTCTGTAAAAATGAACAGGACTGAACGCACTCTAGGAGCTACCTTAATTTTCCTTGTCAACTGGCAGCCTTTCCTGTTTAACTGTGAGGATGGAGCTCATCTATTCACCCCGAGAAATTCCACAAGACTCCCCCCCCCAAAAAAAAAAAACCCTATCCTGAATCCAGGTGAATTCTTCTCCATCTTCAGCTCGGTTGGGAATCATTCTCAGGGGCCGGCATATTTAGGTAGGCTCTAAAACACCGGCATTAAATACAGACCATCCTGGAACTCGGAACGAATCAATAGTTTGGTTGTGCATTCTGCTTAGGTTTGTTGTGACAGCTAACTCGAGCAAGGCATGGTTACCATAAATTACAGAGAAGGCTAAAAAGCTCTTTGCAGCAACACAATCCCCCATGACGTTTCTACCAATAGTAACTGCAAGCTGTTGCTACGTCCATTGTTGTCATGGTCATCCTAAGCAGCCATTCATAATAAACAAAGTGAGGCATACGGAGGTTGCTTTGAAGGAGAGCCACCAGGAAGAAAAATTCTATTTCACACCTTTACGAAACCGAATTGAGGGAGAGAAAAAAATAAAAATAACAATTACGAAAGCTTCAGCCTAAAGATCCGCCTTCTTTAAATCTTGGGAAGAAACACAAGGTGGGTGACTTTAAAATTATTTGTTCCTATGTTTATTTAAATGGGAATGTAGCCCTGCTCCCAACTTGTGACTTTAGCATGCACGCTGTATGTAAAACTCTGGAAGGGTACCACCATAACTCTGAAGATGTTCCCTAGTTGGGTCATGAAACGTCTGCAAGAAAACCACCAAGCTCAGAGAGCACCAAGGACCCCTAATTTCTCCTCTTCCTCCTCCTCCCCTCCCTCCTCCTCAAACCCTCCTCCCTTCTAGCACTGATGGTGTTCCCTAGCTGGGTAATGAAATGTCTACAAGAAAACAACCAAGCTCAGAGCCCTCCTCGTCTTCTCCACAAACCTTACCCCCTTCTAGCACTGATGATATTCTCTAGTTAGGCAACAAAACGTCTGCAAGAAAACCACCAAGCTCAGAGAGCACCAAGGACCCCCACAATTTCATAGACGGCTAGAAATTTCCCAAGAACGAAAAATTATGCCTTCCTTGAACATTGTTTCAAGTAGTTTTTGAGATGACCAGAGATTAACATACAATGGGCAGCTATATTCGGTAAGCCACCTTGAGTCTTTATGAGTGAATAGGCGGCAAGATAAATTCAACAAATAAAGATATAAATGGTTTAAATACATATATTCATTCGTCTTCTGGAGAGGTAAAGCAAGCACTCACTAAAAGTAATCCTCTGATTCTCCCCATTCTTGGCTGTTTACTGTAGCAACCCCGATCCCTTAAAAAAAAAATAATCCTTATTTCAGTATATTTTCGGTTTTCCAGGAACATGGAAGCCCAAAGGGGTTTTCTCCAGATACCCAAAGTCCAGCTGAAGCAAAAGTTTTGGCTAACAGAAGATAGCATGGCTAAACTGCTGATGGCCGGTGCCAAATACGTGGATGGAGTCGTTCAGGAGAACCATTATTACGACACGGCTTCGGATGATCTAGCAATGGCTGGATTGTGGCTAAGCCGAAGGGATCAAGAGTGGTTCCTCATAGTAGAAGCTCAGGAGGGAGGAACCCAAGAAAAGCTTGAGGAGCAAATCAAGGGAAAAGCTGCTGATCCAGGGGAAACCTTATGCCAGAAGATGGCCAACAATGTCCAACAGGACAATGCCCGTAGGAAGCCATCAAAGCAGAATCTAGACAAGCTGGGAGCTCTGCTCAAAATCCAGGATCAACAGCTTGATTCGGAGGCAGCGGATTTGGAATCCGAACGTCCAAAACTTAGTTCCGCCTTCACCGAGTTAGTTGGCGAGAGCGAGGTCACCGCCTACCTAGCAGCCCATCTCCGCCTAGACTTGATCACCGAGGGAGGGGAAAGCCAACCATGGAGGACTTTCTGCAGAAGGCGGGCATCGAACACTATGCCAGCAATCACATCGTTGATCGAACGACGTATCTATTGTCCGACAGGTATACCGTCATCGTTCAAAGGGAAGAATGCTCTTTCAGAGAGACAGTGACGGTGGTGTTGGAGGCCGATGTTTTTAACATTTGCAAAGGTTTGGAAGAGATCGAAAAATTGGCGGCCTACCTGGGGTTGGAAGAGCAAGGAATTCAGAGCGAGGGAGAAATTATGACGTAGCAGCCAGAGCTGCCCAAATATTTTAAAAAAGCTTTCTTTGGAATTAGGGTAGGGTTAATGGAAGGGAGGGGAGAGGAGTGAGAGTAGAGTAGAGTAGAGTAGAGTAGAGTAGAGTAGAGTAGAATAGAATAGAATAGAATAGAATAGAATAGAATAGAATAGAATAGAACAGAACAGAACAGAGTAGAATAGAACAGAACAGAACAGAATAGAACAGAATAGAATAACAGAATTGGAAGGGACCTTGGAGGTTTTCTAGTCCAACCCTTTGCTCAAGGCAGGAGACCCCGTACCATTTCAAACAAATGGTTGTCCAATCTCTTCTTGAAAACCTCCAGTGATGGGAGCATCCATAACTTCTGGAGGCTTCTACTGGTTAATTGTTCCCACTGTCAAAAGTTTCTCTTCAATTCTTTCTCTGATTAGTTTCCACCCATCGCTTCTTGTCCTGCCTTCAAGTGTTTTGGAGAATAGCTTGACTCCCTCTTCTTTGGGGCAGCCCCTCAGCTATCCTGTCTCCCCTAGTCCTTCTTTTCATCAGACTAGACAAACCCAGTTCCGGCAACTGCTCTTTGTATGTTTCATCCTCCAGTCCCCTAATCCTCTTTGTGGCTCTTCTCTGCACACTTTCCAGAGTCTCAAACATCCTTTTTACATCTTGGCGACCAAAACTGGATGCAATATTCCAAGTGTGGCCTTACTAAGGCGTTATAAAGCGGTATTATTAAGGCCAGGCATAAGCAGATCGCCATGATATATGGTATTTTCCCCTTTAAAATTGCAACCTCAGGCCGCTTGGGTCCAGCAGCTTGAAAATACAGATTTATGGCGACAGCGGCAGATCGTCGAGTGTCAGCAGTTGCTCTATGAATAGCACAGTGAGAGCAGCTGCTAAGAAAGGGATGTTTTTCTAAAGCAGTGAACCGTGGAAATGTAGCTTCTCCTTTTGAGAGCTGCCCAGGTGCCCGAATAATGGCTTGCTTGCATCGAGGTTTCAAATAATCCACTTGAATCTTCCTGTTTATTCGAGCCGAAGAGAATGGGGTTTTCTGCAGGCATCTGTCTTCGGCTGCGACAACGTTAAACTCGGTTAAACTGCCTGAAAGAGCATTTTCATTTATTCAATGTAAGGATATGCAACGTTAGGTTCGCCGCGACTATTTTTAGCATTCGGGGGAAGAGTGACAGGGGAGAGGCTCCCTTTGAAGAAATCCTCGACTTACGACAGTTCATTCAGGTGCTTTGGAAAATACGTTGAGCCCTTCCTCCTCTCTGTGGCAGCCCCTAGACTAGCCAGGCCCAGTTCCTGCAACCGTTCATCGTTATGTTTTAGCCTCCACTCCTCTCATCCTCCTGGTTGCTCTTCTCTGCACCCTTTCCAGAGTCTCAACACTATAACAAGTGTGGGAACCAAAACTGTACCCAGGTGTGGCCCTCTTGAATTTATCTCCCCCAAGGCCGCCCATTGGTGACGCGGTGCCAAACATCCAGACGGGATTCGGTCATCCGTTCCAGCAAAGCCGTTCTGGATCTGTATAATATTCCTAGGTACTTTGTGGCTGGTTTAACCGTAGCTGCAAAGCTCAGGTGTGTATCAACGTTAGGGCCACAAACAACAATTAATTTACATTTATATATGCCCAACGGGATCACATCATCTATTTAACGACTCTGAATGGCTCCAGGCCCTTTGAAGTATCGATTCCACAAGGAAGCGCTTAGAGGATCAATATCTCCTTTTATTATTCTAGCAAGCATAGTAGCACCCGTAGTAGCTCTGAGAATTGCCAAAAGGAAGGGAGGAGGGAGTTCAAATCACCCACAACTGCAGGCACAGGTAGTCCTCGACTTGACGACCACAACAGAGGCCAACTTAGCTTCCATCGCTAAGCGAGACAATGGGTTCAGTGAGTTTTTTTTAATGGCCTTTGTGGCCTTGATGGTTAAGGTGAATCCTCCCTGCAGCTGTTATGTTGGCAACAAGGTTGTTGAATCCCCATTGGCTTTGCTGGTCAAGTTGTCACAAGAGGGAGTCACGCCAACCAAGTACATGCCAGTTGCCCAGCGTCCAAATTTCGATCACCTTGATCGCAACCCTTCCAGGTGGGAAAAAGGTCCCTTTTTTTCTGGGCCGTTGTAACTTTGAACCATCGCTAAACGAATGGGTCATAAGTTGAGGAGCACTGAACAAGTGCCCTGAAGAAGAGAGAACACTGTTGGGGTACAGAGCTTCTAAACACAATTAAACAACTCTCCTCAGTCCTACTGGAATTTCCAATGAATACATTTCTGTTGGTTTATTATTATAGATTGTGGATTAACAGAGTCGGAAGGGACCTTGTAGGTCATCTAGTCCAACCCCCCCCCACCCAAATTTAAATTTTAAAAAATAATAAAGCCAGTTATAACTCACAGCATCCCCAACTCTTTCTGAGGGGGAAAAAAAAAGTTAACCAAAATTCCTTGGTGATTTCCGAGTAAATGAACTCAGCAGGAAGATTAATCCAAATTTCAGCATGATGGATCATTCAGGGATTTTTGGCTTGCAGATATTTCCAGGCATGATGGCAGTTCTAGGATCCATTGTATTATTATTATTATTATTTTTTATGGCCAGGTTTTAGCTGCTCCTTTACACAAGAGAACGTTTCCCCCATTGCAAAATTGGTCGTGTTAAAACATGCTGTTCTATTGGCTCGCTCGGCAGACCGTGAAATTCCCCGGATGGTAATAATATTTCACAATATTCGTGGCGTGAAGTCATCCAGGTAGCCTTAGCTTTTCATGATGGGCCTCAATTCTTCAGAAATACAAAGGGTTGTGCAAAATAACAGCCCAACAACGGTGCTGTGAGTGATGGTTACTCACCGTTTTGTTTCGATATTATACATTACCCTGAAAACACAAATACGGGGCTTTGGTTTTTTCCCCCCCAGTCAGACTCAAACCGAGTAACTTATCTTCAACCTGACAGGCAATTTATTTCACAAATCACAGGGATGTCGAGGTATTAAATGTACGGCTCCAATTCCTCTATTTATCAGACTCTATATTCAAAGGGAGATAATCTGGACACTGTTCCACTGCCTCACAACAGGAAGACTCAATGAAACTCAATTCAGACAAAAATCTGCAATGTTCAGCTTCCCCACCTTGCTTAAACACCCCCGAATTCACAACTAAGAATTCAAAATGATGGGCTTTAAAATGACACTTATAAAACAGGTGCTTGTCAACAAACATCAACCATTCTCTCGCATATCAAAGCCTACTACGGTGGTATATGTATACTTCCTCCCTCCCTCTTCTTCCCATCTTCCTTCCTCCTCCCTTCCTCTTCTTCGCATCTCCTTCCTTCCCTTCCTCCTCTTCCCATTCCTTTCTTCCTTCCACCCTCTCTCTCCTTTCCATCTCCTTCCTTCCCTTCCTTCTCTTCCCATTCCTTCCTTCCTCCTCCCTTCCTCTTCTTCGCATCTCCTTCCTTCCCTTCCCCTTCTTCCCCTTCCTTCCTTCCTCCTCCCTTCCTCTTCTTCGCATCTCCTTCCTTCCCTTCCTCCTCTTTCCATATCTTCCTTCCTTCCTCTGTCTTCTTCCCATTCCTCCCTTCCTCTTCTTCTCATTTCCTTCCTTCCCTTCCTCCTCTTCTCATTTCTTTCCTCCCTCTCTCTTCTTCCCAGCTTCCTTTCCTTTCCTTTCCTTTCCTTTCCTTTCCTTTCCTTTCCTTTCCTTTCCTTTCCTTTCCTTTCCTTCCCTTTCCTTCCCTTCCCTTCCCTTCCCTTCCCCCTTCCCTTCCCTTCCATCTTAGGAGACTCCAGGAGACCACATAAATCTTCAATCGATTCACGCATACACGCATTTCAAAATGCTAGCTGTGATTATTTGAAGCTCTGCAGTGCAACTCCTACTGATGCTATTTTGGGCACCGCAAATAATGTATACAAATTCCTAATGACCCTACCAAACGTGGTGACCGTGGCCTGCAGACTGCAAGGCGTTCAACCTTAAAACCACGCGATTTGACAAAACCTTAAATTAAATGCTCCTTCCCAAACTATACTTAGGCAGCTTTTCTTGTCCACAAGCACAGGAACTAAATGGGTTATCAACACCCTGCCTCCCATTGCTTTTTAAACAATTTATAAATGGTTTATCCCAAGCTCATTCCAAGGCTCTTTACAATAATAAGGTAGAGAGAGAGAGACATTTGGGTGCATTGAATTCAAGATGTTCTGAGTGCCAATTCTGGCAAGCTGGAAACTGCACCTCCCATTAAAATTTCATCTGATTGGTCTCTTTAAGCACGAGCACAATTAAAGATCTACCACAACATCTTCTTTTCAAACGTGCAATCAATAGATACACTTTGTAAGTTTGTCTCTAAATTGTTCCCATACTTTTTGCAAACAATAGGTGAAACATAGTATTACTATTACTCACAGGAATGATACAAAGTTAACGTATCAGTCAGCATGGCAAACATTTGGTAGAAATAACAATCCCACATTCTGCTGACTCATGTTAGAAACCAAATAAGAAAATGTAAATTCATGCATCCTGGAAATAAAACAAATGAAAAGCTGACTCAATGCTCTTTGAATGGCCATGAAAATACAAAAAAATACATGAATAATGTGGTTTCCCTTGGGTTAATAACACCAAACATACTTATTATTCCCCTTCATCGGTCTACTTCAGGGAAATTTCTATATATATAAAGAGAAATAAATTAGAACATTAATTTATTAGAACATTATTTATTTACTGCCATGGCTAGCACTGATGATGTTACTAGTCTGGTAATGAAACGTCTGTAAGAAAACCACCAAGATCAGAGAGCACCAAGGGCCCCACAGCCCTCTTCTTCTTCCATGCCACAAACCCCACTACCTTCTAGCACTGATGGTGCTACCTAGTTGGGTAATGAAACGTCTGCAAGAAAACTCACCAAGCTCAACACAGTACCAAGGACCCAGCCATGCACTTTCATGCTGTACTGTATTTTTATATAACTGAACCTTATTGTATTTTCATGTCGTTTCCATTCCTATTAATCTTTAATCCAGGTTTGTTGCACTGTATAATACGGGATGTATAACTTATTAATCAGCTGAAATGAACAATAAGGCTCCACCTGTCATAGGTGAAATTAATTTTTTTACAGTCCTAGGAGAACTCTCTAGAATTGAGCCAAATATGAAATGCACTCCTTAGCTATTTTGACACAAATCAGCATAGAACAGGAATAGAACAGGAATAGAACAGGAATAGAACAGGAATAGAACAAGAATAGAATAGAATAGAATAGAATAGAATAGAATAGAATAGAATAGAATAGAATAGAATAGAAATAGAAATAGAAATAGAAATAGAAATAGAATAGAATAGAATAGAATAGAATAGAATAGAATAGAATAGAATAGAATAGAACAGAATAGAAAATAGAATGGAAGGGAAGGGAAGAATAGAATGGAATGGAATGGATGAAGAATATAATAGAATAAATGAAGGATAGGATAGGATAGAAATGAAACTGGAAGGGACCTTGGAGATCTTCTAGTCCACCCCAAGCTCAAGCAGGAGAACCTCAGATAAGTGACTGCCTGGTCTCTTCTTAAAAACCTCCAGTGATGAAGGGCCCACGATTTCTCAAGGCACCAAACCAATCAACAGATGGGGACAAATTAAAAAAAGAAAAGAAACAGATATAGGCCATGGACTTAAATCCAATATCACACAAACAGATGACTTGTTACCACATACAGGTAGATTCAGGTAGAACAGGGAATGAGGTGCCCAGAATACATTAAGAAAAAATATATATAGGCCTCCCACTCTTTTGATTTGGAAAAAAACAGATTTTTGTCACTTTTGGAATCTCACTGAGGAAGTGTAGGGAAACTATTTTAGCTATAAAATTCATAGGAAGCTCACTGGGATGGACAGATAAATGAGGCGTGGTGGACAATTTGATGTATTCTGATCTAATCTGTTTACCTGTAATGTATTCTGCCCTTATTATTCTGACAAAGGGCTCAAGGCAGGGAACATGGGAGTTGAAGTCCTCAAATCTTTAAATCTGTCAAGTTTGAAGACTCCTGCAATAGAGCTATTCCTTGACTTATGACCACAACTGAGCACATTTCCGTGGCTAAGGGAGGACACGGGTTGAGTGAGTTTTGTTCCCATCTTCCGACCTTGCTTGCCACAGAGGTTAAGGGAAGCACTGCAGACGTTAAGTGAGTCACAAGGTTGTTAAGGGAATCTGGCTTCCCCGTTGACGGTGCTTGTCAAGAAGGCTGCCAAAGGGAATCACGTGACTCTGGGGTGGGTGGGTGGAGGGGGGAACGATGCTGAGACCGTCATAAATATGAATGACTTGTCCAGCATCCAAATTTTGATCATGTGACCACGGTGGAAGCGGTAATGGCCGTAAGTTACATTTTCAGTGTCGTAACTTTCAACAGTCACTAAATGAATTGTTATAAGTTGGGGATTAAAAGTAAAACCACAGAGGGCTGGTCTCTATGATCTGACTGCATAGACAGGTGCAACAAAAGTAAACACAGGTATTATAATAATAATAACAACAATAATAATATAAAAATAATAATAGAAGGAGAAAGAGGAGGAGGGGAGGAGGAGAAGGGGAAGAAGGAGATGATAGAGAATGATAGAGGAGGAAGAATAAGAAAGAGGAGGAGAAGGAGGAGGAAGAAGATGATGATAGAGGAGGAGGAGGAGAAGAAGAGGAAGAAGAGGAAGAAGAAAAGATGATGATAGAGGAGGAGGAGGAGGATGATGATGATAGAGGATGATAGAGGAGGAAGAGGAGAGGAGGAGGAGGAGGAGGAGGAGGAGGAGGAGGAGGAGGAGAAGAAGAAGAAGAAAGAAGAATTAGAACATACAATAATATTTATGGCTATTTAGAGCCAACCAGAGTCATTTGGATGACAGGGATGACCAACCAAAGCAAACAGCAATTTCACTCTCTTCAGAAGCCAACCAAGCCAAGGGAGTGATGGACAGGCCTTGCCCACCCAAACTTTAAGCCAAAATCTACGACGTCTGGCCTTGCAAATATTACACAGGTCCAGGCAGAAGTGGAGAGTCCCAGTGAACCAGGCCAGAGTTCACTGGGGTAAAATGCTAGATGCATCACAGTTAACAACAAAAAAATCACAATCATCAAACCTCCCAGCCTTGCATGGAAAGGCCACACCTGACCTTGACACCCTGAAATGCTCCCCAGGAGCATAGGATCCAACCGCCTAGCGCCTTAGACAGAGGCAACACCCATAATATTAATAACATGAATGAAATAATATTAACACAACACAACATAAATAATATTAAGGATGCCATACAAAAAGAAGAAGGAATAGAATCTAGCAGCGGTTCTGAAGCTCTTCTTCACCACAGACCCCCTTTAAATAAATACCTCTCGTGGCCATGGACCATCAAGCCTTGACTCAAGATTGAAATCATCCCACGTCAAGCCCTTGAGGAACCCTGTGTGCTGACATTACGGCCGTCCACAGGGGTCTGCGGGCCACAGGTGGAGAACATATATACATAGATACATACATACATATGTCGGGTGTTGGGTCACCTGCTTGAGCAGGGGGGTTGGACTAAATGACCTATGAGGTCCCTTTTAGCTCTATTATGATTGATTGATTCAACCATCATAAGAATTATACGGAAGGAAGGAAGGAAGGAAGGAAGGAAGGAAGGAAGGAAGGAAGGAAGGAAGGAAGGAAGGAAGGAAGGAAGGAAGGAAGGAAGACCATTCTGGGTGTCAGCCATCCAGAAACTCTTGGATGAGATGGGTGGCCAACTCAACCCAACCCAACCCAACCCAACTCAACCCAACCCAATGCAACCCAACTGAATTGAACCCAACCCAACCCAACCAGAAGCCCCCCTAGCCCACCAGTGACCCTCCCCCCGCCCTCCCCACACATACCCCCCCACCCAGAAGCCACTCTTCAATCACTCGGGAAGGGGGGGGTTGAAATACAACGGGGAGGGGCGCCCTCCCCAGGGCACGGCGACCCTTTCCTGCCCCCCACCAGGGATGCTGGAGACCCACCTCGGGGGTTGGGTGGGCGAGGGGCGGGGAGGGGCTGGGGGGGCTCGAGCAGAGACAGACCTGCACCAACGACACGCCTGCAAAAAGCTGCGCGCAGACAAGGACGGGGGGGTGGACAGCAACGGCGAGGGGGTTCAGAGGAGGGGCGGGTCCGGGTCTTGAGCGAGGATTGGACCCTCCCCACCTGTCAGTCAAGCGCGGCCCAGGAGGGAGGGGAGGCGCGCGCCTGGCTGCCTCACCTGCCGGAGGGAGGGAGGGGCGGCCGGGCCAGGGGAGCCCCTGCCCGCCCTCCACCTGGCGCGGACCCCTCCCGGGAAGGACGGAGTCTCCGCGTCTCCCGCCCCCGCCGCCGCGGACCGCCGGGGCTGCTCTCCGGGGCTGGGCGAGAAGCGGCGGCGGCGGCAGCGGCGGCGGCGAGGCTTTCAGGCTGACGGCGAGCGCTGAGGGCGGCGGGCGTTTGAGCGACAGCGCCTCCTCCCCAGTCCCGCGCGGGCTCGGCGCCGGCGGCCAATGGCGGGGCGTGGGGGCGGGCGGAGGCAAATGAAGCCCCGAATGCGCAAGAGGAAAAAAAAAAAAAACTTTGGGAAACTGCGGCGGGGGGAGGTGGAGCGGTTGGAATGGAACAGCCGGAACGGCCGTTGGCGCGGAGGGAGGAAGGCTCGGCCAGAGCAGCTCGCCCGCTTTGCAAGCCCCGGGCAGGGGGGTTGCATGCACGGACGCCCCCTCCTCTTTCCCCTTCCCCTCCTCTCTCCCTCCTCTCCTCTTCCCCCCTCCTCCCTCCTCTCCCTCCTCTCCCCTTCCTCTCCTCTTCCCTCCTCCTCCCCTCCCCTTCCCTCCTCTCTACTCTCCCTCCTCTCCCTTCCTCTCCTCTTCCCCTCCTCCTCTCCTCCCCCTCCCCTCCTCTCTCCTCTCCCCTCCTCTCCCTTCCTCTCCTCTTCCCTCCTCCTCTCTCCTCCCCCCTCCCCTCCTCTCTCCTCTCCCCTCCTCTCCCCTTCCTCTCCTCTTCCCCTCCTCCTCTCTCCTCCCCCCTCCCCTCCTCTCTCCTCTCCCCTCCTCTCCCCTTCCTCTCCTCTTCCCTCCTCCTCTCTCCTCCCCCTCCCCTCCTCTCTCCTCTCCCCTTCCTCTCCTCCTCCCTCCTCTCTCTCCTCCCCCCTCCCTCCTCTCCCTCTCTTCCCTCCTCTCTCCTCCCCTCCCCCTCCCCTCCTCTCTACTCTCCCAGCCAGGGCAAAGGACCCATGCAATTTGGCACCAGCCTCGGGGGGGGTCAGCCTGGGTTGGGGGGTGAGATTTGTCTCCCCCTCCCAGCGCACTCCAAGGTGGGATGGATTCCGGGGGTCTCCTGGGAAGAGGAGCAGCAGCCCTGGGAGGGACAAGTGATCCTCTGGAGAAGTTGGGTGGTTGAAGGTGGACTTGGTGGGACATCATCAGTGGGGTCGATGGAGGCAAAAGGTCTGGGGTTCTGGAGAAGGCCCTGTTGGAAGGGAGGGAAGGAGGAAGGAAGGAAAGGAGGATGGAGAAAGGGGATATGGAAAATATTTTTGGTGTGAATTAGGGAAGGGAAGGGAGGGAGGGAGGAGAAGGTATAGATTAGGGGGGGAAAGGAAGGAAGGTTCTTAGAAGTTTTTTTTTTCATAAAGATATTCGTATTAGTATTACTGAATATGTTTATAACCTCAAGAGAAGGAAGGATGGGAAGAAGGAAGGAAGGAAAGGAGGATGAAGAAAAGAGAAAGATGGGAAGAAGGAAGGAAAGGAGGCAACCAGCAACAGGCTCAATGGACTCAGTTATGGTGATGGGGGCCCCACTGGAAGACCAACTGGTCCTTAAAGAAACGGTTGTAAGTTGAGGGTCATCCATACCATTCTGGACAAATGGCTGTCCAGTCTCTTCTTGAAAACCTCCACAGTTGGAGCACCCCTCTCCCCCCAAAAAGCCCCAGAAACTTATTACCTGCCCAAGAACAAGCTAAGCACAGGTGCACCTCTTTTTTTTTTTTTTTTGGACAGTCATCAGGATCCCAGAAATTAGAAGAATTCTACAAATGTCCAAACCCTGTAAGTTGACTTAAAATGAGATGATTTGGTTGCAATTGAGCAGATAAAATTGCAGGCATCTCCTGGGAAAACAGCCAAGATTAGTTACGTGTTGACATCCTGTTCAATTACTTACTTGTCTTGCATCGGATGTATTTTCGGCACCTGACAGACAAGACTCGGTTGGTTTCTCTTGGTATGAATAAATAGAATATCCTTCAGCATCACGAAGCTGCTGTTCTTTTAAACAAAAGGAAGAAATAAAGATAGAAAAAGGTCGCTGGGAAAGCCTGGAACAATCAAAACCATGGGAACAGAATATTAAAATAAAATCTGTTCTGGGCGAGAGTTAAAACGTTCAATCAAACCAAAATGAAACGCAGAGAAATATTTTGTCTAGAATTCATTGGGAATTCATGTTTACTTCCTGCTTTGGAGCAGGTACACCGTGAAGGAAGCTGCTGAACTTTTATTTATCATAAAGCAAACAGGAAATGTGATTAGCAACAGCAAAGCAGAATGGTTTAAAGTACAAAATCCTGCATTTTTTCCTGGTAATTCCCTTCCTACTCTTGGGGGGGGGGGAGATTGAGAGAGGGAGGGAGGGAGAAAAGGATGGATAATAAAAATCAGGAAACCTGGAATTCTCTAGTACTGTTGTTTCACTCAATTTCATGATCATAATTTCAAGTTCCCGAAAGTTTTGTTATTTATTTTTGTTTTGTTTCTTTGTGCCGTGCCTTTATTATTTTTTACAAGTAACTCGAGGCGGTGGCAATAACCAACACACCTTCCTTCCTCCTGTTTTCCCCACAATAACCACCCGGCAAGGTGCTTGGGCTGGCCCAAAGGTAGAACTAGAATTCCCAGCTTTCTAGTCTGGTCACCTTAACCACTAGGCCGATTTCAAGTTCGCTCCGTGTCATAATATCCGCTTCTGCTTCGGTGAGGAGCTGTTTTCTGTGCAGCAGGTCTGAGCTTGAAGCTCAAGATTCTTCTTCTCACCCTTTTGCAGTTGGCTTTTGACCCTGTATTACATGGACTTTCTAAGCCTTGTAATTGGCCAGAACATGCTCTTGATTTAAAACTTTACTTTCTACACCATCTTGATAAAAGAGTTCCTGCGTTAAAAACAAACCCCGAACGATATCATGTCACATGGGCAAAATGCCTCTCAACCGTATAGCATCTTTGGTGTTTTGATACCGGCAAAAGTGTAATATATAGAATGACAGAGTTGGAAGATACCTTGGAGGTCTTCTAGTCCACCCCCACTGCTTAGGCAGGAAGCCCTAAGTGCTTGGGATAGGATGGGGCTTCTTTTGGGATTTACACAGGGAAAGACAGAGAGAGAGAGAGAGAAATAGAGAGGGACAGAAAGAAGGAGAGACAGGGAAAGAGACAGACAGAGAGAGAGAGAGAGAGAAAGAGATAAAATTAATAATAGGAGGCTTGGACAGATTCCTTTTGAAGTCCTTGACTTGCAGAACTTATTTATTATAGTTTGTTTTGCACAGAAAGCTTGCACAGAAAGCACTGGTGCGCGAGGGCACGTTTATGCTGCTTACTAACCGAAGCTTCCTATTGTTGCATCCGAGCCAAGAGTGTTTCCCCAAAACAGTCGAAGTTCATATCAGTTCAGACAGAGCTGCTCCGTTGCCGTTATCAGTCCTCTCCCACTTGGCTAGACTCTTTGAAACCACCAGCCCGAAGGACAAGAGCTTTGCAACTTTTTCCAAGTTGACAGTTATAACCACGCACCCACCCCAACTTCCGGGGACAGGGTGTGCTCAGATAACCCTAGACGCTAGGTGCAAATGTTCCAAAACCTTTGGAATCTAACACAAAAGACTTAAAGGTAAAGGGTAAAGGTTCCCCTCCTTGCACATCCGTGTTAGTCATTCCCGGCTCTAGGGGGGCACTGCTGATCTCCGTTACAAAGCCGAAGAAGAGCCAGCCCTGTCCGAGGATGTCTCCGTGGTCATGTGGCCGGCAGGACTCAACGACTTCGAGGGCTCACGGAGGAACGCTGTTCCCTTCCCACCAAAAGGGCCCCTATTTTTCTACTTGCATTTTTTACATGCTTTTGAACTGCTAGGTTGGCAGAAGCTGGGACAAGGAACGGGAGCTCACTCAGTTATGCGGCGCTGGGGATTCGAACTGCCGACCTTTTCTGATCGTCAAGTTCAATGTCTTAGCTGCTGAGCCACTGCATCCCTTCAAAAGACTTAGGGTGCAGCTAATTACGTTTTTGCTTGTGTCCTCTTAAGGATATGTTAGATCCAGGATGGTAACAATTCATACACTGGTGATTAATGGACGGACACACACACACGAACAGAATAACGGTTGGCAGGTCTAACCACCTGCTAAAGAAAGAGACCCTATACGATTCTGGACAATGCCTGTCCAATCTCTTCTTAAAAGCATCCAGTGATGGAGCACCCATAACTTCTGGAGGCCAGTCGTTCCACTGGTTCGTTCCTCCTAATGGGGTTGGACTAGAAGACCTCTAAGGTCCCTTCCAAATCAGTTATCCGTTAGCAGCTCATACTTAAGTGGTTGTCCATTCGGACTCCCGGATTCCTATCCGTTAACTGCTGTTAAGCCCCAGTCCCCCCTCTTCTCAATCTGTCCCTTTGGTTTCTCTTCCCCGAGTGTAAAACTAACTTTTCTCGCGACTGAATTCAATTTTATTGGGTTGGGGCTGAGTGTTCGAGTCTTTCAAGATCTCTCCGGGTCTTAGGAGACAAAAAGCAATAAGCACAGTGACTCTAATAAAATACCTAATAAAAATTGCCACAGGTAGCAATTAAACAGAAGAGGAAAACATGATGGTAATTTAATGAAATATTAGATTATAGTTATACTTGATGAATATATTTTATTTTTTCTTATGTACACTGAGAGCCTATGCACCAAAGACAAATTCCATGTGTGTCAATCACACTTGGCCAATAAAGAATTCTATTTTATTCCATACTTATCTTCAACCTTTACCCCATGAGATAAAGATGCAGATCTTCAAGAAAATCAGGTGGAATGACTGGTTTTTTTTTTTTTTTCCAGGCCTAGGGGAAAAAAAAAAGAAAAGAATTGCATCGAGTTTAATGAGTCAACTCTTTAAAGCAGCCATGTGTTTTTTTCAGGCTCACACAGAAGCCTGCAAAGAGGGACTGTTTCCGTTATTGGAAAGCTTTTCCTCCTTCCTGGTTATCTCAGTCCCCAGTCATGGCTGTCAGAGGTGTGAATCGTTGTTAGAGCAGGGGTCGGCAACCTTACAACACCCAAAGAGCCATTTGGACCCGTTTCCCACAGAAAATACCGGAGCCACAAAACCAGGTAGGCGTGGCCAACCCGTCACCCAGTCACAGGACACACACCTGCCCGCCACTTCTGTGGGAAATGGCGCTCTCTTTCTCCCTCTCATTTCTGTTTTTGGTGTTTTACCTTCTCAGGCCAGGCATCATGGGGAAAAGGAGGGCGAGGGGCGGGACCAGCCAGTGGTGGGATCACCCAATAGGGAGCCACAGCCGAGGGCCCCAAAGAGCCGCATGCAGCTCCAGAGCCGCGGGTTGCCAATTTAGAGACCCGATTTAGAGTCTCAATGCTTTGTATACCCTTAGAACCAAAGCGGACTCTGAACTTATTAAAAACAAAATCCACAAAACTCTTTTATTAGTAACTGTCCCATTTTAGCAACAACCCCACGGTTTTCTGGTTGCGCAGCGAGAACAGCGCTATGAGATCAGGGACACTTATTTCAGGAACTGTTCTAACACCTAAAAACGGTGCCTTTTTTGGGGGGGGGGAAACAATAGGAAAAGGCTCGAAAACAAGAAGGATGAAAGAGCCCCAGGTGGCTCCAGAGCCGCAGGTTGCCGACTCCTGATGTAACGCCTTTCTTGATTACCCTTCAGTTGGCCCTTACATGGTACCCGAGTTTCAGGATAAGTTATGTGAAATAAAGAGCCAGGTGGAGGCCCCAGTACAATCTTATACGGATAATCCTTGACTTACGAGCCCAGCTGAGCCCAACATTTTTATTGCTAACCAACAACAATCGCTGTCCCGTTTTAGGAACTTTCTTGCCAGGGCGGTTAGCGGAATCGCTGCAGTTAAGGCAATTGTTAAGACTTAGAAGTCAGGCAATTGTTAAGACTTAGAAGGTCGCAAAATGGGGACTTGCAACTGTCCTAAACATGAGTGGGTCCCTGGGGTTTTGATCATCTGACCACGGGGACGCAGCAACGGTCGTACGGGTGAAAAAACAGTCACCCTAAGTCACTTACTTGCAGTGCTGTGGTCACTACAATGAACTGTTGCAAGTCGAGGACCACCCGCCATTCCCTTGAGCAACGATTGGAAGAGTTGGGCTCTTCTGAGGGACATGTTTGCGGTTTTATTACATCTTACATTGACAGTTTACGTACCTTGGACACCTGTCATCTCTGGAAGCAGCCAGAAGGAACGTTTAATGCTTTCCTTCCATCAATCATAGCTAGCGGATAGGAGGAAACGGCCATCCCTTCCCCCCCCCCCATCAAAAACGAGCGCTTGGGTAGTTTTGAGAAAGAAATACGAGCTTTTTAGCTGTGTGATTCACCTCCATGACACCCTGGGGTGAGAAATAGCTTTTGCTAGAAAAAGAGAAAGAGGGGGAGACAGAGAGAGAGAGGAGGGGGTAGGGAAGGAAAAGGAGAGGAAGAAAGAGAGGGAGGAATAGGGAGAGAGCAGGAGGAAGAAGGAGAGAGGGAGGGACAGGGAGAAGGGAGGGTGAGAGGAATAGGGAGAGAGGGAGAGGAAGGAGAGGGAGAAAGGTGAGAGAAAGAAGGAGAAGGAAAGGGAGAGTAGAAATATCTCCTGCCTATCCCTCTGTTGTTGTAAAGAGGGTAGGCAGGAGAAACGAAATGAAATCGCACAGAGCATCTTTGTAGGTTAACAATGGCAGACAAAGAGTCTTCATTCCCCGAACAATGCACGTTTTTCAGCAGCTTAGAAAAAGCTTTTTTTTTTTTTTTTTTTTGCAGATGACTGCTACAAAATCCATTTGCAACCCACACCCTATGAGGTTGTTGCCATGTGAAATTCCGTGCAATTAGGTTGGAAGGGGGGGAGGGTGGGGAGATGTAGATTTCTCTATTCCCTCTAGTGGTACATGAGGGGGGGGAAAAATGAAAAAATTAAAATTAAATAAATTTACCACCCACCGACTGGGGAACGGAGGAGAGTATTTTGGTTGGTGGTCAGGCTCAAAAATAGCAGAGAGATTCAGTGCAATTTAAAACGTAAAGGAAAATAATAATTCGAGGGCTTTTTTTGAACAAAGAATAAGCTTGCACATGATTTATTTGGAAATAAGTTTGTTTTGTTTCCCAGAACAAGTACCTGTTGGTCACCTTTCTCATAATGCACAAACAGGCAGTCCTCGACTTACAACAGTTCATTTAGTGACTTACGACCGTTTTTTTCACACTTATGACCTTTGTATACTTGTGACCGTTGGCTGTCACGGGGATCCCCTTCTGTGACCTTTTGACCAAATCAACGGGGGGTATCAGGGTCACTTAACCACCCCGTGTTACGAACTGATTAACTGCAGTGATTCACTTAACAACGGTGGGAAGAAAGGCCGTAAAATGGGGCGAAACTGGCTTAACCAATGTCTCCCCGAGTAACCGAACGGATAGGTCGTTAAGTTGAGGGCTTCCTGCTTTTTAAGCAATAAATTACACATATAATAACTAATTCAGGGTGTTTTCTTGGCAATACGTCTCAACCCAGGAAGACTCTGGCCTCAGTCCTACCTTCTGCATTTATTTTGGATTGAATGGGAAAAAGAGACGTCAGTTGGGGAGAATATAATCTGTCCTGGAGTTGCATTCTTTCATCTGCCGTGGGTGAAGACATAGTTTAAAGCAAGCCTTAAAATGTGTTTTTATTTCACAGCTGCAGGACAGGAATAAATTTCATCACCTTGCTTCCCGGTGGAACAAAATTACATTTTTAGGAAGAGCTCACGACACGTTTCTAACAAGTCGAACTCGGTGTTAAGCCCAACGAAGGAATGTTTGCTTACAGGTTGAAGTCTAGCTGTCTCCGTATCCCTGGGTGAAGGACGCAATTTCTTTTTGACAAGCCGTTCCACCGGCAACGGAGAGGTTGCAAGGTGGGTACGAGGTCTGAAATGAGGCAACCTGACTCAACTTCCTGCATCCGGTGCCACATGAAGGGGAGGGAAGGGCAAGAAAGAAAGAGAGAGAGAAAGAGAGAGAGAAGAAAGAAAGAAGAAGAGAAAGAAAGAGAAAGAAAAAGAAAGAAAGAAAGAAAAAGAAAGAAAGAAAGAAAGAAAGAAAGAAAGAAAGAAAGAAAGAAAGAAAGAAAGAAAGAAAGAAAGAGAGAGAGAGAGAGAGAGGGGTGGAGGGAAGGGGAGAAAGAGAGAGGAGACAGGAGAGGAGGGAGGGAAAGGAGAGGAGGAGGAAGAGAAGGAAAGAATGAAGAGGAGGAGGAAAAGGAAAGAGGTAATTGTCAAAATGCTCACAGTGTTTGGAAAGGGAGAAAGAAAGAAAGAGAGAGAGAGAGAGAGACTGGGGAAGGGAAGGGAAAGAAGAAGAGAGGAGGGGAGGGGAAAGGAGAGGAGGAGAAGAAGGAAAGTTTTCAATTGTCAAAATGCTCACAATATTTGGAACAATGTTTTTTTCTGAAAAAGACATTCTAATCCTCTTAAGAGTCGGTACCTTTTTTTTCCAATCTTGAATCCCGTGGAGATAAAAATTGCGGTTTGAACCCCTCAGGATGGGAAAAGCGAACGCAGTGGGTTAAAACTCAATTTGCACCCAGCAAACCCAACCTCCAGGATTCTCCCTCTTATAAGGCGGCTCTTATGGGAACCCAGAGAAATGAACCAAACCGCAACCTTAAAAAAAAAAAAAAAAAAGAGGGGCAAGTTAGAACACGATTCGGCAATGTAAGTCATCTCTTAGGTTCATTTCAAGGCACATCAACACACACACACATTCCCTGAACGTTTATCCTGGTTGGGAAGAGAAGAAAAAAAAAGTACAAATGGATTAGGCCGTGCCTTGTCATCACCTGAGCAAATGAAAACAGCATTTTCTCTGGGCCAGAAAGAAATAACTTTTGGGACAACTGTGACCTGAAAGATGGAAGGAATCTCTATATTCAGCCTGTCTGGAAAGCTTCTAACCCAGATACACATACACACACATATATGTGTTCTATTTTAAAATATGTTCATGCGTAAGGATAAGTGTTCTATAATATTAACATATGGGCCATTTATCCAATTAAGTGCAGTATTTGTTAGTTGGAGAAAGTCTTGATTTTCCTCCTGTATCAGTTCTCAAATGGCAGCTAAATCAAACTAGGTTAAACTATCATTCTGCGATTCATTCAAGTCTTAGGCTCTGCCTTTAAACTGGTTTATGAACAAGGTTGACTACGGGAACCCAGCCCTTCCCTCAGTGCTCCTCTGACCAATTCAGCTACAAATCCGTGGGTTTTTTTTTCTTCTCTTTCTAAAGCTGAGCCTTTTTGAGATTGCAAAGTTTGCTTTGCCCTTGGCCTAGAGTTCCATCTCTTGGAACAAGCCGGGATGAAGAGTGAGTGAAATACACACAAACAGGTTTGTTCAACTCTTGGCTGGAAGAGAGCGGCTAGGCCACCGTGATGGGATGTTGCAAAATCTCCAGCCTTAAAAAAGGGGCTTGCTCTAAGGCCCTTTATTGAGTGACACAAGACTTTTAAGACCTTTCCCCATTTGCAAACCAAGAAAAGGCCGGCAGGGTTCCTTAGCTAGTGCTGAATGACCTCGGAAATATGACTGAGTGGCACTTAAATGGATCGTGTTCTGAAAGACACCGGAGGAAGCACCCTTAAAATGCCAAGCCCCATGCTTGAGATCATTCTGCACTGAATTTAGCCTGGGCCATATGAGCTGTTTTTCTATAGGTCACGAGCACTGGGGCATCTGAACGCAGAACTGCCAAAAATTACAACGCAGCTGACCCCAAGCGACCACGGTTATGTTTGGGAAATGTCTCTCTCTCTGTGTGTGTGTCCCAACTTGGGAATGTCCCCAAGGTGCTTTTTCAAGAGGCAACTGGACTTCCTTTGTTTTTCTCCGAAGACGTTTCGCTTCCCATCCAAGAAGCTTCTTCAGCTCTGACTGGATGGTGGGGAAAGGAGGGATTTACGTTCCTTGCAGACAGCTGGTCATTTGCATCCTTTGCGAGGGTCGTTGAGGCCACTTGGAGGTTTGTCTGTGTCCTTACTTTCAGATAAAACTTCCAAGTGGCCTCAGTGACTCTATAAAACAATGCAAACTACCAGCTGTCTGCAAGGAATGTAAACCCTTCCATTCCCCACCATCCAGTCAGAGCTGAAGAAGCTTCTTGGAGGAGCAGCGAAATGTCTTCAAAGAAAAACCAAGGAAGTCTGCGTGCCTCAAACTGAACTCATAAGGTCCACGAACATAGCTTCACCACACACCCAAGCTGTGTTTATAAACCACATGCTAACCCCAAACCAAGCCACATCATGGTTTGGATACAGAGGGACACCATAATATGAGCTCAGGGTGATTTTAACCAAGCAGGAGGTGGTGACAGATGCCCAGCGACATGGCGTCTCTTGAAAAATAAATCCAAAGCCGGAGACAGCATTTGTGCTTCAGAAGCATTTTAATTTATAAACGGCAAAATTCCCATTGACTTTATTTATACCATAAAAAGGCAATTTACAAGCAAGGAAACAAACAAACAAACAAACAAAAATCCTTTAGAACAAAATAAAGCAGCACTGAAATATTCATGACACAAAATGAAAAAAAAAAAGGACCAACCAACCCCAAAACAAACCAAAAAAACCCCCATCTGAGTATAAGAGTAAAATATCATTTGAATAAATATTCTAAAATATCTCATGCTATAAAATAATCCTTAATGGCAAGTTCAGTTGCTTTAAGAGCATCCGTTTCATTTTACTTCACGTCAGCGATGAAGTGTGTGGAGTTTGTGAGGTTACCGGTTTAATATTGCAAAATATTGACACTGAGGTAAGTCATTCAAAGCGTTCAAATATTGATGAAAACATCAAAAGCTCCTGATAGGAAGTTACTTAAAAATACCCATTGCCAATGCACCGACGTCATGCAAATCTGTCATGAGTTTCTCGTCTGAGCCAAACAGGTGTAAACAAGTATGTATTTATTTATTTTTTGCAAAGTTCAAAAGAGACCGTGGCTTCCCGCATGAGATCTGGTTAGAAGGCATGTTCTGGAAAGAAGGTTGGAAAATACAGAGCTGTATTCTAGAAGCTAGATCATGTGGTGTCCAACTTCGACAATTTGCCGCCCCGGGGAATTCCGGGAGTTGGAAGTCCACCGTTTTTTTTTTTTAAAAAAAAAGTTGCCAAGATTGGTCACCTCTGTTCTGGATTGAGAACCGAAGGACTGGCAAGTGTCAACTCATTAAATATTTCTATGGTCTTTTTAAGAGTTGGCAACAGAAAGGGAGGGGGGAAAGAGCAGCGCGGCAGCTTGGAAAGCAAAAGTGCATTCCATAAATACTTTTTCAAAGATGGTAACTAGGGGAGTGGAGAGCATGATTGATGACTCTGGGCTATGGATGTGTCCCATTGGAGAATATGAATTAAGATACACCAAGGGGATGCGGGGGGAAACCAGGGTCAAGGGTGACAATGAATTATGTGCCTGTGCTACACCCAGGCAGTGCCGGACATGTTAACTCCCAATAAATCATTTGAAGTCTTGGAAGTTTGGCTCGAGACTCGTGATTTAATTGGGGTAACTGCCAAATCCTGACAGCCAGGTGTTCTTCCCGTTTAAGGGGGGAAACCTGAAGCCTGATGATGACCTGTTCCAGAATGTGCCCTCAGGTGTGAATAAAGAGGACATCTCGCTGCCCCGAGAAGGGACAGAGAAGACGCAGAAAGCGAGGTGGATTTCATTGGGTTTGGCACAGCTGGGACTATGAGAAAAGGAGAGTTTTTAAAAAAATGTTCAAATTGCTCCCGAGCTTCTTCCGGGATTGTTTTGAAATCCCAACAACAGACCCAACAAGACTAGTGTATCCTGCATCTTCAAATCAACCAGGTAGTACAGGTAATCCTTGACTTACAACCATTCATTTAGTGACTGTTGGGGGAAAAGGTGACTGGTCCTGCCGCTTACAACCGCCGTTAACATCCCCCGAGTCTTGGGATTCAAATTCAGGCACTAGGCAACCAGCATGTATTTGTATGACGGTTGAACTGTCTGTGAGTGTGTGACGTGATCGCCCAGTTGTGACCTTCCCAAACAGCTTCCGACTAGCCAAGTCAATGGGGAAAGCTGGATTCACTTAATGACCGTGTGAATCGCTTAAAACCCAGGTCAAGAAAAAGCCGTAAAATTGGGCACGGCTCACTGAACCACCATTTAGCAACAGAAATTCTGCCTACAGTTGCGGTTGTAAGTCAAGGACTACCTGTACGGCAAATCTCTCCCAAGGGAACGTTCTTAGAGGCAAACACCCTCCGCCCCCAGGTTGTGTAAACTTGCATATAATTCCATTTTTCTACGAAGATATTTGATCTCTGCAGAGCGATTTCCATGACATGATGATTTGCTGAACATTCTGAATGACTTCGCTGAACTCTGGGTTCAGTTTCTGAGCTTTTCTCCTCTCCTTACAGTTCATGAACTAATATAGATTCATATATATATTTATATTTATATATATATATATTTATTATTTATATAAAGGATTTACACGATTCCCAAATACTTTAAAATATATAAAAATTTTAATAAATAACTCTGACCAGTCTTAAAAGCACCATTCCAGGGTAGAATTCCCCTTAGAAAATAGATTAGGCGTTGCATATTTGAGTCCCACTGCAGTGGCTTCAATGTGAAACCCCTTCCGATTAACGACCAAAAGAAGTCACAGTAAACTTAACATAATATTTCAAATAAGAGATATCCGCCTAAAGATAAAGCTCAAACACACCCTCTTCTCTCACCCCCCAGCCCTTGATCTAAAAGAAAAAAAAAAATCCTGCGGTCTTCCTACATGATAGATAGAGCTCTGAACAACTGCTTCAGATAACACAATTCTATCTAAGAACGAAGGAAAAGCCTCCTTGATGTGTTCCATTTATCCTGCGAATTTGTTAAGACAAACTTGAGAAAAAGGAGAAAAAAATAAATCAGGTCAGGGCTGACAAGCACGCAGAACATTCAGCCTTCTCCAACCCCAGGTTGGACTCCAATCCCCCTGCTTCCCAGCCAATCGAGTACGAGCTTGGTGGGGGAACGATGGGAATTTTACACCCAACGGATCTGAGCATTTGGGTAATACCTGGTATGACGGGCTGGCTCTTTCTCTGTCCCATTTGGGAACGGAGCAGAGGTTCAGGATGAACCATGGTTGAAGACAGGGGTCGGCAACCCGTGGCTCTGGAGCCACATGTGGCCCTGCTGTGGCTCCCTGTTGCCGGGTTGGCGCCACAATTGATAGGGCTTTAGGTTAGGACAGGTAGAGGAAAAAGGATGCCGCGCTAGGAGGAGACTCTATGGTGGGGGAACGGCCATAGAGTCTGGTCGGCTCCAGAATTGAAAGGGGGGGGGGGGGGTTTCCAGTCAGGACCTTCGTGTGAATGTTTTAAGGTTGCCGATCCCTGGTTTAAGAGATTAGGTCCACCTGATCTCACTTTTGGCAAGGATTTCCAAGCTAATTTCCACTGTGAAACATGCATGTATATATATGAAAGGTTGACGACTATTGCAATTCCCTAAATCTTCTTTTCTTATGGCAAATTTTCTAAAACTATCCTTCCTGTCACTAAAAAAAGCATTCGTTCTTGAATACAGAACCAATTGTGAGGTGCTCTGTTGCTTTAAAAAAAAAGAAAAAGCCACCCACTTATTTACAAAGCTTTCCCCACCTTAGTTTATTTACAAGCTCAATAGAAATTATATGGAAGAATTAACTGGTTAAAACAAAAAATTCAGTTGCTATTTAAAACCACAAAAGTATAGCAAAAGTATAAAAATTCATTTTCACAGTATGTAAATAGGTTAAAACGTATAAACAAAGGACATTGTCACGGTTGGTTTTTGTTTTTGTTTTCACATTGTCTATGTAAGCTAAAAAGGTAGATTAAGAGACTCAATTATGAACCAATTTTCTATGATTTCACATATCTAACCCAAAGTTTCATATAGCTGTCTCACTGACTTCCTTTAATTCCTGCGTTATTATAAACGAAATGAATTTGCAGTTCTGGAATAACTTAACATTGTAGAGTCAGCAGCACAACAGGCTCACTGCATACTTTGCACCTGGGTGAGGTTAAGGTCTGAACTTCAAAGGAGTAAGAAGGTGTACCCCCATCACAATGGAAACAACGGTGCAAAACGGCACAAATTAGAGGTTGTGGCTAGATTTGAGGCCTGTCGTTTGTTCACCTTGCAATATTCCAGGGGGAAAGTAGAGCAACATCTGAGGAAGACGCTTGAGGGCTGCTTCACACAACGCATTTTTGCCTTTTGTGCAAAGGGCAGTCACAGGTATCTGGAAAGCTCAACACCCTGCTTGCTTTAATGCTGAGGCTCCGCACAGAATGGCCTTCTAACACTGATGATGTTAGCTAGTTGGGTCGTGAAACGTCTGCAAGGAAACAGCTAAGCTCACAGAGTGCCAATGACCCCCACAGTTCAACCCTGAGCTACTAATATTCTCTCCTATCAGTAGAATCGCTCGTCTAGCTTTTCAGCAGCTAGAAATTCTAGGACTCGGAATCCTTAACAAGGGTAGAGTGGCCGGTTAAAATGGCAGCCACTGTAGTTACCTGCTATTAAGAGAGTCAGCTTGAATGCAACAACACTGGCACAGCTTCTGCGTTTCTCAACCTTGACAATTTTAAGGTGCCTGGACTTCAATTCCCAGAATTCATGCTGGCTGGGGAGTTCTGGGAGTTGGAAGTCGAGGCATCTTAAAGTGGCCAAGGTTGAGAAATACTGGCCTAAGGAATGGGGAAAGGAGGTATGGACAATGTTATGACAGGAGTGAGGAGTTAATTAGTCGATATTATCAAATTTCTAGGTGTTTTTCTTCCCTGCAGTCATCTGGTCTTTGCTGGATATTTGCCTTTAATACATAACTAGAGCAGAAACTCATTTTATACACGTGCATAAATCTTATGGAAACTGTCGGAGAACAAATTGCTTTAACTTTATACACGTTGGCTTCCTACAGTTGCCATGTCCTATGAAGCTCTCTGATTTATACAGTACTATATTATGGCTTGATCATTTTTAACCCTAGCAGGAGGAAAACAACCCTAGAAAAGAGGAAAACAACCTATCAACACAAGCAAGGACTTAAAAGCCTTTTAAAAGAAGGTTGTTGTCAGATGGACAAACTCTTAGGCGGGTTAACACGAAGTTATGCCCTGTTTATGAAATCTGCATAACTAAAACGAAAGTAGCCTTTTGGATATATCACTCTTTGGTAAACTCAAACCAGCTCAAGTTTACAGATTAAAAATAAATAAACAAGCAGTATTTTATACTTCGGAAGGACCGAGAGAGGGCTAAGACCGCAGAACTGAAAATTAACTGTCCTCTTTCTTTCTTTCTTTCCTTCTTTTTTCTTCCTTAATCCTGCTTACTATGGAGTAAAGCCAACTGATTGAAAAGGCACCGCAGCAGAGGTTTGACGTAAAAGGGTCGCGATTAACTTGCACAGCTGGACTTTTGTTAAGAAAACCTTGGCAAAGCAATTTAAAAACCCGGTTTCGTTCCTTGGGCAAAAACGCTTCTTAAGCTTACGTCTTAAGAAGCGTTAAGAAGGCGCATGAATGGATGGTCTATATGCCCTCGCTGATGCCCTATGGAAGTGTGAAAATTGTTTCTCACCCCCTTCTTCTGGTGCACGTTGTGAGCACCTTGCCAATTCCCCCTAGCCAGAAACCTACAAGCCTTCTCCCCCCAGCAAAGGGAGAGGGAGAGGTTTCCCCGTCCTGTCGTGTCCGAATTTAAGGTGCGGTGCTCACCTCTGTTTTTTGGGCCGAGGGAGCCAGCACTGTCCGAAGACATTTTCCGTGGCCACATGGCCGTCCACCATAGGCGCACGGAATGCTGTTTCCTTCCCACCGAAGTGGTACCTATTTATCTACTCCCATTGGCATGCTTTCAAGCCGCTAGGTGGTCAGGAGTGTCCTGCCCACTGCTACAGGTCGGCCTCGACTTACAACAGTTCATTTGGTGACCAAACGGCGCTGAAAAAAGCGACTTACGGCCGTTTCCCGCACTTACGGCCTTTGCAGCATGCCTGTGATCAAAATTCAGGCGCTTGGCAGCTTGGCTCACATTTAATGGAATTCTGAGTATCAAAAGGTGCTTTTTCAAGAGGCCCCTGGACTTTCTGAAAAACCAGAAAAGTCCAGGGACCTCTTGAAAGAGCTCCCTTGGGATAACCATGACCTGGATGACTGAGAAGCTGCACAGACACCGGAGTACCCAAGCGCCCTTCAAACCAAGCATCACCAATATTTTGCTCTGCTCAACCTAGTTAACCCTACTGCCTACACCTTCAGATCAGAAATCGAAACAGCCACTAATAAACCCAGCCAGGAGAGAAATTTAGGACACTCGAGTTTCCCGTAAAAGCGAAGACACCGATCAAAACGCTGCTCACCCCACCAAACGCAACACTAACATGCTTTAAAACAATCGAATAAAATCCATCATTTTCCCCGTTGTGTAGATTAAAAAAAAAAAATACAGTCAAGTTTGCCAGCTTATAACTGTTTGAGGTCTGTTTCAGAAAAGCAAAAATCTGAGCGGAAAGGTAAAAAAAGGTTTACTACCAGTTTAAAGTTTCACATTTTCTATGCTGTAGTAAGGGAAAAGAAAAAAAGTTAGCACCACTTTTAAAAGTTATTAAACATCTGAAAGCAGAGAAAAGAGGATATTCGTTATTGGCTCTCTGTGAAAAATACTGATTAGCCACTGTTAGGGAGAAGCTAAAAGTTGCCTCTCTAATACAATAGGATATATTGCTCATTGTTTCCCATATAATATCATTACAAAAAAAGTAAAAAAAAAAACCCAACTGTTTCATTTGAAAACATTTAAGTATGAAGGTAAGGTGTACCTGAAGAAGTCTGTTTACAAATACTGCAGTGAAATATTGTAGATTCAAATACAACATCCTTTTTAAATCCACTGTTGAGCTGACCGTTAGCTATCCAAAGCAATTAATGTAAAACATGATTGAACCTGGTCTGCCTTTTTACAGTACGAAATGAAGGTAGATTCCGAGCAGAATAAAAAATAGTTAAAACCACAATCCTATATTCTGTGTTGGCTAATATAACAATACATTTTTTGCTCCTATAAAAAAAGAGGAATCAGCACCAAAGTTGTCCAGTTTGGATTCTAGACAAAAAAGGCCCAAATTAATACATTTATGGCATTTGGTTTATATATGTTATGGAGCAAAGTTATACTAAAAAAAAGTGATACTTTGCTTGCGTCTGGACATCATATTTGCACAAAAAGGGGAAAACATACAAACAAACAAACCAAGAACAATGTTTCTTGAACAAAATCCAGGCTGGGGGACTTAAATGAAGCTTGAGAGCCTTATCAACAGGGTTCGTTTTAAAATGCATTTAAGATATTCTACATTCACCCCTCACCAACCAGAAGAGGAAAAAAACAAAAAAACCCAACCTCTTGTAAGTGTTTATATATATATATATATTATATATAAAATTCAAAGCTATCGAAATAGTTATTCCACAAAGAAAAGAAAAACCTTCTTGAGCCCACGTTGTCATATGACAAAATAAAACAAGCACAGCTGAGAGGCGCCATTTCTAGCTTTCGAGCTCTGCCACCTCAATCAACCTGAAATAAGTCCTACTGAACACAACGAGACTCACATGCAGGGATGTCTGCCTACTCCCGGGCTCCCCACAACACAACATTGTGGTGTCGTTTGGTGAACCAGCCTGCACTATATCCCTGTTGTCATCCCATCTTTAGCTAACAAAGCTCGCCCCACCGTCAGCGAGCACATCATCTCCCTAAGATGGTTTATTGGGCTTTCTATTGCCTTTTTGCTGGAACCACGCCCGCAAGAATGGCTAAAATTTGGGGCGGAGAAAAACCACGCAACTATAACTCTCGTAAAACCAATCGAAGGAACGAAGAAGGAACTTGTGTGCTTTGCTCGAGTTGCGTGGAGAGAGAAAGCGCCTTGTTTTTTGTTTTTTTTTTAATCGGGGGTGTGCACATCCATGGTATAATCCAGAGTCTCGTGCACGGAAGTGTCGTCGTCTCTCTGTTCCATATAGACTTCTGTTCTTTCGGGCGATTCCACCCGGCTTCGGATTTCGGCCACACCGGGATGGTTCTTCCGCAGGTGTTGGTTCAAGGTCCCTTGGAAAGGGAAACACTTCCCGCAGACTTCGCAGCGGAAAGGCTTGTCGTCGGTGTGGCCGCGGATGTGGTACTCGAGCTGATCCTTGCGGGTGTATTTTTTCCCGCAATACTTGCACACGAAGGGCGTGATGCCCATGTGCAACCTCATGTGCCGGTCGAGGCTGCCCTTCTGGTTGAAAGACTTCCCGCAGTAGATGCAGATTAGCCGTTCGCTGTAGGCGTACCAGTGGCCTCGGGAATTCCTCTCCCGGGAGCCGCTCTCGTAGCCCGGCTGATGGGCGGAAGGCTCGCCGTCGGCTGCCGACACCAGGCTGGACACGTCGCTGTGCAAGTGGCTGGTGGAGACCCGCTTTTGACGCCCACGGCCTCGGTAGGAGCCGAGCATCGACCTCGAACTGCTGGAGCTCCTCAGGCTGCCGAAGGATTCGGAGGCGTTGGCAGACTGCGAGGCTCCCTGGGAATACGAGAAAGCATTTTGCAAGACGGAGCCGTAGGAGCCGACGTTAACGGCCACCACTTGTTCTCCGTCCACCATTTCTGTGTGGTATCCATCGTCGCCAAGCGAAGAGCTATCCGAGCAGCTGGGCCGGTCGGATTTTTCCATCTTGACCTTCACCTCGGCAGCCTGGCTCTCTCTAATGATCAGCTCCGCTTGATCGTGATCTCCTTCGACTTGAATCTCGTATTCCGAAACGCTACCGCTGCTGCCCCGGTCCGAGTGGCCTTCCTCCTGCAGGCGGCCGCGGAAAGCGTTGACCGGTGTCGTTTCCATCCGGAGGTCGTTCCCTGAAGCTGGTGGGCGGCCCTGAGCGCAGTAGGGAGGAGGGGAAATCTCAACGGGGTTGGCGAAATAGCTGCCCTCCTTCAGGCCATTGTGGTTCTCCAGCGGATCTTCGGCCCCGATCGTCACCGAGTCGACTTCCCCGACGCTGATTTTCGAATGGATGCTTTCCAGGATCTGAGTGCACTTGTCGATGACGCACTGCATCTGGAGGAAGCTGGCGGCGGTGAGGAAGCTGACCACGTCCTTCAGCTGCAGAGACATCCTTCCAGTGTAGCAAAAAGAAAGCAGCTGCTCGAAGACGCTGGGGTTTTTAATGACGGAGATGGACAAGCCGCTCATGGTGTTCAGGGCCGAATGGTCGCGGAAGTAGGGAGAGCTGGCGGCTAAGACAGCTTTGTGAGCTCGGAACGGCTGGCCCTGGATGTGCACGACGATGTCGCAAAGCTTGCCCTGCAGGCGGAGTTCGTTCAGCTGGCTCAGGACGCTGCTGCTGTATTCGGGAACGTCAAACTGGATGAAGCTGCTGCTGTCCATGTCTCCTGGCCCAAGGTGTAACCTGCAAGAAAGAAGGACACAAAAAGAGCGTTCGCAAAATCAGAATTCGAAGTGCACGACTTGGGGGAGAGAAAAGAAAGGAAAAAACAACAACCCACCAGCCGTTTGGGGCCGGGGATGCGATTTTTCACTTGGCACCGCATACGATCTGCAAGTTGATGAGAATAAAAATACAAGAGGTGGCAAGTTTTACCCGGGATTCAAGAGAGCAAATTACATTTCTGAGACATGCGCGAAGTGGGAGGGAATTAATTCCCCCAACAGGGAGTTGCTGGATGAGGGGGAGGGGGAGCCTGTAGTTTGATCCTGCAATCTCCTACGGAGAACATGGGCCCGAGTTATCTCGCATGACCCAGAACTATTCACACGTCCTCAGATTAGCACATTTGAGTCTCTTCTTCAAATACTGGGAATTAATAAAGCCATTAGAAGTTGTGCTGGCTGTAGTAAGAATGCAAAAAATAAAGGAACTAATTCATCTATTACATTTATTTGGTGCCTATCTCACTGCAGGGCTACTCTAGGTGGCTGACAACAGTAAAAATTAAGAAGTGAAAAGATTATAGACAGTAGATGCCTGTCTGTCTGTCTATTTAATCTTCTATCACATCCATCTTTTGTATCTATCATCTATCTATATCTACCGTATCTACTGTATCTATCTACCATATCTATCTACCATATCTATCTACTGTATCTACCTATCTACCTGCCTATCTATCTAATTAATCTTCTATCACATCCATCTACTGTATCTATCATCTATCTAATGTATCTATCATCTATCGTATCTACCGTATCGTATCTACCGTATCGTATCTACTGTATCTATCTATCTATCTATCTATCTATCTATCTATCTATCTATCTATCTATCTATCTATCTATCTATCTATCTATCTATCTATCTATCTATCTATCTATCTATCTATCATCTAATCTTCTATCATATCTATCTAGCGTATCTATCATCTATCTACCATACCTACCTACCTACCTATTTTTATGATTCTGCAATCTGCATAAGGAATCGGGGCTGAACCTTTACTGGCCGGATGCCCTTCCTGACACCTCTGCAGAGTTCACAGCAGATATTTTCTCTTTGCGCCCTGATAGATAAGCATCTGTCGCTGCTAAGATTGAACTCTCAACCTCTTGAGTGTGAGGTGAACATCTTTACTTCTAGGCCACCCCACCGCTTAGAACAGAAGATAACAGAACAATAAAATAAACAATGAAAAATAACACAACGAGAATACAACAATAGAATGTCCAAAAAAGAAAGGTGACAGAGAGAGAAGAACAGAGGGGGTGGAAATCTGCCATCAAATCCAGCAGCCACTTCCAGTGTGGATTGGAAATACATTGTCTGAAAGAAGGCTGTATTTTATGGGCAGCTGACCCCAAGTACTGTTGATGTACACTAGCAGGTCATGCAACATTAAGAGGCAAAGAATCTTGCAACTTCCTTCCATCTCGTGACTCCAAAACGGAATTTCTCAACAATTTGAACCATCTTAGTTGACAAAATAACAAGTTATGTCAAAAAAATTTTTGCTGCAGGTAAGGACAGTTTTCCCCCAAACCATTCCAGAAGGCTAACAAAAGGTGCTTCCTTTCCACACAAAAGCCATCACTTAAAAATAAAATAAAATGTAGCAGAGAAAAATCAACAATAATTTCTCTGCCGAGCCACTGGAGAGATGATTTGCCTCATACTGCTGATAATCAGTGATGGCAAACTTACTAATTGGGATTGAATTTAATTTATTTTCTCATCTTCCAGTGTGGGTGCAGCCTTATCTATCTGAATCATGAGATTTTTTTAAAAAGATGACCTCATCTTTATTCTGGCCAGCTCACTTTTTAAAGAAACATACATTAACAGCCTCTCCAAGCCGAGGCTTCCAGCTGTTTTTCACTGTAATTCCCTGGAATCTTAATCAGCAATAACTTTGAACTCTGGAAATTGTATTCAATATATCTAAAAAAGCAGCAAGGTAGAAAGATTACAGAAGAACAGGTGTGCAAAAAAAAAACACCCCCCATAATTTTAGAGTGGATGAAGGGTTTCATAACAGCGCATTTTGGTTTTGCAGAGCCCCATATGAGCAAATCTATGTTCACAGTAGATAAAGCGACCTTGAACATATGTACCTTGCTTTTATTTAAACTTCCACATATTTTACAAGTCCGTAAATACCATTTCTGAAGAAATGCCTATAAAACAGATAACTTATCCCGTGCACACACGTCAGTACAGGCAGATGCCACCAACCAAACCTTAAAATGGTATTTGCGAGCCACTGCTGTCAAGAAAGACCCACCTCCAAATGGCAAAGGAGAACTAGACTGTTGATTATCTGAGACTAGTCCTTTTAAGCTATTATATGTAAAAGTTAGGCACAGACAGGCCAGCTCCTGACTTTAGTTTTGCACTTGCAAAGTTGCTAAGATGTGAAAAGGAGATCTGCACTATTAAACCAGATTGCTTATCCATGATTATCCATGTTATGTTGATGTTTTTCTGTAAGAAAGATTCAATGTACTTTTTCAGTTCAATAATATTGATCAACTGAAAAATGTACATTGAATCTTTCTTTCAGAAAAAAAACATCAACAAAGAATGACTGTTCAAAGTTAACAGCAGCACTGGGAAAAGGGGCTTATGGCCGTTTTTCACGCTTACGACAGCTGCAGCATCCCCATGATGAAAAAATTCAGGTGCTTGGCAACTGATTCATACTTATGATGGTTGCAGGGTCCAGAATCATTTTGTGATCTCTTTTTGTGATCTCCTCACCAGCAGAGTCAACGGGGAAGCCAGATCCACTTTAAGAACCGGCGTTACCAAGAACTGCAGTGATTCATTTAACAAATGTGGCGAGAAAAGTCGCAAAATGGAGCAAACTCACTTAACCGTCTCACTCAGCCACATACATTTTGGGCTCAATGGTGGTCGTAGGTTGTGGGCTACCTGTACAGTTTTCTTTATGCACCTTACCCACCTCAGTTTCTCTAGAGCGGTCTATAAATAAAGGGCTGTGATCTCACTTCCACACCAAGGATTAAATTAGCTGAAACTCACTGACATCATCTAAATATCATCAGATACGACCTGAGCGGTGAAATGGGTAGGAGGTATGAAGAAAACCAACGGGTGCCTGAAAAAGGGAAACCAAGCGCAACTTTCCGACAACAAGAAGTAACCGCTTCTGAGATCTAAGAGCATAACAAGGCCTTGAAGTTAGAAGGGGGCAGCAAAGTTGCATGTGAGATTTTTACTTCTATAAATGTTGGGATTCTTCTTCCTTTGCCTTGTTGAAGTGCCTCTTGTGATTGGCTCTGCCTCACTCTGTCGTAGAACTCGGATACACAAACCTGTGGGAGGTTTATTTACAAACAAAGTTCCACACCCATCATCGATTGCTTCATTCTTCTCTTTGTTCCCCATCGCCTCGCCTAGCAACCATTTCCAGACCCAAAGCAGGGACCCCTCCAACTAGACACAAGGGAAAGGAGACCCTGTAGTACAGAAAGGTTTCACTAAACAAATATCCCACGCTTTATTAGCTGCCCATCTCAACAAGAGGCTCCAGAGTAGTGGACGATATCGAATAAAAGTAAAACAGTTACGGGATTGGGGTATGGAGAGCCTGCAGCACTTAAGAAAACCCTCATCCGTATACCTGCCTTCCTAACCAGGGTGTTATAGGCATATCCATCGCAAAGGATCATTTCTACAGGGAAAACAGGAGGCAGGAGTATTTGATTTGATAATTAGGTAGGTAGGGATAGATAGATAGATAGATAGATAGATAGATAGATAGATAGATAGATAGATATAGATATAGATATAGATATAGATATATAGATATGATAGGTAGGGTGGGATAAAACAATGCATTAATGCATTCTTTTAATGCATTAATGCATGGGATAAAATAATGCATTAGCCTGGTTCCCAGTAGACTAGAACTCACAATCTCTTGGTTTCTAGCCAGGTGCCTTCACCACTACTCCTAGTTGGTGGCAGAGGAGGTTCTACAATAGGTTGCCTGGGGACCTAGAGAAGAAGGCAGGGATGCCAACTAATGAATGCCAGCAGACTAGAAAGTGGGTGATCGCGAGTTCTAGTCCCACCTTAAGTCGGGAAAGCCGGTTGGGTGACTTTGGACCAATCGCTAGGAGATGGTGAGTTCTAGTCTTACCTTAGGGAGGAAAACCAGCGGGTTGACTTTAGCCAATAGGGTAGGAGACAGGGAATTCTAGTCCCGCCCTTAGGCATGAAGGCCAGGTGGGTGACTGTGGGCCAATCACCAGGCGATGGGGAGTTCTAGTCCCGCCTTAGCCATGAAAAACGGCTGGGTGACTTTGGGCCAATCACCAGGCGACGGGGAGTTCTAGTCCCGCCTTAGCCATGAAAGCGGCTGGGTGACTTTGGGCCAATCACCAGGCGACGGGGAGTTCTAGTCCCGCCTTAGCCATGGGTGACTTTGGGCCAGCCCCTCCCTTCCAGCCCAGCCCACCTCACAGGGTTGTCGTTGCGGGGGAGATAACAGGAGGCAGCCACCACATGGGCTGCCCTGAGTTACTTACAAAAAGCAGCGAAGGCAGGAGAGGAATAAAACCAAAACCTCCCTCGAGGGAAGGGCGCCTGCCTGAAGGGACCGGGGCGCCTGCATAGGAAGAAGCCGGAAAGAAAAGGGGCCCCGAAAGACGGCCTCCCCACTCCCGCCTCACCTGAGGGGCGTTGGGGTCTCCTCACATGGCGGGCCCGCCGGAGGGAGCTCGGCCCTGGCCCGAGTGCTGCTTTCCCCCCGGCCGCCGCCAGCGCCGCCGCTTTCCCCCTCAGCCAGCAGCACCCGGAAGCGAATCCTTTCTGCGGACGGGGGGTTGGAGAGAGACGGGGGACGTGCGGTTCCGCTTCCGGGGCACCATAGGAAGGAAAAAAAGGAAACGCCCCTTCGCGGGAGGGACGGTGAAAGAGAGGGCGCATGCGCGCGGAGAGACAGCCTCGCAAATCGATTCCCTTGCGCCCCTGGTGGACATTTCGTGTCCTGCTCGGAGCAGGTCTAACTGGGATTTTTGCATTAAATCTACACCTAAAGTGGTGTGATAATAAATATAATAAATAACAATATTGCAATACAATACAATATTATATATTATACAATATAAAAGATAACTATAATAAAATAACTATAATAAAATAAATATATAATTCAATATTATATAATATAAAATATAATAAATATAACACCTTGTGTGGATGCAAAATCAAGTTTTTTGTTCTGCTGACCCCTTTCCCCTCTGCAGGGGTTGTGGAGTTCATGGAAATGCTTTTTACTTTGGGGGGGAGGGTGTCTAAAGTTTATGAACTGATCCAGCCCAGCATTATTACGTCCTTAGAATCATAAACTCTTCCTGACTTCCGGGTTAATAAGTTCACAAGTCACTCTGCCTTGACATGTCAAGGTACAACTTGAGTTAACACGCAGGGTGTTTACATTTGTCGACCTCTGTGCTGTGCACTCTTTATTATCTTTTGGGCTAGGATAATAAAAAAAAATATTCTGCTTTTTGGTAAAAAAAAAAAAAAAAGGCACGGGGGCTTTAAAAAAATAAACAGACTTTTCTTCCTTCCAGATAGAGAAGTACCGATAAGTAACATTCACTGTTGCTATATACAAGTATAGCAACATTCGACAACGTTTAGCGACCGGTCAAAGTTACACGGGAAAGAGTTCGTTTAAAAATGTGACTTAGGAAACGTTTTTTTCATAGTTAACGATTTTTGCAGTATCCCCATGATCAAAATTCAAAGGCATGGCAGCTGACTCCTATTTATGATGGTTGCAGTGGCCAGGGAGCATGGATTACCTGTATGAGGTATTAGAATTAAAATTAGAATAACTTTATTGTCATTGTACAAAGAAACTGGATGCACCCCAGCAACTGTTCGCAATACAATAAAACCAAAGCACTTAAAAATGAAGATAAGAAAAATAGAATACCCACGTCTCCATTTGCAATTTGAGAGTACAATATCTATGAATATACACAAAATATACATCCAACACTGACTGTAATGCTTAGCTGAGTATAATACGCAAGAGATGGATTGTACTGTAATATGTTATTATACATCTGAAAGGGGTATTGAAATTTCACATCTTTTCATATCTTAATGAGGTAGTGACTTCGTGTTTATTTGCAGTTCGGATGGCCCAGGGAAAGAAACTATTTGTTAAGTCTAGTGGTGTGGGATTTTATTGACCTAAAACGCCGTCCAGACGGCAGCAGGTCAAAAAGATAATTGCCAGGGGGTGAGGGGGTCTTCTATGATGGCCTTGATTCTGCTTTGGCAGCGGGACCTGGCTCTTTAAGCCAACTATGCAGGAAGGGGCTCCTTGGAAACAGCCACAATGGGGATGGGGGTGTTTCACTCATTTGTTATGCTTCTATCTTTTGCCTCAGCCTACCAAAACAGGGCTTGCAAACAAGGTTTTTGTGAAATGAGCACTTTGCAAGCTCCGATTAATTTTTTGGCACCTTTGATCCAAGGGATCAGGGGGTGTACGCCTGTGAAACACAAGGGGAAGAATTGTACACAGGTTCTGGCGTGCGCTGCTTTCCCCTGTGTCTGAAAGAGAAACACGTCATCCTTTCTTTGTGACCGAAAGAGAGATTCTTATGGCACCGTGATTGAATTTAAAAAGGGAGGTTAGCCGAGAGGCCCCGGATTGAAGGCAAGAAGGGTGGCTGTTTTGTTTGGAAAGCAAACATTCGCTCCGGCCAAAGCCAGTTATGACAGCTGTGGGCAGGGCAAGCAACTCTGGAGATGGGGGGTAGATTTGGTTACCCTTTTGAAAATAAATGGCTGAATTCGGATACCCGTGTTGAAAAGGAGTGATTAAATGAGATCTGTTAGAATGGCCGGGTTCAGCTAAATGCCACTGCCGGTCATTAAGAGTGGCAATGCAAAAGCTTTCCGATGGCTTTGATTGAGCACATGTGATCTTCAGCTTCTTCATATCAGCAGATCTCACCGATATTCAGAAGAGGTCTGCCGTCCAACGTAGAGGTGTCCTTGGGGTATGTTAGCCGGATTTCTGAATTCTTTCAACCCAAATTGGGTTCCTATTTATTCAGAAATCAGCAACCGTTAACATTCAGTGAAACTGGCTCCCCACCCACATTTTTTTTTTTTTGCTGTGTAAACAAACGTGCCCAGCAAAATACCAATAACATTTATTAAAACATGTTATACAAAAAGAGCAACGGACTCTTCTATAAGAAGAAAAACAAAGAAACAGGAATGTCACATAAACCACGCTGTACATGATAAAGGACAGCAGAATTATACCTCCCACCTTTGTGATATAATACACAGCAGTTCACAGATCAGTCCTAAATATTATAAGTGACCCGATGCTTAACGGGTAAATGTTTGTAGTGGAATGAAGGAGGTTTGCTTGTTTGCAAAAAAACAAAGAAACCTCCCATCACATTTATTCTAGAAATATGGAGGAAAACCAGAAGGGGAGTTATAGAGGAGGGTGAGGGAAAGCAGCAAGAACCAACTTAGGATGCAGGCTTTAAGCAAAGGAGAAGCATGTCAATGTAACACATCAAAAATGTTAATATACATTTAAATCCTCCAATTTCCTTTCCCTCCCCTCCCGCCTGGGGGCTTAGCAGCTAAACTCTTCGATTCTGACTCATCCATAGATGAATTTAAAGCAAAACAAAAAAGCACAAATCCTTTCTGGGTGGTTTTTAGTATTCTATAATCCTAGATAAAACAAGTATCTTTCTTTAAAAAAAATAGACTCTCAGGTTTAGAAATATCATCTGCCCAAAAACATGTTTAACATAGATGCCCTTTAAAAAAAACAACAACACAAAAAGAGGCCAATGGTGAATTTTACAATATAATATTTACAGTCTCGGATTTGGGAAACATGCCATGTTTGCATGCCTCTAAAATCCTTTAAGGATTAGAAATAAGAATACATTTCCCAAACCCAGCAGTTTTTGCCTTCGCCGGAAAGCAGACTATGGATTACTATCCAAATTGCACCAGAATGGAGGGGAAAAGATTACCCCCCCCCCAGCTTAGCAGCAGATATCTGAAAGAAAAGGGAGATTGCAAAAAGGAACGGCAGGTAAAATTCATGGGGTATTTTCCTTTCCCGCAAAAGGAAAATTTTCTAGAGAAAATTTTAGTTTTGTTAGTAAGATGGGCTCAAAGCCAAGTGTGCCATTATCACGCCGGCCCCTTCATGAGCACACTGAACTGACAAATTGTCCACAATCCCTTCTCTTGGATTAGTTGCAAGGCAGGCGTCACTCATGAAGATGTACAGTTGGAATTTAGCACAGCACAAGAGAGGGAATACGTGCTGCAATTCCCTTACCATGCACAGAATCCTGGCCTATGTGGAAATAACCTATTTCTACACTTCGGGCATTTTATCTAGTTTTCCTTAATTGCAACTGCCATCTCGAGAGGCGAAGGAGAGGACTATCGATTGCACACCAATTCTGCCTGGAACTGTTGCCAGCAGATGACAAATATCTTAAGTTTTATTCCACATGGGAAACAACGAAAGAATTGTCTCTCTGTTCCTATCTGAAGCATCATGTTCAAAGTGCACAAGCATATCCCCAAAGATTTTTGTTTTTTTTCCAAAAGGTAACTGAACCTTCTTGGGGTGTCCCCCCCGTCCCCCCGAAAACGTTCTGCTTCTCATCCAAGGAGCTTCTTCAGTTCTCTCCAAGAAGCTTCTAGGATCATTTTAAAGGGAAAAATAAAAACCAAGAAAGTCCAATTGCCTTTTGAAAAAGAAACACCTTTGGGACAACCATGAGCTGAATGGTTGAGAATTTCCCTACATGTCCAAAATCATAGTTCTTCCAGTAACTGTGTCTGGTTTCCACTGTCAACTTTTGGCCAAGAGAAGTGTTAGGGTAGCATACAATCCCTTTCTGCATTAAATTACATGAAAAATGCAGCATAACTATCTTTGCATATTAGCTCAATGGCAGTTAAGAGAACCATTTCCCCATGGATTAAACCTCTGGCATTTTGACCTGTGTTGATACCCTCCAATTGCTCAGGAACTAACTTTCCCTCACACACAAAAAAACCATACATACATCCATGTATAATATTTGAAGTTAAATATAAATATACATGGATGGATGGATGTTTGAGGAAAAGTTAGTTCCTGCACAATTGGAAGCATCTATATATAAATGAAAAATTGGGGAGATTCTGAGAGATTAGAGAAAAGGCCTCCAGAACATTCTAAGGCAGTGACATATTTTTTTTTTTTTTTTTGCTTCTGTTTGATTTTGGAAACAAAACTCAAAAGAACCAGATCCTTAGGATCTTACTTTTCCTCAACAAAACAAAACGAAACCCAGCTAGTACCGACCCTTGTGTAAACACAAAACTTCTCAACCTTATAAAATTTCAAACAAGAAATAAGAAAAAACAGACCAAACAACATGAATTAGAAATTAAACCAGAGGGAATATGTGTGTGTGTGTGTATACACGTTCTAAAAATATTATATATATTTTTGTTTGTTTGCTTTGCTTTGCTTTAAATACAAAGTGCTTCTGTACATTAGCAAATTACAGTGTTGGCAAAGAGATCCCTGCTGACGTGTTTTCTAGGGTTCAAGTCAGTCAATGGAACTCAGAATCTTGGAACTCAAAGAAGTTGGACAGAACTTCAGAATTGCCTTGGAGTGCGAGACGGGTGGCAAATAAATTTGATAAGAATAATTAACAATTTGATGGTGATGATAATAAGTCTTGCCCTTGAAAATTACCCAGCAATGTGCTTTTGGAGACAAACTGAACCCACCCACTCACCCTTTGGTTCTCAGCAAGCAAGCGCTCACACCTCTCCTTCACTAGCTTCAATTCAAACACCGCTAACTGGGGAGCGCCGTCAAAGGAGACCACCACCCCGTCCTATGCATTCCCGCCGAACCTGAAAAGAATCGATCCAAATTCTACTGAGATGAATTCCAAGCAAGAAGCGACCTTGGCATTCCTATCGGAGAGAACCCAAAGCACAAATTAAACCGCAGGAATTGTTAAGTAGGGAACAAGTACCACGAAGCCAACTGGCTGGTCTGTTTGCAGTCTCAGGGCAGGGATCCTCATGGACACCTTAAAAGGGGGTCCTGCCCCCCTACCCGGGTTTATTTGGAACCCACCCCCTCAAAAGCAGCAAGGCCTCCCGCACGAGGCTGTGGGGACAGGTGGCCATTCCGCTTGTCCAAAATAAGCCATGGTCTGATCAAGGGCTGTGCCGACACGGCCGCTCGCCCGGTTAAGCCATTCGTGGCTCTCCCAGGCCCCACTCCCTAGTTCATTTTAGCAGCGTTCTGCTCCATTTTGCAAGTCTGGTAAGATTTGGTGCAGGAAGTGACGTGCCGGTGGAAACTGTCCCTCCACATGAACCTTTTCCCACAGATGTTGCACTCGTACGGTTTGATGCCCGTGTGGATCTTCATGTGGCCCACCAGGTGGTGTTTCATCTTGAACTTTTTACCGCACACGCCGCAACCGTACGGCCGGAGTCCCAGGTGCATGCCCATGTGACGGTCCCTCTGGCTTTTGTGGGTGAAGCTCTTGCCACACTGGCAGGGGTAAAGTTTGTCGGTGGCCGAAAAGCCGGAGAGGGCGCTCTCCTCCTTGATCCCCGAGGGAAGGTCCACGTTTTCTCCGTAACCCGAAGCCTCCGGCCCATGAAGGCTGAGAGGCGCCCCATCGTTCCTTTCCCCGGAAAACTCTTCCATGGAAGAGCCGTAGAAGTCGACATGCTCGTCGTAGTTGCCCTCGCTGGCTGGGTCCCCAAATTCCACCCCCACTTTCCTCTCGTTGGCCCGGAGACCTTCCCCAAGGCTGGTCTGCACTGAGCGGTCCGGCTGAATGACGTTCCCCGACTCAGAGACCTGGTGCTCGTCGTGCATTTCCACCCCTTCGCAGTCCTGGACGAACCTCTCCGTCTTGACGTGGATCCATCGCTTGTGAGACATGATGCTGGGCTTGATGTACAGAGGCCGGGCGTACGGATAGTCGGTGCTGTCGCTGACGCCTTCTTCTCCATCCTGGCTGGCCATCCCAGTGCTCAGCCGGTCATGTTCTGTGGAAGAGTTGCTTGGGAGGTACTCGTGTTCGGTCAGTTGGGAGAGCAGCTCGTCCTTGGAGCTCTCCTCTTCGTTTTCCCCGTCCCTCAGTTCCTGCACTTTGTGGAAATCCGCCTGGCCTGCTCCCCCCAGCTCAAAGCTTTCCGCCAGGCCGTTGTAGCTACTACTGCTCGGAGACTGGTGGTCGCTGGCTCGGTTGAGCTTTTGGCAGAGGACTGAAGGGTTTCCTTCCAACACCTCTGTGCATTTGTCCACCACGTGCCACATCTGGAGGAAACTGGCCGCCGTCAAGTAGCTGACAATTTCCGGGGCGGGCATGACGAGCCGGCCCGTGTAGGTCGACAGGAGGATATTCTCAAAGACCCTGGGGTTCATGACGTCAGGGAGGACGATCCGCCGGCTGTTCTTCAGCAGCACCTGGTCGCAGAAGTAAGGGGAGCTGGCGGCCAGGACGGCCTTGTGGGCTCGGAAGAGGTGGCCCTGGACCACGATGGAGACATCGCACAGCTGGCCTTGCTGGCGCTGCTGGTTGAGCTTCTGCAGGACGGTGCTGCAGAAGTCGGGGAATTCGACGCGGAAAGAACTCGCCCCTGGCTCCATTTCATCAGCGAGCTGCAAGAGAAGAGAGCGCCTGGTTTTAAAGAGGAAAGAAAGTCGAGAACTTGCCTAATCGGGAAGCCCCCAGGGAAAGCATGACCGAGGTTTGCAAGGCAAGAGCCAAGCTCAGAGAGCACCAAGGACCCCACAATCCTCCTCTTTTTTTCTCCATACACCCCACTCCCTTCTAGAGCTGATGAGGTTACCTAATGACTTACAGAGTCATAAAGGTGGGATAAAAAAAAATGAGTGAAGAAATAATAATAATGATAATAATAAATAAAATAATAATAATAATAATGGCAGCAATCCGTATCAACCATCAGAGCCAGTCAATCATATTTGTGATACATTTTTAAATGTCCAGTTGACTAAGTTTCATGTTTAATGATTAAAAGTTTACAATAATGAACCCTGTATCTCTCTGGTGCTGGGACGAATTGTAACAAGACAACACGCTGTTTAGATAGACAATTAAACTGTTGCTCTTTCTATATATAGCAAAAATAATTTTAAAATACTAATAGATAATAATAAGAACAACAACATCAGCACCAGTCAATGACATTGGGGATGCATTTTTAAATGTTCAGTCGACTTGAGTTTCATGCTTAATGAATAAAAGTGCATTAATTAATGCTTTAAATAATAACAATAACAATAACAATAACAATAATAATAATAATAATAATAATACCACTAGCCAGGGCATGTCAGTGCATCAATAATAATAATAATAATAATAATAATAATAATAATAATAACAACAACAGCCAGGGCATGTCAGTGCATTAATCAATAATAATAATAATAATAATAATAATAATAATAATAATAATAATAATAATAATAATAATAATAATAATAATAATAATAATAATAATAATAATAATAATAATAATGCTACCTGAACAGTTCCTAGGTCCTTGGTTAGGACTCGAGCTGTTGAGTTACCAACCAGCCCCAAAAGCTGTAATCTCACTAAAGATTAACTAATAATACTAATACTAATAATGATGCATCCTGCTTCCCTCCATGTAGACTGCTCCTGCCTGTGGAGGCTCTCTCAGGGATATCTTTCCCCTCCCTCCTCCCACCCAGGCCCGGAGGACACCCCCCCACAACGAGAGCCGCCCCTTCACCTGCCCCCGGAGAAAACAGCCTCACATGGCGGGCGGGCGGGCGGCCTCCCCAGGCGACCCCGCCGCGCGTCCTTCGCCCCCTTCTCTCTCTCTCTCTCTCTCTCTCTCGCCCTCGGAAAGCCAGACCCGGAAGCCCCGGCCTCCGCTTCCGGTCCCCGCGCCTCCGCTTCCGGCCTATAGAGTAGGCAGGGAGAGACGATAGAGTAGGGCGGGGACGGAGTGGAACCTCCGAGGGCGCTGGGCGGGTCTTCACCCCAACACCCCCCACCCCTTGCCAATCGCCTAGGCTGCGCCTATTATCCACAGCCATCGGGGGCGGAGCAACATGGGTCGGGAGGGGAGAGCGGCCAAATCCAACCGGGCGCCCGGGAGGGTCTCTTGGGTGGCACCATTTTTTGGGGGCGGGGGGGCAGCAAAAAGGCAGGATGGGGATCTTGGTTTCGGTTTCGGTTTCGAAATAGAGGCTCCTATAAATAGGGGGCCGAATTCTGCCCTTCCTGGCCTGTTGGAAAGGCCTTCTCCCATTTGGGGGCGCGGGGGGGCTCTGAGATTTTGGGGTTGAAAGGAGGGAAATGTGGGCCTGAGGGGCGGGGGAGACGTTTTTCTCCCCTCCCCCACATGCAACATAAGTTTTCTCAACTATTTAATTGATTACATTTATTGGCGGCCAATCTTATTCGCCAGATTTTTTCCAGTCTAATCACGGAAGCTTCCGCTTTGGGACAACCCCCCCCCCAGCCCCCCAATCTTACAGTAGCTTCCTTGCTTGTTCAGGAAGGGGAAAAAACAACCTTGCGGGTTGGTAGCCCAGAACCTGCCAGTCCTCTTGTTGCTGGCGTTGAATTCCAGCTTGTCTCATTTAGACAATCAAAGAGGCACTTTGTGATCCCTGGCACCGGGAGAGGCTCCCAGAAATGCCCACGGCGCTTTCCCCCCTGTTGTCGTTATTTAGGAGAGTTCAAAGTAAGGCTTTGATCTATTCTCAGCTTGTGAATTGCACCTCTGACATCTTGGAAGTGTTGGGGAATTTGCTCTCGGGCTCACATGCTGCGAATTGGAGTCTCTGGTCTCGTGGTGGCATGTTTCTTCCTGAGAAGAAGACCGAAGTGATGGAATTTCCCATCTCCCAGTTAGGGGCCCTGGCCTGGTTCAATCAGAACCCAGCACGCAAAGGGTTTTCCTTCCTTCCTTCCTTCCTTCCTTCTCCTCTTGAGGTTATAAACCTATTCAGTATAATATATTGTATGAAAAAAACTTACAAGAATATTCCTTCCTTCCTTCACTTCTTGAGATGGATATAAACTAATTCAATAACATACTGTATCTCCAACAGGATCATGAAAGAAAACTGCTAAGAAATCTTTCTTTTTCTTTCTTTCTTTCTTTCTTTCTTTCTTTCTTTCTTTCTTTCTTTCTTTCTTTCTTTCTTTCTTTCTTTCTTTCTTTCTTTCTTTCTTTCTTTCTTCCTTCTTCTCTCTCTCTCTCCTTCCTTCCTTCCTTCCTTCCCTTCCCTCCCTCCCTTCTTCCTAGGAATGCATAATGCACCAAGGCAGAATTAAGAAACATTTTGGGTTGTTCTCTGAACCAGGTGAGAAGTCCTTAATAACACCATCCATGCTGAAGAAAAGGTTTGTGGAGGTTTTCTGGAAAAGGAAGAGAGAGAAGGAGAAAAAAAAAACAGTCCTTGTTAGCAACAAACAGTAGATGGCACTGAAACCCCAAGCAGTTCAAAGCTCATCTTCCAACATTTAATGTAGCAATATTCTCAGAACTTTAGCCCTGCTCTCCAGCCTTCAGTGCATTAGAAGCAGGGATCTTATTTAAGAAATAAATAATAATTAGATAAAGCAAGGAACATTGTAATTGCGTGCTCCCGTTGTTAATGTCCTACAAAATCTCAGGCTCGTTGAATATAATATCAGTATCTACCATGGCACTAAGGTTAAAGGGCCGTTCACACAAAGAGGCAAAGTTTGCAATTTTAAGAAATCATGGATTGGGGCAATAAGTGGTAAATTAGAGAAGCAGCCAACCAAAGTTGCTCTGGGAATGCTCAAAACGAAGATTTTGGAGTATCAAATGCTAGTGAGATGGAATAATTTCTTTTAAGGTAGCAAGACCTGTAAGTAGTCCCTGACTTCTAAGTATTCATTTACCGACCGCCCAAAGTTACAACGGTCCTGAAAGAAGTAGTTTACAACTGATCTTTCGCAAGGGGGATTTTTTTTTTCCTGAGCTCTTGTAAGACCAAGTTCTGCCCAGTATTTATATACGTGCCGCAGTGAGGAATTTAAAGCAGAGAAGAAGAAATTAAGAGCCGAGTGTGTCAAAACAATGACCACAAATGCAACGCTTCCTTCCTTCCTTCCTTTTTCAACAGACTTTATCTCCAAACAAGGGACCGCAGAAACTTCGTAGATGACCCTGCAACCTCTCCGTAGTGACCTGTGAAATATGAAATAGGAGTTTTAATTACAAAAAAAAAAACAGAGAGTGCCTTTTATATGTTTAATATTTAATGCGCTACAGCAATTTGCCGTTCAAAGACAGCCAAGCGTTTCCCATTTTTAAAAATGGTTGTCTTCTCTTTTTCCCTGCTCTCTATTCAGGGTGCAGCTATTCCTCAAAACGTGGGATCCTCCAAGAAAGTTGGATAATACTTGCCTTCTTGGGAATCCCTGTAGCTGGAGACTACTTTTGAAGAGAAGGGGGATGTCCCTTCTCTGTCCCACAATGCGACAAGGCTAGGGCATTGTGGGAAATCAAAATAGAATAACAGAGTTGGGAGGGACCTTGGAGGTCTTCTAGTCCAACCCCCTGCTTAGGCAGGAAACCCTATACCATTGCAGACAAATGATTGTCCAATCTCTTCTTAAAGACTTCCAGTGTTGGAGCATTCGCAACTTCTGGAGCCAAGTTGTCCCACTGATGAATTGTTCTCACTGTCAGGAAATTCCTTCTTAGTTCTTGGTTGCTTCTCTCCTTGATCAGTTTTCACTCGTTGCTTCTTGTCCTGCCCTCAGATGCTTTGGAGAATAATTTGACTGCCTCTTCCTTGGGGCAGCCCCTCAGATATTGGAAGATTGCTATCATGTCACCCCTAGTCCTTCTTTTGATCAGACTAGACATACCCAGTTCCTGCAACTGTTCTTCATGTGTTTTAGCCTCCAGTCCCCTAATCATCTTGGTTGCTCTTCTCTGCACTCTTTCCAGAGTCTCCACATCCTTTTTACATCATATACACCAAAACTGGACACAATATTCCAAGTGTGGCCTTACCAAAACATTATAAAGCGGTATTAACACTTCGCGTGATCTTGATTCTGTCCCTCTGTTGATGCAGCCTAGAACTGCGTTGGCTTTTTTGGCAGCTGTTGCACACGGCTGACTACAGGTTCTTTACCAGTCTGATAGCCTCTAGATTATGGTAATTTATTAATTACTTATTATCAGTTATTAATTATAGTAGTCTAGATTGTGTTGTGTTGTATTTAGATTAGATTAGGTTAGATTAAATTAGATGAGGTGACTGGAGTCTAAAAGGTACAAAGAACATTTGCAGGAATTGGGTATATCTAGTCTGATCAAAGGAAGGACTAGGGGTGATATGACAGCAGTCTTTCCAGCATTTGAGGGGCTGCCCCAAAGAAGAGGGAGTCAAGCTATTCTCCAAAGCACCTAAAGGAAGGACAAGAAGCAACAGGTGGAAATTAAGCAAGGAAAGAACCAACCTGGAACGAAGGAGAAATTTTCTGTTCGGTGTTTTGGATGCCAGCAAAGAAGGAACACACCTACTGTCTGGGAATTCTGGAGTTATAGTCCCCATTCATCTGGAGGTTCTTCGTCAAGGGAAGACGCAATTAGGAAATCAGATAAAGGGATATTAATAATCATAGCTTGAGGGAATATCAATTTGCTTATTCTACAATGATCTTGAGGGACGTTTAGGACATTCCAAGGGTGTTTAGATTTAGCATCAAGAAATGAAAGTTGCAAGGATTTTCAAGCTGTGCATTGGGGAGGAAAGGAAAAAAAAAAACAGAAGCCAGTGATGGAAGGAGGCAGAAGAAGAAACTCAACCATCCCAGCTCTCGATCATTAAATTGATTTCTCCGTATCCCTCTCCTTCCCTCCTATCCCTCTGAGAATGCTAGATTGGGAACATTACTGCTTTTTCATTTTGTTTTGACACGGCACCTTTAAAATTTCATGCCTGCGCGGGAGAGCTCGTCAAAGTGACAGATAAAAGTTGACATTAATCTCCGCTGTGTCACTCTGGTGACTGGCTGTTTTTGATTTGCCCATTACCCTGTGGGATCATCAGGGAAACGCAAGAATACAATACCGGAAAATTTGGTTACCACGAATGGGGTGCTGTCGAAATGCAGCTCTCTGGAGTGATACCGTTTTATTTTGTGCAAATTAAGATAGATAGATAGATAGATAGATAGATAGATAGATAGATAGATAGATAGATAGATAGATAGATAGATAGATAGATAGATAGACAGACAGACAGATATGATAGATAGATATGATAGATAGATAGATATGATAGATAATAGATATGGAGATAGAGACAGGTAGGAAGGTAGAGAGGCAGAGAGATAGATAGAAATGAGAGAGAGAGGAGAGAGAATAGAAATGGAGATAGAGATAGGTAGGTAGGTAAGTAGATAAATAGGTAGAGATAAATAGAAATAGATCATAGAGAGGCAGAGAGGTAGGTAAATAGAAATGAGAGAGAGATGAGAGAGATAATATATATGGAGATGGAGATAGATAGATAGATAGATAGAGAGATAAATAGATAGAGATAGATAGATCATAGATAGGGAGATAATAGAAATAGATTTCAATCTACAGTTCAATGGGTGTCCAGAATTATTTCAAAACTCACTTCCTAGTGTTTATTTTTGACTTTTTGTCAGCATTATTTTAAAACTGTGGGGAAGTTATTTGGAGGGACTCTGATTAAATCTAGTTCTGCCCAGCTGAGAAATATCTCCCCCACCTATATCTTTCTCCCCAGCAGAAAAACAGACCAAAGTGCACAATCCATCAATGCAACCCACTCTTGTTCCTAAACTGCCAACCTTCCCTGAAAAGGAAGGGACAAGGTAATAAAAAGAAACTCCCAATTCTTAAAAAAAAAAAAAACCTTCCTGGGCACAGTCCCTCTTTCCACCCTGCCAATGACTAATCCAGTTTGTAAGTTTAGACTCCTCTGATCGGTGCTTCTCTCTCTCTCCTTTCTTTTTTTCTTTTGTTGGCTTTTTTAATTAACTTGTCACACCGCGATCTGGAAATCTCCTTGTCAGTAGCTGACAAGGAGTTGGCAAGACGTGTGGAATATTGACTGGGAGAAGACGGAGAGCCAAAGCAACCGGGGAGTTTTACTCCTGTCTGTTGCTGATGACCTACTCTGATTTTCTCAGGCATTAGAGGGGGCCTGGTATACAACGGGTGCAACTTTGTTCCAAGAGAAGAAAGAAAGGAAGGAAGGAAGGAAGGAAGGCCTGGCTGCAAAGGAGTGGAGGAGGAAAATAGCTTTGCTTGCCTGACCTTCAAGATTAAAGCTATTCATAAAGATCCCAATGGGTTGTTTTTAATCAAAGGCTCATCTATCACCACGTGCAAACTTTCCCCGGCTTTGTAACCTGTTGAGGGCTTGTTGGCTGGAGAAATCATTGAAAAACCAAACCCAAAATTGCCTCCTTTGGGGATGGAACGTTTTCAGTAACAGTCAGGAAAATGCAGGTTGGACTTTTCACGAAGCCCCTTGAATGTAATCAGAGTGGGGAGAGACCTTGGAGGTCCTCTAGTCCAACCCCCGCAGAAGATCCTATACTATTTCATAGTAGAGAGTCCTCATTTTACCGATCTTGGAAGGATGGAAAGCTGAGTCAACCTCAAGCCAGTGAGATCAGACCACAGCTGGAGTCCAGCCTCCACTTTTGGTCAGCACACTATAAAAAAGACATTGAGACTCTGGAAAGAGGGCAGAGAAGAGCAATCAGGATGATGAAGGGGCTGGAGGATAAAACATAGATGAACGGCTGCAGGAACTGGGTGTGTTTAGTTTAAGGAAGAGAAGGACCAGGGGAGACAAGAGAGCAGTCTTCCAATATTTGAGGCATAGAGAGGAGGAAGGGGTCAAGCTATTCTCCAAAGCCCCCAAGGGCCAGACAAGGAATAATGGATGGAAACTGAACAAGGAGAGATTCAACAAGGAGAGAATTTCAAAAACGGACAACCATTTGACTGGGATGGTATTAAAGTCTTCGGCCTTGAGCAAAGGGGTTGGACTAGAAGACCTTCAAGGTTCCTTCCGGCCCTGGATGACATTTCTTCTCGCTGTTGTGGCAGATTCGGACAGCGAGGAGGTTGGGGAGGAACCTGGGCCAGTCCTGGAGTCTGGGGGAGGCTCTGACGAGGGCTCTGCGTTGAAGGCAGAGATGGGGCCAGGGCTGCCTGACACTTATCAGCTGCCTTTGGATATCAGTGGGGCAGAAGAGCAGCTGGAGCCTGTTCCCAGTGTGCGCATGCGCAGAGCTGCCAGGAGAAGGGAACAGCTGAGGAGCAAGGGTCGACTCGGGAGTAAAGGCACAGGTGAATGGCCCCTCTCAGAGGGAATAAAGAGGAGCGAAAGGGGAGTGGGGTTTGCAGGAGACCATTCGTTCATTTAATTAGTGTGAAGATCTGTTCCTGACTTCCTGCCAAGTAATTGCTGCTCTAGTGTGGCGTTTGGAAGCCATCGGCCTGGCAACTCTCCAAGCCTGATCAAGGTCTGTAGTGGTGAAATCTCTTGAAAGACTGTTTGCCGGGACTTTGCTGGAGAGGAATTCCCTTTATAACCTAAATAAAAGGTTTGTTTTTTTTTCCAGACGAGGAGTCTGCTTCGTGCTTTTGGGGAAGCCTAAGTCAAGAACACTCGCCAACTGGGACGATGAATTGGGAAGGACCGGCTGCAGGAAAACCCGAGATTTGAAGGCAGGCTCTCCCTTCAATGAATCCAACCTTGGATGGAGCAAACGATTTCTGTCCGTCCCCGGCAAACGGACAAATGCTTGGTGAGCTCTGCCTTTAGACAAATCAAGCGGAAGATTGCGGGAGCTGATAGGGATATGAATTAACAATCAGGGCTTGTTCCCAAGTGCCAGGCTACCGGCAGAGGCGACTTTTGCAGGTGGCCGGGGGGGAAGGACGGGGGCTCCAGGGTGCAGCCGCCCTGTCAACGCCTGCCTACTCCTCCCCTGCGCCTTTTCTCTTCAAATTAACTCCATTCTTCACATACAAAGAGAGATAAGCCACCTGCCTCCCCTCTTTAACAGAGGCAGGATTCAGCCCCCTCCCCCCCAATCATCCTTCAAGGGCTGGGCGAGATATTTTATATTTGCAAAAAGGGGAAGATTTTTAGATAAACCCAGGGTGGGTGGATGGGGGAGAGAGGAAAAAGGGGGCCTAACCAGCTGCCTGTCCCAATAGTACGTTTTTATGACTATTTTCTTTTCTTTTTTTAAAGAAAATGAGGTTATCTGGCCTTTTTTTCCTTCTGTACGAGAAGGGTAGAGAACGAAGTAAAAATGAAATCTCTCTCTCTCTCTATCACACACACACACACGATATTCTGGAGGTCCTTGGTGGTTTTCTTGCAAATGTTTCATGACCCAGCTAGGTAAGATCATCAGTGCTAGAAGGGAGAGAGATTTGCTGGAAGGAGGAGGAGAAGGAGGAAGAGGGCTGTGGGGTCCTTGGTGCTCTCTGAGTTCGGCTGTTTTCTTGCAAAAGTTTCCTAACTCAACTAGGTAACTTTATCAAGTGCTAAATGTAGGCAGGCAATGAGCTAGGTAGAACTGACAATGTCACCCAGTCGGCTCAGGAAACGTTTGCAAGAAAACAGCCAAACTCAAGAGTGCACCAAGGACCCCCTCGTTTCAACCCTGAGCTATTCTCCCTTATTGATTGGAGGAATTTGATGCTTTTTGGAAAGGCCATGGGTGATGTTCAGAGTTCAAGTTCTGCTTGGAATCAGATGGAGTCTCAGATTATTTTAAACAGTATGTTACTGAATAGGTTTATAACCTTCAGAGAAGAAGGAAGGAAGGAAGGAAGGAAGGAAGGAAGGAAGGAAGGAAGGAAAGAAAGAAAGAAAGAAAGAAAGAAAGAAAGAAAGAAAGAAAGAAAGAAAGAAAGAAAGAAAGAAAGAGAAGGAAGGAAGGAAGGAAGGAAGGAAGGAAGGAAGGAAGGAAGGAAGGAAGGAAGGAAGGAGAAATATGCCCAAGGATGAACCCACACTATTAAGATAAACAAAAGACTTCGTGGAATCTCTCATGTTGGCCGCTAGAGATCCAGAATCTGCCCGGTGCATGTTAACACCTCCTAACAGCCACCCACTGACAAAAGGAACAAACTTTAAAAGAAGATATCAAAGGAGAGCCGTGGAAGGAGAGAGAGAGGGCAAGATCTCAGAATAAGAAACAGATGCTGAGTCCCACTCCCATCCAGGGCAAAGAGGGGATGATGGCCACCCTTCTCGAACCTGGACGACAGAAGCTTCCAACCCGGGCGGAAGGAGAGACGGTCTTGTCTTGAGGCACTTTTGTCCCAGGGCTGGAGAAAGAAGATGGTAAACAGCCGGTTCCCCCAGGAACAAACCAGGTCAGGAATGCGGACCTCAAAGGGGAGATAGAAGTCCATGAGATCCAGATGTTGAGATGAATGACCTCCAGTTCTCAAGATGTTGTTGTTGTTGGGGGGTGACAAAAGAGCACCCGGTAACAATCAAATGGAGCAGCCAGAATGCTTTGGAGTGGAGAGAGGTTAGACAGTGTCGTCGGAAATTCCCCAACAACATAGGGATGTCACATTCTCTCAGGGGTGTGACAGGATAACCCAGTTGGAAGGGACCTTGGAGGTTATCTAGTTCAACCTCCTGCTGGAGCAGGAAAGTCTATACCATCCCAGAGAAATGGCTGTCCATCTCTTCTTGGAAGCCTCCAGTGATGGAGCACCCACAACTTCTGAAGGCAAGTAGTTCCAACGGTGAATTGTTCTTCCTGCCTGGAACTTTCTCCTTAGTTCTAAGTTGCTTCTCTCCTTGTTTAGTTTCCATCCGTTGCTTCTTCTCCTGCCTTCAGGGGCTTTGGAGAATAGGCGGACCTCCTCTTCTTCTTTGTGGTAGCCCCTCAAACATTGGAAGGCTGCTATCATGTCAGCCTTGGTCCTTTTTGTCATTAGACTAGACACACCCAGTTCCTGCAACCCAGTTCCTTCTTTATATGTTTTAGCTTCCAGTCCCCTAATCATCCTTGTTGTTCTTTTCTGCACTCCTTCAAGTGCCTCAAAATCTTTTTTATATCGTGGCAATCAAAACTGGATGCAGGAAGGAGAAGACTTAAAAAGGGAGGGTGGGTTTTTTGTTTTTGAGAAAGCCTCGTCTCTTCTTATTCTTCCTCAGACATTTTACAGGAATGTACTGCTTTGGAAGCCAAGCAGAAAATTCAGAGAGAGAATTTTAATCTCTAGGTCAGCAAAAACATGGATTTGTGGATGTTTCCCTCATGGTGGCTCTTCAAAATTCTTTATTATGGCCACTGTGGCTGCTACACCTGCCCTGAGCTGTTGGGGTTTTTCTTTGGGGCCTGGCCTCACAACACAACACAACACAACTATCTCACACTTCATTTTCCAAGTTCCTATGAGATGCTGAGCCATAACCAAATCCCGCGTATTTGTCTAGCTGGGGGAAAGATCTAAGGAAAAAAATAAAAAATAAAAAACACCACGCAATATTCAGCAGCCAAGGTTGCCCGACTGAACATATTTCTAAGGAGATCCAGGGGAAGAAAAAAAATAAAGAGATTTCTCAGATAAGTAGCACAGGGAATCTCCTGACCCTGGAAATGAGAACAGACCTTAGCAAAACATTGCAGAACAAAAAGCAGATGGACAATCTATTCTTATCGCATGAAACAGACAGACAGCTCCCCCTTAAACAGAAAGAGAGAGGGGGGAGGGAGGGAGGGAGGGGATCAAAAATATCAAGGAAGGCTCTCTTAAAATACTGTTGATTGGAAAAATGCATACATACCCAGATTCCAGATGCCAAAATTCGCCACTTTCTAAATGTAAGAATTTAGTTTTCTTAATGAATGTCAGAGGTCTTGATCTAAATTCCCAGGTTTGGCAATGAAATTAATTTTTGTCCGAATGGTTTTAGGAGAAAATGAGCCCAAGATGTGCTTTACAGTGAGAAAAAAGGGAGAAGTTATTATAAATGGACTTATTAGGCAAAAAAAAAGCATAGAAACATACATATGAATATCTGTTCAAACGTTTGCTTACAAAAAGCATTTGCAAAGTAGTGAGGCACTAGAGAAAGAAAACAGAAACAAATTTCAATGAAATTGGTAGATTTGCACATTTCCTAGTTCCATAAAGGAGCTTGAGCTGGTGTTGAGATCTTGGTTCGCGTTCTGGTAGGTAAAAAAACAAGCAAAACTATTGCCATTCCAAACCAGAAAACAAAACCAAACTTCAATCTGTTTTTCCGCCACCTCTTTATGATCCAGCGATAGCCTCTTTTTTTATTGTTCCTTATAAAATATACATAGCTTTTTATTGAATTGCCCGCTGTCGAAATCTGCAAGAATTTTATTGCTTTTTACTATCCTGGAGAGGAATGAAAACAGCACTATCCGTGTAATTTCGTAAGAAACCAAGACAGTAAATCTAATTTGGCCAATGTAGGTTCAATAATGAAAAATCATACACTGAACTGGAAATTAGTGATCTTGGTGACAAGGAGTTTGGGAATAGAGTGTAGGACACTGAGCATCCCTCCTTCGGGGACGCTCACACCTGGGGGTTTTAAAATCGGTGCTTCTCGGGTTTTAAGGGGGGGTGTTAGCAACGCATAGTGGTAAAGTAGTGGATCAAAGATGGAAAGCTTGTCTTGTCTCTGTGGAGATGCTCCGTCATCCAGGTAATGGTGCTTTTTCGAGAGACAATTCTTTCTTTTTCTTTGAAGACATTTCACTTCCCATCCAAGAAGCTTCTTCAGCTCCGACTGGATGGTGGGGAATGGAAGGATTTATATTCCTTGCAGACAGCTGGTAGTTTGCATCCTTTTAAAGAGTCCTTGAGGCCACTTGGAGGTTTGTCTGTGTCCTTACTTTCAGATAAACCTCCAAGTGGAGGTTTACAACTCTGTAAAAGCCATGCAAATGACCAGCTGTCTGCAAGGAATGTAAGTCCTTCCATTCCCCACCATCCAGTCAGAGCTGAAGAAGCTTCTTGGATGAGAAGTGAAATGTCTTCAAAAAAAAACAAAACCCAAGAAAGTCCAGTTGCCTCCTGAAAAAGCACCTGTGGGACCAGTGGTGTATTAACCAATAAGCAGACTAAGGATGTGCTTAGGGCACCAGGCCCAAAGGGGGCACCACAAAGTTGAGAATATGGCTTCGTTTGTACAGTAGGAGCCAAGGAGGGAGGCATCAAGATTTGTCGGTGCTTTGGGCACCAGGGAGCTTCCCATTTCATGTATTCATAATCATAGTTTATACTTACATCTGTTATCTAATACATGCACGACAAATAAATAAAAATAAATGAAAGAAACTGTCTAGACTATCGAAGAGAAGGATTTGGGAGGGACATGACAACTGCCTGCCAGTATTTGAGAGGCTGTCACAGAGAAGGAGGGATTGGTTTATTCTCCAAATCACCTGAGGGCGGGACAAAGAAGCTACGGATGGGACACGAATCAAGTACAGATCCAACCTAGAACGAAGGAGGCATCTCCTATCAATGGGAGCGATTGATCAGTGGAATAGCTTGCCTCCTGGAGTCGTGGGCGCTCCATCACTGGAGGTTTTCAAGAAGAGATTGGACAGCCATTTGAAATGGCACAGGGTCTCCTGCTTGAGCAAGGGGTTGGACTAGAAGACCTCTAAGGTCCCTTCCAGCCCTAGGATTCTATGATTCTAGATTGTCCAAAGTTTTGATGGCAAAAAACAAACAAACATGTTCATTGTTTGCCCAAAGGTATGTGATGCGAGTTCAACAGCAATGCTCAGGTATTTCCCAACCTTCTCCTGCGTCTCTTAATTCCAGGGCATCAAAGAAAGTCATTTAGATAATGATAGCCTAAGAATTCAGCCACCTGTGGTTTTCTTTCCTCCTTCTTCTTTATTATTATTTTTAACTCCCCAAATCCTCTCTCGGCCACTCCTCCCCCTTTGTCCTCTCCCTTGGGGGGCAGAGGAAGAAAAATGGACAATTATTTCTCTTTGCGTTCTGCTAGCTGAAACAATAACTGGAGATGTTTGGTTCAAAACATGGGCACATCCCTTTTCGCCTTCTTTACATCTGATACAACAGAAATCTGGGAAAAAATAATTTCCCCAGATTGACTTTTTCTCCAGTGCAATCTTGGCCGAAGTATGGCTGTGACATCTTTTCATTGATTATTATATTCCATCTTTCCTCTCCCCCCCGCCCCAAATCAATGGCTGGAAAATTTAAAAGTCCCTCTCGTTGGTCGTTCCCCAATAATACATTTATAGCAAACGTTTTGGTACTATGTTCTCTCTCCTACACTCCTCCCTCCCTCCCTCCCTCCCTCTCTCTCTCTCTCTTTTATTGATTTCAATAAAAAAGGGTAATTTGAAGATGGAGCAGGAGGTGTCACACTTGGAGGACGAGCATTTTGCACCATGGATTCAGGGAAGTTTCGGAGACAGGAGGCACGGTGGACAAAAGGGCAAATACAGGACAGAAAAAAAGGACATGGAAGAAGCGCTGGCTTATTTTTTTTCCAAAGCATTTTTATTTCGAGAGGTCAGCCCGTAAAGGATATTAAGGCAACGTCCTTCTTCTATGCTGCAAAGGCTGAGTTGCGTGTGTCTAAAGCAGTTTAAACAAACAAACAAACAAACAAAAAGGCAGTGGGTGGGAAGAGGTGATATGGAGCTACCCCCTAGGAAAGAAATGAATTGATTTGAGTCCGGCTAACTTTTCAAGATTGATCGGACAAGCTCAGATAAATCCAGCGTTGGTCTGGACACAGGTAAAGAACAGACTTTGAAAAGAATGGATCCGAGTTTTAGAATTGACCTCTGAAGTGTGATATGGGTTTGAACGTCAGACAGCAGTAAAATGCAGAGGTTTTGTTTTTACAGAATTAGCAAATAACAGAGTTAAGAAGGGACCTTGGAGGTCTTCTAGTCCAACCCCTTGCTCAAGTTTGAGACCCTATGCCATTCCAGACAAATGGTCGTCTAATGTCTTCTTGAAAACCTCCAGTGTTGGGGTACCCACAGCTTCTGGAGGCAAGTTGTTCCACTGATTTTAACTGTTGGTTCTCTCCATGATCAGTTTCCATCTGTTGCTTCTTGCCCTGCCCTCAGGTGCTTTGGAGAATAGCTTGACTGCCTCTTCTTTGGGGCAGCCCCTGAAATATTGCAAGACTGCTATCATGTCACCCCGGGTCCTTCTTTTCATTAGACTAGACATACCCAGTTCCTGCAACCATTCTTCGTATGTTTTAGCCTCCATTCCCCTAATCATCTTTGTTGCTCTTCTCTACACTCTTTCTAGAGTTTCAACCTCTTTTTTTTTAATATCACAGAGACCAAAACTGGATGCAATATTCCAGGTGTCCTTCTAAAAAATAAAAATCATGCACAAAGAGATTGCATATCGTTTCCAAAAGACGCAGCTTAGAAAGAGCTATTCTTTGTCCAGTCTCTTGGTATGTGGCTTCTAGACACCAGAGACAAAATCCTGAGCTCCTTAAACTATTTAGCCATTTGGAAATATTAGCCTAAGCAGTTTTGAGTAATGGCTTGAGAAAGTATTCTCTTGGCTTTAGTTACTGTCTAGCATTAGTAACTGAGCCCCAGTCAAACAACTGATAAAAGCAAAGCATCTTAAAAGACAGAGCTGCGTTTGAATGCAACTTCCCTCCGGGCTGCATAAAGGAATTGCCCAAATCCAAAAAACTGGGATTAGGAAGCTAGTTATCTGGGTCTGTTTTTAAGAAGGAAAAAAACACTCTTGTTTCTCAACCAGGAAAGCATACCTTGCTACAACATTCTTGGTTGCGGAGGATTTTTATATGTAGCTAATGAAGCATAGACAGCACGGAAAAGTGAAAACTTAGGAAAGAATTATTATGGGGGAAAAAAATACTGCATCCAGTTTGGGTCACTACGATGTAAAAAAGATGCTGAGACTCTATAATGAGTGCAGAGAAGAGCCACAAAGATGATGAGAGGAGTGGAGGCTAAAACATACGATGAACGGTTGCAGGAACTGGCTGGTCTAGGGAAGAGAAGGACCAGGGGAGACAGGAGAGCATCTTCTAGTGTTTGAGGGGCTGCCACAGAGAGGAGGAAGGGATCAAGCTATTCTCCAAAGCACCTGAAGACAGGACAAGAAGCAATGGATGGAAACTAAGCAAGGGGAGAACCAACCTAGGAGAAATTTCCTAACCGTGAGAACCATTAATCAGTGGAACTCATTGCTTCCAGAAGTTTGGATGTTCCGTCATTGGAGGCTTTGAAGAAGAGACTGGGAAGCCATTTGTCTGAAATGGTATAGGGTCTCCTGCTTGGGCGGGGGGATTGGACTAGAAGACCTCCAAGGTCCCTTCCCTCCCTATTACTCTATGTTCTATCCTTTCTTTCTTTGAAACCACACAATCACCGTGCATTCATAAAAGCAAGAGGAAGGACGTAAACCTTCCTCCTGCACACACAAACACACACATATACAAACCTCTTGGCTGCCTGTGATTTGGCACGTCGTGAAGAAAGGAGGAGGGGGAAGAAAAAAAAGAAAAGAAAAAGGACAGCTCTGCCATTCTTTTCTTTTTCCCTTTTAAATGAGCGCTTAAGCCAAGTCGGGATCAAGCCGGAGTTCACCTTATCAGCTCTTGTACTTCACCTGGAGGCCGAGTTATTGATAACTCTGTCATCCTTCCTAATATTGGTGGGTTAATAGCACTTGCTGATTAACCCACTCTCGAGCTATTAACTGCGTTCCTTATCCCTTCTCCAAAGGAGAGACAAAGGCTGCCTTCAGGGGACCCGAAGCCAAAATTGTTGGCTGGCATTTGGAGGGGCTGAAAGACACAACTGTTACACTTACAGGATGCTCCGAAGCCAGGGGAGAACCGAAATGTCAAAGGTTACCTGGCGGTGTTATCTGAAAACGGGCGGCCGGCCGAGCCCCCCCCCCCCCGCCCTTCTCCGCGATGACAGAAGCTTGCAGAGAAATTACAGAAAATTGCCTGTTTTGTCAACATTTTTTTTCCCTTCTCTCGAGAGAGGTTTAAGGGAAGAGAAGGCATCCTGTTTCAGGGAGTTAAAGAGCCTCAGTTCTCCAGGAACCAAAGGACAGACGGTCTATTATTTCCACTATGTAAAAAAGTGATATTTTATATCATTCCTTTGAGTGATTGTTAAGTGACTGGAGAGCAGCTATGACATACAAGATAATCCCAGGAATATTTCCAGTTCTGAGTGAGACCTTCTCCTGATCTGTCAAGAAACCCAATTGTTTTCTGATTCTCTTCCTCGTTGGGATTAAAAAAAAAAAAATATCCCCACCATTTTTATCCCAACCTGAATATGGAGAAGATCTCACTTGAAAGGCATGGAACAAATAACGGAGGGCAACCAGCTCTAAAGAGGCAAAGGAAGAATGTCAAGAACTTGGATCGGGCCAGGTCTGAGAGCAGAAACAGAGATGGTCCTGGATCCATTGTCCAATTGTCTAGGTTGTGTTGTGATAAGAGTTTCTCTCCATGCAGTAGACTTGTCCTTCAGGTAGATCTATAAGCCATTGTCCATTGTTCACTAGATTGGGAGGTCGAAATGAAGACGAAACCATTGACATTCCCAAGACCAACCATGAGAAGAATCTCTTATCTCTCGGTGGCACAACTTCCAGGAGAGGGCCGCTCATGTTGTTAGTAAAATAGGAAACATTTCCAAGCCAACTGTCTCAAGAAGTGCGGTTCTTCTTGCTATTGGTGCTTGGAAACTTAATACCTGTAAGCCACCACCAAGCCTCTATGGTCTTCTTCTCCCCTTCCCCAATTTCCTTTGGTCTAGAAGAAAGCTTGAAGTTGCAGGAAAATGGGACAGGGCATTCTCTCCCCAACAAAGAGAGACTCCAAGCTAACCTTATAAGACGAGTTGATGATCATGACTCATTTAGAACAGTGGTGATTTGTGCCTGATGGGATGTCACTCCTCCCATGTTCAGAAATGTAATACGCCACCCACGTGATTGATGGCTTGAGGTGTTGACAAGGTAGCTCACCTTATGACCTCTACAAGAACAGGCCTGGACACAAGCAACCTCTTCTTCTCCTTCTCCTCCATCACAGCCAGGTATTCAAGTTCAGAGACACCCTCACATGGTTGCTCAAAATAGAACCAAACCACAAAAACCATAGGATTTCCCCAGGTATGTTCCCAGGAAACCTAAATAAGATGGTCTTGAAAAGTCAGAGCCCCCCTAAGCAATCCGATGCCCTGTGGATCTATTGGCGATGTCTATTTTACTCTCTAGTCTAATCCTTTCATCTCAACAAATCTTGTTGAAGAAAACTCTACGAGAACTGTCCTTTTTGTTTCTAAACAGCTTCTGAAACTTGACCCAAAGCCCGGGAAGAATCCTTTTAAGTGATCTATAATTTGTTCAGCATCTGAGAAAGGTTCCAGAATGGTCTTCAAGTCACCTATCAGCTGAAGAAGCTACTTGTTTAAGTGGTGAAACGTTTCCACCCCACAAGAAAAGAAGTCTAGTTGTCATGACTCAACCTCCAGACATTCCTCAGTTCTCTGGGAAGAGATCTGTCCATGTGTTGCTTCAGGAAAAGTTGGGAGAAAACCTCCCTGTAAAACAGGGGCCTTCAAACTTGACAACTTTAAGACTTGTGGACTTCAACTCCCAGAATTCCTCCTCCAGTCATGTTAGCTCAAAACTTAAAGTTTTGGGGGTTTGGGGAAGAGACCACAGAGTCAGGTAGAGCATTCTGGGCATTGACCACTCTGTGGCTGAAGTTGTATTTTCTGCAATCGAGTTTGGTGTGGTTTACCCTGAGTTTTTGTATCTATTGTGTATCTCATGTATTGTTGTGGTTGAAGCTGAAGTAGTCATTGACGGGTAAGACATTGCAGCAGATAATTTTATGTACTATGCTTAGGTCAGACCGAAAGCGGCATAGTTCTAAGTTGTCTAACTTCCCACAATTTCTTATACACTACTTGGTGCCGTTCCTAACAGAAAGTTCTTTGGGTGGGTCTGGATTATGTACAAATTGAACCCTGCAACAATGGTGAGCTACATCGAAAGAGATCTGCTCCCCATAAAGCAGAAACGGGTTGGTTCCTTGCACACTAAACTCATCCCAGACACACCACACAATCTGCGTTTCGCATGTCAAATAACCTTTCCCAGTTACTCGCAAGCTTGCTGAGGTGAGTTCTATAATAGGATGGGAGTTCTCCATTTTCAAGGAATGTTTACTTATTTTTTTTCTTCTGGGAAGTTTCTTTGTCACCTCCTTAAATTTTACAGCCTTTGGCATTCAGCTGGCTATGGGGAGCTGGAGAGGTTCAAATGGGGCCATAAATTTCACGTCCCCTTGGTCTAAATCATGGGACTACACCCCCCCCACACCCTCCAAGATCTTAACCTTAAATGTATCAATACAAACCGAGGTTATTGGTTCTTTGTTTCGGGTTTGGCCTCACTCCTCCGCTCGACGTTGATGATGCCATAACGGTCGGTTTTGGCAGGAAAATAAAAATTTTTTGCAACGAAGAGACTCTTCCAATACAAAAATCCCCGACTCACTCATTGGCTACGGAGCATCTTGTGGGCAGTTGTGCATTTTAGCGTTGGGGTGGGAAATATATCTATAAAAAGAAACCAGATTTGTAGACTGGGACAATCTGTAAGGGCAGGGAAGTGTACGGCTCCTCTTTAGGGTTTGGAAAACTGGCGTTGTTAATTGGTGTGCAAATGTCTCGTTGAATAAATGCATTTTCTAGCACACTATATAACGAACCAGAGAGCTAATTTGGGGTAGTGGTTAAGGCATCAGGCTAGAAACTAGGAGACTGGGAGTTCTAGTCCTGCCTGAAAGCCAGCTGGGTGCTTGTGGGCCAATCACTAGGAGATGGTGAGTTCTAGTTCTGCCTTCACATGAAAACCAGTTGGGTGATTTTGGGCCAGTCACCAGGAGATGGTAAATTCTAGTTCTGCCTTAGGCGTGAAAGCCGGCTGGATGGCTTTGGGCCAATCACCTGGAGACCATGAGTTCTAGTCTCACCTCAGGCATGAAAGCCAGGTAGGTGAGTTTAGGCCAATCACTAGGAGATGGTGAGTTCTGGTCCTGCCGTAGGAATGAAGCCAGCTGGTGGACTCTAGGCCAGTCATTCTCTCTCAGCCCTAGTTGTCCTCCTCCTCCTCCTCCTCCTCCTCCTCCTCCTCCTCCTCCTCCTCCTCCCCCCCAGAGCAAACTCTCTTCTAGCACTGATGGTGTTACCTAGCTGGGTCATGAAATGTCTGCAAGCAAACGCCAAAGCTCTGACAGCACCTCATGTCACCCCTGAGCTGCAAATATTCTCCTTTATTAAAACCAACGTGCCTTTTTAAAGGATTCCTAAGCCCTCTATAAAACACCCCAACGGGTCAGAATACCGATTAACACACACACACACACACACACACACACACACACACACACCGTGGATGGCAGAAGAGAGACCCCTATCTGGGTAAACGGGAGCAGACCCCAATTGCAGCATAGGCTGCCTCCAGATCGCCAGGGCTGTAAATGTGGAGCCTGGACGCAAAGATTAAAGACAGATGAAAGTTATTAATTAAATCCTCCCAACATGGGAAAAAGGGTTTGGAGGCACATTCCTGCATCCCAGCCTGGCTGGGGAAGGTGCATTTTTTCCCATGCTCTTTGATCTCTGTTTCCCCCCTCCCCACCTGTTCCTCTCCCCCTCCAATGGGGTAACCCCCCAATAAAGCTTTTGCTTAATAACTTCACACATCCGAGGAAAGACTTCGGAGCACAGGGGTGGGCGTGCTTGCCTCAGTGCTGGGCTCCTGGGCTTAAAGATAGGTTCCTGATGTTGCAAGGGGTTGTTGCTTTTATTTGTGTAAATCAGTCCCACATTTCTCAAGAGAAGGGGACAAATTGCATTAGTAATGCCCCACCGCTGGCTGCGGAAGGCCCACTGATGGCTGTGGACTGTTTTTTTTTTTTTAAATAAGCAGGGACAATGACGACTTTTGCCGGAGGAAAGAAGCTGGGAGAAATCTGTTCTCTCGTGGGAATTGTTTTATTGTTGTGGATTGAACCTCCTGGGATCGTCTTCCCCACCTGCCCCGATCTTTTTATTTCCAGAGAGAAGCAAGAAACAGCAAGCGAGGCAGGCATGAAGTTGTGGGTGCAGAGGAGGAGGAAGAGGAGAGGGAAAGAATGAGGGAGGAGGAGGAGGAGAGGAGGAGGAGAAAGAGAAGGAAAAAATGAGGAAGGCGGAGGAGGAAGAAGAGAATGAGGAAGGAGAATGAGGAGGAGAAAGAGAAGGAAATGGAGGAAAAGGAGAAAGAGAAGGAGAAGGAAAGAAGGAGGGAGAAGGAGAAAGAGGAGGAGGAGGAAAGAATGAGGAAGGAGGAGGAGACGACTACAGCCAGTTTGGGATTTCTCATGGAAAACCTGTCTTGCTCTTCCAGCCCCATTCCAAATCCCCACTTCTTGGTAGTGCTAGCCGTGTTGCAGATCGGGCAATAGGCAAGGTGCTGGACTAAGGGAACTTACTCAAATATTATCAAAAGTCAGGTGAGGGTTTAACTCTATTATCCAGAGCTTTGCTTTTCTGGGTTGGGGGGGTCAAAAGTACAGCCGGACTTGGAGAAACACCAGGGCTGTTTTGAAACCAAATAATTCCTCATCTTCAATGAATGTCGGACACAACACACACACAAGCCATGGAAGGTAGCTCTTCAGAGCCGCTGAACCAAGACCTCCTCCCCATACATCAGCCTCCTCACCTTCCCACAGAAAACCTTAGTGCCCTCCACCTAGGCTGGACTTCAACTCCCATCATCCCAACACATTGAACCTGAATGTTTCACGTCTCTGCTTCGCCTTCTTTTAATTGGGGTGCTTCTGACGTACACCAATGGATTCTACTTTCGTTCACCGATCCACCCATCTCATCCTTGGGTCTTCCTCCCCACCCACCAACCTGGAATTAAACCTTGGGGAAGAAGAATATAGAAAGGCAGATAAATTCTACATTGTAGGTCACCAAGGCTGAATTTCAAGTTAATGGAGATATTTTTCCTTGCCACAAAGGGGCAGCCTTGTATGTCTCTTAGTCTTTGCAAAATTTCCCTATCGTTTAGTTAACTCTGGGTGATGATGGTCACCAACCATCTTACTTTTTATTTACATCGGTAGTTTTCCTGTCCAAAGCATTCAGACTGCCTCCCCTTGTTGTCGTTGTATAGGCAATACCGGAACGCTGATGAATGAATAGCTACCATTCTCAGTCGGTTCAACTATCGTCCTAAAATAGAATCGAAATCACGTGAAGTATTAGTACCGCTTTGTAAAACCTTAGTAAAGCCACACCTGGAATACTGCATCCGCTTTTGGCCACCACATTACAAAGAAGCATGTCGAGGCTTTGTAAAAAGAGACAAGAAAAAAAGAGCAACTAAGAAGATCGAAGGCCTGGAGACGGAAACATAGGAAGATGGTGTGTGTGTGTGTGTGTGTGTGTGTGTGGTGAGTGGCAGCTGTGCCACTCCATTAGTGCGAGGGTTAGGGTTACGCACCAAGTTCCATTTGTGCAAGTGGAAGGCGGGTGGATAGAGGATTGTAAGACAGGACTAAACAGAGATGCCGAGGGTGTCTCGCCCCCACCCCCAGGCCCCAAAAGTTTATTTGAATAAAGACGAACCTTTGAAAAATGTGTTTCATTTGGGCGCCTAGGCGATCAAAACCCGATTATCTTTGTACAGTAGTTACGAGCGTGTTATGTTGTAAGCTTAGGACTTGCTGGTATTTGCGTTGTGGATGTCCAACGGCCCTTTCATGCTAAACCTATTAGGGCAATTCTCTCCTTCACAGTTTCCTAAAGATTCCTTGGAGAATTCTGAAAAGCAACGGGCTCTTAATACTTTAAGATCAGGCCTGATTTGTTACAGACTGCCCAGAAAAGTCAACTATCTAGGGCTCCGTCATGGGGTTTGGTCGAAAGCTGGACTTCCGTGCGTGGCTCTCTGTGTCTGAAAACTTACCCCAAGTTCCACACAGTCTGCGAGCGGCTCAAGAGAGCTTAGCTGAAATTCGAACCAGGTGCTTCCCGAGGCCTACAAACCCACCGGCCTTCCTTTTGTCTGTTTGGAGAGCTTACGAATCTTGGATGGAGAGAAAAGATTTCAGGAATAAGAATCTTTGCCTCAGCCTTGGGAGATGGTTGCCCTCCAAACGATTGTCCTGGCAGGAAAGCAGATTAGAGAAAGATGCTGGGGGATTGAATCAAGCCATTGCCCCTGGAAGGAATAATTCTCTGGATGGGGCAAAGTAATCAGAGGAATGAAAAATTATTTCAAGGTAGAGCTTAACAGGCAGGAAGCCAATTTCAGCCTAAGGGAGCTACTACTGATGTTCATGTTGCAATCCATGCAACCCTTCATAAGTATGGTTATTGCTTCTCCTTCTCCATATTTCCCTTTTCCTCCTCTCCTCCTTTCTTCTTCTTCTTCTTCTTCTTCTTCTTCTTCTTCTTCTTCTTCTTCTTCTTCTTCTTCTTCTTCTTCTTCTTCTTCTTCTTCTTCTTCTTCTTCTTCTTCTTCTTCTTCTTCTTCTTCTTCTTCTTCTTCTTCTTCTTCTTCTTCTTCTTCTTCTTCTTCTTCTTCTTCTTCTTCTTCTTCTTCTTCTTCTTCTTCTTCTTCTTCCTCCTCCTCCTCCTCCTCCTCCTCCTCCTCCTCCTCCTCCTCCCCCTCCTCCTCCTCCTTCCAGATTTAAGTTTTGATATCCCACAAATGAAAAAAAAAATTATGAACATCAGTAAGGTATTCCTCAAAACAAATGAAACATTTGTTACTCAGCTTTTCTGGCCAAATCTAACTTTTACTGTTTGAAATTCCTTCCCGCAGTTGGAGTTTATGTTGACTTTCTCCTTCTTCACTATTGGATAACACCCATTCCATTTCAAATTTCCAGTTTCTTTTGTTGTTGTTTTTTTAAAAATGATCCATGGCCTTTATTATTGTTCCCCCCCTCCTCCCACACACACAAAATTCCCTTCTACATATTTTCATTTCTGACTGGGATTTTCTGTGTATATTAGCAAATTTAAAAAAAAAAAAGTCAGGTAAAGGAAAACCTGAATTCAGTACAAAACTCTCAAATTCTTCAAGCCCATTCAAGGTCTCGATTTCATCCAAATTTAATCGATATATTTTGTTTCTCCTTCTGCCTCCTGCTTCATTTCAAGCCAAGAACCAGCCACCTTTTGAGTGCCGAGTCCATAAATGGCTGCTTTCACTCCTCACAATGGGTTACAGAGATCTAACAGTTAATTCAGAGCTACTGAATAGGAGGAACGGCCTACTGTTTATACCACCAATTATAATTGCTTTTAGAGGTGGGTAATGTTCTCCCTCCAGCTACCCTCAGCTGGAAAGACAAGTTGAGCTTTAAAAATGAAAGCATGGGCTTAACACATTGAGAGAACCGTTGCCAAAAACCGAGGCACTAACGTCTGCGTGTGCATTTGACGAGTGGGGAAAACTATTTAGCGGGCAGACCTGAGGCTGTGCTCACTTCCGGGAGATGCTCGCAGGAACGGGTGAAGCCATTCTCCCGTAGCTACATCTTTATTTATTTATTTCATTCTATTTATTTTGTTTGTCAAGGATGTATAAGAAAACAAGTATAAGTATGAACATAACATATAAACATGTAAGTATAAACAGGGATAAGTATACCTATAATAAATGAGTACGAATATATGGAACAGTAGGACAGGGATGGTAGGCACACTGTAGTGCACTTATGCACGCCCCCTTTAAGGACTTCTTAGGAAGGGAGTGAGGAGGTCCATGGTAGACAGTTTAAGGTTAAAGGTTTTTTTTTTGGTGTGTGTGTGTGTGTGTGTGTGTGTGTGAGAATATAACAACAGAGTCAGGTAGTGAGTTCCAGACATTGACCACTCTGTTGCTGAAGTCGTAGTTTCTCCAATCGAGTTTGGAGCGGTTTACTTTGAGTTTGTATCTATTGTTTGCCTGTGTGTTGTTGTGGTTGAAGCTAAAGTAAGTCATTGACAGATAGGATGTTGTAGCAGACAATTTTGTGTACTAAGCTTAGGTCAGACCGTAGGCGGTGTAGTTCTAGGTTGTCCAGGTCCAAAATTTCAAGCCTGGGTGGCATAAGGTAGTGAGCAGAGGAGTGGAGGTCTCTTCTCGTGAAATACCTCTGGACTCGCTCATTAATCTAAGCCATTAATCCACGTTAAAAGGAAAGGAGAAAGAGAAAGGAAAGGGAAAGGGAGGAGAGAGGGAAAGGAAGAGGAAGAGAAAGGAGGGAGAAGGAGGAGAAGGAAAGAGGGAAGGCAGGGGCTAAAAAGAAAGGGATCTCCAATGCAAGAGTTGCACTTCAACTACTTTTGCCCTCGGAGAGAATTCTGCTTTATTCTGCCTCTTGGGTTCTTGGCGAACCATGGCTCAACATGACGGGAAGGGGACTCTGCCGCATTCTGTCCTACCCAGTTTTCTTTCTCCCTGGCTGAGATGGACCTAGGAGAGGATAGCTTTTTAGAATTTATTTATTTTAAAGGCCTCCGTTGGGTTGATGCATTTTGCTGAAGCTCCCAATGATGCCTTGGAAAAAAAACAACTCCTGCGTACTGCAATCAATACTCTACACTCACGGGGAAAAAAAAAAAAGCCCATCAATTGGTGAGGAGAAATCGTGCCGAATCCATGGCTTAAAGCAATTTAAGGAAGGGGTTTGATTTACGGGGCAGTGGAATCCTGACGTTGGCTGAATCGTTCCTTCAATAATTTAGCAGCTTCCAAGGTTCTCATCTTCCGTCTTTCTTGGTGGCCTGGTTTCCCATCCATTGGTGGCAACCGACTACTGTCCAGGATTGTCCTCCTGTTTGACGGATTGGTCACTTTGGTTTGGCCATAAAAGCAGCCTTGGCGATTTCTCTCTTTCCCTCCCCTTTTCTCCAATAGATAAACTATAAAACGGGATTAGAAAAGAGATTCAGAGAAGCTCAAGAGATTCGGCCATTCTTCTGCAGGATGCAAAGCTCAGTGGAAATGAAGGGTGGACCCATTTGCTAACTAAGGATGAACAAAAGTTCTCTGTGTAATACCCTGTTTTCCCAAAAATGTGACCTACCCTGAAAGTAAGTCCTAGCCTGATTTTTACATATGTGCCCAATATAAGCTCAAAATAAGCCCTAATTAAGATTCCACCCACTCCAGAGTAGATGGGTAAAAATTAAGCTGGGATGTGGGTGTGTGGAGCTATCCTACTACTTACCCTTGGACAGTGAGGTTAGTCAGTGGATGACATCCCCCGAAAATAAGACCTGGTGCCTTTTTGGGTGGCAAAAAGAAATATAAGACAGTGTCTTATTTTCGGGGAAACACAGTATTCAGGTTTAAAAACTCTCCCCCCCGCCCCCAGCCTTCAAGTGAGAACTCTGGTGAATTAGGGTGGACTTTTATTTTAGCCTTTTTTTATTTGGAGCAGAGGGGAGAACATTCTTGGGGTCCTTATTCTGTCCATACTGGGAATCAGCAGTATTGTAGCCAAACTTCAGCGGTGTAATTTTTGGGAAGAGTTGGGAGTCCATCAAAAATGGAGCTGGAGATGATTTGCGAGCTGTATATGACCCCTGAAAGCACCCTGTGAGGTAGACCCCCATTGTGCTTGTTTTATAAACTAGACCCTTTAAGGCTTCATTGCTTCAACTCAAGGCACGACAGCTTTTATTTTCTTTTTTTTTCCCCCTGCATCACTCGGAAGAACAAGGAAGAACGAAGTCCAGTCGCCTTTCAAAAAAACAAACAAAAAATAAAGCACCTTTGGGACAAGGCTAATAGTGACTCAACTCTTTCTCCGTAGGATCTGAGCCAAGGAGATGAACAAGCAGAGGAAAATCCCAGCTCTCCAGCTCTCCAGAGCGGTGCATCTGCTAACGGTTAAGCATTTTCCGCCTAATGCTGTCACTTGTCTGCAGCAGGGTTGGGGAAAGCTCTGTAGCTGGAGGGAGCCCCTTCCTACCCCCTCTCCTGTCTCTTTCAGATATGTAAAAAGAAAAAGAAAAAATATATAAACTTTTGCTTTTTGGAGAAGGGATGCTTGGTTTCTCTCTCTCTCTCTCTCTCTCTTTCTGTGTTTCTCTAAGGCTCTGGCTGTGTTTACAGGACCTTGACTTGAACTCCAGAAGTCTTCGCTGAGTGAAGGTATGAGACGGTTTGGCAGGAAAAAGCTTCAGGAAGAAACTTTTAAGTCTTTCTTCTATTGGAGTTGCTTTTCAACTTCCATCAAAACCTTGGATCCGATCCACGGTGGAAATTCCAAGGATAAGCACAGCATCTGGTGGGAAGCGTTCGGAAGAAATTTTTTTTTTCAGGGTTTGCCCCCCTAGGAAAAAAAAAAAAGGGCCAGCATTGCTTGACTAATAGCTACAGGAAGGTGACTTGTGCTCAGAACCAAGATGGCGACAGACCCGTAGACGTTGTCCTGGCTACAATCCAAATTTTGCTCACTGTACATTTCCCTAACCAATCGGGACATTTAAGAGTTTAGAAAGGGAGAGGGGAATAGAGAAAGACACTCAGGAGTCCCCCAATCCCAGATAAAACCTAGATGGTATTTCCTGCTCCACCGCAATGTCATAAGTCATAGAATCTTAGAATTGTAGAATCATAAAATCATAGGATCAATCATAAAATCACAGGGCTGGAAAGGACCTTGGAGGTCTTCTAGTCCAACCCCCCCCCCCACTCAAGACAAGAGGTCCTTATATCATTCTGGACAAATGGCTGTCCAATCTCTTCTTGAAATCTTCCAGGGATGGAGCACCCACAGTGGCAGGAGGCAAGCTGTTCCATTAATTAATCGCTCTCACTGTGGAAAATTCGTCCTTATTTCTAGACTGGATTGTGCTCTGACAAGCTTCCAGTTGCTTCTTATTTGGTCCCCAGATGTATGGAGAATAAATCCTTTGAGGGCTAATTTCACTTCAGTTTAGCCTGTTGGGCAACCAGGTCATTGTGGCGAGGAAGCCAAACTTAAAAGAATAAGTTTACTGGATATGTCATATTGGCACAGGCTGGTGAAAACCGACTCTAAACATTCCCACGGTTTTCACCTAATGAAAAATAAAAGTTTGTCACTTTCCCAAAACAACCACTCACATGGCCCAATCAGGATACAGTCCAGTTGCTAGGTGACATCAAACCCCTCCTTCTGAGCACCTGCAGGAATGTCCTTGGTTCCCAAGAGAAAGTATTTTGTTTTGACTACAACACCCCACAACTATCTCTGTTCCCCCCTCCCTATCCCTCAGCTCCAGCGTGTCAGCTCTGACGTCTCAAAATTGCCTTGGTCAGGCCAGCTTCAGGGTTGATACCGGCCATTTCCAGCATCCTTCCCTGTTGCCATTTGTGGGCATTGCGATTTGTGTTGTTTGGAGGGTCGCAAGCGTTCCTCTTGATGTTTTGCCAGAGATGTTGTCGAAGCAACCAAGAAGAGTGAGGAAGTCAGACGTTTCAATTGCGCACAAGATGCAGGCCTCTTGCTGTGTTTGGCGAGGTTTCCTTCACTCCATTCATCAGCTTGAAAAATGTTCATCTGGAGATTACTTGCATTTCATTTGTGCTCTAACCCACCATCTCAAACTTGTTGAACTCTTAAGTAGGAACAAACAAACAAAAGGAAAGATTCCCTTTGGGGATCTTTTGTGTGGCTGATAAAGTATCTGTGATTCTTCCTTGGCTTTGAGCAGAAGAAATCCAGGGTTCTTTCCTTTTTTTTTTTTTAAAGTCAAGATTGCTTAACAAGCTATTTTTCTGAGGAAATCTGATTCCACCTCCCTCTCTCCTGCTCAAATGGGAGTGCATAATCATTTTTTTTGGGTTGTGGTGGGATTTTGCTAACCCTTTGATATTGTGAGACGGTCATCTCCAGTGTGCGTGGAGCCAGGGGGGAAAAAAAAAGCAAAAGGAGATAGAAGTTTCGTCGATGAAAATAAAACTAGCCACCTACGGTGAAGCTGCTCCTCAAATACTTTGACCATCAAATGAGAAGATAGGACTCCTTGGAAATTCACTGCCCCAAAAGCTCAAGGAAGAATGTCACTTTATAAAGAAGGAAGGGACATATTCTTAGAGGCTACATCCATCAACAGTCCTTAAATGCTTACAGGTTCAAGACTGTTACCTTTCTGAATAACAGATCTGATTCGGATGACTTTGAGGGCACAGATACACTGGCAAGTAGCCTCAAGAGCTCTCAGAGAGAGTGCTAATGACCAGATGACTGCAGAGAAATACAACCCTATCAGAACTTATCCTTCCAGCCCTCTGCCATCAGGAACTATTGAAGCTTCAAATGAAGGTATAAAAAAAGATGTTGAGACTCTGGAAAGGGTGCAGAGAAGAGCAACACAGATGATTAGGGGACTGGAGGATGAAACATACGATGAACGGTTGCAGGAACTGGGCCTGGCTAGTCTAGGGAAGAGAAGGACCAGGGGAGACAGGAGAGCAGTCTTCCAATGTTTGAAGGGCTGTCACAGAGAGGAGGAAGGGGTCAAGCTGTTCTCCAAAGCACCTGAAGGCCAGACAAGGAGTAATGAAGGTCATCTGGTCCAACCCCCACTCCCCAGCCCAAGCAGGAGATCCTATACCACTTCTGACCAATGGGCAGTCCAGTCTCTTCTTCTCCAGTGATGAAGCTCCCACAAGTTCTGAAGGCAACTTCTGTTCCATGGGTGGGTTGTTCTCTCACTGTCAGAAAGTTTCTCCTTATTTCCAGGTTGAATCTCTCCTTGCTGGATTGTTACGGTATCCCTGCCTTCTCTCACAACACAGAAGACGTAAGAGGGATTACAGATTCGATCACCCTAGGCGAGGGAGAGGCCGGGAGAGGCCTTTTGAGTTGAGACGGTCTAGCTGACCTTCCAAACTGTCTTGGATCTCTTCCCACAGGTCGTTTCGTGCAACCTTTTCCCATCGCTGGTGCTTTTTTCTCATTTTTGGATTGCAGCCCAGGAAACTTTTCAGGATTAAAAAAAAAACTCCAGCCCGATCCAGGTGTGTTTGCAGCTGGAGGACAGTCACCTGTTCAGAGCAACTGTAACCCCTGTTGGCTTCCTTTTATCTGAAACGGGTTTTTTTTTTTAAAAAAAAAAAGTTTGCATCAAACAAGAAGAAAAAAGAAATAAAGAAAAAAGGAGAGTGGGGGGGAAGAGAGAGATCAGGGTTGGATACGCTAGAGGCTTCCCTGCGGTGAGTTGGCTACTCTGAAAGAAAAGCTCTGCACGAACTCAGAGGTAATCTTCTCTTTTCTCCCTTCATTGAAAACCCTACGTAACACGGGAGTGGAAGCCATCAATGTGGAACTGAGATTCTCTGGTGGTTTTTTTTTTTTCTTTTCTGAATGGAGTTGAGGAATTCAACCGGATCAAATTGGACATTCTGTGTGGATCGGGCTAATTGGGAGTCATTGGCAAGGGTTCAAATCCCCTTTTCTTCCCTGTTGAATTGGGGCAACGGAGTGGAATTGCCTCTCCGGCGTGTTTTGATGAGTTGAAGTGGATTAGAGCGGATTGGCCCAGATCTATTAAGCCATGCTGTGTTCTCTCTCTCTCTCTCTCTCTCTCTCTCTCTCTCTCTCTCTCTCTCACACACACACACACACACACACACACACACACTGTTTTAAAGGAGGCTGCTGTGGGATTTGTTTAAAATGTTGTGGAGCTCACCGTATTGGCAAAGTTAGTGGGAGCAGTGCTAACTGCTGACATTTTTTTTTTTTTTTACTTTCTGGGCCTTAAAAAAAAACAAAATCGGCACGGATTCATGTCCTTCTAGTTCTAAGAAAGTCAGGGCATTATTCACAAGCAGGGCTTGTTTCTTGAGGGCTCCTGCTTTTATCGCCTGGGTTGGATGCAGCATGATGTGTTTGTGCATAACTAGGAGTCACCTTGTATTTTGACACCTCCCTTCGTACAGGGAAGCACAGGGGTGGATGTCTCAGAGCCTACATTATTGCCAATCGTTGTTGTTGTTTTCCTTTCACTCAAAACCCAACTTGGCCTCCTATGAGAAACCCAGGTCTCGTAGGATAGGGACTCCTCACTTCCTTCTCCCAGGCGAGCCTGCTTGCTTCCCCATTTTGTTTTGAGAAAGCAATCCTTCAGACATAACAATACAGCAGTGTCCGAGGTCCCTTCGTGTACGTTCATTAGTCGGTGATAGCTTGGGTTCCAACATGTGGCCTGAATTTGAGAAGGTGGGTCTGGAAAGGGCTGACGGAGCTTCCTCAAGGAACACAATGCTGCACTCCAGGGCAGACTTGATCTCAATAGGGCGACTTCAAATAATTTTAGATCAATAAACAGGGCCAGGCAGGGTTGATCTAGTTTCCCACAAAACACCTTGGTGGTCTTACGGCGAAGGGAAAATGGCTTGGGATTTGTTTTCATTTGGGCAAACACCTCATCGGCTTTGGATAGAAAAGCTGGGTGCCTTTGACCACCCCCCACCCTGCCCTGCCCCAATAAAGCAGGAAAAGTGCAAGAGGTCTTCTTAAAAGGAGAAAAACGAGGCCACGGAAGGGGGGGGGGGAGGAATATTTGAACCAAGTGGGTCCTTTTAGAGTGTGTGTTTTTGATAAGCGTGATATAAAGGCCGCCTATTAATGCTGGGTTGAACTTGTCTGCTGGGCAGCTGCAAGCCAAATACATTGTGTGTCTTGTTCTCCATGGAGGACAACTGGACAAATCAGATTTCGTTCGGTTTTCCCACTGGAATGGATGGTTTGGGTCCATTCCTACCTCCACCATGGTTTGTTCTGAACCCCAGGCGACAAGTCCTTATTTCTGTTCATTGTCCACTTCCTTGGTCTGTTCCCTCACCCTTCTCTAATATTTGTATTTCTTCACTTTGCAAGCAATTTCCCACTCGTTAGCCTTGTAGGTCTATCAAATATGTGTTTCACTATCCTTCGCTTTTCCTCTAATGGAGCTGCCTGGCAACATCTGGACAAGAGAAGCTGCCAGCTTAGATGTAGGCTCAACTTATATAATTAGGAAGACAAGGGGTACATTTGCACTTATACAGCTTATGCATCAGACACAAATTCCTTGTGTGTCCAATCACACTTGGCTAATAAACTTGTTCTGTTCTATTTGTCCTGTCCCATCCAATCCCGTTCTCTATTCTGTCCTGTTTTGTTCTGCTCCACTGCATTCTGTTCATTCTATTCTGTTATATTCTATGTTCTATGTTCTACTCTACTCTACTCTACTTTACTCTACTCTACTCTACTCTACTCTACTCTACTCTACTCATTTTCCATCACTCCTCAGAGGCTGATGCCAGGCTGGGCATCAGCACTAAATAGCCCTGGACAGCTCCAGAGCATAGCTCCCAACACTGGACAAATTCAACATCTCTTGCACTTGCCAGTCTCGCCTAAGGAAGCCCATTCACCCAGTCGCTGTTATTCCTTATATTCAACCTAACAGCTCAGTGCAATTTTCATCCCCTCCATTTCACACCACTCCGAGTAGTAATAGTTGCAAGATAGATTGAGAGAGACTGGTGAGTTCTAGTCCCGCCTTAGATATGAAAGCCGGCTGGGTGACTTTGGGCCATGTGCACCTCTTAGCTGCCATCGAGTCCAAGTCCATGTTGCTCCCCCCCCCAAAAAAAAACCCTTCAAATTTTCTTCCCTAGCAGAGTATCTCAAAAGCAACACCATTTATTATCCGAAATTTTTTTTTTAAAAAAAAAGAAAGATAGAGTAATGCTTTGCGGGCCACTCGAGGTTCCTTCTCAGACCTACTTAGCTAGGCTTAACTCATAACATGACAGCTGTTCCTTGAAACGGATCCCAGAAAGTTTCCCACCTCTGACACCCAGCAGTGACGATGTAACATTGCTTGCTTGCGGCTCTCAGGTTTCCCTTGCTTAGGCTGATTCCAACCCCAGGCTCTCTTGACTCTTGCTGTATAATTTGAAAACAAAAACCGCATGGCATATCAGCAGGAGCCTGGACGAGGTAGAACAGCCATGTTGACCTTCAGATCAAAGGAGAATGTCTCAGCCTTGGCTGAGCACGAAGAGAGTTTGTTTGAACTTAACTATGTCAAAATATAAGTCAACGGAAGAAACCCGAAGAAAGCTCTCCCACAGCTTGTGGGCACTGCAGGGGGATAACCCTTCCCCTCCCTGTCCATCCTTGGTGTTTCCAACTGCAGACAGAATGGTTTGAGAGACAGTGTTAAGTGAGAGAGGCCAAAAGAAATCCAGAAATTGAAGCAAAAAGGGATCTGTGTTGAGCGAAGAAACAAGCCAGACGCAAACACAAAGCTGTGTTTATAACAAAATGGTGTCCACAACTTTTGCTTCAAGCTATGGAGATTTCGCTTCAAGCTATGGAGAAAATGAAAATAAATAAATATGGAGATCCTCAGTCATCCATCAGGTCCAGTGGTGGGATTCAAACTTTTTTTACTACCGGTTCTATGAGTGTGTGCTTTGTTTTCTCAAAACACACCTATTTTAACCTCTACAGCTTACCTTCTAGGGCAGCCTCAGTAAGTAAAACAGCTGAGGCGTGGGAATCCACTGTGCCACGCAGATCAGCTGAGCTGAAAAACACAGAAATATAGGACAGGATAGGGCGGGGCCAGCAGATCACTGGAGCTACTGGTTCACTAGAACCAATCTAAACCGGCAGCATCCCACCATTGATCAGGTCATAGTTGTCCCCAAGGTGCTGTTTTTTTTCCAAGAGGCAACTGGATTCCCTTGTTTTTCTTCTTTGAAGACGTCTTGCTTTTCATCCAAGAAGCTTCTTCAGCTCTGACTTGGATGGTGGGGAATGGAAGGATTTATTCCAAACCCAGTTAGAGTTGCTTCTCTCCTTAATCAGTTTCCCTCTAGGCTGCCTCTCTTCTTAATAGGTTTCCATCCATTGCTTCTTAACCTGCCTTCAGGTGCTTTAAGGGAGGGGAAGAGACAGAGAGACAAAAAGAGTTCCTTTCCTTTGAATTCTTCTTAAGAATTCCGCAAAATCCAGGACATCCTAGTATTAATCTGGCATTAAGTAAGAACATCAGAATACAGGATTAGGTCAATCTGGAAAGACCATGTTGTTGCGAAGGTCTCCAGTCAACTGTCTGCCCCAGCGTGGGCCAGATTGGAGAATCAGCTTGTGTGAATTCAGTTGGGAGGTTTCATTCAGTCGAATCTTCGGGACTTCCAAATCAGTTCAAGATTTCCCCATGCGTGGACAGAACAGGCTTCTTAACCGAGCGCAGGGATTTGATGATCCAAATCTAATTGAGTTGACTCTTTCAATCAGGGCAGATGGAATCGGCTCGGTTTTCTGAAGCAAATAAATGTTTTGAATTAGATCAAGCCTCATTCGGTAGAGCTGTGCCTCCCCCCGCCCTACCCCCCCAAAGCCATTCCTATGAAAGACACCGTAAACTGAAAGACCCTCTCAGTGGCTCCTTAATCAAGTCACACTTCTGGTAGCATTTGAGAAGAGGACACATATTTTTATTGGTGGGTGGCGCATTGTTCAATGTCTTTTTTGTTTCTTCTTTTGATGGACATGCTGTCTCTCCAGGATGATCTGTTCATCCATTGGCAAAGCCCCAAGGGTTCTTTTTCAAGAGGCAACTGGACTTTTCTGGTTTTTCTTTGAAGATGCTGAAGAAGCTTCTTGGATGAGAAGCGAAACGTCTTCAAAGAAAAGCAAAGGAAGAACCTTTGGGATAACTGAGAATCTCCATAAAGTCATCCACTAACGAAAGGAGCATTCACAACAATGTCCAACTTTGGCCAGGTCAATCATCAATTTTTTTCTTCTTCTGACATCTTCAAATTTGTCCAGGGACATTTTTATCTGCTCCTCCGTTTTTGTTGTGGGTGCAGCCATTCCTTCTGATGAAGCAGGTCTTGGATTAGTGTCAAACAGTTCTCTGCAGAAATCGGAATAGATCCTGGAGAGTTTTTAAGGGTCAGAGTCCCATCACCTATGAACTGTGGATGGACACCATGGTATGATGTAGGTTTGATTAAAATTGTATGTTTAAGTGCCAAGAGGAAGACTGGAGAACAGGCTTAAGTCATAGAAATAGGTCAGGGGATCGGAGGCTAAAACATACAATGAATGATTGCGTGAACTGGGCATGTCTAGTCTAGTGAAAAGAAGGACAAGGGGTCACATGATGCAGTCTTCCAATATTCGAGGGGCTGGCACAGAGAGGAGGGGGTCAACCAATTCTCCAAAGCACCTGAGGGCAGGACAGGAAGATGGAAGATTATCAAAGAGAGAAGCAACCTAGAACTAAAGAGAAATTTCCTATCCGTGGGAACAATTAATCAGTGGGAAAACTTGACTCCAGAAGTTGTTGGTGCACCATCACGGGAGGTTTTCAAGAAGAGATTGAACAACCGTTTGTCTGGAATGTATAAGTTGGGCTAGAGAGAAACTAATCAAGGAGAGAAGCAACCTGGAATTGAGAAGAAACTTCGAGGACAGTTAACCAGTGGAACAGCTGGCCTTCAGATGTTGTGGGTGCTTCATCACTGGAGGTGTTTAAGAAGAGACTGGGCAGCGACTTCTCTGAAATGGTATAAGGTCTTTCCAGTTCTATCCTGATCCCAACCCAATGCAGAGGTGGTATTCAGTAGGTTCTGACCAGTTCTGGAGAACCGGTAGCAGAAATTTTGAGTAGTTTGGAGAACCAGCCAATCCCACCTCCCGACTGGCCCCGTCAACCCCATCTCTTCTCTGCCTCCCATTGAGTCCCAGCTGATCGGCTGGGTCTCCTTTGGTTGCCCTGCACAGGAGAACGGAGCTGGAAAGCAGGTTAGCGGGGCGGGGAGGGAAGGGGGATTTTGCAGCATCCTTCCCATGCCACGGCCACAGAACCGGTAGTAAAAAAAAATTGAATCCCACCACTGACCCTATGGTTCTATGTTCTAAACCTGACACCAGACAGAGAACAACTCAAAGAAGCAATGCAAGATCAGAAGAGATCAAAGTATCACCAAGAGTCAGACAGAACTGAATGGATAATATCACCATCATGATCCTTCTGTGTTAATTTCCCAATTTACTAAAAATTGCAGTTCTTTTTACAGGGAAGGCTGTTATGTCCTCTGTCTCTTTGTCCAAGTTACCCAGCTGAGCTCAGCTTTGCAAGTCCTTCTCCCCTCCCTTTCACACACACACACACACACACACCCCCCCCACACACACACACTCAAAATGACCCAATGTGGCAGTTGTTTCACTGACAGCCATTCTCCAGAATAGCACGGGGAGATATTTCACCAAGATCCCTATCCACAATGCAATAAACCTCGCCCGCTAACACAGCAGAAGACTGCTAATGTTTTAATAGCTAATTACAGGCAGGAGACACGTTGGACCCAGCTAAAACACATTTTACTACCTGCAGATGATAAATATCTCAGGAAAGGAGCTGCTTTCACAAGCAAAACAAAAAGATAAACTTAAATTCGGCGCATTGCTGCAACCCAAACCATTGGAAGGGTCTCCTGTGATAAATTTAATACTGACGGTTAATACTTAGATGAATCTTTTCTCACCAGCTCTCTTTGCTAAATGTGGTCTCGCTTGACAAAAGGAGCACTCTCTTTATTGGAAATTTCTCCTTGCCTTTCCCTGGGCTCTCTTTACGCAGTTCTGAAATGGATTTGGACGGGGTTTAAGATGGGCCGTTAGGCCTTAAGTCCATAATGCAATCCGCATCCTCCACATCTCCAGCTAGAGAAGATTTCTGGAACTCCCGGATTCCGAGACTACAATTCTGGGCCAGGAAACACACAGAAACTACGACAGGATCCCTAAAATTGGCTTAACTCCTGGGGACCCGGTGCTATTTTCTTTACAGGACTAGAGAAGTCATTTCCTGCTAAGTTTTCTCACTTCTCAGTCTGGGTTACAGTTCAGAGATTTCTTGGAGGTCTCTCGTCTAAGTTGGAATGAACCTACTTGGGTTTTTTCAAAGTTAGCAGTGAACTTGGGAAAAAAAAAATCAAACTCATCATGCCCCCAGGCACCAAACCTAACCATGGCTTACTCAATCCAAATGAGTGAATTTACACCATACACTGAACCCTGGACTACCCATGACGGATGGGTGTTCACCAGGTACTCAACTACAGAAGAGTGTTGCTCAGTGTTGAGCTGCGGGGCCCTTGGTGCTGTCTGATGTTAGTGGTTTTCTTGCAGACGTTTCATTACCCAACTAGGTAACATCATCAGTGCTAGGAGGGAGGGATGAGAAGGAGGAGAACGACAGCCGTGGGGTGCTTGATGCTCTCTGAGCTTCATGGTTTTCTTGCAGACGTTTCATTATCCAATTAAGTAACCTCATCAGTGCTAGAAGGGAGTGGGGTATGTGGAGTGGAGAAGGAGAAGAGAAGGAGAAGGAGAAGGAGGAAGACTGTGCGCTCATTGGCACTCTCTGAGACTGGTTGACTTCTGGCAGACATTTCATTACCCAACTAGGTAACCTCATCAGTGCTAGAAGGAAGTGAGGTTTGCAAAGCAGAGGGAGGAAGGAAGAAGAGAACTGTGGGGTCTCTGAGCTTGGTTATTTTCTTGCAGATGTTTCATTACTCAACTAGGGAACATCATCGGAGTTAACAGTGTTATCTAGTTGGGTATCAAAACCTCTGCAAGAAAAGAGCCAAGAAAACAGCCAAGGGAACATCAAGGACCCCCCAGTCTTTCACTTCTTCCCCTTCCACTCCACATTTCTCAGTCCCTTCGAGCACTGATGAGGTTTCCTAGTTGGATAATGAAACATCGGCAAGAAAACAACCCAGCTTAGAGAGCGCCAAGGATCCTATAGTCTGGTTACTCGCTTTGTGACTCCATGTGCCCTCCGAGCTTTTGAGTTTTTCAGCGAAGCCACACCTTTCTGAATTTTTTGTGAAAGTGGGTCATCTTGAAGGATAAAGTCTCGGGTTTGGGTTTCTCCCCTGGAAACGGGCCTGAGTGCAGCTCTGTGCAGCTGTGAGACCTAATTAGATTTCATTGCAGGATGGGGGGCAGTCAGGTATAGGTTGATAATTAGGTGCTGACAGTAGACAGGCAAATATCACTGCAAAACAATTACAGGAGGAGCAGCTGAGCTTTTTTTTTTGGGGGGGGGGGAAGGAGGGAAACCAAAATCAAAATATGAAGGGAAGAGGAAAAATAGAAACTCTTTGAAGAGGGTTCTTTGGAAACTTACAAAGAGTTGATACTCGAGAACCTTTCTGGAATTAGGCAAGACAATGGATGCATTCATGACAATGACACTGGTTGACAATGGACCCATTCATTCACCGATGTCCCGTTAATCTTGGAAGTTCACTGGTTTTGTTTTCCCTTTGCAATCTCCTTATCGGAAAGAATAACATCGGTCTATTTTAATCTGTTTTAATTTTCCCAGTTGCAATGTATGGCTGTGAAAGTTGGACCATAAAAAAGGCTGAGCATCAAAGAATGGAGGCTTTTGAACTCTGGTGCTGGTGGAGAAGACTCCTGCGAGGCCCTTGGACAGCAAGGCCATCCAACTGGTCAGTCCGAGAGGAGATCAACCCCGGCTGCTCTTTAGAAGGCCAGGTCCTGAAGAGGAATCTCAAAGACTTTGGCCACCTCATGAGAAGGAAGGACTCCCTGGAGAAGAGCCTAATGCTTGGAACGATTGAGGACCAAAGAAGAAGAAGGGGATGGCAGAGAAGGAGGTGGCTGGATGGAGTCCCTGAAGCAGTTGGCATGAGCTTCAATGGACTCCGGGGGAAAGTGGAGGACAGGAAGGCCTGAAGGAACCTTGTCCATGGGGTCACGATGGGTCGGACTTCATGACTTCGCAACTAACAACAACAACAACAATTTAAATTTGAGCCACCGTCCAAGACAAAAGTGCGGATGAAGACTATGGGACCGAGCAATTCAAAATCTATAATTCTCTTTGCCCAAATCCAGATGAAAACTGTCCTCTTCATTCTTCAAATGGACACAAACGTTCAAACTTTCCATACCACTTCATCAGGGAAACTTTAACTTTGGAGAAAGTATATGAAGGGGACCCAAAGAGATTTTTTTCCAAAGGCAACGGGGCTTTGTTTTTCCTTGAAGACGTTTGGCTTCTCATCCGAGAAGCTTCTTCAGTTTCGACAAAATGGTGGAGGATGGAAGGATAAACTTTGTTGTTTGTATCTCATGATTTATATTGATTGCCTTATTTGGTATTCGATTACGATTTATGTTGTTTGTTATTTGGTTTCCTTTGACTATCACTGAGTGTTGTCTCTGATAATTTATGACGACTGTATTTTATGATTACGATCATGATTTATTGCTTGTTGCTTCTATGTACACTGAAAGCTTTTGTGCCAGAAACAAATTCCTTGTATGTCCAATAACACTTGGCCAATAAATAATATTCTATTCTATTCTATTCTATTCTATTCTATTCTATTCTATTCTATTCTATTCTATTCTATTCTATTCTATTTTTTTTATTCTGTTCTACTCTACTCTATTCTGATTCTACTCTACTCTACCCTACTCTAAAAAGGACATCCTTCTGGATCTTAATAGGAGAAGAGAAAACATCGAGGGAAGGATGAAAGGAAGGTGTAACACATCAGATAAATCAAGCGGACTCCTGCGAGGTGAGAACACATCCACCACAGCCAGAAACTGACACGTCTGGAGATTTAAACTGATTAACTTTGGGCTTCTTTCACTCCCTCAGACCTTGAGCCTTGCTGGCTGCAAGTTGAAGCGGACAAAGAGACTATTTCAGCGGTCGCCCTCGTTCTCCTCCAAAATATCACTTTTATCCCAGTAAATAATACCAGCCATTGTCTGTTCAAGAGCTTCTCCCTCCCTCTGCTCCAATCACCTCAAGACGTTCTTCGTGTCTGTTGTAATTCCATCAATAACCCAGCCTGGGATAAGTCTGGACAGTTCATCACTCTTGACGGGATTCAGATTTCCAACTACGATCCTCTTCACGTCAAACTGTCTTGGAAAGAAAAGTAAATCTTGTAAAAAGGCTATGGAGGATGGCGAAGGCAAACATCTTCCCCTTCTGAAACCACAGAACATGGATCTATTTTTTTTTTCTTTTTAGGGAAAAACAAACAAATACCCGATTTAAAATGAAAAAGAAAGCGGGGTTTCAAAGACTGCAGATTTGATCGCGGATTTCCAAATTTTCACCTTTGCATATTTAATTGTTTGGTTAAGTCTCAGGAATGTGGTGTGCTCAGCACGACCTAGAGTTACCCAACCGGCTCTCTTCATCTCATTGGCAGCATTCCAAGGATTTTAAGAAATATTTGATGGATCAACTTCCAACAGAAGCCGGGGAAGTCTAGGAAAAAGAAATAGAAATACCAAACCAGCATCCAAAGTTGTTCCAGCAATCAGTCAAGCTAAGACAGGAGGTTTTCTAGCTTGCTGATTCTTTCAGATAATCCCCAAAATTCAGTTCTGGCTGTTTCTTGAAGGGTCCCATCACAAGGAAATCTGTGACTGTTGAATTGCTTTTGCTTCTGAGCTTCCAAGTAGACTTTAGAACCAAAGAGTAGCTCAGATCTTTGCTTCCTTGGGTAAGATGGCCTTCCTCAAATTGTTGAGTTAGACATTGGTTGACGTGTCCTCCTCCGCTGATATCACAGCACTTGATATCACAGCTGGCTGATTTGAGATGATAGAAAATGATCTCTGGTGATTTGGAAGGCAGCCAGCAAAATAGGGATGGAGGATCTTGGCACTGCCAAGGGTTCTTCCAAAGCTTCTTAGGAAGGACCTACCTGGCAGAATCACCTCCAGGTGAGCAAAACATTTGGACTGTTTTCAAAGTACATTTCAGAACTCCACATTTGGAGGCTTCCAACTCTTCTAGATCCCCAACGGGAGCAAAACGGCTCCGCGAAAGGAATGTTGCGATATTGTGATTAAAATCTGAATCTGATGGGAACATTCACACCAACAACCTGAACTGAATCAACCGTTGGAAGAAAATCATGTTCTGAGTTTTCAAACCAAATTCACAAATCCGTCAGAACCAACCGACACAGCCTCATCTTTAAAAAAAGTCACACGCCAGCTATATCATCATCACCATCACCATCAATAATATTAATTATATTAATTATAATATTAATTATATTATTACTATTATTATTATTATTATTATTAATAATAATAATAATAATAATAATAATAATAATGCTCGCATAATCTGCCGATACATCACGCAGTCCTAAACACTTGGGAAGTGTTTGACTAGTGATCTGTGATACGAAACCCAGCATGGTTATCTCGTTTGCTGTGTATACTGTCATTTTTGTGTATAATAATGATGATGATGATGATGATGATGATGATGATGATGATGATCATCATCATCATCATCATCATCATCATCATCTAGTCTGGCAATCACGCTGTTGGTTTCTACAAAGATAGCATCTTACAAACATGCGTAAACAGGGACTTAAACAAGTCAATTTGTATTCCAGTCTTTTCAGGTGTTGTACGATGAACTATCGGTGTCATGTATACATGCTTGCCAGAACAAAATGAGACTTCCATGGTTATCCTGGCCAACATTTGCCTCCTCCAGGGGAAGCGTTTAGAAGAGCATCAGAGTACACTTGTGCCTTCCAACTAATTAGAACCTCTGGCCTTTTGAAGCTGGAATCCTATCACTAAATGAGAAATTAGAAGTGAAGAGAGTAGCTACTCCAGTTTTTCCATCGGGAATGAAGGGTGTGGACTGTACATGATCTGAAATGGTGGGACTCACGTCCCTTAATGAATGCATCTTTCTTATTTTTCTCAAGTATTGTTGATACCAAAAGAAGAGAGTGTTTTTCGCTCAGGGTTGGACTGTGGGGTCCTTGCTGCTCTTTGAGATTGGTAGTATTCTTGCAAATGTTTCATGACCCATTCAAGTAACATCATCAGTGCTAGAAGGGAGTAGGGTTTGCAGAATAGAGGAGGAGGAGGAGGAGGAAGAGGACAATTGTGGGATCCTTGGTTACTTTCTTGCAGACGTTTCATGACTCATCTATGCAACATCATCAGTGCTAGAAGGGAATAGGGTTCACAGTGTAGAGGAGGAGGAGGGCAGCGGGGTACTTAGTGCTTTCTAAGGCTGGTAATTTTCTCTGAAGACTTTGAGTCAACCAACCAACAGCCATTGATGAAGAGACAGCTTGGCAAGAGAAGGAGACACTCCATGGAAGTGAAATGCTGTGGAAAAGTGGTCTTTGGAGCCCTACAGTCTTCCAAGGGACTTTCACTCTTTGTAGGGGGTTGGCCATCATTGATAAAGCTCCTAGAATAGTCATAGTTGCTATATGGATCCTTCTTCTCCACAAGAACACAATCGTAGCTCAATTGGCTCAGGAGAACATCCCTTGAGAGGACATTGAAATATGTTAAAGCCAGTGTTCTTTGGAGCTGGGGGACAGTTGTTTGGTTTTCAGTATCTTGGGCTTGATCCATTGCTGTTTATAAATACTGAGCCAAAGAATGTGTTAAAGAGGTTTGCTTTGATGGTGTTGTCTTGCAGTCTTTGCCATTAGGTCCTTTCAGGAGTGGGATGGACCTTGAGTCTTTTAAATAGATAGGCATGGTTTTAGATTGCGCAGTGCTTTTTCAACAATGTCTTCTGTAAAATCAATATGTATTAGATCATTGTAGTTGTCTGTGGAAGATTACTGAGAGACATGTTTCTGGATAGGACAGATTAGACCAAACTGGGCTTCCAAATCTTCAGTGTGCTTCTTGAGTGCTGTAAGCGCTTGATGGAGCCTTGGGAACATATTCACCTTGCCTTGATGTTTTTGCATTGATGTCCTTCTGTTGATTGCGATGAGCAAAGAGCCCAGACCTTCTTCTGCTGGAACACATAAGAACACAGAGTTTACTTGTGTGGCGCCGAACGCAAGTCAGAGACAGGGAGTGTCTGTAGAAACAACGCTTGTCTATGTTCAAAGTGGCCAAACCAGCCACCATTCAGGTTGGATAAGCTGGCTTTCCAGCATCTGAAAGGAAAAATCTGCAAATGGATTTGGTCACACCTTGATTACATGTTTTTCATGGGATGAAGAGAGATAGCTCCAGGTCATGGCGAATTGCCAAGCCAAGCTGAGATGCGCAGTTCCACCAAGTTTCCCAACTCTTGGCATCTTCAAAGGAGACAGACCATTTGCAACTTCTCTGCTCCAGCAGAGCTCCAGCAGAGGTGGGACCATGTTCTCTAGAGGCTGATGGACACCACGCTTGGTTTCCTCCAAAATCTTTCCTCTGCTTGACTTTTAAATATTATTTGCGTTCAAAACAAATGAACAGGAGCTGGCCTCCTTGACTTCAAAGCCTCTGGACTCATCTTTATCAATAATAATAATAATAAAAAATAGATTCTGGGTCCCATTTGAGTCCCAGAGAACTTCCTTGGAATTAAAATCAACCCATCACTTTGTTTTGAAGGGGATTCACCTGTCCAGGTATAAGACAAAGATACATAGAGGGTGGTGGAAAAGCGTCTTAGGAGTTAAAAGTGGTTTTGACTGATTCTATTATTTTAATTCAATTTGGGGGGAACCCTGGAAGCATCGTGTTGACATCCTGAAGGTATTTTCAAGAGTTAAGGATGTTTAACATACATTGTCACCGCTACTTAAGGGTTATTTTCTCTCCCTCTTTCCCTCCCTGCTCTTTCTCCTCCTCCGCCTTTCTGTCATTAAGCTGTGGGTGACCCCGCTTTGCAATAAGAATGTGTTACCATAGAAACGCCAAGATACCCAGGAAGGCTTAAGCTGTGCTTGCAGCTCCCATCACTCAAGGGAAAGGGGAAAAAAAGGGGAGGAAAAAAAAAAGTCCAGGAGTCAAAAATTAATCAATCTAACATTAACTTTGACTAATGATTTTTCTCGCTTTTATTCTCAGTTGCCTGGCATTCGGGCTGGTTTCCTGAGCATGGATTGAATTATTGATGCCTTCTTAATACTGTTTTAAAATGACTGCGAAGGCATTATTAACTACAGCAATCTGGAAAGCGGCCTAACATAGTACCAGACCTTGGTCCAGTTAGACAATTTATTCAGCTACATCTCCCTAAAATTATCCCTTCGATTTGGGGAGAAATCAGTCACTCCCCTTGAAAAAGGAGAAGGTGCATTTTGGGTCCCCCCCACCCCAGAAATTAAACTAATCCAAGTTTTTGGTAGCGGTGGTTGGGATTGGCTTACTTGACCGATAGCCAGGAGATGACCTTCTTCCTTCTCACTCTGGCCAAGTAATGGATTAGGGATAACTATCAATGGACATTTTGGATTGTGGGGTCCTTGGTGCTCTCTGAGCTGGGTTGTTTTTCTGGCAGATGTTTCATTACCTAACTAGGTAATGTCATCAGTGAAAAAGAGAGTGGGATTTGTGGAAAGAAGGAGATGAAGGAAGAGGAAGAGGAGGAGATGAGAAAAGGAGGAGGAGGAGGAAGAAGAGGAGTGTGCGGTCCTTGGTGCTCTCTGGCCTTGTTTGTTTCCTTGCAGACATTTCATTACCGAACCAGGTAACAATTCCAATGAATTAAGAAACCTTCTTATAAGGCATTTCTTCTGGTCACTCACTCCATCCAAGGAGAATTCTTTCGGTCTCTTGGTGATTCAGCCCTGGTGGTGCAGTGGCTGGAATGCAGTATTGCAGGCTAACTCTGCCCATAGTTCTGAGTTCGGTCCTGAACGGCTCAAGGTTGATTCAGCCTTCGGTTTTTCCAAAGTGAATAAAATGAGGAGCCAGATTGTTGTGGGGCAAGAGGTTGACATTATAAACCACTCAGAGATGGCCGCAAAGCACTAGAGAGTGGTATCTATGTAAGATAGGTCTCTAAATTCTATTGCTATCATCCTGATCCAGTATTTGAGAGGCTGGCACAAAGAAGAGTGTGTGTGTGTGTGTGTGTCAACTTATTGTCCAAAGCAGCAGAAAGCAAGAAACAATGGATGGAAACTAATAAAAGAGAGAAGCAATCTGGAATGAAGGAGAAACTTACAGTGAGAATAATTAACCAGTGGAACGGCTTGCCTCTAGAAGCTGTGGGTGCTCCACCACTGGAGGTGTTTTAAGAAGACACTGGACAGCCACTTGTCTGGAATGGTATAGGGCTTTCTGCCTAAGCAGTGGGCTGGACTAGAAGACCTCCAAGGTCCCTCCCATTTCTGTTCTGATTGATTGATCCCTGTTTATTTTAATTTGCTTCAATTTGGTTTTCCACCCAGCTCACTCAGCAGTGGTGGTAGCATCTATCCACCCGGAAGCATTCTCTTCGTTTTTCTGGAAGAATTGGGCAGTTGAACTGAGTTCTTTATTTTTTTCCCATGTTCTTTCATCATGGGCTGCTCAGACAGCAGTGACTCCTGATGATCAAGGCCTCAGGGGGAAGGAACCAACGTGCATTTGTCTATCGGTGGGTGATTCAGTCTCCCAAAAATGCCTCTGGCGGGGATCAGTTTACACGGTTTTGCACACCCTGGTGAACACAAGCTGCAGCATCAAAGGATGGGCTAACCGTGGCCTCTTCTCAGCACAAAAATACAGCCATTGTTTCCATCAGCCCTTGAGTGACTACAAAGGGATGCCAAAGAAATGGCCAACAGAGCCAACGTGGGCAAAGCCTAGAGGAGGGACAAGACCTGTGGACCTGTGGAATTACAGTATTAGCTCCTGACCTCCTCGCATCCCTAGTTGCAAAAATGAAAAGCATTTTTTTGAAAATAAAATAAAACAATAAAACACAAGCTCAGGGTTTCTCTTAGGGAAATTCCTTGTCCAGGTATTTACCAGCACTGGACTCCGGGTGTAGTTGCCGTTGGGGTGTGGGTGTGTGAAGCTAAAACATTTGGCACACCTGGACAAATCCCCTTTGGGAACTTTGCAGGAATTGGGTAGATCTAATTGAATGAAAAGAAGGACCCGGGGAGACATGATAGCAGTCTTCCAATATTTGAGGGGCTGCCCCAAAGAAGAGGGGTGTGAATCTATTCTCCAAAGCACCTGAGGGCAGGGCAAGAAGCAACAGGTGGAAAAAGGAGAGAATTAACTTAGAACTAAGGAGAAATTTCCAGTCAGTGGGGAAAAAATTGATCGGTGGAAACCCTTCCCTCCAGAACTTATGGCAGCTCCAACATTGGAGGTTTTTAGAGAAGAGATTGGACAATCATTTGCCTGAAAATGGTATATAGGGTGTCCTGTTTGAGCAGGGGGTTGGACTAGAAGACCTCCAAGGTCCCTTTCAGCTCTGTTGTTCTGTTATACAAAAATCTCCCAAATTGTGAAAAAGAGAAGATTCTGGATTAGGAGAACGTATCCATACTTGGGGGTTACTTGTGCTTTTCAACTTTCCTTTTTTAATCTAAGTTTGCTTTTCTTTTTTCCCTCTTTTTCTTTTGGCTGGTATCTTTGATGTTGGCAGCTGTGTGGTTTGTTATAATATATAAAGACTGTCGTGTCAATGTAGGAATGAACAAGCTTCGTTTCACCTGCTACCTCTGCTTAATCTCCTCCCTACTTCCTGTATTTCGGCAGAATCTCATCTGCCATCATCAGGCTTCTGTATAGTGTTTGTCTGTGAGTCGGACTTTCACAGCCGTTTCAGTTTCATATATATATATATATATGTGAAAATTAAAAACTTATGTGAGATCCTAATTGGGACCCTCTCGTATCATGGTTGATCCTATGTGTATGTATGTGTGTGTGTGTGGTTTGCATTAACTGAATGCATACGCCAATGTCGAATTGGGAAGTCCATATATGTAATATTAACCTCATAATCAGATGCAGAAATACAGAAAATTAAATTTAAATAATCACAACCCAAACCACGATACAGGCATTCTGTGCATGTAACTCATAACAGGCCCTCAGTTTTGTTATATCTAAGCAGCTGACCTTATCAGAGATTATTACCTATGAAGATTGCAGCAAGCTTTAATCTGTATTTTGGGGTTTCTTTGGTATTTATTATCTCTGTGTTGTTGTTATATATTTTTTTTTTAAAAAAAAGAATTTGCACCCATCCTGCTTTCCAGCCCACTCCAGGATTTTAAAAGGAAGAAGACTATTTCTCTTCAAAGTACTTTCATTATTATAGTTATACATTTCTAGGGAATGGAACCACTTCATATTTTATCATTCCTCTCAGCTCAGCAAGAAATGGTGGCTTACCAACTTGAAATGTTCAGATCTTTTTTCCCCACATCGTGGTTCCTCAAGGAAATACTTGTAGAAGCCGTTGAAACTGCTACTGCCACCTCCCGAAATGAAAATGATTTCAGAACCCCATGACTCAACTATTGTAAGAATTCCACATTGGGTAAGATTTTGTGCAAGCATATTAAAACCCAGGTGAGCATTCCAGAACCCTGCTCAGATGGAATGGGCTGCAAGTTGCTTAATCCTTCTTCCAAAGTCAACGGAGGGAACAAATGAAATTCCAAAAATGTTTTGACAATTTCTTAGCTACAGAAAAATAGGAATGCATCAGGTATCTTTAATAATCGCAGTATCTACTTCTGTCCTACTAACGCGCACCATTGAGCGTGTCCTGACATACTGCATTCTTGTATGATATGGGAGCAGCTCTGGCACGGACAAAAAAGCTCTACAGAGAATCATTAAAACTGCCCAGAATATCATTGGGTTGCAGCTACTAGCCATGGACAACATCTTCGCATCTCGCTGTTTGAGGAAGTTGCACAACATTCTCAGAGACTCTTCCCATCCTGCTCACAATCTTCTTCTGGCAGAAGATACAGAACCATTCCAACTCAGACCACACATTTCCTGAACAGTTTTTATCCCAGAGCTATAATTGCACCTAACAATGAACTTTAGGACCACCATCAGTGAGCTGTTGGGCAGGATTACTTGGTCTGTTGGGTGGATGCTTGTGTGTTTTTAGGGGGTGGGGAATTTTGGCAGGTGTGGGGGGTGTTTGGGGATTGTCATGTGTGTGTGCATGTTGAGTCTGGTCTCTGGGTGTTACGTGAATTTCGTTGTATGTATACTGTGTATATACGTACAATGACAATAAAGAATTCAATTCAATTCGTAATACAGGATATGCAATGGGCATACACTGAATATTGAATGAAGTCTTGGTTGGGTAATGATGAGTTTTCTAACAAACATCTGAAGGACTTCAATGACCATCATCGTCATACCAACCAAAAGAGAAGATAGGGAAGATCCCTACAAGGTTGCCTTATTACGGTTCCAGAATCTTGGGGTAAAGGAAGGCAGCAATGTCACCCTGGCATCAGATGATGTTGCCCCAATGACATCGTTCGCTCCTTTCTTTTGTGGAACCCTATAGATTGCTGCCCTCCCAGCTTTGGGAAAGAGAGAAAGGCAGTGATGTCACCCTGGCATGAGATGCTGCACCACAATGTGACCACAAGCCCCTGTTTGAGCAGGAGACCCTGGCCTATCCCATTCCAGACAAGTGGCTGTCCAGTCTCTTCTAGAAAACCTCCAGTGATGGAGCATCCACAGCTTCTGAAGGCAAGCTGTTCCACTGGTTAATTGTTCTCACGGTCAGGAAATTCCTCCTTAGTTCTGGGTTGCTTCTCTCCTTGGTTAGTTTCCACCCATTGCTTCTTGTCCTGCCTTCAGGGGGCTTTGGAGAATAGCTTGACTCCCTCTTCTTTGGGGCAACCCCTCAGATATTAGAAGACTGCTATCATGTCACCCTCTTTTCATTAATCTAACATACCCCAATTCCTGCAACCGTTCTTTATATGTTCTTTCATCCTCCAGCCAGCCCCCTAATCCTCTTTGCTGCTTTTCTCTGCACTCTTTCCAGAGTCTCAGCATCTTTTTTTTAATAATATGGTGACCAAAACTGGATGCAGTATTCCAAGTGTGGTCTTATTAAGGTTTTACAGAGTGGTACTAAAAGTTTGCGTGATCTTGAGTCTATCCTTCTATTAACGCCACCTAGGATTGCGTTAATAGAGGGATAGAATTATAGTTTGAAAGCCTTTTTTTCCTTTCTATTGTGTGGTCTCTGATGACACCAAAAGCATCCCAATTTGATTTTTGGTTGTTTAAGGTAGTAGGGTGAGGTTAGAGGAGGTGTTTAACCAAAGCTTTATTTCTAGTTGCTACCATCTGTTGAAACATGCAACTTTGGTAGGAAAAGGAAGGGCAAGTATCAAAATTGTCTTCAGTTATCTCTCCCCCCCCCTGTTTTTTCTCCTTCTCTCTTTCTGTCTCTCTTTTCTCTCTGCGTCTCTCTCTTTCTCCCTCTCTTTTAATGGTTATTATTCTTCTTCTCTTCTTTCTCAAAACAATTTTAAAACCTACAAGGAAGGTGGAGGGAGGTCAGCCTTCCTGACCCACAACTGAACCGAACGGGTTGGTGCTGGGCGTTTGATGGCACGACAAAGGTCAGGGAACTGAAGATTGTTATTGGCTCCCTGGGCTTAAGAAGCCGAGTTTATCCCAAACAATTTTAAATTACCTCTAGCACTGGGGAGGTGAGGAGGGAGGGAGAAATTCAGAGACGTCTAGACGAGAGCTCACAAAATCTTCCCAGGAAGGGCTACAACAGGGTGGAGAAGCCTATATGACTATACGACTGTAACTTTGTCGCTTGTATCTTTATGATTTATATTGTTTTATTTAGTTTCCTAGTATGATTTGATTGCTTCTTAGTATCCGAGGACTATCACTAAATGTTGTCTCTTATGATTCTTGATGAATGTATTTTATTTTTTCTTTATGTACACTGAGAGCTTATGCACCAAAGACAATTTCCTTGGGTGTCCAATCACACTTGGCCAATAAAGAATTCTATTCTATTCTATTCTATTCTATTCTATTCTATTCTATTCTATTCTATTCTATTCTATTCTATTCTATTCTATTCTATTCTAAATTTCTATTCTTGTTGAAATTTGGCATGTATGTTCCTCTTGGTTTCTAGGGGCTCACTAAGAAAGGATTATTTTTCAAAATGGCCATCAGAGCCAGATTATTTCCTATATTATTATTATTATTATTATTATTATTATTATTATTATTATTATTATTATTATTATTATTATTATTATTATTATTATTAACACGCTCTGATGCTAAGGAGTTCTACTCCCCCTCCCACCTGAAAAGAAATCCATTCCAAATACAAAACACAAGCAGAGGAGAGGAGGTTCAGTTTCCGTTTTAGTTTCACAGCACCAAGCAGCTTTAGTATTGAACAGTTGAGCTAAGCCACGCCCAGGCTCCTTACTGTCTCCTTGCTCACACAGCAAATACTGTTTCACACACTCACTGAAAGGGCGCTAGCCAGATGAATACCAGTGGATGCTGGTAGGCAGAGGCACAATTCTTTTCTCCTTATTTTCCTCCCCAAAAACTAAGCCCGACCACATAGTTTCATAGCAAAGCACGGGTATCGAGCTAGTTCTGTTATAAATCAGTGTTGATTAAAACTCTCATTGGGTTCAACCACAAGCCTTTAAACCCGATTCAAAGCTAGACTTGGGTTACTCAGTGTTTGCACTCCGTGGTTTACGCAACCTCCTCGGTTTCTCCTCGCCCGGCTATTTATCAAGAAATTTCAGCCAATCTTTTGTTAGCCATTTGTCTGGCAGGGTTAAATAAATCATATCTGTATTTCTCAGTAGCCTCCCCTGTCACACGGACAGGCGAGCTTGTTGTGATAAGATCCACCTCCCTGTCACGCCAGAGAATTGCAATTTTTAAGTTGGCAGGATATGAAACGAAAATGACTTTATTCAAAGAAAGTCTCTACAGCAAAATAATAACAAAACTGTTGGTTTGCTGAAATTCCCCTTCTGCCTCTTTTTAAAAAGGCTTACGTAAGAGAAAGGAGTCTTATTTCCTTTCATTGATACTTTCAAATATAAACACCACTAAGAAAGAGCTGCTTAAAGGTTTCATCTGAATTGTAGTTTTAACTAAACCGACCCAATTTTCAATTTTGAAAATCGCAATACAATCACTTGTTGTTGTTTGGCACGCAACCAACAATTTCCTGGTCAATATATAAGATCTTTAAAATGCCCAGAATATATATATATATATTCATTCATAAAAATGCACATTTTCATGTCAGTTTACAATGGGTGCCAATACAAAATATTTAGAAAAGTGTACATTTTTAAAAACAAAGCCGAAACAAAAATTGCATCGAGAAACAATGCAATTTTTTTCATGCTTTTTAAATTTTTGTAATGGAACATTTGCAAAACTCGATGGGCTGGATCAAAATTGGATGCAGAGAAAAAAACAGATTTTGCAGTTTGTTCCTTTTTAAAAAAGAAAAAAAAGAAACTTCACATACAAACAACTACACATTTTAATTCTTGGATGCCTACGTATGTATATGGTATGTGTGTGTGTGCATTTCACACAAAGCACCAAATCTTAAAATAAAGGAGAAAATGCTTTTCAAAACAAATGGATTCCAAATTGAAACAAAGCTCGTATTAATGAGATAACTGTAAATTCTTCATGCCTGTATGAAAATATATGAAGATTGTAGGTAAAGCACGCATGTATCTCAAATACACAGCTTTTGCTGGATACTTTAATTCCTTTCTTTAAATACTTAAAGTGGAGGCTTGAATTATTTATGGTGGTAGAAAAATCATTATTGTTTGAAATAAGGTTATTTTTCCTAGGCTGAATCCTAGGAAATAAGAGTGAGAATCATGGCATTACCAGGGATAATTAAGATAAAAGAAAGGCGAACGGTTAAGGAATGACAGCACCCCGGATATACAATAACCATTTATTTTGCTTTTAAAAAGGGACCTGGCTATTACTACCCGTTATGAAAATAAAGCAAAATAGCAATTGCTAATGAGAATGCGTGTTTTTGCAGCAGAAATATATTCAGAAGCCTGTTTGCATGCTCCGTAGGCAATTTCTTTCATCCCTGTGCATCTACTCACAGATCAAATGTTTCACCAAAAAAAAAAAGAAAAGAAAGATAAGCCGCAACTAATTCAAACAATTTTGATTATTCTTTAGAATATGGTTCTGTTTCTTCCCCTTCTTTCTTCCTTGCACTACTCTCATTGCATATACAACTACTCCACAAGGTCTTTGATAAAATCAGCTTCCGGGCTGTGGACAAACAAACAAACAAAAATCTAGAATATTTGATGATGAAATAGACATCCTTATTTATTTATTCCAAAGGGCAGAGGGCAGCTGGTCCAAGGGGCTTTTCATACCTCCCTTTTCTCAAGGATTAAAATAAAATAAAACAACAACCGCAACCTTGCTAGGAACGAAAAAAAAATGTTCATTTTCAAGTCCTCAAAGATTTAGCTGGTTGTATCCTTGAGGCCTAACGGCTGAGGAATATTCTTCCCTGGGGTGTATTTCTTCTCTGTTTTAAAAAATTACAGAATTTACTTCTAAGTAGACTGTCCAGCCAGACAGGTCAATGATGAATAATACCTGGTCATCAGAGAAAATTCTCACTACAAAAAAGGAAAAAAAAATAACAATTCTTCTTCTTCTTCTTCTTCTTCTTCTTCTTCTTCTTCTTCTTCTTCTTCTTCTTCTTCTTCTTCTTCTTCTTCTTCTTCTTCTTCTTCTTCTTCTTCTTCTTCTTCTTCTTCTTCTTCTTCTTCTTCTTCTTCTTCTTCTTCTTCTTCTTCTTCTTCTCCTTCTCCTTCTCCTTCTCCTTCTCCTTCTCCTTCTTCTTCTTTTCAAACAATGACAGATGATGAATTAATGATGAATTAATCCATTCAATGGGGAGGTAACTCTTGAGCAGCTACCGTTTCACTTTGGAGACTCAAATTTTTTCTGCTTTCAACAAGGAACTTTGGAAATAGCTAAATGATTCCCTGTAGGACCCTTAAACAAAAGATTATTTATTTGTATGTAAAATTTGTACGGCTGCCCAACTCACAAGCAGGGACTCTGAGCGGCGTGTAACAGAGACACAAAAGGAAGAACATGTGAAAAGTTTATCATTGCTGAAAAGTTAAAAAAGCATATCGTGCACAAGATATCCGATTAGCAAAGGAATCACCTCAAGATCTTACCCTCAAAATCTCATTCCAAAATGCCTTACAAAAAAACAGCAACCCTGGCTTTCTTCCTGTGTGAACTTGCTAAGAAACCGCTTCATTAACGAAAGGATGAAAAGCCACATATTTTTTTCCTTAAAGGTTTTTTTCTTTTTTATAGGTGCCGCTTGCCACAGATTTATAAATTGATCAGTCCGAGCTTCATCAATAGTTAATTTTATCCCTTGTGGAATTTCGTACTTCTGCTTCATTTCTCTCTATATATATCTCCAGAGGTGGCTTGTTAATTTTACATCTTTGTATAAATAAACTTCTTTTTAATTGTAGTTTCAGGGAATATGTATATGTGTGTGTGTGTGTGTGTATGAAAGGATACCGCAAATATAAAGTGAAAACACAGGAGCTGGGGTGTATAAGATGGAGGGTGTAAATATATCCAGCACATTTATTGGTGTGAGTATTTAGAACTGCGATGTTATAAAATTATTACTGTTCTCTCTCCAAGTGTATGCGTAGTGGGCGATTGGTCAGTTAAAGATAAAATAACTGTCCCTTGATATTTGTGTTTTGTTAACAAAGGAATAGAAGTTACCTTGGAGATTCTTAATTAACTCTTTTCCTTTAGTTGCAGGCCTGCTTATCATTTCACCGTTTATTTAAATAGATGTGGGGTATTATTCTTGTAAAAACATCTCCTTAATCTCTACCAAAATTACCATTTCAGCACAAGGCGGTAGATAAAATGCATGATTAAGTCAGGCTAGGTTTAGGGCCTTTAAAAAAAAAAAAAGAAATATTAAATCAATGTTCAAAAGTCCAAACCTTATTTACAATCAAATAAGAGGGGCAAATTTTCCCTCTGCCAAAAAAAAAAATATCAGTGCCAGGCTTCACAGCAAATCTGCAGAGAAGGTTTACGCTGCCCCTTGTTTTTGTAGTAAAATACTTACAGGAGAATTTATTTTGGAAAGAGACGCGGTCCAATCCAGTCTAAGCGTTCCTTCCCTTCAGAATAGAAGTAACCATTTAAAAATATATATAATTCTTAGCCATTACAAAAATGGCCAACGGCGTGATTGACAAAATCCAACACTGTCTACACACTGATTTTCTTGGTCCTGAGGAATGAAAGCCAGACAAGTAAAATTTTCCCCCAAAAAAATTTGCAAAAAATAGCTACCCAGCTATTTAAAAGCTCCCCTTCCCCTTCTGTAAACAAAGTGGTGGGTTAAATTGAGGCAGGGGAGAGAGAAAAATAGATGGCCATAACTGTGAATTTGTTAGCTAGAGGGAGCTCCTTCATAAGGTTATTGGAGAAAGGAAGAGGCTATGAAATCACTCTTTTGCCTTTGTCTGGATTTGAACATAAAAGAGCTGGTTTTATAGCTGATTTTATCTGCCCCATTCTGTGATATGAATGTTATTGCTTGAAACTATCAGCGAGAATTTATCCCAGCTCAGCCGTGACTCCTCTTACACGGGTATCTGGATCAAACCTATTCCCTGCCCATTTTTTGACACCTAAGCAAACAGAAACCAGCAGATTAAAAAGGCTTCTTCATTGCCACAACCACGTGTAATGAAAAGCCACAACTTCAAAACCTCCTCTCTAGATGCTGTTTAAAATCTCTTTTGTGCTGCTGGAGATGTTTAAGGAGCCGCTCCCAGCATCGTAGTGGTGGTTAAGTCAGTACCATTTGTGTTGTGTCAGAAAACAGAACAAGCCTACAAGGTTTTGATATTCCCCTTCAACAGATGTGAAATTAGCCAGTAAAATTTAAATGTTCTTGAAGAGTTCTCTTTCCAGTTCATCTTAGTGGCCAACCAAAGTCCAAACCTATCGTTTCTTTCAAAGAACTGAAAACCACAGTGTTTCCTCACAGGAATGATTTTTCATAATGAATTCCAAAATTTTGTTTCAACTGGATTTGAGCCTCTAATTTATCTGGACCCATAATGAGATTTACCTGGATCCATAATCCATTTCAAATTTATCTAGACCCATAATCCATTTGTAACTGTCCAGAATCAAAGTTCTAATAGTCCTTTTGCTGTTTATTTAAAAATAAATAAATTAAGTCCTTCAACTTGCAATTGAAATTTCTTTCACTAAGACGAAGACTCACCCGGTGATTTCAACTTCTCAATCCAAAGTTTGTTAATAGCAGAGAAGCAGTTAATGAGCAATTTCCAAAGGTATTTTTTTTAAAAAGGAAGTAGGCAAATCCAGTGTCCTTTTAAAATAGCCAACTGTGGATGGAACAAAATATCTATTTTAATTCTAAATTCACTATCGAGATCTCTGTCTTGCAGTCTTCTTGTGAGGAGCAGCTGTCCAGAGTATTTGTGGGTGATCTTAAGTCCACGGCTTGTTCAGGGAAGAATTATGAAGAGCAGGTTCCCGTACAAAGTCTTCAGTCTGCCATAGTTTTTGCTTCACATTTTGTGGAGCTATCCTCAGCTCACCATTTCTTCCTCCAAAGTCCATAATTTCTTAATTTTCCAAAAGGAAAGGATGAACAGTTGAACATATGCATTGAAAGCCCCTGCCGTGGCTCCAAGGAAACAACTCAATTGAAAGCAACTCAGAGTTGACCCTGCCTTCAGGACCAACCAAAACTCTTGTTGTAGTATCTCTTTACATCAGGGTTTAGTCTGAGCAAATGTGGTGAGTGTTACTTGGTTACCATAATCTGCCTAAGCGTCGTTTTATTAATCCAGGATAAATTTGCCTCCGATTCAGATAGTATAACTCAGCTGAATTGTGCATTAGGAAAATTTACTATGGTTGCTGTTGAGTCTCACATACATTATGAACCATATCTCAGCCAATGAATTGCTTTTCTTTTCTGTGATATTCTCTCTTTCTCTCTCTCCCTCTCCCTCCCTCCTTCTCTCTTTGCGTATATTCCCCCAAAGGGGGGAGAGGGAGGGAGAGAGAGAGAAAGAGAGAGAGAAGAGAGAGGGGGAGGGAGGGAGAGAGAGAGTGTGTGTGAGAGAGAGAGCTGTGTGTTTTTTTGCATACAACTTTCTTAACATCTACATGTGTGGTGGCATCTTTCCTTAAGGTAAAACATTTCAATATAAATCGTTTTCTAAGACACACAGTTCCACCTGCAACCATTTCAGAACAACCCAGGACTCACTGCAAAATTCAAAGAAAAGAGCTTTCTTTTGATCTAGGAACCGTCCAAGCCATTGCAACAAAAATCAGATTGCTTAAAAGCATGACTCAAACACGTTTTCTCCTTCTCTGTTCTTAACAGGGGTGGAGAGGAGAGTGGAAACTGATGATGGATTGGTGTTGCAAGTATTTTAAGATTTGGACATGATTTTTACCCTCTTTGGTGATGCACCCTGGATCAGACATGAACAACTCCTCCTCCTCCTCCTCCTCCTCCTCCTCCTCCTCCTCCTCCTCCTCCCTCCTCCTCCTCCTCCTCCTCCTCCTCCTCCTCCTCCTCACTATATCACCCCAATGGGATCTTTGTAAGGTCCGAAGTCATTCCTGTAATCAGTTACAAGGTTCAACGCTGCTGCTTCTCTGTGTAACCTGTCCCCTTTCTGTTTTCATTTCTTAAATTAAAACAATCTTTAAAAAGTGGCAGACGAGACAGAAAGTCTTATGGGGCTGGAGAAGATCAATAATCCCCATCAAGGGGGCAGGGCAGGGCAAGGCAGCAGAAGACACACCCCACCCCACATACCTCCATGTGAATCCATCAAGAATCCTATTCCTTCTTTGTTAGATGCCCAACCAAACCGATATTCCCCAATGCTGCACAGAACATAGAATCATAGGGTTTGGGGGGCACCTTCTGGTTCAACACCCCCTCCAGCTGAAGCAGGAGATCCTAAACTATTCTGGACAGTCTTTTCTTGAAAACCTCCAGGGATGGAGCACTCTACAACTTCTGGAGGTAAGCCATTCCACAGGCAGCTGCCTCCACCCAAGAATGGAGGAGAACCCCCTGGAGACATAACCAGCTGGACAGTCCTACTCAAGGGGGAGTGTTTCTGTTGGAGGGTAGCTCTTTACCAGCTGCCACCTGCAGACTTGGCATCCCTGTCTTGAGCAACCTGCTTGCTTTCCCTCAAGTCTTCCAGCGCCCGGAGGGCATGCCCTGGTGATTTGCTCGGGTTTTGTATGGCCTCTCATTTGAGAAGACTCCTGAATGTCTGCAGAGGTGTTTTGTCTCACGTCTTCCTTGAAAGGTTGCCTTGGAAGTGAGGGCTCTGGAATGCTTGGCAAGGCCACAAGCGGACATTAAAAAGAAAAAGAGAAAAAAAAATATCTGGGTCGTATTTGGGAAGGGCCAGACTGAACAATGAGCAGTTCATGAGCCCGTAAGGATGACCCATGCAATTAAAAGTCCCGGATTCTAGAAATGCTTCTTCGTATCCATGCTACGATGTCAAACACACTGGAAGCAATGCTAAGCAATGAGCCAGGGGTGGCGCAGTGGTTAGAGGGCGGTACTGCAGGCTATTTCTGCTGACTGCCAGCTGGCTGCAATTTGGCAGTTCGAATCTTACCAGGCTCAAGGTTGACTTAGCCGTCCATCCTTGGGGTGGGTGGGTTAAATGAGGACCCAGATTGTTGGGGGCAAGAGGCTGACTCTGTAAACTGCCTAGAGGAGGCTGGAAAGCACTGTGAAGCTGTATATGAGGCTAAGTGCTATTGCTAGGTGGAGAGGAAGGAAGGAAGGAAGGAAGGAAGGAAGGAAGGAAGGAAGGAAGGAAGGAAGGAAGGAAGGAAGGAAGGAAGAACTGTGGGATCACAGTGGTTGGAATGCAGCATTGCAGGCTAATTCTGCCCATTGCCAGCAGTTCAATTGTCACCAGCTCAAGGTTGACTCAGCCTTCCATCCTTCCGTGGTCGGTGAAATGAGGACCCAGACAGTTGAGGACGATATGCTGACTCTGTAAACCACTTAGAGAGGGCAGGAAAGCACTGTGAAGTGGTATATAAGTCTAAGCGCTATTGCTATTGCTACTTCAGTCACCTGCCTTCTGCCTGACATTTTTATATATTTATTAGATTCTCTGTATCAATAAAAGAGAATATTTGTGGCTCAGGGCTGAGTTGAAATGAGAGGGTCCTCAGTGCTCTCTAAGCTTCGTGGTTTTCCTTCAAGATGTTTCATTACCCAAATGAGGTAACATCATCAGTGCTAGTCATGCAAGCTCAGACAGCACCAAGGATCACTCATATTCTACACTCCCAGCTATTGAAGTTTTTGAGAGAGAAAAAAATGCTCTCTAGGCAATGATAACTAACATTCTTTCCAGAGTCTAGGATTGTCTTAGCCACCATCATCTCGCTGTTCTTTTATCTCCTGGATCTTGGCTAGTTTTGAGGACCGGATGTTGCCTCCAGGATCTAAGGTAGCATGTCCTAAATATCAATTGGAAAAGAGCAACAATGGAAAGGGGTGAGCCCTCCTGTCCATGCACCACTGCATGACCTAATCCTAATGAAATTAGACAATTATCTCTCTGCTCAAGCTTCCCCAACTTCGTCTGGTTGATAATGTCTGGCCTACAGGTCACCTTTCACTCGCAGCCATCATTGGGACCACCATTAAGCAGTGGAATGGCTTGCCTTGAGAAGTCGTGGGAGCTCCATCGCTGGAGGCTTTTAAGAAGAGGTTGAACAGCCACTTGTCTGGAAAGATGTGGGGCCTCAAGCTCCTTTCCAACTCGGTCATTCTTTTATTCTCTTGTTATCACTCTCTCTTTCCACTGCTTCCCATCTCCTTGTTCCATTGCAACTTTAATTATGAGCAAGAAGTAAACCCAGAGTTCAAGGCATCCAAAGAGGCCATTCCGCCACCACAATAATCTCCTGACACAAACCCAACCTTGATGGAAACAAGGCAGAGTGTTGCAGGCTCTTAATGTCAGCTCCCTTAAGCAGCTGGGAAGACTTGCTAGCTTGAGCTGGCACGAAGAGGTTAATATAAAGAGCATTTTTTTTTTAATGTGCCGATAGATCTGGGATGCAGCTTTCATCAACTGTATCTTACCTCGGAGTCCCTTGAAATTTAGAACTGGTAGCTGTAATATATGAACTGACCTAGCTTGGCCTTAATTTCCCATCCCCTTAATCTCACCCTTTGGTCTCAACCCTCTAGGTTAGAAAGAAAGGCACAGACGAGATCTCTCTCATCTGTTGCAAAGAATATTGCAGTTCTGTGTTTCATATAAGGTGGGGTGGGCCAGGCGTGTGTGCGAGAGGTGGATCTGTAAGCAACTATTTATGGGAATCCTTGTGATGGTTTGACTGCCGCAAAACAGGTTGCGCTTGTTTATGATGGACAGCTGAACCGATGTTAGTGCTGTTGGCCAAATGTTGAGCGCCAACTTGGAAGTCTTAAATCGACATTAATTTGGATTTGCTACCCACTTTCCCCAACTCAGTCAAGAAAAGGAAAGTGGCCTGAATAAAACACAATAAGCCATTAGTATAAAATAAAGAGGGTTACACTTAATTTTCTCCAGGAACCTGAACCTAGATTTGGCTTGGAGAATCTGTTTGAGGACTCCTCTAACAGAACATAGGATAATAGAGTTGGAAGGGACCTTGGAGGTCTTGTAGTCCAACCCTCTGCTCAAGCACAAGACCTTATACCAGGGGTCTTCAAACTTGACAGCTTTAAGACTTGTGGACTTCAACTCCCAGAATTCTTCTGCCTCCAGTCATGTTAGCTCAGGAATTCTGGGAGTTGAAGCTGACAAGTCTTAAACTTGCCAAGTTTGAAGACCCTTGCCATATACCCTTCTGGAGAAATGGCTGTCCAGTCTCTTCTTGAAAACCTCCAGTGATGGAGCATCCACAACTTCTGGAAGCTTCCCTTGGTTAATTGTTCTCACTGTCAGGAAATGTATCCTTAATTCTAAGTTAGATCTCCATCTGATGATATAGAACAGCACGGTTGGAGAAACGACACTCCAGAAATACATGGGATAAATTATATGTAAAGATAAAAGTTTCTTCTGTCCAGTCAAGCCCAAATCTAGGAGGCATCTCTGTTTCCCACCCAAGGGAGCCGGCATTGTCCAAAGACATTTCCGTAGTCACGTGGCCACCATGACTGTATGCTGAGGAGCACGGAACGTTACCTTCCCACCAAAGTGATAGCTATTTATCTACTCTAATTTGCATGCTTTTCAAACTGCTAGGTGGGCAGGAGCTGGAGCAAGGAATGGGAGCTTACCCCATCACATGGCGCTCGGATCTCGAACCTGGGCTGTCGGCTTTCAAGTAGAGAATTCTCAAAGTACGATGCAGGAGGGACCTTGTTCCCACCCCGAGTGTTTTTAGTAGGAAAGGGTTGTCTAGCAGGATTTTTCTCCTCTTTCCTTTGATTCACACACCAAATCTTTTGCAAAAGGAGCAAAGTTAATGTGATTTGTAAAGCCAGGGGCACCTTGGCAAACCCACAATTTGTGTCTTTGCTAGGAGTCACTTTCTCCTGACCTTGAGCAAATGTCCTTTTGGGATTCGGTCCCTGCTGCCAAGCTGCCTGACATCGCCAGCTCGCAGGTTACCATGGCAACCCGGGAAAGAAACATGAGTTTGGTAATGTCGCTTTATTGGGCCAGGAACGTGGATGATGGGCTGGGGGCGAGATGAGGAGGAGGAAGAAGAAGAAGAAGAAAGTACATCATTGCACCTTTGCATTGTTTAAGAAAAAAACCACACACACCAGGAATATGCAAAAGGCTAGAGAGCTTGGCAAAAATCAGCCACGCTCTTATGCAACACAATCTGAGGCCTGTTTGATTCATATAGCTACCACACTGGGGTTGTGCACACATGCTACTTGGTTACTGAATCAAACCATTTTCTGGGTTTATGCAATGCCTCGAGCTATCAGGGAACTCAACAAGCCAGGATTCATGCCATATGCAAACATCTAACCGAAGTAGCCCTTGACTTACAATTATTTGTTTAGCGTCTACTCAGGAGTAGGTAGATAGATAGAATTCTTTATCGGCCAACTGTGATTGGACACACAAGGAATTTGTCCTTGGTGCATTTGCTCTCAGTGTACATAAAAGGAAAAGATACATCCGCCAAAAATCATAAGGTCCAACACTTAATAATAGTCATAGGGTACAAATAAGCAATCCAATCATACTAGGAAACAGTCAATATAAATTGTTAGGATACAAGCAACAAAGTCATACAGTCACAAGCACGAGGGGATGGGTGATAAAGAGTGATGAGAAGATTAATAGTAATAGTAGTGCAGACTTTGTCAATAGTTGGAGAGTGTTGAGGGAAATATTTGTTTAGCAGAGTGATGGCATTTGGGAGAAAACTGTCCTTGTGTCTAGTTGTTCTGGTGTGCAGGGCTCTATAGTGTTGTTTTGAAGGTAGGAGTTGAAGCAGTTTATGTCCAGGATGTGAGGCACTGAATAAGGGATTCCTCATACTTATTACCACTGCAGCATCCCCAAGGTCATGTGATTGAAACCCACCCCTCATGATGGTTTAATAAGCCACCTGTCAGCCTTGGAAGCCATGTTTCACTTGGAAGCTTTGAGTGCCTGGGGGAACATACATTCAGTGCCTCGGGATTTGGGAGGGGGATTTCATAGTCGGGTAGAAAGCTAGACACAACAACATTCTTTTCTCAGAGAGTCAAGGACATGTTGCCCTGCACCTGGAGGGAAGTGGCAGGAAGGATGTCTCCAGTTGGGACATTGAAGATTTGATTGAGCCATGGGATGGACTGGTGGGTGCAGGGGAGGGATCTTTGATTTTGGGAAGGAACTCTCAGATTGGGGTTTTCCCAGATGTGCCAATATGACAACTTTAATCCAATGGAACTTTGATGAATTGTTTGTCTCGGAGTTGATTGGGTTGGAGTTGGCTAGTTGGAACGCTGACACCACCACAGAGATGATTTGAGGAATTCGCAGGTTGCAATGAGCAAGTTAGACCTCCGAGGAAGTCTCCAGGAATGTAAACATTGAGGATATCAAAAGGACATCTCCACATTTGGGGTGTACGGCCAAAAACGTGTCCACACTCTATACTCTTTCTGAGGGGCTCCATATAAGTCTAGCAAAGGATGGAAACTAACCAAGGAGAGAAGCAACCTGGAATGAAGGAGAAACTCCTTAACAGTGGAACAGAAGTTGCCTTCAGAAGTCATTGGAGACTTTTAAGAAAAGACGGGACAACCACCTATCTAGGGTCTCCAGGGGGGTGGACTAGATGACCTCCAAGGCCCCTTCCAGCTCTGATTGAGAAGGCGATTAGAAGTCTTCGGTTCCTCTCCTTCCCAAAATAACTTTCTCCCAGGAGGAGACTCTTGTTTTGGGAAGGAAGGAAGATGCCTCCTTTTTGAAGGAAAACTCAAATCTCACCCTCCGGGTTCGTTGGTCGTTGGAAGCCAGCCCTAAGGGGATGCACCGATCTCCTTCAGGCCCGATATTCCAAAGCCCCCGGGAGGCTGCAATTCTAACACGATCCATTTTCTGTCCCCCCACCCCCAGCCTCTTTCTCCACCCCTCCCGTCCTTTTTAAATCGCTTTTGCATTCTCCACAGTGATTAAGAAGAGGCCAAAAGGCACGGCGCAAACACCGCAGGAAGATAAATTCTTTCCCTCTTGTCATTTTTTATTAAACTGCCCATCAGCTGGCAGTTAGCAAGAGGAGGGGGGGGTGGGGGGAAGCTGACTCAAGAACACGACATGCAGGCTTGGAGCTTATATTGGGAGCCAGGAAAAAAAAAATAGTGCGGTGTAGCCATGGCCGGTTCTGCCATCAGCAGAGATGTAGGGTAGGGAGGGCAGGGGGTTGGGCTGCAAATAAAGGAGAATATTTGTAGCTCAGGGATGGAAGGAATAAGGAAGAAAGGGGAAGGAAAGGAAGAAGACTGAGGAAGGAAAGAAGGAAGGAGAATGTGAAAAGGAAGGAAGGAAAGAAGGAACAAGACTGAGGGAAGGAAAGAAGGAAGGAAGGAGAATGAGAAGAAAAGAAGAGCTAGGAAGAAGGAGAAAGGAAGGAAGGAAGGAAGGAAGGAAGGAAGGAAGGAAGGAAAAAAGAAAGAAAGAAAGAAAGAAAGAAGAAAGAAAGAAAGAAAGAAAGAAAGAAAGAAAGAAAGAAAGAAAGAAAGAAAGAAAGAAAGAAAAAGAAAGAAAGAAAGAAAGAAAGAAAGAAAGAAAGAAAGAAAAACAAGAAGGGAGGAAGAAGACTGAGGGAAGGAAAGAAGGAAAGGAGAATGAGAGAAGAAAAGAAGAGATAGGAAAGAAGGACAAAGAAAGAAAGAAAAAGAAGGAAGGAAGGAAGAAGACTGAGGGAAGGAAAAAAGGAAGGAAAGAGGATGAGAGAAGGAAGGAGAATGAAGGAAGGAAGGAAGAAGAAGACTGAGGGAAGGAAAGGAGGAATGGGAAAGAGAAAGAAAGAAAGAAAGAAAGAAAGAAAGAAAGAAAGAAAGAAGAAAGAAAGAAAGAAAGAAAGAAAGAAAGAAAGAAAGAAAGAAAGAAAGAAAGAAAGAAAGAAAGAAAGAAAGGTGCCAGGTATAGAGGTGGCCCATAACCTTGTGATTTGATTTAATTTTTGACAGGAGAGAGAGGAAACAGTGATCATGCTACCTGCATTTCATTTTTTCTCACACTTAAATGCAAAGGGAAATAAAACTTAGGTTTGTCCTGTTCCTGCCCCCAACCATATTTTGGGGGTGGGGTGGGGAATGAAGACTCCGACATTGGTCCCCAAACCAAACCTTCCCCTCCAAACGGTGGGCTTCCCTTTGAGACCCTGCCCGCGGGACATGGTAGAATTGATGGGAAGGATCCCCCCCAACCAGCCATTTTTGGGGGAGACAATCTATCACACATTCCTTTCTTTCCGAAAACAGCCTTCAGAATGGGTGAGAGGTAGCATGTTTCTCGCCACGTTTGTGTCCTCTGAGAGTATCAAAAGAAGAAGAAGAAGAAGAAGAAAAAACCCTTATGCCCCCAGGGAAGAGAGCGAGAAGAGAGGCTGGGAATGCATCGTAAAACCTCCAAAACCGAGCTGGGAAGTGGATTTCTGCAACTGAGGAGGACGTTGGGCCCAGCTGCATTCCAGAGGCTTTATTCCAGAGATTCCTTTGGCTGGGGTTTATCTCAGATGGTGGGGTTTGTATTTTTTTGGGGGTGGTGGGGATGGAATTTAATTTGAGAGCCTCTGTCGCCCTGTCGTTCAGGGCAGGAGATTCCCAGGAATTACCAAAGTTCAATAGGTCGCACACACAGAGGAGAGCTGGGAGGGGGGGAGGGAAATAAAAGTGACAAGGAAGAAAAGGTGGCGTTAGCCCCCCGAAAAAACCCCTGCAGACGGGCTTATTATGAGCCTGGGCGCTCCAGGTGCTCGCCGCCGTTTCGCATTTTTGCTTCTTTCCCCGGGACAACATGGTTTTTATTCGTGGGCCCAGCGGATCTGCCTCTCCAGCACCAGAATGATCTGGACCGGGGATGGATCTTGGGCAGGGTGGGAGACCCATGCAATTAGCATTGCTGGCAGTCTAGTGGGTCTTTAATTTTAAGAGTTAAAAAAGTTCTGTTTAAAATAAAATGAAAAACAGGGTTGGTTTCCTTGGGTTTCCTTCCTTCCTTCCATCCTTCCTTCCTCCCTTCCATCCATCCTCCCTCCCTCCTTTCCAATCTATCCATCCATTTTCCTTCCTTCCTTCCTTCCTTCCTTCCTTCCTTCCTTCCTTCCTTCCTTCCTTCCTTCCTTCCTTCCATCCATCCATCCTCCCTCCCTCCCTTTCCAATCTATCCATCCATTTTCCTTCCTTCCTTCCTTCCTTCTTTCCATCCTTCCTTCCTTCCTTTCTTCCATCCATCCATCCTCCCTCCCTCCCTTTCCAATCTATCCATCCATTTTCCTTCCTTCCTTCCCTTCCTTCCTTCCTTCCTTCCTTCCTTCCTTCCTTCCTTCCTTCCTTCCTTCCTTCCATCCCTCCCTCCCTCCCTCCTCCCTCCTCTCCTTCCTTCCTTCCTTCCTTCCATCCTCCTCCTTCCCCCTTTCCAATCTATCCATCCATTTTCCTTCCTTCCTTCCTTCCTTCCTTCCTTCCTCTCTTTCTTTCTCTTTCTTTTCTTTCTTTCTTTTCTTTCTTTCTTTTCTTTTTTCTTTCTTCTTTCTCTTCTTTCTTTCTTTCTTTCTTTCTTCTTTCTTTCTTTCTTTCTTTCTTCTTCCTTCCTTCCTCCTTCCTTCCTTCCTTCCTTCCTTCCCTCCCTCCCTCCCCTCCCTCCCTCTCCTTCCTTCCTTCCTTCCTTCCTTCCTTCCTTCCTTCCTTCCTTCCTTTTTCTTTCACAATTCAGACCTTCAACTGGGACACTGGAGAATGTCTACTTTCTCTCGACTGGGTCAGCAACATGTGGGCAATTTAAGTTACCAGTCATAGGTCAGCTCCCATTGAATGGCAGGTGTGTGAACCAGAGACTGGAAGGGCAATGGCTTTGAAAAGAGACAGCCAAGGGGGACATTGCAGATCTTTGGAAATACCTTATTGGCACATCATTCCAGAAGCAATCCACAAGACGCTTTCCTGGGATACGGAGCAGCGGCCTTTAGTTACGAGAAGGCAGATTCCCAACACACATTAGAAAACTTCCCAACGGGAAAAGCAGTTTGACACGGGAGACAATTCCTCCGGACACGTTTTGGGCAGAGTTATCTGTCATGGACGCTTTGGTTTGATTCCTGCACCTGGAAGAGTTAGTTGGCCTTCATGACTTCAAGAGCCCTGTATGACTTGAGTGTCAAGAAAGGTGATCAGGAGGTAGCAGTTCAGAGGTAAGTCTAGAATTACAGCCAGGTGAACCCTTACGTCCCCAGGAGCAATTATGGTTTGATGGAACCACCTAAGCTTTCAGACCATCAAAGCGGAGAGGTCCTAAATGTCCCCCACCCACCCACCCACCCCCAAAAAACATTTCAAGCTTGCTATGGAGCTTTCACAACCAGAGGATGTTTTTCAGCAACCAACCTCCTTGGCCTTCGGTTGGGTAGCACTTGGCTCGGCGTCTCCAAGCAAGTGAGCTGCTAAGACGGGCTGTATCTGCACTCCGAGAGAGGCCAGTTGGAACACGCCGTTGTCTGCCGTGAAGGTGTCATCATTCTTTCCTTCAAGATTTGATGGGCAAGGAGGCCGCCATGGCTGCTCTCACTCAAAGGGTGTCAAGAAAAGAGCTTTTTAATCCCATCAACACGGTCCTGTCTTTTTCTCGAGGCTAATTACAAGAGCTGGAAACACGCGGAGGTGTCTCTCCAACAGGTTGAAGGGGAAGAGCGGACCTGATGCTACAGCAAAGGAGTTTGGTTTTTTTTCCTCTTCTCTTCCACCCCCAAAATAAGAGTGTTGCACTTTTAGACTCTGTTCAGTTATTTATACTCTTTCATCCCCCCTCCCCAATTCGGTGATGAACATCTATAAAAAAAGACGTTGTGACTCTGGAAAGAGCGCAGAGAAGAGCAACCAAGATGATTAGGGAACTGGAGGCTGAAACATATGACGAACAGTTGCTGGAATTGGGTATGTCTAGCCTGATGAAAAGAAGGACTAGGGGAGACAGGATAGCAGTGTTTCAGTATCTCAGGGGTCGCCCCAAAGAAGAGGGAGTCAAGCTATTCTCCAAAGCCCCTGAAGGCAGGAGAAGCAGCAACGGGTGGAAACTAAGCAAGGAGAGAAGCAACTTAGAACTAAGGAGGAATTTCCTGACAGTTAGAACAATTAATCAGTGGAACGACTTAGCTTCAGAAATTGTGGGTGCTCCATGGAGGTTTTTAAGAAGAGATTGGACAGCCATTTGTCTGCAAATGATATAGAATCTCCTACTTGAGCAGGGGGCTGGACTAGAAGACCTCCAAGGTCCCTTTTAACTTGGTGATTTGGGTCAGAGGTTATGCTTACATCATCATTATTATTATTTATTGCACAGTCAGCCAGATGTTCAGACTGGGTTTGGCATTTTTGTCTACCTATCAAGTCCTGACCAAGGACCTGGGATAGACAGAGGTCGGATAGACGGAGATCGCCGCAGGATGGAAGCTGTTCCAAGAAAAAGCTGCCTTCTGCAATTGACCGATGGCAAATGTGTCAATGCCACTGATGGTGTTCAAGTGGTGCTCCAGTTGTTTTGGGACAGTACCCAAGGCGCCTATGACTATTGGCCCTATACCCTTGCTTGCCTTTGCCAAGTCGTTCTATTTCTATTTGTAGGTCTTTGTATTTTGTGATCTTCTCCAGTTCTTTCTCTTCTCTTCTGCTGTCTCCAGGCACTGCCACGTCCCCTATCCAGACTTTTTTTTTTGTCTTTCTTATCGATGACAATTGTTAAGTCCAGGGTGTTGTTGTTGTTGTTATTTTGCAAATCCAAGGGAGCAGCAGCAAAGAGCAAACACAGCATCCGACCCTCCCTGAGATATTCTCATTTGTTTTCATTTCTTCTTAATGAAAAAATAAGTGGGTCTCCACGTAGTTAATGGAAGGAAAAGGCCTATTTTGGTTTCAAAGAATCAGAGAACAAGGGAATTTCAGCTCAGTGCTTGGGGGCTGGAGCGGAATATCAGTTCTCTTTCTGTTTGTCCTAAACGTGAACTGCCTAACCCCCAGATACAACTTTTACACTTTTCCCTCCCCCTGTAGCTCATCAACTGCATGCATATTTGATGACTTGGAAACAATATCGGCAAAATAAATGAGCCTTCCGCAGGGTTCCTGATGCGCTTAATTGTCTCTGTTGGCTTCACAAGAAAAGAGAGCTCTAACTCAAGGAATATAGATGGGGACAGCAGGAGGGAGAAAGAGTGATGCTCAAAGCAAACATCCTTTAAAAGCCCCAGAAGATCCTTCAATCAGGGATGGGCCACCATTCTCAGGGGCAGAGCTCCAGGTCGGTTCCTGGGGGTGGGTTGCTCTAAAAGGGGGAGCTTGTCTCTTTTTCTTTATCCCTCTCCTGCCTGCTTTTTTCCCCTCCTTCTCTCATTTCTCCCCTTTCTTCTTCCCAGCCCATTCATTCCTGCACAAATATTTTCCCTACAGTACCCATTAAGCAAAGAACGTTGCCCCAATGCAACACAACCTGAGGATACAACCCCTTGGGTTGAAATTTGGAGAGGGGGGGGGAGAGAGGGAAAGGGAGAGGCAGGGGGAGGGAGAGAGAGGGGGAAGAGAGGGAGGGAGAAGGAGAGAGGGAGAGAGAGAGAGAGAGAGAGAGAGCACCAGTTTTGCTCTATAAAGACACTTCTTTTTGCATTTGGATGAAAAAATAGAAGGAAGGCCAGAACTCATTTATTGGGATCCTTGGTGCTGTCTGAGCTTGTTGGTTTTCTTGCAGATGTTTCAGTGCACTGATGATGTTGCCTAGTTGGATAATTAAACATCTGCAAGTCAACACCAAATATCAGAGAGCACCAAGGAGGCCACAGTCCTCCTCCTCCTCCTCCCTTCCACCACTGATGATGTTACCTGGTTGGGTAATGAAACATCTGCAAACAAACTACCCAGTTCCAGAGAGCACCAAGGACCCCATAGCCCTCCACCTTTTCTTCCTCCTGCACTCCACAAACCCAACTCCCTTCTAACATTGATGATGTTCCCTAGTTGGGTCATGGAACGTCTCCACGCACACATACACACCCCACATAAAAACCCACCCCAAACCAACCTTCTTCCAAGCTCAGAGAGCACCAGGGAGCCCATGGCGCAACCCTGAGCTACAAACATCCTCTTCTATCCGTCTCCCGGTTATAGAATATTTTAAGGTACCAACTGTTGGTTTTATTTCTGCCAGGACAGAGTTGTGACTCTTGTCAAAAGAGACCCACCGAGTGGCTTGTTAAATGGGGATTCTGCCTTAACGTACCGGAGTTTTCTCATTATGCCGCAAACTACAAGCACCCCTGTTGGTTTTTCCTCGCCCTTTCTAATCTCCCGGCTTAATTGGGTGTGCGATTATTTAAATGTCAGTGCCAGCCAGTTCATTTACGGACGGGTGAATGAAAGGGAGGGTGGGTGGGGGAGGAAAGGAGAATGAAAAACTGGAGAGAAATAAATTAATAAAACATATTCACCCCGCTTGTCTTGCGCTCGGGGGAAATGAAGAGTTTAATAGTAAGGAAGCTGTTCCCCATCTGGTGCTTGCCTTGGCAAAGCACAGGAGGAGGGCGTGACGGATTTATTGTGGCATTACTAGGCCTGATGTGAAATAATCTAGCAGCAAGGAGGTTATGGCTCTAAAGAGAGCCATCAGATGCTTAGGAGACATGGATGTTTGAGAGGATTAACTCTGCTTAAATCAATACGGGTCATGAAAACAGAACTAACCAATCTTGTGGTCACTCAATTATTTAAGACGAGCGGCTGTATTCCCCATAGGGCGGCATTAAACACATGCTTAAGGGGAACTGCCAATTAAACCCAGGCCCTTTACTGCTGAGTTAAGGAGCTGGTGGTAGCAAGGAAGGGGAGGTTTCTCTCGGGTCCGAAAAATGGCATCCGGCAACGTACGGTAAGGTAGGGAAGGCGAGCTGATCAACGTTTGTCCTGGATTGTCCGAGCGCTGATAATAATTAATGGGTGGAAGAGGAGGGGAAAGAAAAAAGAATAAGAATTTCTACTTAGGAAACCAACATTAGTGGGGAAATGCTGCAACTGTGAACTGGCAAATCTCTGACTGGCAAACCTCTGACTGGCCCCGCCAACTCCATGTCTTCTCTGCCTCCCATTGAGTCAGAGGTGGTATTCAGCGGGTTCTGACCAGTTCTGGAGAACCGGTAGTGGAAGTTTTGAGTAGTTCGGAGAACCATTAAATACCACTCCTGACCGGAGATTTTATAGTATCCTTCCCCTACCACGCCCACCAAGGCACGCCCACAGAACCGGTAGTAAAAAAAAAAAAAAATGAATCCCACCACTGCATTGAGTCCCAGTTGATCGGCTGGGTCTCCTTTAGTTGCCCTGCACAGGAGAACGGAGCTGGAAAGCAGGTTAGTGGGGTGGGGAGGGAATGGAGATTTTGCAGGATCCTTCCCCTGCCATGCCCACCAAGCCACGCCTACAGAACTGGCAGTAAAAAATTTTTGAATCCCACCACTGTATAACTCCAAACTAAATGAAAGGTTTTAAGTCAAGGATTACCTGTATTGTGAGAAGAAATTAGCATTTCAGAAGCTGACTGATCCCTCCTATTAAACTCTTCATGGTTAGCTTCATGTTACAATTACTTGCACACAGCTAGAAGATCATGGGTATAACTCCAGAAGCGATTATCTCCCTCCTGGCTAACTCTCCGTTGCAAAGCAAATTCTGCAGCCGATTGCCAAATTTATCGGGCCCGTGTACAATCGATGCCAATGTAATTTCCCCCCCCCCCCTGCAGCCATGCAGACATTCCTGCTGAAATCTATCCGGGGTTGAAACCCACGCTGAATATTCCAGAAAAGCGCCGCGTGAAGTTGATTTGATGTGATAGGGAGCACCCCAAGCAAGACGGCTCCTCGCCCACTCCAAGTTCTAACGGTTGGCTTGCAGTGAAGCCAAATCTTGGCACAGCCGATGTCGCCGTTGGGTGTGACCGATTGCTGACTTGTTAAACTAATTTAGCTACCTGTCACACGTTATCTGATTTGTTTTCTGCAGGTATACTGGTCTGTGCTTCCAGGGATGACATTTGTAGGCGACACACGCACCAGAGGCAGGCGTGATTTTGGGAGCTTATATAGCAAGAGCATTTAGGCTTAAATACTGCCCCGTAGTGGGAAATTTTCATGTATTGTTAGCACGTGACCCCAACAATCTGAGTCCTCATTTTACCCACTTTGGAAAGATGGAAGGCTGAGTCGACCTTGAGTTGGTCAGGATCGAACTGCTGGCAGTGGGCAGAGTCAGCCTGCAATGCTGCATTTTAACCACTGTGCCAATAGGGGTCTAGTCCATGATAGACCTCATCGAGTACAATTTATTATTTTATTTAGCGTATGGTGTATCATGCATGGACTAGCAATATATGTCAGAAATGGTGTAGGGTCTCCTGCTTGGGTGGGGGGGGGGTTGGACTAGATGACCTACAAGGTCCCTTCCAACTCTGGTATTCCATAGTCTATATATTAACATTTCACCTAGAGTAAGCACAATAAAATATAAACGTGACAAAAATTTATGTTCAAATACCCATGTCTCTAGGTCATCTAACCATTGGAAGGCAGCATTGGAGGTCATCTAGTCCAACCCACTGCTCAAGTATGGGACCCTATACCATTTCAGACAAATGGCTGCCCAGCCTCTTCTTGAAAGCCTCCAGTGATGGAGCAACCCACAATGCCTGGAGGGAAGTTGCCCCACAGATTAATTGTTCTCACTGTCAGGAAGTTTCTTCGTAATTCTAGGTTGCTGCTAGCTGTGAAAACCTTCTTAAATTCTCAGTCTCCCCGACAAAATGACCAGCACCAAATCCAGAAGGCTACAAACTTCTGAGCAAACTCCAAAACCAATCGCAACCAACCTCCAATCGGAGCTTGTTTCCTCCAACCCTTTGGGGTCAAATATTTGGGACATCCGGAGCTTTCACCCTGCTCTGTCCTCTTAACATATTTGGGTGTATTATATCTATTTTTCTATCCATATCCATTCATATTCTATCTATGTCTATATAACTATATAAAAACAAAATGCCACTCATGCATCATCACAAAATCTCCAGAACCATAAAGCCTACAAACTTGAAAATTTGGCACGTAGGTTCCTCTTGGCTTCTAGGGGCTCAACTAAGAAAGGATTTTTTTTCGAAATGATCCTCAGAGCATTTAGAGTATTTCCTATATTATTATTATTATTAACACGCTCTGATGCTAAGGAGGTCTATGCCCCCTCCCCACCTGAGAAGAAATCTCTTCCAAATGCAAAACACAAGCAGAGGAGTTTCAGTTTCGGTTTCAGTTTCATTTTCAGAGCACCAAAAAGCTTTACTACAGGACAGTTGAGCTAAGCCACGCCCAGGCTCCTTGCTGTCTCCTCCTTGCTCACACAGCAAATACCGTTTCACTTTCCAAACAGCCCTCAACTCTCTCACGCACTGACAGGATGGCAGCCAGATGAATACCGATGGAGGCTGGGAGGCAGAGGCAAAATTCCCCTCCATTTTATTTTCCTCCCCAAAAACTAAGCCCACACCACATAGTTTTGTAGCGGAGCACGGGGATCCAGCTAGTATATTTATATAAATAAGACTTTTCCAGCAGACTTTTCTCTGAAGATTATGCTGGAGACAGCCCTGCCAGGAATGAAAGACGAATTAGGGAAGGGAAGGGGGGGGGACGAGAGGAGGGGAGGAATCCAAGGTGAACATTCCAGAGCCATTACTCAGATCTGCGCCTGCACCTTTGCGCAGGAGACAGGCCCGCCCCCCCCCCCCCCCCCATGGCTCCCCACGCCGCGCCTTGAGGTGTAAGGATAGCTGCAAATGGCTAATCAGGATCATCTGTTTGGGTTTTTCATTTTTCAATGTTATTAGGGCTTCTTGAGACATGGCTGAGGAATGTGACTGATGCTTTCAAGTCAGGAGCCCCGGATCTAAGGCTGGAGGCGTTTCGGTAGCGCACCGGTGACCTTCCTCCAGTCCTTCACCTCTGGGGAGTGGGTGCCAGGAATTGGGGGGGGGAGGAGGGGGGGAACCTCTCATCTGCCTACGCCGGGTCCAAGAAAAAAAGGAAAAAAAGAGAAGGGGGGGCACAGGCAAAAAGCCAAATATGGGTAAAACCAGGACAGTTAAAAGGCCTTTGAAACTTGGAGCAAATAATGTAAGGCTACAAAAATCATCAGTGGTGTGTGGGTAAGATGGAGAGCGTTGTCCTTCCCTTCCCCTTTCACCTTCCCTTCCCTTCCTCTTTCATCCTTTCTTTTCCTTCCTCTTTCATCCTTTCCTTCCTCTTTCATCCTTTCCTTTCCACTTTTCCTTTCCTTTCCTTCCTCTTTCATCCTTTCCTTTCCTCTTTCATCCTTTCTTTTCCTTCCTCTTTCATCCTTTCCTTTCCACTTTTCCCTTCCTTCCCCCTCCTCTCCTCTCCTCCCCTCTTGTCCCCTCTCCCCTGCCCTCCCCTTCCTCCTTTCCTTCTCCTTTCCTTTCCATTCTCAGCTTTCAAAACTGCTTCTTTGACCTCTGTACAAGTAGCCCTTGACAGACAACCACAATCAAGTCCAAAACTTCTCTTACTAAGAGAGACGGTTGTTAAGTGAATTTTGTCCCGTTTTAATAGCTGCAGGGAATTTTAATCCCTGCAACAAATTGCGGCAGTTATCAAATTAGTAACACGGCCGCTAAGTGAACCTGGGGTGTGAAAAGTGGTCGTCAATTCCTTTTTCCAGGGACACAGTGCCATTGTGACTTTGAGCAGTCGCTAAATGAACTGTTGTAAGTCCAGGACTACCTGGACAAATGCTGACTATCCTTCAGAGAAGAATATTTTCCTTAGCTGGCGACACCACCTTTCTCTCTTTTAAGGCAGAGCTATTTATTAGCATCTGAGGAGGCAACGATTGACAACATGTGAATGAAACCATCAAAACATTTGAGAAACCAGGGAAGTGTTAGAAAAAGATCGCTTAAAAAGCAGAAGCATTTGGATTTCCTTCCTTTCTTTCTTTTTTAAGGGAGATTCAGGAGAAAATGCCTTTCTGGCTCTAGAGGGGGAAATTCCATATTTATCTTAACGACAATAAAAGCAGAACCAGCAACGTATCTGCTCGCGTGTGTGTCACAAAACACCCTGCGAAGATTATGGGCTATTATTCTTGAGGCCATTTGTTCATCATCTTCATTTAACGACCCCATCATCCCTTGCAGGGTGGAATCTGGGCAACTGGTTGGAGACGAGTGTTTACTGGCCGGATGCCCTTCCCGTTGCCAGTGTGGAGTTTTGTTCCAGCAGGTATATTCCCATCGTGCCCCACCGAGAGAAAGATCTGCCTCCTGATTGTGAGGCCAAAAACAGGCCATTTGTTACCAAAGGCCAATTGTTATCTGCGGATCCTCACACTCACATCAGTAGTGTGTGAGTTGCGGGGACGCCAGCGGCAGCTACACAAAGCAGGGGTAAATTAGCCGCGTTGCTGAGTTCCCTTAAGCTGATGAGTTTAATAGACAACCCTTCCTATTAGTGTGGGGGCGATATAGAAAGTTCTTAGCTTTTGAATTCTTCTTCCACCCTCCCAGAATTTGCTTGCATTTCCTGTTCTCTCTGAAGTGGTCCAGCTTCAACCATCCTTTGAAAAGCAACAATATTAAATTGGCACAGCTTTAGAAGCGTTAATACCGGCTTCCTTGCCCTGTTTGCGGTTTGGCAATATTCACAATTGGAAATTCTTTTTTTTTATTTTTTATTTATTTTAACACCAGCGTAAGGAATCTGGGAGTTTGGGTTGGGAGGGCTGCCCCTAGTGGCTGTACTGGGGAAGTGCAGTGTTCGAGCTAAGCGTTTTGTCCCCGTGTCGGAAGGCAGCTGGACTTTCTTAGTTTTTCCTTGAAGACGATACTCTTCCTATCCAAGAAGCTTCTTCAGTTCTGAACTGAATGGTGGAGAAATGTTGGTTTCTCCGAAAGAACAGCTGAAGGAATTGGGTATGGCTAGCCAACAAAAGGGTTGCATAGTGAAGGATGTGGTTTTCCCAGTGGCGACGCATGGCTGTGAAAGTTGGACCATAAGGAAGGCCTCAGCCTTCCAACTTGGCACTTGGTGGGATTGCCTTCCAGGGAATATTTCTCTCTCTCTCTCTCTTTCCCCCTCTCCCCGCCAGGATTCCTAGGCGTGGCAGTAAGCTACTCTGTGTTGTCTAGCTTGTTTTTCTTCTCTTGGTGCTCCTTTCTCACTCTCCCCTTCATCTCCTCGGTATGCACATTCCTAACAAGCATTGGTTGGACCGAGCAGCCACGAGAGGGAGGGAGGGAGGACATAGAGTGCCTGCAGGAGGCCTGCCAAGCCAACTGTTGAGGCATGATGGAACAGTGCAGCTCTCAACAACACCTGATGTGGCCGTGATTCAACGTATCTTCTTGAGAGGGGAAAGGCTAAACTCGGCCCTAAACTCGGGTGGCACCTATCTTAAGCGTCCTTAGGAGAGGACCTGGCTTTGAAGCACAGAGATGGGATGCCGAGATGGAAAGGAACAGGACAAACCACCAGGGTTCCTTTCTGTCGCCTGACAACAAGAGCTTCTCCTTCAGCTAGCCCTCCACGATCCACTTAGTGGCTGTTCGAAGTTACAATGGCCGCTACGAATGAGCATCGATGATGGTTCGCTTAAGAACGGTGGCAAGAAAAGTCATAAAATGGGAGTAAAATCCACAAGAAATGTCTTGCTCAGAGAGGTTGGATAACATAAACGGAGGAATTTTTCAAAAAAATAGACGTGTCCGCGAATACCACACTGGCCACCGCTGGGTGCGCATTTTTGCTCTGATCTTAAGATATTTTCATCTAGCATTGGAAATCTTACCTACCAGCCGTTTAGTGGGAGAATGTTCCTACACATATGCTTGGACACATGGCGTTGTCACGCCGTTCAAACCCATGGCCTTCCGAAAAGCAACTGGTCGTTCATGGCAAAGCAACAAAAGCAGCGGAGAAACCAGATCATTAACACAGATTAACAGAGTTGGAAGGGACTTGTAGGTCATCTAGTCCAACCCCACCCCACCCCTCCGCCCAAGAACGAGACCCTAGGTGATTTCTGGCGTCGTTTCTTTGCAGTTCGTGCAAGGCAGGTGAGGCATGAGCCAAGGACAAGAGTCCAGATGTTCAAAGCAGGGAAGGGTTGATTCGAACGGCTTCCGGATCCTACATAGGTGCCTTCAAAAAAGAAAGAAAGAAAGAAAGAAAGAAACGAACAAGCTTTTTGAAGTCAGGAAGAAAAAAAAAAAAAGACACAAGGTGTTAACCATCTCTTGTAGGCAACTCAGATTATTTCTCCTGATTAGAAGGCCCTTGAGGCTTCTCACACTCACTCTTGGCAAAAACCAAAAACTTGACTCATGCTTTGAGCCTTTGGGGAGGAGGAGGAGGAGGAGGAGGAGGAGGAGGAGGGAGGAGGAGGAGGAGGAGGAGGAGGAGGAGGAGGAGGAGGAGGAGGAGGAGGAGAAGGAGGAGACAAAAGAGGACATGTTCAGAAGGCAGAAATCAGCTCTTTCACCCCATCCCGTGGCTTGGTTTTGGGGAGATTCCATGGGACTTGCAGAGGAAGGAGAAGGTGTGAAGGAAAAACCATCATAGGAGATGACCAGGCTGAGCCCAAGGGAAGGGTCAGACATGCCACTAGTCTTGAGTCTCTTTGCACCCACTAGAGCTCTAAGTCCAGCCCGCCTTGAATTCCATTGACTCTTATCTACCACCTATTTGCTTTGACCGTTAGTAGTTCAGATTCTTTTAAAGAGCATTAGCAGACAATAAGACTATAATCCTTTGAACTGCCTGGGCTCCTGATTTCCTATGCTTGACAATCGTCTTCCTTACCTTTCTGCCTTTCAAAGAGGTTGGGATAAGGCTGCCAGAATTTACACGAAGGATGGCAATGAGGACCCCAAACTTCCAGAGCGATGATGGGTTGGACAAGGGGGAAAAATGGCACGAGGATGGAGAAGAGAGGGAGGGAGGGAGGGAGGGAGGGAGAGAGAGAGAGAGAGAGAGAATGAGAATGGAGGATGGATGGATGGATGGATGGATGGATGGACAAAGACAGATAGATGTTAGATAGAATAAATTAGATAGATAGATAGATAGATAGATAGATAGATATAGATAGATAGATAGATAGATAGATAGATAGCATGGATGGATGGATGGATGGATGGATGGATGGATGGATGGATGGATGGATGGATGGACAGACAGACAGACAGATAGATGTTAGATAGAATAAATTAGATAGATAGATAGATAGATAGATAGATAGATAGATAGATAGATAGATAGATAGATGATAGATAGATAGATAGATAGATAGATAGATAGATAGATAGATAGATAGATGATAGATGATGTATAGATAGATAGATAGATAGATGCATGGATGGATGGATGGACAAACAAAGCGATAGATGGATAGATGATAGATAGATGATAGATACATAATAGATAGAGATGGATGCATGGATGGATGGATGGATGGATGGATGGATATAATCAGGGTATAATATTGTATTTACATTTGCTAAATCACCACACCTAGAAGATCTTGAGTTGTATATTGAAGCAGATCAAGATAGGTAGGTGTATGTTGTGTGTGTATGCTTTCAAAGTTTTTCTCTAAGCATCTATATACTTTGATACAGAAAATCAGGAAACATTAAAAAAATCACAGTTCAAATGAATAAGGAGGTGTTTTAAAAGAAAAAAATGCCAACCGTTTTGAACATTTAATGTTCTTTATATCATAAACTGTTGGTGGGGCCTGAAGATAGGTATATATACCCCATATATCACTTTTCCTGAACTGTGGCTAATCTATCAATAGAAATTATTAGACGGGTGCCATTAATAAATACACATAAAGGCCCGAAATCCAGATCTCCAGAAGGAAGACGCCATATATCAAACACGACCTAAATTTGGTTTTTCTTGGAAAACGGAGCACGGCAAACCAACGCTTCACTTTCTGCTCAGTAAGAAGGATCTATCAACAACTTGCTTCGTGATGGATTCATCGCCCTCGATTTGCATCTTCCTGTTTTTTTGTTTAAAAAGAAGGCAAGGAATTCTGCTCCTCCAAAACAAACGTCTGCAGCATCGAGTGTAATCCGCCTTAGCGTAAATCCCAATTAAGAGGCTTTGGAAAACGATGACTAATCTCATCCGGGCACCGCGGAGTGACATGCTACTGCCAGCTGTCCCTGGGCTGAACTGGTTTTATTCTCGCCACTGGGAAGGACAGGGGAGCCAAGGGCTTTGTGTAAAAATGGTCCTTGTGGTTGTGTTGTGCAGGGCCCCTTTTGGGGTCGGTGGAGGAGGGTGGGACTGGCACCTGTGGGTGGCATCGTCTTCTGACCTCCCACTGCTTCCCATAGAGGTTCTTCAATCCACCCCGAAAGCAAGACACGCACGTCTAGACGTTCACCCTTAAAAAACACAAACGGGGTGGGCGGGTGGGGTGGAACCCCACTCTTTCCAGCGATTTGCATACACTCACCAAAGGGAGGGAACCCACATCTCTTTTCCCCTCGTCAGCAGAACTCTCTCTGCTTCCACCGGCAGCGTGGAGCCGACAGGCGGGTTCGTTTATGCCTAATTAGCGGTGGAGACACCATCTCACTGACTTCTCCTTGATGAGCTGTGTGTGTGTGTGTGTGTGTGTTTTTTGTTTTTGGCATGGATACAGATCTTTCTTTTACACAATAACTAGGTGGCAGGGTGGTTGGTGGGTGGTTAGGTGAGTGGTACCTTAATGAAGATGGATATTTTCATGTGCATTGGGGAGAACCCAGATTTTCACCTGTGTCTGTCTGTCTGTCTGTCTCTCTCTCTCTCCTTCTCTTTCTCCCTCCCTCCCTCTCTCTCTCTCTAAGAATCAGGTAGATTCCAACCAATCCTATAACCTTCTGATAGAAGAGAATATTTATAGCTCGAGGTTGAAATCTGGGGGTCCTTGGTCCGCTCTGAGCTGGGTGGTTTTCTTGCAGGCATTGCACAACCCAACGAGGGAACATCATTAGTGGTAGAAGGGAGTGGGGTTTGCAGAGAGAAGGAGAAAGATTATGAGGTCGTTGGTGCTCCCCGAGCTTGGGGTTTTCTTGCAGACTTTTCATTACCAAAGTAGGAAACATCATCCATGCTAGAAGGGAGTGGGGTTTGTAGAGGAGGAGGAGGAGGGCAACAATGAATGTGGGGTCCTTGGTGCTTTCTTGGTTGTTGTTTTGCAGATGTTTCATGACCAAACTTGGGTAACATCTTCCATGCTAGAAGAGAATGGGGTTGCCTTTTTTTTATTGTATACAAGGGTCTTGCCCTGTTGTAGGGGTTGGACTAGAGGGCTTCCAAGGTCCCTTCTGACTCTTGTTATTCTGCTTTCTAGTCTGCATTCCGATTTGCAAAGAGCTGGCGGAGCTTTCTTGTGTACTCACATTCCTTGGAAGGGAAATGTAGATTTGTGTATTAGGACATACATCCGGGTGGGTGGGTGGGGGAAGGACACCTTTTAGCTTGTCTGTGTGTGGTGTTTGTGGGTAGTCTATCGGTGTGTGTATGTGTAGGAGGCAGACCAAGCTTTTGGTGAGCATCAAATGAGCTTATCTCTCAGGCTTTGCAAGAACTGGCCAAGCCCAGCTGCCGCCTTTTCCGGCTGTTGCAGTGAGCCAGGTCTCCATCGCTTTTGAGAAAGTTACTGCAGATGTGCCCTGGAGGAGATTTGCTTTAAGAACTTTGCACCCAGATAAGTTTCCCTGAACAAGCTTTCCCTTCTATCTATTCTCCTCTGAGTTTCTGCCAGGTTTCAGGGGCAGTAGTAGCATTAATCAACCATGGTTGCCAAAAGTGGTTGGTTGGGTAATGGCTCTGTTGAATTGTCAGTCTTCCTAGGTTAAACCAGACAGGAAACACAAGATATGAGCTAATTCTACTTCCCGGTAAGACAGTCTTGCAAGTCTACCATTCCCCATCCACCTTTTTTTACAACCAGAGAAGTGGAAAGGGAATTTCCTTCGTGTTTCTCGCTCTGCCCCTTACGCAGCTCTGGGCTATGTGACCCTTTATCTGAGCATCCTTTAGGCAGGGTCTCTATCTCCCACTACCCTGTTTTCCATGCTCATTTTCACATCCAGCATAGGAGGAAGCAAGTTGTCCCTGATGCCACCGACACTACAGGGACAAGGTTATCGTCCCTGTTCAGATTACTTTGACCTCCAGGGTCATGAAGCAAAAAATGACCCTATTGTGACAGGTGGATAATGTAGTTTTATAGTTTAGCCACTAGATGGCAGTGGCCAGGATTGATAAATCTGTAGGGCTACAAAGTCAAATGCAGAGCCAGCTCCTCAAGACACCGGAGAAAGTTTGTTTCCTCTGTTTCCTCTTCTTAACTGGATATGAATCTGGGATCTTTGCGTGTCAATCAAACCCTCAGCTACTGAGAGCTGAGTCTTCTTCCTAATAGTCCTGTTCCTTGTGTCAAAAACCTGCCAATTAGCTCTAGGCAAGAAAAAGCATGAATGACAGTGACACCAGCTTCAACGACTCTACCCACCCCTGCTCTGGGCACACGTGTTGGTGATTCTCCATCATAGAGTCACGGCGTTGATTGACAGAGGGAAACCCTCCCCCCAATTGGCATTTCCTTTGAAGGAACATCTGGTGGCCCCACTTCATTTCATGTCCCCATCATGTTAGAAGATGCAGAGATGCGGAGCGAGGCCGTCTCTGCCCAAGAGGCCTGGCCCTCAGCATTCAAAAAGGGGCATGGCGAGGTCATCAAGGACAATCTCACACAATGTACACAGGAGAATTGGCTCCTCCAGATTGAAGTCCTACATCCCTCACGCCAGAGAACAGCCCCACTTGTAAAAAAATATATGCAAATAAATGTCTCGTCCTGCAGAGTTGTTTTGCTCCTTTCAAACATCCTCCAACAATGTCACCAAGCCTATTTTTAACTCTGATTTCTCACCTAGATACACGGTCAACAATCTGGAGAGTTGGGGTTTAAAAACCAGAGGGGTGTGTGGGTGAGGAGTTACAATGAACCAAGAACTGAGATGAGCCAAGGTGAATTTCCTCTTGCTATTCCATTTATCCATTTAGAAGTAGATAAAGGAATGGATAGAATCCCGCAGATGTGTAGGAGCTGAGCCTGAAGGAGGGGGTCAGACATGTCATTAGTTTTGAGTCCCTTCGTGCCCGCAAGAGAACTAAGTCCAGCCCATTCTCATATTCATTTGAACTGCCTGGATTCCCCGATTTCTCACGTTTGACAACATTTTCTCAACATTGAGCATCTCCTTCAGTGAAGCAAAGTTGTTCTTCTTGCACTTCTTTATTTATGATTTATTAAGCAGTCAATACAACTTACGTATCAAGTGTTGCAAAAGGAACACAAATAGCTGACTCACGTTGTTCTGGCTGCCAGTACATAATTCAGGTATATTCATGTCTCAGAGTTAAGGGCTTGGTTGCTTCTGAACAAAAACCAGGCATTGTCCTGCCTCCCCATGGCTTTGTAATTGACACAATTGCAGAGGAATTGACAGAAAAGTGAGCAAGAAGTTCCCAATATTACACATTCAGCCAAGAGTCAAAATCAAAGTGTTTTCCCCCCACACTTTTCTGTTAACTTTGTAATCCAGTAGATCTCTGCTTTGCTTTCCTTAGGTCCAGACTGAAGAACAGATTGGCAGCTGGGTTCAAGGGTTCCAGATTAAGATTAGAAGAGATAGATGGAATTACACGTCCAGCTTTAAGCTGTTCTCTACTTCTCCCAAGCGGCCTGCCTGTTGCATTCTGAAGAAAACCTGATCAAACTTGATCTAGCAGATTATTACAGGTTCTGACCAGCTTTTATTCTCTGCTGTTTTAGATCTAGATGCTTCTCAACTCTGCTTGAAAGCTTCAGAGCTTAAACTTCTTCAGATGGGGCCTCCAAGATATCTTTGGACAGAAGATAGCTTCCGTTTCTGAGCTTTAGGTTCTCCTTCCAAGACAGGCGGGATTCCGTTTCTTGAGGTTTAAAACCAAAGCTTCCAAAAAGCTTCAAGAACTTAGGAAACGACTCTAGGGACAGTGGGGTCCTGGAGCCATTTTTGTTGCTGTCTACCATTCTGTTGAAAGGTGTGTAGCTGTGGCCCTTGAGATGCTCCCTGCTTCGAGTTGTGAGTCCTTTTTGGCAGCTACAAAGCCAACTCATGAGTTCTGAGTCATCATGAGAAAAGCGAGCGCCGTTCTTTTAGCACTGAGCTAGTTCCAGGGAAGGGGGTGAGAAGAGGAGATATTGGGGAGGGGGGAGGATATGCTTGATATTTTCTATTGCCAAAGACTGAATGAATGCCATCCGGTTGAGCAAAAAGGAAGAAGAGAGAAAAGAAATAAGGTCATCCGCCATGGCAGACAAAAGCCCTTTCTTTGTCCTTTTATAGCCAGCGACAAAAGACCGCTTGGAAAGCTACAGCTGGGATCAGGCCCTGAGGCTGTTCCCCCCTCCCAATCTTTCCCCCTCCCCTCCTGATACCCCGTCCCTTCTCCCTTCAGCTCAGCTGGGCTTGTGTGTCCCGAACAATAGAAGAACAAGCTACGGTCACAATAGAGGTTGATTTTGGTTGACCTTCTTGGTTGGGGTGTCACTCCTGGATATCAATGAAGAGAATGGGGAGGTGGATCTCTTAAGGGTTTCATGCTCCCACCCTTGCAAAGCTATAAGGGGCACGTGTGTGTGTGTGTGTGTGTGTGTGTGTGTGTGTGTGTGTGTGTGTGTGATGCCTGGGCCCATTGACAAGAGGGGCCTGCAACCAGACCTTAAATCCTCACCCTCAAAACCGCCATCAAAATGGACCCAATTTGTACGGCAAAGCCAACAGAAAGCCATCGATTTGTGTGATGTTTTGTCTTTGGTCTGCATAAAGTGGACCTTCGAAGGACCTTCTAGAGCTCAGGACGAAATGCTTATTCCTCCACGGCATCTGGTGTCAACTCTTTTGGTTGCAGGAACCTACTTTGGGTGGGAAGCCAAAGGGGCTTTCTCCAAAGGCAACCAGACTTGTATGTTTTAGTTTTTTTTCCGCCTTGAAGACGTTGTGCTTCTCACCCAAGAACCTTCTTCAGTCCATGAAGTAGACTTGGATGAGACGTGACAACCTTTGGACAACCATGACCTGGAGAATCTCCACAGACATCTACTTTGGGTGGGAGGAGGAAGAATTTGGGGTTACCCGAAGAATGCAAGATCATCTTCATCAACAACATCACTCGGCCAGTTATTGTGGTTCAGTAAAATGCCTTCACTGTCCCCTGATATTCTCCTAGTATACCTGGGGTGAAAGTATCTATCCACGGAACGCTTATATTTCCTTACTTTAACTCTGCATTTTCACGAGGCTGTAACTTTGAATGGTCACTCCACACAAGCAAAGTACCAGCAAAGGAGGGGAAAAAACTCCAGAGATGTTCCTGAAATAGGAAGTCTAGTCCTGCCAAGAATGTAATAAGGGTTAACGGAGAGGCAGTTTCTGTAAGCAACACCAGAATGTTTCCTTCCTGCCTTCCTTACAGGATTAGACCACTAATTTCTTCTAACAACCGGTTCTCCGAACTGCTTAGAATGTTAACAACCAGTTCTAGCGAATAGGTGCGAACTGGTAGAAACCCACCCCTACTTTAAACCCTTCAATTACATGTTTTCCATGCCTATAACATGCCGAGAATTTTGAGTGTGGACAAGAATTAACGGATGGAAACTTACCAAAGAGAGATCCAACCTAGAAGTAAGGAGAAATTTCCTGACCGTGAGAATAATAATTCTGTAATGTATGTGCAGAGAGCAAAGAGAGTTTCCTGCTTGAGTAGGGGGTTGGACTAGGTGACCTACAAGGTCCCTTCCAACTCTATCTGTTAATCTAATCTATTCAACCAGGAGTTTGCTGCTGCTGCTGCTCATGATTTTTTTTCAAATGACAAAGGGAGCCTTTGAGACCAATTTTCTCTCCCTTCTCCCCCACCCCCACTACACAGAAGAGTTTGAACAAATACCCTTCTGGCCTGTGGAAATTTAAGAAGAAAGAAAAATATTTTTGCCACAGGAGTGAAAATTTGTCTCAGGGGTTGGAGTTCCTAGTGACCTCACTTACGTACCACCTAGGAGAAAGTTTTCCTTTGGCCTATTAAAGCAAACATTATAGTTGCAGAGGCCCTGGGCTGGCATTGTCTTGGCCAGTTCCTAGTCTCTCCACGTGGTTTCCATTTGAAGCATGGATCCTGAGCTCTTTTTGCTCCAGAAATGAATACTTTGGTGGCAAACCTCATCTCGAAAACAAGTCTGGGAAGATTATTTTGGAAAGCCAAGCTTCCAGGACTAAAGCAATCGCAAGTACCACCCATGCTTTCGCTCGTCGTTTCTAAGTGTTGTTTTAAATTCAACTCTCGTCTTTTTTTTCTCCAGAAGTGCTAAGCGGATTAGTGGGAGAATTCCGTAAACGTGCAGGAACCACAGGTCAAAGGGGTTGGGAAGCATTAACTGACAAGTTCACCTAGTTTGGCAGGTTTCAGATCCAAATGTTGCCAGTTGGGCAGTGACCTGGCATGACTGTTGGTTTGCTTATTAATTAAATTAAATTTATATCCCACCTATCTCATCATTTGAGAAAAACCCTGAGTGCTTAAGAGGAAGACATGGAAAAGAAGCAGAAATCAGAGACCAGACTAGCCCTGGAGATGTTGTCTAGTATGGTAATGAAACGTTTGCAAGAAAGAAACCAAGCTCAGAGAGTACCAAAGACCACACAGTTGTCCTCCTCCTCCTCCTCTTCCACTCCACCCCCTTCTAGTACTGACAATGCGACCTAGTTTGGTAACACAATGTCTGCAATTAAAGCATCCTCGGCCTTTTTTTTTTTTTTTTAAGCCATTTGTCTCTTATTTCAGCATTTTACTGGAAAACAAACAAATCCACAAACAAGCAATTGGAAGATCTCGTCTGGCTTCAAAACCGCCTTTCCATGCCAACCATTTAGTACAATGATACTCCTGGAGACCAACGTGATCTTCGGCGTATTGACTGACGAGCGTTTTCGAGGAGGACTCCCATAACTTCATCTTTTTAATCCCTTTCGTCGTGGTATGATGATTATTCTGTCATTTCTCCAAAACGTGCGCCGGATGTGCCGATTTCTGCCAGGCGGCCCAGCCATATGGAACTGGCTCGACACCTCCCCCATTATCTTCTCAAAGAAAGGGAAAACAAGCATCCAGTTTCTTTCTTTCTTTCTTGTTGTTGTCTCGGTGACAAAAGCCTTGCCTGTAATTACACAACCTCCAGGCTCAAATCTTCTCGGGGTGTGTGTGTGTGTGTGTGTGTGGAGTGGCATCCCCTGTCACGGGGGAGGAGTGGGTTGGTGAAGACGCTTTCTTAAAAAAAGGTGTTCTCGCCGTGTTCTCGGGATGTCTTGCAGCGAGTCAATCAAGGGTGATTAAATGCAGAGACACAAGACCACAAGATGTGGTGATAAGACAGAGAGGGAGAGAGAGAGAGAAAGAAAAGGAAGATTGAGCACATGACGAAGGAGCTAAAATGCTTAGCGTTGTGGAAAAAGCATGTTCAACTGGAGCCTTTTGAGTTATAATCAGCAGTCCACGTTGACAAGAACGTACCGGCTGACGCCTTAGGAACTTTTCAGCTTTGGGCCAAAATGGCTCCCAGGGTGTGGCCTTGTCAAGAAGCCAGATCTCACTCAGCAAAGGGGGTCAGGTCATTTGCTAAGGGTATGTAGCCTGCACTCCTTTTATTGAACTGGGTTGAACTAGAACTGCATATATCTAATCTAATGAAGAGAAGGACCAGGGGTGACAAGATGCCAGTCTTCCAATATTTGAGGGGTGCTGCCACAAAGAAGAGGAAGGGGTCCACTTATTCTGCAAAGCCCCTGAAGGCAGGACAAGGAGCAATGGGTGGAAGATCATTAAGGAGAGACCCAACCTGGAACTAAGAAGGAATTTCCTGACAGTGAGAAACAAATAAACCAGCCCTTTGACCAGGATGGGATAAAGTCTCCTGGAACAGTGGGTTGGACTAGAAGACCTCCAAGGTCCCTTCCAGCCGCAGGATTCTATATTTTCTACAAATGGACATTTTGGGAGGGAATAGTCCCGCGGACAGGCAGGAATTCCTTCTACCGAAGAGAGGGCGTTGCAACCCGACCCAACCTGGGTTTGAATTCTCCCTTCGTTGCTCCCCTGTAGATCCCTTGGGTAGAAAAGGGAGATCCTGAACCACGATCGACGGATGAGCAAGTGGCTTGGGCTTTGCTTGCTTCCGAACAACCCCACCTGGGCATTATTCCTGCCAGCCTCTGCAAACACCTGCCAGGACTCCCGTTGGGGAAGGACGGAGCGAATCTGGCTTCTCCACAGCCATCCGGCCTCTTCTTCCTTCTCGATCCGAAACCTTCAAGATCGCGCTGGGTGCTTCTCTCCCCTCCCTTCCTCAATATATATAGTGCAAATCCTCCTTCTGTGCTCTGTAAAGATATTGCTGACAGATGAGGATTAAGGAGAAACTTCCCTCCTGGGTGTATTTATTTATCATTATCCCCGTAATTGTCAATTACAGGGTTTTCTTAAAAACCGCCTTTGCTGAACCAGGTGTGGAGCTTCGGTGTGGATACCAGGTGCTCGATGCTCTGGAGTGCAGAATCTTTTTAGAGGCGGGAAAGGAAAGGAGCAGGGCACCCCTGAAGTCACCCATTTCTGCCTTCTTCTCAGCTTCTCCCACTTGCTACAATGAGTATCGAGAGGTGCCCGTGGCCTGTTCCTTCCTCGCTTTTGCAGCAAAGAGAAATCCTGGCCACCCTTTTCAGCGTTCCCTCTGATCCATTAGCATGGAAGTCTTTAGCTCGCACTCACAACAAATATCAGCGATTTGCTTTTGACCCTTAGTAATCCAGATTCTTTTTAGTATATGTTTTATTTTTATTCACACACGTTTTGAACACAGTGCATTGTCAGGGCACATCATTTACGAAAAAAAACAAAGGAAAAACGAACAGAAGTGTCAATATATATATTAACTAGCTGGATACCCGTGCTTCACTACAAAACTATGTGGTCAGTCTTAGTTTTTGGGGAGGAAAATAAGGGGAATTTTTCTTTCTTTTTTGCCTCTGCCTACCAGCATCCATCGTTATTCATCTTGTGAGCGTCCTGTCAGGGTGTGAGAGAGTTGAGGGCTGTTTGGGAACTGAAACTGTATTTGCTGTGTGAGCAAGAAGGAGACAGCAAGGAGCCTGGGCGGGGCTTAGCTCAACTGTTCTGTACTAAAACTGCTTGGTGCTCTAAAACTGAAACTAAAACTGAAACTCCTCTGCTTGTGTTTTGCCTTTGGAACAGATTTCTTTCCAGGTGGGGAGGGGGAGCAGAACTCCTTAGCATCAGATAATAATAATAATAATAATAATAATAATAATAATAATAATAATAATAATAATAATAATAATAATTAACCAGTGAAACTTCTTGCCACCAGAAGTTGGGTCTGCTCCATCACTGAAGGTTTTCGAGAAGAGATTGGACATCCATTTGTCTGGAATGCTATAGGCTCTCCTGCTTGAACAGGGGTTGGACTAGAAGACCTCCAAGACCCCTTCCAACTCTGTTATTCTGGTATCTATGTGAGGATGAGCCGTTTTCTGTAATGGTGCATGGGAATAGGAGAAAGAGGGAAGCGCTGAAAGCAAGAGAACAGTTGGATAAGAGGCACCTCTGTCCAGAAAAGCAAAGTAGTGCAGGAAGTATTTCAGAACTTTGACTTGCCCTGTCAAAGTAACATAAACCTACACAGTTTGTCGACCCCCAAATTTTGATCAAACGATTGTGGGGATGCTGTAACAATTGTAAATGCAAAGGCTGCCAGATGTCCCCTTTGTCAGTGCCCTGGTAGCTTTGAACCACACAGCAAATCACTGTAAGTCAAGGAGGATCTGTACTGTCAAGAAATGTGCAAAAAGGCTGTTTGAAAACTGACGTAGATCTGCCACGTTCAAATCCTCAGTCAGGCTGCGCCAGAATGGATTTGGTTCCTCTGAATGCACTTGGGGAAAAACAAGAAGCCAAGGAAGCAGATTTGAATAGATTTTCAGGATATAGAAATTTAGATCTCCTCTCTCCGCCCCCCTCGCCCCCTCTGAAGCAGATGTTATGACTGACTTGCTCGCTCTCTTGCTTCTCTTTTATCAAAAGGAGGCTGACGGTTTCAAAACAGCAGCTCTGGTAGCAAGCTTTGCTTAAGACGAGATGTCAAACAAAAATGGGAACAGGCAAAGATCATTAAACAAGTTTTCAGAATTTGACAGCCGGCTCTTGAAAGCTCCCCCAAAATTTCCTGAATGCCAGTACCCAGATCCAGACCTCACACAACCACCACTGGACTAGCTGTCAAAAAGGAGTGTTTACACCACTGTTCCCATGGGCTAAGATCATGTACCTCCTTGGAATATTTTCCATCCATGCGGCTTGCAAGTCTCCACTTACCAGCTTTATAAAGGGAAGATCTCCAGATGGATCTAAGACAATTCCTCATGGCCAACTCAGCATGGCTAACTCGCCATGGCCAACTTGCCACAAACAAGTCGCCGCAGCTCCAGAGTTACACTAATATGAAAGAAATGGTGGAGCAGAGTAATTAAAGACCAGGTGCAAAAGGAGGGACAAAAATTAGTTTACTTTACTTTAGTGTCACTGCACCTTGTACAACAAAATTAAATACCATCTTCAGTGTCCATTATGACCCTGAAAATAAACACAAACCCACATCCTTCACATTCTATGCAATTGAATTGAAAACCCCTGATACTGCATTATTACACTATATAGTAGAATTCAATATAGTTACTGAATTAGTAAATGAAATGCAAATGACAAAAACAAAAGTCATTTTTAAAATTTATTTTAAGTAATTAAATTGAATGGTTAAATTGTCCTGCCCTGAGTTGCCCTGCAGCGAGTTGGCCATGGCGAATTGAACCGCAGTGAATTGGTCCTGGGGAGTTGGCCATGGCTAGTTGGCCATTCCACTCAAGATGGCATTATGTCAAATGGTTAGTAAGAGTAATCAGCACCCTGGACAGATCAGGGGGGGGGGAGGAAGGCCTTCTGTGGAGGGTGTTTGAGTCTTGCTATAGTTTAAGTACCTCTTTGGTCTCTACCTGGACAATGGAGCTCTTTAAGATGCATAGTTAGGCCTCCATCGCTTCTTCATATCAGCCAAGAAACAGGTAGTTTGTATAATTCAGCTTGCAGTATGCAACCGCCATAAGTCACACCTTCCCTATCTTATGAAATAACCATACGATCTACCATTGTCAAAGAAGAAAGTTGAATAAACTAGTTGACTTTATTCACGAGGGGCTTCTCTGGAGAATCAGGTGCTAATTTTCCTCTGCTAGAGATATCAGACTCCCATAAAGGAGAATATTTACAGCTCAGGGATGAAATGAAGGGTCCTCGGTGCTCTCTGAGCTCGGTGGTTTTCTTGCAGACGTTTCATGACCCAACTAGGGAACATCATCAGTGCTACAAGGGAGCAGAGTTTGTGGAGAGGAGGAGGAGGACCGTGGGATCCTTGGTGGTTTTCTTGCAGACGTTTCATGACCCAAGCTAGGGAACATCATCGGTGCCACTGCTATCACCCCTTTCCATGGAACTACATCTCCCAGCACCCCTTGTGAAGAGAACTCATCTTGTGTAAGCCAGTTAATGTGCCTGATGGATCAGTCCTCAACATTCCACCAGCTGGTTTTCCCAAAACATGCATGTTGGCTAATCCTAACTGGAGCCATTCCAAAGATGCATATTGAGATAGCTATTCCATGCCAAGTCTTTCTCACATGTCGGCTTCCCAACGTGGGTGCCAACGCTCTTTCAAACCTGCCATGTATAGCGTTGTCTTCTTTTAGACGGGTGGTTTATCTGAGCATATTTCAGAGTCTTTGTCTAACTCAGCCAAGGAAACAGTAGAAAGGGGAGCTGTGCCAGAAGGTCGCGGTGTTCCTTTGAGAAACATGGAGGAAGGAACAAGGGCCTGCCTGGGATGTTTCAAACAAACACTTGGAAAGCCTCGCAAGAACCGGGTGTGGAGGATTGGCCTGGAACAGTTTTGCTTCTGCAGGCGGTTGCCAAACGTTTCATTTGGCAACGTAACAAAAAGTTTGTTTTCTGGAGGAAGGGATGCGCACATTTGGAGTCTTAATTGAGAGCTCTTTTCTCGCTCGCCCAATTCAAAGGGCACCTGAGATGGAAGTTGGAGCACAGAAATGATTTTTAAAAAACAACAACTATTGAATCATTCTTTGGAAAGGAAAGTGAGAGGTTTCTTCTGGAACGTGGTGGGCCTCTTCCAAAGGAAATGCTGTAGTTGGAAGAGGTTGGAAGAAATTAGGCTTGATTTCCACACACACACACACACACACACACACACACACACACACAATGGGGCATTGAAAATAGTCAGATCCAGCAAGGTCCTTCATATGTTGACCAGGTCTATAATTTTATTTTCACTCTTTCATTTGAATTCCAACAATGCAAATTTTGTCATGGATTTTATTTGCCCAGAATTAATTTATTTTCTTTCTTTCTTTCTTTCTTTCTTTCTTTCTTTCTTTCTTTCTTTCTTTCTTTCTTTCTTTCTTTCTTTCTTTCTTTCTTTCTTTCTTTCTTTCTTTCTTTCTTTCTTCTTTCTTTCTTTCTTTCTTTTTTCTTTCTTTCTTTTTTCTTCCTTCCTTCTTCCTTCCTTCCCCATCTTCTCTTTCCCATCTCCCTTCTTCCTTTCCCCTTCCTTCCCTTCCCTTCCTTCCTTCCTTCCTTTCCTTTCCTTTCCTTTCCTTTCCTTTCCTTCCTTCCCTTCCTTCCTTCCTTCCTTCCTTCCTTCCTTCCTTCCTTCCTTCCTTCCTTCCTTCCTTCCTTCCTTCCTTCCTTCCTTCCTTCCTTCCTTCCTTCCCTTCCCTTCCCTTCCCTTCCCTTCTTCCTTCCTTCCTTTCCTTTCCTTTCCTTTCCTTTCCTTTCCTTTCCTTTCCTTTCCTTTCCTTTCCTTTCCTTTCCTTTCCTGTTCTTCACTTCCCTTCCCTTCCCTTCTCTTCCTTCCTCTTCCTTCCCTTCCCTTTCCTGCAAATGCAAAGATACATTTAGAGTTGCTATAAATTTATCAATTGAACAAGCCACCCGGAACACCGATTTATTCTTCCTGAGTAATTAGAATGTTCATCAAATTTACAAATGGGCCTAAGCCTGAGAACTCCGACTAAAATCTAATAAAAATGGTGTTGCTGAATTAAATTACCAACCAAAGCTGAAGCAGTGGGAGGAAAGAAGAACACTGGAAACCTATAAGGACTTATATTCAACCCTGTACCTTTGGTTCAGTGTTTCAAGATCAATATCCAGAAGAAATCTATGCATGTTGCAGGATTTGGGTTTGGCTAGTCTAGAGAAAAGAAGGACTCGGGGTGACATGATAGCAGTCTTCCAGTATCTGAGAGGCTGCCCCAAAGAAGAGGCAGTCAAGCTATTCTCCAAAGCAACAGAAGGAGAGACTTCCTAACAGTGAGGCCAATTAACCAGTGGAACAGCTTGCCACCAGAAGTTGTGGGCGCTCCATCACTGGAGGTCTTCAAGAGGAGTGGACAGTCACTTGTCTGAAATGGCATAGGGTCTCTGGCTTGAGCAGGGGGGCTGGGCTAGAAGACCTCCAAGGTTCCTTCCAGCTCTATTCTAATTAAAAGATTTACATTCCAAAAGCTTTTTTTTTTTTTAAAAAAAGGCTCTGCAACTGTTTTCAAAAGTCTGGCAAATGGATTAACTTCAGAGAGGGGTTGTGTACTCTTAATTTTTGTAGAACACGAAGAATTTCTCGTGGACGGGTAATAATGCAAAGAATATTTCCTCCTGGCAATTTGTAAACAAGCACTTTCATGCTGCCTAACGAGTTATTTAAAACAAAAAAACAAAACACAAATCAACAACCCTGTTAATTGTACACTCCAAATTTCACGGGTATTCTAGATACCCCTGAAAACGTTTTTTAGGGCCTCGGGATGGCTTGGAGCGTCTTCTACTGTGGGAGACTCCCTACAACTATTTACCCATTAGGAATTTTTGCATGTGAAATGTAGGGAAGGCAGGTTCTTGGCCTAATTACTTATGAGAGACTCTACTTGCTCCAATATCAAGAAGAAATCTGTGTATTTCCAACGTAAGGAAGAGGCTGTGGCATTGCCAAGAGGAGACCGACACACGACACCAAAGCTGAAGAAGCTTCTTGGAGGAGAAGTGAAATGCCTTCAAAGAAAAACCAGGAAGTCTCTGGAAAAGGGCATCTTGGGGACAACATCAAAGAGAAAACCAGGACTTGCCACCCCCCACCCCCCAGTGAAGCAAAGTAGATCCATGCATGCCTCAGAAGTGGTGGGAGATTCATCCCTGGAGGGATGAGACTGGACCGCCATTTGTCAGAAATGGCGAAGGGTCTCCTGCTTGGGTGGGGGGTTGGACTAGATGACCCGCAAGGTCCCTTCCAACTCTGTGAATCTGTATCTGTATGCTGAGACAGACAGGAGCATCTCCTGAACCAGCTATGCAAATGGAAAGACTTTGCTGAGTTTTGAAGCAGTGGGTGGAAGCTAATCAAGGAGAGAAGCAACTTGGAGCTAAAGGAGAAATTTCTTGACAAGTGAGAACAATTAACCAGTGGAACAACTTGCCTCCAGAGGTCGTGGATGCTCCAACACCGAAAGTTATTAAGAAGAGACTGGACAGCCATTTGTATGGAATGGTATAGGGTCTCCTGCTTGAACCAGGGGGTTGGACTAGAAGACCTCCAAGATCCCTTCCAACTCTGTTATTCTGTACAAATGTCTTCACATTCTCAAGCATCTCTTTACAAGCCTTTTGCGCTAGTGGGCAAACAAAGGTCTACGGTTTGTTGCCGGTGCACACAGCTATTTGAAAGAGAGTGTGCCTGCCCAAACAACCTGTGTCCTTCCATACGGGGTGGGTTCTCACAGCAACCTACATCTGAGTTCAGATAACACCGTTGCTGCAATGTCAGGTTTCCCAGAAGAGCATGGATCGCGCAAAACGTGAAGGTCACGGCTGGGTTCACGCAATCTGTTTGTGCGATGGGTCTTGCAAACCTTGCCGTGCAGAGAGGAGGAGTAAAGAATTGTACAAAACGATCCCTGGTGCACAGCTCAGATTGAAGAAACAGCACACCAAAGGAGACCCCACCACGGAACAGCTGGGCCAGGACATCACACCAGGGTACATGGAAAGGCTGTCCACCACCAGCACGAGAACTTCCCAGAGACGTGCCAGAAAAAGGAGAACAGCACTGATTGGTCAATACTGATAATTGATCCCAAAGGGTAACTGGAAGCCCACGGGGCCCTTGGTGCTTTCTTGAGTTTGGTGGTTCTATTGAAGAACTATCATTACACTGATGACGTTACCTACTTTGGTCATGAAACATCTGGAAGAAAACCATCCAGCTCAGAGAGCACCAAGACCTCACCTCACTTCCATCTGTTCACTAAAGACGTTACCTAGTTGGGTCATGAAATATCCGCAAGAAAATAACCAAACCCAGACAGCACCAAGGACCCATTTCAGCCATGAGCTAGGAATATCTCCTTTTATTGGAAATGTATATAATTTTATGGTCGCCTCTGCCTATATGAGTCAGCCTTTATTTGCACTCTTCACCTATCGAGGAAGAGGTTTTCTTGGTGCTGGAAATGGCTGAAAAGATCTTGAGAAATCCCCATGCCTTTTCCGGATTCCAAGATGCAATTCTGGAGTCCGAGATGCAATTCCACCTCCATCTATTTCACTTCTAGGCCAAAGACCAACCCTCTGCCTTCCCTGGGCGCAATGTCCGAGGAGAATGCATCATTCTATGATTTTTAAACAGTGCGAAGAGCCTATCCAAGGAAGCAACTGGAGAAAGCTCCTTCAGGGTGAATCCAGGGCAGAATGTGAAAATCACAAGACGGGGCCGGAGGTTTCTTAGATGCGGATTGTCTCAAGGGCGGGAAGTTAGAACAGGTGGGAGACAACAGGAACCCATCCTTTCTGTAATTAGTGAAAAGAGTAGTCATTAGCCTTTGCACCCAATTATAGGTTTTTCCATCTCTGTTGCCTTTTCAAGGAGGGGGGAGGGGAGAGAAGGGGGGGGGGAGACACTTGGCCAATCTAATTGTCCCTGGTAATTGAGCAAAATAATTCCTAGGCAAATAGAGGAAAATGAAGAGGTGGGTTGCCAGGCAGGACAGGCAGCAACTACTTCATTATGAGAAAATAGGTCTAAACGTATCATTTTTCGACTGCTTGTAACCTAGCATTCTTCAGTGGGTTGGGACTGCAATTCCCAGAATACCTTTGGCTGCATGGACAGGAAATTCTGGGTGTTCAGGTCCCGGTGGACTGCAGAACACCAGGTTGGAAGAAGGTGGAGGAAACGAAAGGGCATCCTTGACGCAGACAAGAATCACCCATGTGAAACATTCAACTCCATGGGTTTCTTTGCAATACAGAATGGGTCCCATTGGCAGCAGATAGATTTGGCTTGGCCTCCCTGTAAAGTGATGAAGGAAAGGATGGAGCTATTTCCAGCTTCGGGGACAAGCTACTACCCAGCATTGTCGTAAGGATAAATGAGGGGGAAATCTTTACTCAATGACCCTATTCAAGTGAGATTTAAATCCCCCTCCCCCATTAGTCAAGAAGGCACCCATTTAGAAAAGAATATTTGTGGCTCGGGGGGTCCTTGGTGCTCTCTGAGCTGGGTGGTTTTCTTGCAGATGCTTCATTACCAAACTAGGTAACATCATCAGTGCTAGGAGGTTTGCAGGGAGGAGGAGGAGGAGGAGGAGGAGGAGGAGGAGGAGGAGGAGGAGGAGGAGGAGGAGGAGGAGGAGGAGGAGGAGGAGAACTATGGGGTCCTTGGTGCTTTCTGAGCTTGGTGGTTTTCTTGGAGACATTGCATTACCAAACTAGGTAACATCATCAGTGCTAGGAGGTTTGCAGGGAGGAGGAGGAGGAGGGAGGAGGAGGAGGAGGAGGAGGAGGGAGGAGGAGGAGGAGGAGGAGGAGGAGGAGGAGGAGGAGGAGGAGGAGGAGGAGAACTATGGGGTCCTTGGTGCTTTCTGAGCTTGGTGGTTTTCTTGGAGACATTGCATTACCAAACTAGGTAACATCATCAGTGCTAGGAGGAGAGAGTGGGGTTTGAAGGAGGAGGAGGACTATGGGTTTCTTGGTGCTCTCCAAGCTTTGGTGGAAAGGCAAGAGTGTTCTATGCACTTTGGTGGAGAGTCATGCCAGCCACAGGACCATGGAAACATCTTCGGACAACGCTGTTGGTCGGGAAATGGAAATGAGCACTGCCCCCCCTGGACTCGAACACAACTGGACAGGGGAATCCTTTGCCTTTCACTATTCATGGAATCTACCAAGAGACTTTTGGCTTTTGGGCAACGTGGAAATCCTTCACTATAAAATTAACCAATGCATAAAAGCTGGAGATCTTGTGCAAGAAACTCAGCCTTTGCAATTCAGCCGTCAGCCTCTTCAGAGCTCTCCGCCTCCTCTGTCCTTCCCATGATTGTTAGGTTGGCTTATATGATTACAGTGTGTAATATCTTGATTTAAGCTGGGGAGGGGTCCGCCGGCAGGGCAACTGGGAGTGGGGTCCAATTCCCTGCTGTTGCCGAACGCCTGCGTTTCAGTTTAGAACAAGGGGAGATGTTGTCCTCGTGGGGAATGATTCATGACCTGCAGTCTGCGAGGCCTTGATTGCTGCCTTTGCAGATAGAGATCTCTCAGGGCAGGTGAGAAGAAATGTGCACATGCGGCATGTCTCAAAAAGGCTAATCAGATCAGCCATAACTCATTCCGGGGTGACAGGTTGGACAGTTCCTTCGGTGGCGGCGAAAGAAGCCCGGCTAATTGAGCTCCTCGCTGGTGGAATGCCGTAGACGTGCGTGGAGAGGCAACCAGATTTTGGCTGGTCTGCAGTGTGTGTGGGAAGAATAATCATTATCTGGCATGTTCAGGCGCATCTTTTGCAGGAATAGGAGGGGGGGAGGAAGGCAGCACAGAGGGTGGATGCAAAAGGAGAATGCTTTTGATGCTCATGTTCTCGCACTCCTGGTGGTAATTATCCAGAGCTGGGAACCTCTTGCTATGGAAAACAACCCTCTTGGACAAGACCATGGGCCAGGTGTGCCTCTGCCTCGGAGCAGGATGAAAACCAGGTCAGGGGCTGGTGCACTGGTGGGAGCATGTAGCAACAGTGCGCTGCAGCTTCTGGCAGGTTTGTTATCCTGGCAAGGCTGCCCGCATGGAGGAGAAACGATGGGAGGGTGGAAATGAAATTCTTGGCGTGCCACCGGAACTGAGACCAGTGGGGTCCAAGCAGCTTTCTCCTTTTAGCGTTGGGCATGAAGGTTTCCCCTGCACTTCATGCTACTAGTTCACATTGACTTTGATGAAGGAAAGGCTAACAACTTATGGCCAGGGAGAGAAGAACTTCCAAGAAATGGGTAGAGCATGCCATTCCATCCTATGCCCAATTTCACCTGATCCGAAAAGCGGACCCTGCACCTGTGGGAATACGCTAGGAAGAAGAAGAAAGAAGAAAGGAAGAAGGAAGAAGAAAGAAAAAAAAAGAGGAGGAAGAGGAGGAGGAGGAGGAGACTTGGTTAGAAGAGACCTGCAGTTGCTCTCTTCCTTAGGCCCAACCAGTGTCTACTAGGCAGGGAGGGAGGGCAACCAGCTAATGTGTCTCCAATGAGACGCTTCTTGGCAACAAGGTGTTGCCACTGTCTTCTTCCAAGGTGCTTTTTCAAAATTTCTCAAACAGTGGGGGATTTCCTGATCTCCTTTCATCAAACTCCAACCCTTAATCTTTGTCAAAATCAGCAAACTTTCGCTTGAGTTGACGACTGGGCATTTGTAGACCTCATGGACACCTTCACGCCATTTGGAAGAAATGGTTGAAGGGGAAGGGAGAGCCATCATACTGAGTTGGTCTTGATGGGTCTCCCGTATGCTTGTGTTATGTCAGATGTTGTGCCAGGATATGTTCTGGAGGGCAATACTTGTGTACATAGAACCCCCAGCTTCTCTCCCTTTCAATGCGATGAAGAACCGAAACAGGCCACTTTCTGCAGAATTCTTAATTCACCTTCTGGTCCAACCAGGTGGATTTTTTTCACAGTTCTTTAAAACAATGGCCGTTTCCCTTTAGCTCTCCCCCTTGACATCAGTGGCTCAATTGATCAGAATCACAGCATAACAGAATAACAAAGTTGGAAGGGACTTCCGAGGTCTTCTTGAACCCTATGACTATTATTAAGTGTTGGACCTGATGATACTTGACTCTTGATGGATGTATCTTTTCTTTTTATGTACACTGAGAGCATTTGCACCAAAGGCAAATTCCTTGGGTGTCCAACCACTCTTGGCCAACAAAGAATTCAATTCTATTCTATTCTAGTTCAGCCTCCTGCTTAAGCCGGAGATCCTATACCATTCTGGCCAAATGTCTATTTTTGAAAACTTGCAGTGATGGAGCACCCACAACTTCTGGAGCCCAGCCGTTCCACTGGTTAATTGTTTTAGCAATCAGAAACCAAAGTGATGGCAAATAGGGGAAGAATCTCCTCGGAATTTAGATTTATGCCCTAGACCGATTAAGAAATCTGAATGATTAAACTATCCGTCCTCACTGACAATCTGATTTATAGTTGCTCAGAGGTGTGTGTTTGTGTGTAGGATGGAAGAACAATGCTTCAGGTGCCTTCAGGAATTCTTTTTTCACCACCACCCCGATCGCCATTATATTTGTTTTTCCCCCTTCTGCATTTTATGTTCATTTGCCTTCTGTTTAGTACAGCTATAAGGCGTAAATCAGTCTTGATTTGCTACTCGGTGACACCAGAAACAGAAGCCAGAAGAGAACAACATGAAATAAGGTACAAGATGCTCCTGATTAATCATCCTTGGGCTTGGTTTGGTGTCTTGGCGGTAAGGATGACAAGTTCTTTTGTCTCTATCATTAGTGGTGTCTCCTAACCTGAACAAAATCCACCCGGTTTGTTGTTGTGCTTAGCAAAGCTATTCCCAGCTGGGAAATTAACCACTTAGGATCCTGAGCAAAAGATTTTTTTCCCCCTACCTGTTCTTACAGAATAACAGGTCTTCTAGTCCAAGCTGGAGACTCTGTACCATCCTGGACTAATGGCGATCCAGTCTCTTCTTGAAAACCTCCATTGTTGGAGCAGCTAGTGAAAAAGAACTACTTAGAACCTAGACTCATGGGTTGGAAGGAATCACAGCCAGTCAATGATATTTGTGATGAATTTTTGAATGTTCAATTGACTGAGTTTCATGTTTAATGAATAAAGATAATAAAGATAATAATAATAATAATAATAATAATAATAATAATAATAATAATAATAATAATAATAATAATAATAATAATAATAATAATAATAATAATAATATATTAAGACCTAGGCAAGCACTTAAAAACAATTGGCGCTGACAAGATCACCATTGGTCAGCTGCAGAAGGCCACCTTACTGGGATCTGCTTGCATACTCCGCCAATACATCACGCAGTCCTAAACACTTGGGAAGGGTTCGACTAGTGATTTGTGATATGAAACCCAGCATGGTTATCTCGTTTGCCGTGTATACTGTCATAATAATAATATATAGATACTTGGTTGATACCTAGGATGATGGCAGCAACTCATATCAACCATCGGTGCCAGTCAATGATTATTTGTGATACATTTCTAAATGTTCGGTTGACTGAGTTTCATGTTTAATGAATAAAATAATAATAATAATAATCCATTTCATTTACAGGTTGCTTTTATTTACAAATATACTGAAGTATAACCTTCCACTCATTCAGTCCCGTGTGCACGCCCACACACTCCCACGTAAGGAAAAACAAATACGTGAAGTTTGAGAATCACATTGCTTGAGCTGTCCGAGAAGAAACCAAAACGGGTCCAACACCATCAGCTGTGGCCACGTGGACATGAAAAGAACAAAACCCCAACAACACAACTAATAAATAATTTAAGAAATGGCAAGTCATTAAATTAAGAAGGCAGAAAAACAAGGCTAGGGGCCGGTGGCAAAAAACCCCCAACAAATAAAAATTTAAAAAAAAGGCCAGGGAGCGTCAGAATGAGATATTAAGGATGATTTTTATCGTCATCATTGTCATCGGTATTTTTACAAGTTAAACAAACCAGGAACAGCTACAAAATACTACATTTTGCTAACATAAATATAGAATATATAAATATACAGAGGATACAACTGGATGTGGTGAAACAGAAACAGGGGAAGGGAAGGGAGGAAAGTGACTTGGGGAGGAACATAAAATAAAAAATAAAAATAAAGAATACCCAATAGGGAATCTTTTGGGGAGTGAGCCACTTGGACAGAAATCCAACGGAAGCATTCACTGAGGATGAGATCGGGCGGGGCAGTTTAGCAAAGGGTTTGATTTCTCCTTGCTTCTCTTGCAGCTTAAAATTTGGGGCGGGGGCCCCTGAAGTTGAAAACCTGGAAGTGACCTATCTTGCTGGCCAGCTGGTGGAAGAATCAAGAAAGCGAAGGAGAATCAACAAATGGAGCGTTTTGTCAGCACTCCCTGGTGCCTTGTAGCCACACAGATCAACGTCGGGTGGTGCCCCCAGGAACCAAATCTCTCCCCCCCCACAACTACCACCTCGTTCCCTAATCTAGTCCCCTGGGGTAACTACTCCTGGTTGAACAAAGCTAATTCTAGAATTTCTGGTGCGATTTTCTGCCAGTGCTGGTTTTCCCCTTCCTTGAACGCCCAAGAGACAAATTCAACCTGGTGGAAAAGACGACGGTGGAAGAGAACAGTCGCTAAAGAGGAAGATCGCCAAGAAAAGGGGGTTCGGTATAGAAATGAATCAAAATCGATTCAAGAGGACATGAAAAACACCCCAAGGGGCATTTCGAAAGGGAGTGCTCCAATACTGTATAACTGCTTGTTGGGTGAAGTAAAAAAAACACAACACATTTGTGTAGGCAATCATACACACACAACACTCCCCCCCAACACACCATAAATCAAATGACTTTTGTGCAGTGTCTCATCCACTTGCCCTGGGTCACCATGGTAAGGAATACAGGTAGTCCTCAAGTTATGACCGCAACTAAGCCCCAAATTTTCATTGTTAAGTGAGAGATCGGTTAGGTGCGTTTTGCCCGGTTTTACGACCTTTATTCCCCAGTTGTTAAGCGAATCACCACCGTTGTTAAGCTAATCACACGGTTGTTAAGTGAATCTGGCTTCCCCATTGAGTTTGCTGGTCAGACGGGGACACTGCAACTGTCATAAGTACATGCCGGTTGCCAAGCTTCTGAATTTTGATCACGTGACTCCAGGGATGCTTCAAAGGTCGCAACTGTGAAATATGGTCCTAAGTCGCTTTTTTTCCGGTGCCGTTGTAACTCTGAATGGTCACTAAATGAACTATTGCAAGTGGAGGACTACCTGTACAAGGAGAGGCTGAGTAAATCAGATATAAAAAGAGAAAACATTTTGATCAGAGTGGATCAAAATGGGTTTCCTGGAACGATTTATTGAAGGGGTCGCACTCAGTTGAGATCACTTTGCGGGCCAATTAACTCTCCCATTATTGTAGTGTTTTTATCAACGTAGGCAATATATCAATAACTTCTTGGCGGTGGTTATTTTTCGTTCAGCTGAAATTTGGTGGGATGCAAGATAGCTCCGGTCTCCAAGTGGGAGAAAAATGGCTTATCCATCTTTTAAGATTTTGGCAAGTTTTCCCCCCCCAAGATTTGTTGAATGCAGACTTCTGAGGTGTCTACTAGCAATCTCCTAAGTAGGTAGATCTGTGAGGTATACAGGCAACCCTCAGCTAACAACCACCATCAAGCCCAAGCTCAAGAATTGATGTTGCTAAGTGAGACATGTACTGAGTTTTGTCCCGTTTTATGACTTTTCTTGCCACGGTTGTTAAGTGAATCTGGCTTCCCTACTGACTTTGCAGTGGCCACGGAGAATATCCAAGTGGCGTAAATATTACATTAATACCGTGTTTCCCTGAAAATACGACCTACCCTGAAAGTAAGTCCCCAAAATAAGCCCTAATTAAGATCCTGCCCACTCCAGGGTGCACGGGTAAAAATTAAGCTAGGGTGGGGATGGTGGGGGGTGGAGCTGCCCTACTACTTACCTTTGGGCAGGTGTAGCCGGGCCTCGCACACCCCAAAACCTCCCTTGCTGGGCCATTTTATTCCGGATCGATCTGGAGCTCTGTTATCAGAAGGCAGAAGCCTTCAGGAAAACCTTGCCGGCCACAGAAGAAGAAGTTCCTGAAGGTCTCTAAACGTGACAAGGAGGCTGGGTGGTGGTGGGGCGACACGTGCAAGTGAGGTGAGTCAGAGGATGACATTCCTTGAAAATAAGACCCGGTGCAGGGTCTTATTTTCAGGGAAGCACGGCAGCGTTACTGAATAGATTAACCACGTCTTTGGAAATAGCAAAATTCCTCATCGTCTCAACATCCCCTCTGAAATAAGCGAGGTACGTTCATTTTAGAAGATGTTCTAAGGACAATTCCTTCCTTCCACCTCCCTTTATCAACTCCACTATAGGCACAGCAGCCTAATAAATCATACTTTTTTCATATTATTGTAAATACGCCTCATTACCATTTTCAGCTCGTTCTTTGCTTATTGGATCTAACGCGATTTAAATACGGGAAAGATGTGGATCTGTGTGCCTGTGTTTTGTAGGGAGAGAAAAGCAGTGCACAAACAAATGGCTTGCAATGGCCACCTGACATCCCACACAGGTTGTCATTCCACGTACTTCAACCCAAATTTGTCCACGAAGGTTTTATGCAGACATGCCCACCTGTTTGGCTCTCTTGTCTGCTTGACTTATCCAATGGCATTCTCTCCCGAGAATGCAAGAGTAAGCCTCAAGTCAAGAGGAGGTCAAGAGCCTGATTTCAACCCTTTGACCCTGAAGTCCCAGGTTAAAACCACACAACCAGCAGATTCCTGAGAGCAATCATCCATGCCACAAATAAGAGTGACATTTATCTCAGCCAGGGTACCAGGGGAAAGGAAAAACAAGTTTGAATAGCTTTGCTAGTGTCAACTTGGCCTTTGAATCTGCTGTTATTCTTGGAGGAATGGGACAAGTTACCATGACCAACTCACTTCAGGACAATTTAACAATCCAATTTAATTGTTTAAAATAAATTTAAAAACATATTTCAATTTTTGTCATTTGTATTTCATTTCATCCCTCCTTTTTCATCCTTTCTTGAGTGAGTCTATTCCACCATTTCTTTCGTATTAGTGTAACTCTTGTCCTGCAGTGAGTTGGCCGCACCAAGTTGGCCATGGTTGAGTTGGCCATGGCAGATTTTACTGATGTTGGATGGGAAGGATTACTGTTGGTCACAATTTGGAGGACAACTATCTCTATGGAAAAGCCAGAAGGTCTTTCCTAAGTTCTCCACCTTCTCACATTTGTGGAGGTCCAGAAGATGGAACTTGGAACATCTGCAACAAGGGGAATGGCATCCATGTGAGATCAAGACATTCATGCCATGAAGGTGGTCGAACAACTAGTGTGTTGCAAGCTAAGGTGGGCAAGTTATGTAACCACTCAGCTGCCAGGGGATTTGGTTTCAAAAGGATGTGGTATTTCTTTTGTCAAAGAGGGTCTTGCTTTGGGATTTTATTTCATTTTTAAAAACAACAACAGCCGCCAATCTCTTACCTGAAGTCATTTAAGAAGGCAGTTGATGTAGGCAGCAATTTCAAGACACTGGAAAAAGATGTACATTTTCACACATTGTTAACTTCTGGAATGCATTAATACGATCGTGGGGGGGGCGAGAGACTAATTTAGATGCTTATAGGGAGAGGTGCCTGTGGGTGACAGCCTTACCATGGATCACTGGATCTGACAGGCGATAATAAGGATCCGATCAGATCTAATAGGAGTTGGAATCCAGTAGGGACAACTGGTCCTTCTACCCAAAGTTGCTTTGTGCTTGGCCTTCAAATTATGAGAAATAAATATTGAAAAGACCTAAAGGAACTTAACTCAGATAGTCTTCAACTTCTGACCAAAATTGGGACAGGAGCTTCCCTTGTTAAGTGAGGCGATCGATAAGTGAGTCAGGCCCAATTTTACCATCTATTTTGTCGTGGCCGTTAAGCAAATTGTCTGGTTGTTCAGCTAATCTGGCTTCCGCCACTCATTTTGCTTTCTGGAAGCTGCCTGGGAAAGTCACAAATGACAATCACGTGAGTCCAGGACACCGCAACAGTCATAAGTATATGCCAGTTGCCAGCACCCAAATTTTGCTCATGGGATTGTCAGGATGCTGGGATGGTCGTAAGTGCAAGGGCCTGTTGTCACTTTCCCCAGCCCTGTTATAGCTTTGAACAGTCATTAAACAAAAGGTGGTTAAGTCAAGAACTACCTGTAAATCTTATTCCTGGAATTCTTCTGCTTTCAAAAACGTGTGGCTAGCATCAATCTAACATGACCCTAAAAGAAGAGACAATCAGTAAGAGGATCATGGCTTATATAGATCTCCTCTAACTTGAGCACTGAACTTGCCAACAAATACTCAACCTAAGTCTCTAAGTCAGTTTTCCCCAACTTTGAGATTTCCGGGTCTTGATTCCCAAAATTTTCAGCAATGGCTATGAAATTTCAGCAATAAAACTCAGTTTTACCTTAATTCAGCCTTTCTCAAATCTGGATACTATTAAGGTTTCTGGAATCCAACACTCAACAATGGCTGCTCTAATTGGAGTATCCTAAGGAATTAAACTCCACACATCTCGACAGCCTCCAGATTGACAAAGTCTGATCAACTCGAGAGGTGTGTACCTTGGTGAAGCGAACCCTTACTTTGACAACTTGTTTTATGAACATAGAAAACATTTTATCAAAGTTCTGCAGAACTTGGGGGCCATCTAGTCTACCCCCAATACATTCCCAGGGTAGCTCAGCAGATGCTTCTAGAAGTCCGTAAGCAGGAGATGAGGTCAAGAGTTGTCTCCAATATATGTTTCCCCAAAATGGATAATGAAAAATGTAATAAAAACCAACCATGAAATTTGAGGGCAATCATACCTGATGGGAGCTTGGCTGAACTACCTGAGGTTGATGGGATATGTAGACCAAAACATCTGGAACTCAGTAACGGAAAGAAAGGACTCAGAGCAGGAGTCCAACATCCTTCTCAAGGGCCCCATGTTGGCTTACCCTCTGACCTAACTAGTCACCAAACGTGGAATCCCCGTGGCATTTCTGAGTGGCAAGCATCATAAAAAAAGTGTTTCACATCTTTGCATCTGCCAAGGTTTAATTTCGACTAGCAGCTGGGGAATAACAGCGCTGCTTTGGAATAAGTGCCCATCATGAGTAAAGCTAGACAGAATGCCATCACGGCTTGCCTTTTGCAATTACACGATGGATAAGTGGAGGTGGGGGAGGAAAGGGGTTTCTTCTAACCCCATCGAGGGGGGAAAAGATCCAAACCATAGTCGGCTCTAATTAACGTGTCCCGAAGCAAGGATCTGTAGGGTATCGCTGTCAAATCGGCATAAACAAATGGGAATCACCAACAGATGACTGCCAATCAAAGCTAAGAGAGCTAGAGGTTATGTGGAGACATGAAATTTGGCACTGAATTCCTTCACCATTTTTTTTTTAAGTTTTAATACACTCAGAATGGCGAACAACCTGAAATAAAATTGGGTGCTCCAGAATATCTCTGGCCCTACCTTTTATAAAAAATTGCTTTTCCAGGTAAAGGTTGTCATTACAGCCCATCTAACTTTGCCTCCCCGTTCAGCATCTTTTTTTGACTCTTTCTCTTCCCCTCCAAGAAATGTCATAATTATGACGACGTGGCTCGATTTCTCTTATTATTTTCCGGGTTGTTGTTTTTTCCCCACCTCCTCTCTCCTCCATTCCCACTCCCCTTATTTCCAGGCAGTGCAGCGACTATAACTTAATGGCCCCAGAGGCGGCCATATTTTTTTTTTTTTGGCGGGGTGAAGAGGGGTTCCCATTTGGTTTGATGGAGAGTAAAAGAAAGGAAAAGAAAACCCGAGGGGAAATAAGGAATGTCGCTTTAGGAATCGCAGCTCTGTCTAAAGCATTTCCGTGGCCCCGAGGGTTTTCAGTCTGTTGTAGAAGAGGAAACATGCAGAACAAAATTGGGACAGTCCTCTCCAATTTTTTTTCTTCAGCTTGGACCAACTTTGCATCGGGGGCAGCCTGCAGAAAACACTGTTGAAAGGGACCCCCAAAGCAAGGCAGGTGGGAAGGGTCTGCCTCCATCATGATGGGGTTCGAGAAGAAACTAACCACAGGAGCATCGGCATTTCCTTGGTCCAACCCTTGGCAACCTCGGTTTCTTTTTGAGAGCGATGCGTGGTCCTTTTTAGTCGTTCTGACTGAGGATTCCTTTGCCTGTCTGTTTCTCGGGGCCTTAATGCTCCTTGTCATCCCAGGTGACCAATATCAGAGTGGAGGAAAAGAAGAAAAATATGGCTGTGTGAGGTTTATTTTCTTGTTTTCAGCTGGAAAACGGGAAGGAGCTCCTCACGACATCGGTCCAGGAGAAGAAGTTCGGAAGAGCGGGGCTGGTTTCCCACCCCTGCCCAGTTCCTTTTCATGAGGCAAAGTAGGAACTCTGCATAGAATACAGCCTATCAATGGGGTTTCCTATCCTGGCTTGCATGGAGTTTACTTCCGAGGAAGCCAAGAAACAGTCACTCAAGCTCGTTAAAGACGTGTCGCTGTCGATGTCATGAAAAATGGAGTCATTTCCTGATGGAGAGAGAGAGAGAAAAAAAAAAAACAGAATATAGACCTGTTAATAGGCTGGGTTGACTGACACAGGGTGCTATAAACGTCTGAGACGATGATCCATGTATATCCCAACACTGCTTTTTCTTTTCCAAAGGCAAACAGACTTTGCTTTTTCCTTTGTGCTTCTCACCCAAGAAGTTCTGAAGAAGCTTCTTGGAGGAGGAGAAGCGAAAAGCAACTTTGGGAAAACCATGACCTGGACGACCAAGAATCTCCATAGAAATCACTCCTTATCACCCATCCCCTCCCACTTATGACAGTATGACTGAAACTTTGTCACTTGTATCCTTAAGATTTATATTGACTGTTTTCTAGTATGATTCGCTCGCCTATTTGTATCCTATGACTATTATTAAGTGTTGGACTTGATGATTCTTGACTCTTGACGGATGTATCTTTTCTTTTATGGACACTGAGAGCATTTGCACCAAAGACAAATTCCTTGTGTGTCCAATTGCACTTGGCCAATAAAGAATATTTTATTCTATATGATCCACATATGATTTCACCCATGCAAGGAATTCACACAAGCACACCCATTTCCATCAGCTTTAAACCCTTCCTGTGCAACAGAGATCTATCATGATATGGTTCTCTTTAGAAGGTTGAAGATGTCCACCATGTAAAACTTGGAATTGTGCCACCCAAGAAATGTTGGCCTTGAAGGGCAGTACAGGAGAACCCTTTCGCAATGCGCAGCAGTCTGATTGCTCGTGGGGAAACAGGCTACCAAGAATATGTCTTGAAGTCTCCTGTTCTCAGATGGACAGGAATGTGTCCTGTTTAATGAAAAGAAGGGCTAGATGTCCCAATTATGTTGGAGGTACCATTTTTTTAAAGGCTCTTCCAGGTTGAAAGGGTAGCAGTGTTCCAATGCTTGAAGGCCTACCACAAGAAGACAGGGTCAACCTACTCTCCAAAGCACCTGGAAGCAGAACAAGACGCAACGGATGGAAACTAATCAAGGAGTGAATCAACCCAGGACCTAAGGAAGGATTTCTGCGGGAGCAATCAATCAATGGAACAGCAAAAATTATGGGCACTCCATCATTGAGGGTTTTAAGAAGAGATTGGACGAGCGTTTGTCTGAAATGGTATAGAATCTCCTGCTTGTGCAGCGGGTGGACTAGAAGATCTCCAAGGTCCCTTCCAACACTGATATTCTGTTACATCTGGGAGAAGGCTGATGAGACCAATTCTTCTTGTTGTACTAACTTTACTGCTTCTCTGTCTCCATCTCTGAATTTGCATCTACACTAAACTTGAAAATGACATACTCTAGGCAAACTCAATTCATGGGATTTTGGTAACGTCAGAAATCTAGCAATATCTGGGGAGCTGGAAATACCCCTGCTTCAATTTTTGCATCACTGCAAACCTGGATTGACGTGGCCAACTTTTGGTTAAGGCCTTTACTAGCTGCAATGTAGAATTGTGGACCCAGGAGGAATTTCTGCACATGATTCCCACATCTGGATATACTTCTCTTCCAAAAAATGACCGCGAATAGCAAACTAAAGCATTGGAGAATTTTTTTTAAGAAGCCTATCTTAAATCTCCAGGGTGTTTGGTTTCTGGGAATAATAAGGACAACAATAACAATAATACTACTCAGATGCCCTGGGTGCATTTTGAGCTGTCATAATCTTTTGGAAGGCTGTGCTGTATTGATTTTCTCTGCTGAAAAAAAAAATCAGAATAATTTGCACTTGAAGAATCAGATGAAGAGGAAAAAAACAGGCCTGGCTCTTTGGTGGAGATTTTAATGGTACTAAAATAGCATCATTGGGCGGGATGTAAAAAATGGTTGGGCTCTCTGCCAGTAAATTGTTTGCTTTGCAGTCTATAACATTTCAAAACAGTTTGAAATGAGGGGGGGAGAGAGAGAGAGAAACAGAAAGAGAAAGAGAGAAAGAAAAAGAGAAGGAAAGAGACAGAAAGAGAGTGGGGGGAAAGAGAAACAGGGAGAAAGAGGGAGAACAGAGGAAGAGAAGAAGAGAGAGAAAAAGAGAGAAGAAGAGAGAGAAAGAGAAAGAGAGGAAAGAAAAAGAAAGAGAAAAAGAGAAAGAAACAGGGAGAAACAGAGGGAGAGAGAGAGAGAAAGAGAGAGAGAGGAGGAGGACCAGGAAAGATCCTTTTTTTAATCTGACACAAGCAAATAATCTGTGACAAGCCAGCTGGCAAAAGAGAAATGATCTTGCATTCCATCAGAGGAAACTGTGGCTTTGAGGAATGCCAGGATCAAAACTTGTCAGTGCCAATAAAAGTTGCCACTGGAAGGAAAATGGGGAGGGGTTGCAAGAGGGGAAACCCCCGTGTTGAGAGAGAGAGAGAGAGAGAGAGAGAGAGAAGGCCCCCCCTCCATTTTTCACCCCTTCCCCCAACGCAAACTTGGCTAGAATGCCAGGAGCGTGGCATTCTGTTGATCACCAAGGAAGAGGGTGATCTAAAACAGGCGAGGAAGTTTCCCAAAGCGAAAGAGACACAGTTGATGTCTCTCTGCCACTTGAGACAAGAGTGTCCATGGAATGAGGTGGACTACAAGTCCCATCAGCCCTAGCCGCAGCCAGGCAAGGGGCACGACTGAAAGGAGCTGATGGAGTGAATTGGGTGGAAATGGACTCCAGCAAATCCGCCTGGGTCTTTGAGGGCTGTTCCCCATCTGCAGCCTTTCCCATCGCTTGAAAAGGAAGCGGAGGAGAGAAAAGCAGAAATATTCCGCCAGCTCAGCTGAGAACTGGACGAGTTCTTTCTTTCAGCCCCGTCTACCGTCTTTTCCTTCTTTATATTGGCTACAAAGAGCTGGATGCTGAAGGACGATTCCTTGCCTCTGCTTTCCTCCCCGCTCTTCTCATTACCGCTGCTTTTTCCTCCTGGGTTGTTTCTTCGAGGTGCGTTTCGGCCGTTGTTTGTAACCTGCTCCACAAACTCATTTGTCCCCTATGTTGAAATCAGGGCGGCATGAAACATCATGCCGAGTTTGAAGCAGCAAGGAAGTTTTTTTCCCCATTCTTAGAAAACGCTGCCTAGAAGTCTGATGTGAAGCGATAAATCACGAGGACTAGATCCCTGGGTGACTCTGTTGCAACAGGGCCCACGGATTGCTTCTGGAAACTGCAGCGGTTGCAAAAGTGCAGAAGAAACCTTGCTCCATACAGCCTTTTCATTATTATTATTATCATCATCATCATCGTTGTTGTTGTTGTTGTTGTTGTTGTTGTTGTTGTTGTTGTTGGAATCTGATCTTTTATTCAAAGAAAATGCAGAAAGATTCCAGTGGTTGAGCGGCTTTAAAATGCGGGACCTCTTTGGAGATGGGAATGGCGCCGTGAGGATAGTTGACATTAAAATGAGCCATTATATCTGGATCTAGGACTCCAAACACCATCCTGCTGAAGAGAAGGACCTAGTGCTTTGATCTGTTCCAGGGACGTTAAGACCTGATGGACAAAGCTGAGCTGAACATGAAGACCTCTGAATTATTCAACGCAGCCACGCAGCCGGATCTCATGCGAGACACGACTTGATGGGTGAAGGGCAAAATAGGAATAGCAAATCCTTGCCCAGCCACAGAGGTGAACCGGGGTGTTTTTTTTTCCTATTGCCATGCCACCCATCTGGCACCCCCTCCCACCCCACCCCCTCCCACCCCCAGTTTGGGAATCTCGACATTCTACCCCCACATACCATTGTTGTGAGTGCGATAAGAGCTGTTATCAATTTGCATGCTAAAAAGCTCTGGATGCAAGCGGGTAAACCAGCTTTCTGCCAAACCACATCTGATGCCGCCTCCTCACTGATGTGGTTGTGAAAAGAGAAGCCTTTGGGATTGCTGGTCCCTACTGACCCACCCCGACTTTCTCCAGTTTCAGGCCTCCTTAAAATAAGAAGCGCATAACTAGAATAATGTGGCTGTTTAACTCTTTGTGGCTCTTTCGTACTCTGGCTTCATAATGGATGCAGAGATAAATGGAATAATAGAGTTGGAAGGGACCTTAGAGGCCTTCTAGTCCGACCCCCTTCTTGAGCAGGAGACCCTATACCATTCCAGACGAGCAGCCATCCAATCTCTTCTTAGAAGCGCCTAGTGATGGAGCGCCCACAATTTCTGAAGGCGAGGAATTCCACTGGTTAATTGTCCTCACTTCTCCTTGGTTCTAGGTGGCTTCTCTCCTTGATCGGTGTCCATCCGTTGCTTCTTGTCCTGTATGCAGGTGCTTTGGGGAATAGCTTGACTCCCTCTTCTTTGGGGGCAGCCCCTCAAATATTGGAAGACTGCCCTTGTGTCATCTCCCGATCCTTCTTTTCATTAAACTAGACACACCCAATTCCTGAAACCGTTCTTCATATATATTTTAAGCTCAAAAACAAAGCAATGGGTTTTCTCTGAGGGCAGCTGATCAACTATGGAACCCATCTGAGATCTGGTAGACCAAAGTCAACATCTAACCCTGCACAAATGTCCTTCAAAAGGTCAATTGCTGCCATCAGTAGCCCAAGGTGGAGAAGTAACTCTTCCCCACGCCCTTTGGGCTCCACTGATTCATTTATTTACGTCTCCTCTTCTTGTCTTTCTTGGCATGGGAGTTGAGAACGATGGCAATCCAAGGGAAAACAGCCTTAGGAAATGCCATTTGCCCTGAAGGCAACGGCAGGGCTCAAAACCTCTGACAGCCATCGCTGCTTCAGGAAATGAGAAAGAAGCTGATTTAATCCCCACATTTGCCAATGGGGTGTGGAGGAACAAGTGGAGGGGAGGAAGGAAGGAAGAGCAGAAGAAGCTTTCAGATCCTGTAATGCTCTCACTACCATGGACTACTCTCTAATGTGTGTTCGGATCCTTTTGGGAGAATGAAGTGGGGGGATTAAAATGAAGTCACCGATGGACACATACGTAGGATGAGTTTGATCTGTCTATTCCTAGGAGCTCTGCATTGTCACCTCGAAGCAAGGAAGCAAGACGGAAAAAATACTCTAATCGATAGGATATCTGAATTTAGATATCTCTCTTGCTTTGCTTTAGGAGATAAAAGCAGCAATTTTTCCTCTACAACCTTCCTTGCAAAAAGAAATCAACCAGTCTGAAACCATCCAGTGAGTTTCACAAGCCAAGAATGGACAAACACGGGTGCTTCTTGAGTCCACCCTTAACCACTGCACTCTATGGGTTCTCTGAACACTTCTGCGCCCTTCCAGATGTTAACAGGAGATCTCAGAGTCTCCACAGATGTTCTGAAGGTCTTACTTGCACATGACAATGGCAGCTGATTCCCAGGGAGTCTTACCATAAGGATTCATGTGGTCACCTGGCATTTGTGGCGGGGTGAGACCTTGCTGGAAAGGATCAGTGGCGTAGGTACTCTGGTCCATTGCTACAATCTGTTGTTGCGGTGGTGCAAGGGGCGTGTAAGACGTCATTATCCCTTCCATCCGGTTGGACATTACTTCTGTAAAAGAAACAAAAACAACTCCAACTAATGCTTGGCCCCCAGTCAACCTACCAGAAGTATCTATTGTTATTGTTCCTCACACGGTCAGCCAGGTGTTCAGATTGGGTCTGGCATTTTTGTCCAGCTGTCAAGTCCTTCACAAGGAACTGGGATAGGCAGATGTGGTGATTTCATGGGGTTAAAAAAAAGGACTGTGTCAAGATGAAACGTGGTCCTAGTAAAGCTGCCTTTTTGCAATTGACTGATGGGGATTGAGTCAATGCCAGTGGTGGTTATTGTTGTTGGTTGCAAAGCCAGCCAGATGTTTAGACTGGATTTGGCCTTTTTGGCCTTCTATTGAGTCCTTCTCAAGGCCCTGTGATAGGCAGATGTGGATGTTTTAAAGGTATTTAGCACAGGATGAATAAACAGCTTCTGCAATTGACTGATAGAAATTTTGTCAATGCCAATGTTTTTTTATTAATATTAACAGTCAGCTGAACATTTATCTGATATTATTATTATTATTATTATTATTATTATTATTATTATTATTATTATTATTATTATTATTATTATTATTATTATTATTATTAATCGCACAGTCAGCCAGATGTTCAGACTGGGTTTGGCATTTTTGCCTATCTATCGAGTCCTTACCAAGGACCTAGGATAGGTAAATGTTGGATAGACAGATATTGCCGCAGGATGGAAGCTGTTCCAAGTAAAGCTGCCTTCTGCAATTGACTGATGGCAAATTTGTCCATTTGTCTATTATTATTATTATTATTTAAAATTTATAGGCAGAGATTCTGGGCAGCGAATGGCACTGTGTTCAACCTTAAAAGAATAACCATATTTGTTAGGACTCAACAGCCTGTTCATATCCAACTTCTTTCAAACCATGGGAAACCCAAGAACGGAAATGATTCACATTTTTAGGAAACCAGCCCCATGTCATCCAGATGGGATTATGGAGCCTACTTATGAAAAACTGAAGAACCTATGTAGGAAGTGATGTCATCCCCCCACTTCATATCGTGTCAATTCTGTGATTCCCCGATTAGCTCACGGTGCCCTCAAAAAGAGGAACAGAGGTGTAAATAACTTATGGGAGGAGGGTTGGTTGCAAACCAGGCAGAGGAAGCAAATGATCGTGAAAAAGAAGAGGAAGTGAAAAACTATTTGTTGGGTTATTACTTCTTGTTTTTGTTTTTTCCTAGAGAACAACTTTCCATCTACCACGGAAGATGGTGAAGCAAAGAGGACAATGCTGAATAAGGAAGAGCAGTGAGGTTGCAGACTGGAGAGAGAAGTCTGCACACAGTAGCCAATGGAAGAGAATGTTTGCAGTTTAGGGTTAAATTGTGGGCTCCTTGGTGGTCTCTCTGAGCTTGGTTGTTTTCTTGTAGATGTTTCATGACCCAACTAGGGGTCAGTGCTAGAAGAAAGTGGGGTCTGCAGAGAGAAGGAGGAGGAGGAGGAGGAAGACTGTGGGGTCCTTGGTGGTCTCTGAGCTTGGTTGTTTTCTTGTAGATGTTTCATGACCCAAATGGAAATATCATCAGTACTTAAAGAGAGTGGAGTCTGCAGAGTGGAGGAGGAGGAGGAGGAGGAGGAGGAGGAGGAGGAGGAGGAGGAGGAGGAGGAGGAAGAGCGGTTCTGTGTGATCCTTGGTGCTGTCTGAACTTGGTTGTTTTCTTGCAGACATTTCACTACTCAACTAGGAAACATCATCCGTGTGAGGGAGTGTAGGGTTAGCTCCCTGCTTATATTCAGTAGCTTGCCCATCAACCAATAACCAGATAAACAGGGGTTAACACCACACAAACAAATCAAGCAAAAAACAATACTCCAAGGAGAAAACCACACCTTCATCAACCCTGGCAGGACAAACTACTGTGTATAAACAAAGAGCAAACCCCACTCCCTTCTAGCACTGATGAGGTTACCTAGTTGGGTAATGAAACATCTGCAAGAAAACAACCCAGCTCAAGGAGTATCAAGGATCCCACCATGTACACAATGCTTGCACAGGGACCACTTGTCCCTAAATAAAGGCCAGGCAACCCACTCCGTTCCTGTGACTATGGCAAAATCCTTTTTGTCCTGAAGAAAGGAAGTCTCTAAGTGAATGTTCTTTCCTTAACTTGGGCAAAGCGCTCAAATTTGGAATCTGGATTTGATTTGACCCTGCGGAGTATTTTTCCTAACTTCCCCCTTCCCCACCCGCTCCATATCTTTCAGCCCCCTCCAAGGGTTATTTGAAAGCAGTGACTCATTCGTCCTAGGATGGAAAGAGAAGTCGCCCGATCTTTCTTTCGACTCCACTCCCAAGAGGCCCTGGCACCAGCCGACTCCCTCTGACGTTGGGCAATGCCTGTCTGACGAGAGCTCCTGCTTCTCTCATGCCTGTGCCAAGGTTGGCGTTGCATCCTCGCTCCAAGGATTTTGCAAGGTGGGCAGGGCAGGGGCCCTGGGTTTGTCCAGTCTCTGCTGTGGCACTTTGCCAGCCCTGGCTGACTGGCGCCTGATGGTGCCAGCATGGCCCAAAGCAGACAGGATGAGCCGAATGCCAATTATTTATCAGGGCGCAAGAGCTGAAAATGTGCCAAGGCATATTACGCTTATTCTGGTGGAACGTACAGAATGTGGGCAATTAGGCTGCTTTGAACACAGGGGTGACCAACTGGTAACCCCTGGACATTTGCAGCCCTGATGTCCATATTTTCCCCTCTGTGGGGGTGTCTTAATTTCCCCAACCACACTGCCAAATTGAATACACAGTTGCCAAAAACTGGCAGCACAGCTTCCTATTATTTTAAAACAGGAAATGCACAGAACCCTAAAATGGGTTAACTTTCTGTAATGGGATGCACGAACAACCTTGGGGGACAGGAGGAAAAACTGCTTATCATGGATTGCTGGTTGCTGGCTGTAGGGCAAGCTACAAGGTGCAAACTCTGCACTCCCTACTAGCACTGATGATGTTACCTGGTTGGGACATGTAACGTCTACAGGGAAACAACCAAGCTCAGAGAGCATCAAGGACCTTACAGTCCTCCTCCTCCTCCTCCTCCTCCTCCTCCCTCTTCTTCTTCCTCCTCCTCCTCCTCCTCCTCCTCCTCCTCTCCATAAACCCGCTCAACTCCACAGTTCCATTTCCTTCTGGCACTGATGATGTTCCCGAATTGGGTCATGAAATGCCTGCAAGAAAACCACCAGGCTCAAGAGAGCCCCAAGGACTCCACATTTCAACCCGGACCTACCAATAGTCCCTTTTATTAATAAATGACCAATCTTAAGCTTTCTGAGCCAGTTACCTTGGCCAAGTCGCTGTGAGTTTTGCTGCTCCTGCTGCTGCTGATGTCGCCGTGCCAGTTTTTTCATCTGCGAAAAGAAAGAGAGTCAAAAATCAGCCCGGGCTTCCTCCGGTTCTTCCCCTGTTGATGCGGGGCTGCTTGGGTAGCCTTCCCTGAGGTCTCACCTTTGCTCTTTGATTCTGAAACCAGACTTGGACAACTCGAACGCTGAGACCGGTTTCAGCCGCCAGAGTCTCCCTCACCTGCAAGAAAGGCCAAATACAGAAAACTAAGCTTGCCAAGACCCTCCAAAAATCCCGCTTTTTAATCCACCTGGCAAGGGTTGGTCCTGTTGTAGTTCACTGGCAGCAGTGACGAAGAGGACCCCCGGGGTGCCTGTGTTCAGTGTGCGTGCACGCAGGGCGGCTTGAAGGAAAGAGCAGCTGAAGCAGCACCGGCGAGTCAGGAATAAGGCTGCAAGGTGATGGCTCCTCCCATAAGGGATAAAAGCCAGCCTTTGGGGTTGGCTTCTTTGCAGGAAGCAAAGAAGTTCTTTCAACCCCAAGTTCTTGTGGAAGCCTTGTCTGTTCTGCTTCGTGTTTGGAGATTTTTGTTTTAGAATATTTATCTGCAATTAATCTTGTGTTCTTGGCAGCCTTTCGCAACCTTGAAAGGGCTTGCTCTTATCTGGGACAATTAGTTTTGAATTACTCTTTGCTGTGAATGAACAGAATTCACAGAGATACATTAAAAAGGTTTGCTTTATATATATACTTTGTGTTTGTTTGATTTGAACAAGGCTTGGGTCAGAACAGATTCCGATTTCCAAGAAATGATAATGGCAGGCAAAGAATCAACCCTAAGTGTGACAGCAAGCTGAGATAGGGGTTATATTTCTTTATCTTCCACTAACAAACTGGGTATCTCGAGATCCAGAAATTCAAGGGAAAAAGCTGTCAACTACAGTTGGACGCATGCCAATTTTTAACCACCCTACTGAAGGAAAATAGAAGACACGGCAATTGCATGACAAGAGGGGTTTTCAGAGACAATCAAGCTGGACCCATAAGCCATAAGTCTAGGTTACCCCAATCATGCCTGGGATGGAGTTGAGAATCTTCTGTGCTGACAGAGTAACTGCACCAATGATTCATAGCAAAGATCGGTGAATCAGTGGTGGGATTCAACTTTTTTTACTACCAGTTCTGTGGGCGTGGCTTGGTGGGCATGGCATGGCTTGGTGGACGTGGCAGAGGAAGGATACTGCAAAATCACCATTCCCTCCGCACCCCACTAACCTGCTTTCCAGCTCTGTTCTCCCATGCGGGGCAACCAAAGAAGACCCAGCCAATCAGCTGGGACTCCATGGGAGGAGGAGAAGAGGTGGGGTTGGCGGGGCCTCTCAGAGGTGGGTTTGGCCGGTTCTCCAAACTACTCAAAATCTCTGCTACCGGTTCTTGAAAACCGGTCCGAACCGTCTGAATCCCACCACTGGTTGGCGTGATGAAGGAGAAACTTACCTTCCTACAAGGCTTGGAAGACACTTCAAAGGAGGCTTTGAACGCTCTTCTCTGCTGTGTGGTGAGGATCGTCCGTGGCCTTTTAGGTCTTCTTGGATCTTTTCCGTCATCGCCTCCCTTCCCAGGGGTCATTTGTCCTTTAGCCGGTTTGATGTCCCCGTCCTCATCGTCGCTTTTCACTGTTGATATATATATCGTGCAAATACGGCAGAGCTAAGAGGCCGGCTTCACACACTTGAGTGAAGCTATGCTTTGCTTGGCTAAATGACATCACCTGGTTTACACCTCACAACTGGGCCAGGTTTATAAACTAGAGTGGATGGATTTACCTCTTCTGTTATTATTATTTTTAATTAGGAAATAGCAAAAAAGGGAGAGGAAATAGCTGTTAACTCTATAGTAAGGATGCACATCAATTTTCCTGCCCTACTGAGCCAAGATTGATTAATCAATCTTCAACGGTGGACTTCACATTTCTATCCTGAGCTACAGATGGAGGGTTGAACCGGAGGACCTCTAGAGTCCCTTCCAATTCTATTATTCTGTTCCTTTCTATGATCATGTACATCCACCCCATCAAACTCAAAGAAAGTCCGGAATGGTAGAAGATCTCCTGCCGTGGGCAGAAGGTTGGGCTAGAAGACCTCCAAAGTCCCTTCCAAATTATTCTAAGTTTTGTTGAAAACTTTGATGATTAGAAATGATAATCAGAAGAGCCCTGAACTCAGATTTAGACAATGGTCCAGCATTCTGCACCACACAATGGCCATCGAGATGCATTTTGGAAGCCCAACCAAGCAAGGCCGGGCCTCACCTGAATCGGAGTCGTCGGGACTGATGGAGCTGAGCAGGTCTTTCTCCTTCTCATAGTCACTTTTGCAAAGGAGCTGGCCTTCCTTCAGGACGAACTCGTCCCCTTTTCTCAGCTTCCGCTCGCAGACGCAGCAACAAAAGCAACTCAAGTGGTAAACGCACTCCAGCGCCCGCATGACGAACTCCGTGGGGGCGATTTTTTCCATGCACCCACTGCATTTGGCAGCAAACAACCTGTGGGAGAGAAGAAGAATCCAACCAAAGATAGATAGATAGATAGATAGATAGATAGAGAGAGAGATAGAGAGAGAGAGAGAGGTGTCAGGTAGGTCTGCACCAGGGAAGGAAGGACAAGGCGCACCCCATTCTTGAGGGTCTAAGACAGGGGTGTCAAACTCAAGGCCCGGGGGCTGGATCCAGGGCAGGCTGGTGGGCCAGATCTAAGCACCCCGTGGGCCTGCCCTGGAAAGACCGAAGGACCGGCCCACGGTGCCTCCGCCAGCAAAAATGGAGCTTGGGAGGGACATGTGCAGCCCTCCAGGCTTCCATTTTGGGGCACAACAGCCTCCTGCAACCCACAGCCCTTCTGGGCTCCATTTTTGCTGGCAGAGGGCTGCAGGAGGCCATCACAGCCGAAAATGGAGCCCAGGCGGGCCACGTGTGGCCCTCCCAAGCTCCGTTTCGCTGGCAGAGGCTGCAGGAGGCCACAGTGGCTCAAAACGGAGCCTGGGAAAGGGAGCCTCAATGAGTGACATCAAGCTGTCCCCCCCAGGTCAAAGTCAACCCTGATGCAGCCTTCAATGAAATCGAGTTTGACACCCCTAGTCTAAAGCAACTTGCGGGGAGACAATTCAACGGTGTATTAATCGTTGCGTTCAGTTGCTTTTATTATGGGTGACTGCGTTTTCATCGAAATGATTGTGACTCTCGTATTTCCGGATTGACTTTCTTTCTGTTATTATTAATTATTATTATTGGCCACGGTTCCATTGAAATTAATTTAATTTTTGCATTTGTTGAACTCTCCCGTGGCGGGTCGGCCCTGTTCCGGTTCCTGCCATTTTTAGAGCTGAGCTCAACTGATGGGTAATGCTTGCTAGCAAATCTTCTGGGCACGAGCTGCAATTCTAGGTTTGCCACCGGCTGATATTGTAAATATTTATTAATTTTATAGGCTGTGAAGTTGGGCAGCCTCTTCACTGCGCAATAAACAAAACAAGCAACTTATGTCACTGAAAAGAAAACAATCTAAAACCGGTCGGGAATAAAAGAAGAAACAGTGATGAAGAGACTGGGCAGCCATCTGTCAGAAATGGTATAAGGTCCCCTTGGGGGTTGGACTAAAAGACCTCCAAAGTCCCTTCCAGCTGTAGGATTCCAGGTTCTAAGTTTTGGGGGAAATCTAGCTTGTCTCTCCGTGTTTCCATAGGGCCCATGTGCCGGGAATGCCCCCAGCAGCACAAGAGGGCCCTTGGCATTGTTGCCAGTGGTTTGCAGTGCCAGGATTCAAGCCATCTGGCCACGTTATATCATGCCCCTGATTTATTGCCTTCTGGTTCCTTATCTGGCTTTGAAATCCATCCTGCCCTGCCTACCTCCCAATTCCTCTTCTGCGCTGTTTGCTCTTATAATCGAGCCCTAACAACTAACCTTTACCGTTTCAATTGCCTCGCCCCAGGTTCTTTAATTTCCTCCTGTTTGTGGGGCAAATAAGATTGTTAACGGTTGTGCTGTAGCCCTCCCGGGCGAGATAAGCCCAGCGCCTCATCAGGTTTGTCGTCCGCATTAAGCAAGGTTCAAGAGACTGGCTAAACAGGACAAAGTTATAAAGGCAGGACAACCTGGCTTGCTGGATGCATCCGTATCACAGGACGTATTAATCAATCGGGGATGTTAATTGATTGAGGCCTCTTGGGAAATTAAACCACGTTTTCTCTTCTTCATCACTCGTCCCCAGGTCTTATTTTCCAGGCACAGAGCGAAAACTTAGGATTAAGTCGATAGGAAAACATATCCCAAAACCACAGCTGCATGTTTCCCACTAAACAACCACAATCCTCTTTAGTCACAATCGATTTGTGACCAGAAATTCCATCCTAAGACTGTGCTGTCATAAACGGCCAGACCCCAGTTTTATAACCATTTTTATGGCAGTCGTGAAGTGAATCATGTGGCCAATTAAGCCAATTGTTGCTAAGTGAGTCCAGGTTGCAAATGGTGATTAGATGACCACAAGACACTGCAACATGTTGTAAAGGCAAGTAGGTTGCCAAGCTCTTGAGTTGTGATCATGTGACTGTGGGGGTTGGAGTGAGGACCATCATTGAAACTACAGGTTGTAAAGCATTTTTTTCTGTTGGTCTTAAGTTGAGGACGACCTGTATAATCTTACTGCCTCATCTTTCTGCTGACCCTCCTCCTTCCAATAATATTCCCTCCCATTTAAAATCCTCTTCAATTCTATATCTATACTCATAGCAGATATAGATTGTCGAAGGAATGGGCAGTGGGGCCTTTTCCTATCTATTCTGCTCCATCCATCTCGCGTTTGATTTGCCTGCATTTCCACCAGCCATGAGGACTAGTAACACGCGCTTACGAACTTCAAAGGAAACAGGGAGCCTGAAATTCTCCAACGTAATTTTAATTGAAGCAACTAACATGCCTCCAAAATCCAAGCAACAGTGAAACTAACCATGAAATTAAGGGTGGGAAGTTTGTCTGAAATGGAATAGGGTCAAGGTTCCTTCCAACTCTGCAAACATATTGCAGAACAGGCTCTATGTATGTTCAGAGTCCTGTCCTGCCCGACGATAAGAGCGATCAACCACATGACTTTCGGAGATGGTTCCCCACACGCAAATGAGAATTTTCTCCAAATGGGTTGTCCCATGCTTGCAACACAGTCAATCTCAAATTCTGGCCAATGATCAGTCTCCAGTTGAGGTGGGCAGTGAGCACGTTACGTCTCCTTGGCAACTACTCCATCTCCACCAGAGGTGGTATTCAGCTGGTTTGGACCGGTTCCGAAGACCTGGTAATGGACATTTTGAGTAGTTGGGAGATCCGGCCAATCCCGCCTCTGACTGGCCCCGCCAACCTCATCTGTTCTCTGCCTCTCATTGAGTCCCAGCTGATCGGCTGGGTCTCCTTCGGTTGGCCCTGCGTGGGAGAACGGAGCTGGAAAGCAGGTTAGTGGGGTGGGGGGTGGGAATGGGGATTTTGCAGTATATCCTTCCCCAGCCATGCCCCCCCCAAGCCACGCCCACAGAACCGGTAGTAAAAAGTTTTGAATCCTACCACTGATTCCCCACCCCACCAGCTGGCAGGAGGAAAATCGTCCAGAAAACTGTCATTCACGCAGGGAATGGTGACGGCATGAAACTCAGCTGCCAGAGTTCACGAACTACGGTTGCTATTTTTGCTTTCAACGCCATTCCAGTGGCATTCTCAATGCCTGATTGCTGGTTGTTTGTTTGGTTGTGTGTTGTTTTTTTTAATGTATGTTGTATCTTGAAAGTTGGTGTGGAGGGTGGGCTGGCAAGGATGACTTAGAGGATGCAAGGATAATGGCCCTTTTCTTCCCCAAAGGGACACATTAAGAAAAGGGGAGGGGGCTGCAGATCCAGCCAGAGGCTGGCATAAAACAAGACAATAACTTGCTACGTGGCCTTGCCGAGAAGCGACACGTGCCCGGGAGTCCATCAAGGAAGCCGTTTAGTTGCTGATTTGCAAGGGAGAGATTTCACCGTCCTGCGGTGTTAATGTTTTTTTGTCCCCTTCCTTCCGGCGGGGGGTCTATTGCCAAATTCCGAACTCATCAACACAATCTTTTATTAATAACCCTCCGAAAGGCTTCTGCCAGGGTGTTATTACGGAAGACACGCAAGGCTCGGTGGTGACATCCATTATCGAGACTGCAGTGGGGTTGGGGGGGTGGAGGAAGAGGGTGTCCTGGGGAGGGAGGAGGAGAAGAAGGCGAGATAAAACAAACACACAGGCGTTTTATAAACAAAATGTTTCGTGTGTTACAGCTTCCCCCCTTTGCCGTGAAACAGTGGGGTGCAGGTTAAAGAACGACAACAACAACAACAACAACAACAACAACAAAAACCAACAACAGCCCACTGGGAGATTCTTCAAGATCCGTCTTTGGATTTGCTGTTGGGGGAGAAAGGGCCATTTCCTCCCTCCCCAGCACTCCCACCCTATTTCCTAGGTCTCCAACTGGTTTTAGCGTTCACTTATCCATCTGGGCTCACGCTGGGTTTGTTTCAGAGGGTGGAACAGGCCATTTTGGACGGTGAGGGTGAGAATGTAGGTTGGCGGGGCGCTTGGTGCTCTCTGAGCTTGGTGGTTTTCTGGCAGACGTTTCATTACCAAGCTAAGTACCAGTCATCCGTGCTAGAAGAGAGTGGGGTTTGCAGCGTGGAGGAGGAAGAGGGGAACTATGGGTTCCTTGGTGCTCTCTGGGATTGGTGGTTTCCTTGCAGACGTCTCACTACCAGACTAGGTAACATAATCAGAGAGCACCAAGGATCCCAGTCTTCCCCCTCCACCATAAATTCCATGTCTGCAAGAAATAAAGCTCAGAGGACACCAATGAGCCCACAATCTTCCTCCTCCCTTTCCTCTTCCTCCTCCCCCCCCTCCTCCTCCTCCTCTTCACATACCCCACTCCCTTCTAGCACTGATGATGTTACCTAGTTGGGTAACGAAAACTCTGCACAGGAACCACCAAGCTGAGAAAGAACCAAGAAGCCCACAGGTCAATATTCTCCTGTATCGAAATATAAATTTGAATCATGGTGACAAGGGTTGACCTGGGGCTTGTGAACTAGATTTGAGTATCTTGGGTACAAACACCTTAACACTCAGATTGATTTCTTCTCGATACTGCCCTGCTGCTGAAGTTACTGATTATGTTGTGCTTCCTATAACAACATGTTATATCCACCCCTTCCTTGGGAAGGAGCCCATCAATTCTGCCACCCAGATCACAGATCAGAGATTCCTACGATCCCTCCCCAATGTTATGCCAGATTTTGGATGATATGCCCTGTTTTAAAGAGGATAATCATCTCTTGGAAATAATTTCCTGTCTGGCCTAAATCTAGCTTGAAAAATAGAGATACCACGGGACCCAGAAACCTTAAATGCTCACCTGCTCCCACCTGTTAGGGTGTGAAGAGTATTGTTGTGGGCAGTTTTTTTTTTTTATTAATTTAATTCAGGTTGTAAATGAAATGTTGATCTACATTTGCATTTAATTAAATCAGATGATGTTTTTCTCCTGGCCCCACCCAGCTTGCGCTCAAAGCCCATCCCTTCTTCTAAAAATAGTTGGGCACCCATCGCTTAGATCTGTACATGTTTAAGTCACCCGTGCCCCTCTTGCTCCTAATGAGTTGCCCAGGAACATTTTCCAATGTCAACATTGCCTGAAGACCCTTGCAGTGGTATACCTGTGGGGTCCTTGATGCTCTCTCTTCCTTACCCAACTAGGTAAGATAATCAGAGTTTGAGTAGTTGGCTCATGAAATGTTTGCAAGAAAACCACCAAGCTCAGAGAGAGAGTTCTCTCCCTCCTCCTCCTCTTCCTCCTCTCCTGCCCCCACAAACCCCACTCCCTTCTAGCACTGATGATGCTACCTAGCTGGGCCTTGAAACGTCTTCAAGAAAACCACCAAGCTCAGAGAGCACCAAGGACCCCACATTCACATGGATACTCATTAGATCCGAGATGCGGTTAGTCTGTCTCCTCCCCCTTTGTAGAGATTTGGGGTGAGAGTGGAGCAAACTGTAAGCAGCTGAGAACGGCCGCTTGTTCTGTTTGAATAATGCACTCCCAGGAAAACCAAAAGAAAAGAAACATGGTGGGGGACAAGAATGCCCACCACCTCTTGCAAAGGAAAGTTCGAGCAGATCGCAACTGAGTATTATCCTCGCACTAATCAACACTCAAGGACCAAGAACTACCAGGCATTTTTCATCCTCTCAACATCTGTGTTTGCTCTGGAGATTTAGCGAATTGGACACTCCGCACCTGTATTTGCAGATTTACTGATAAGCCAGAAGACTGTAAAGTCAGCCAGCGCACCTTTCACGCAAAACATCAATATTGGCTTTAAACACCCCTTCTCTCGCTTGATCGCACTCTTAAGAACAAGCCGCGGAATACGGATCAAACCAAAACCCAAAGCTTGTGCAGTTGCTTCACAACCAATGTTCAAAATGGATCTGCCTTTCTTTTTTACTCCAAAGCAGAACTGCTTGAAAATCACCCACTTCTATAAAAGCAAATTAGCTTTGTTGCCTCTCCCAGCAAATTAGAGTGCCTAAAAATACTGCGTTTGACTAGGAATTTTCCCTTTGGCAAAACCATTTACAATAGCCGGGATTTTCCATCACATAGTCTACTGTCGTTGTCCCAACATTGCTGGGAAGGAAGCTACATTTAATAAACTCAAATCTGTTCCTGGTGGAATTTGCTCCTTATTAGCAGTGGTGCCATTAATGACAAACTGATACATCATGTCCTAGTATCTCTTGATGCGTGCTGTGTTAGCTTGGGTAAGAACATAAAACTGGCTTTGTTGGACTTGTCTAAAAATCCTTATAAGTTCCCCACTCTCCGGCTGTGGTTGATCAGCTGCATTCCAGAAGCTCCACAAACACAGATAAGAGATCTTTCCTTACAGCTAGTAAAGAAGAGATGGTACTCAGGATTCAGAAAATAGCAACAGGATTTAAAACTAATATACCAATATTGGAACGGCTTGCCTTCAGACGTTATGGCTGCTCCGTCACTGGAGATTTTTAAGAAGAGATTCCCCTTTCCTTTCCTTTCCTTTCTTTCCTTTCCTTTCCTTTCCTTTCCTTTCCTTTCCTTTCCTTTCCTTTCCTTTCCTTTCCTTTCCTTTCCTTTCCCTTTCCTCCTTCCCTTCCTTCCTTCCTTCCTTCCTTCCTTCCCTTCCTTCCTTCCCTTCCTTCCTTCCTCCTTCCTTCCTTCCTTCCTTCCTTCCTTCCTTCCTTTCCTTTCCTTTCTTCCTTCCCTTCCTTCCTTCCCTGTTGGGCCAAATTCCATGCAACAAGACTCCCATCTTGTTATTTTGGGTTTCCTACCTCCTCTTCCCCCCCACAAACAAAAATTTCCTGGAGACCTTCTTTGAAGAGCTCCACGGCCTTAGTCAAGTGTGACAAACGTCTTAAGCTTTTCTCCACATGCCCTCACAGGTGCCCTGGCCAAAGCTCTTCCTTCCCGTCTCCGAACTGCCCTACAAGATCCAGAATCCCCCCGGCCAAGAGAAAGGAACAAAGGCCTTGCATCAGGATCGCGCCCCATCTTCCTTCTCGCTAAGCTGTGACGGCGGACAATCAACCTTGCTTTGACAAACTCCACCTCTAAATCCTTATCATTAAAGGCTTAAGCAGCTCCCCCCCCCCCAATCTCCTCCTTTTGGAGACAAAAAAAATACTGTTTATGGGGCATCCTATGAACCAAACCATCTGTAAACAGTCACTTTGATGAAGGGTGGGGTGGGGGGCGAATGGAGGGCGCCTTGGGGCACACATACCCGCTGCGTTGGTCATGAAAGCAAAAATGTAAGGTGTACGCTGGGTCAGGAGGCAGCTGAGAAGCAGCTGACCAAGAGCTTCCCACTTACAACCATCAAACAATCGTCCATTTTTGGGAAAAAAAACATTCTCCGTGATGTGAGATTACAGCCCCCCAGGGGGAGACTTTTGTTCAAGCCCCTTTTGGGGGGCTTAGCAGCAACACGTTCCATTTTCCACAGCTGCTGTTCTACGGTGAGCAGCTCTTCGTGTCGGGGAAAAAAAATTCTTCTGCTGTCTAGGAAAAAAATAAATAAATCTGGTTTTTCTGGCCCCCACCCCCCACCCCCACTGCTGCTTCTCGCTACTGGTCCTGTCCTTCCAGGGATCCATTTGTAACCAAGACAAGTTTCATCCCATCCAGCCACTTTGTCATGGGTGCACGACAAAAAACACCGTTGGAAGAAGGGGGTGTGCGTGAAAGAGAGTTGCATCTTGAAGAAGAGAAACGAACAGAGGCATGTTTGAAATATGAGACGTCACATTTCTTCTTTCAAAAATGGAGACAAGACCAACCCCACCACCAAAAAAAAAAAAAAAAAAAACAGTTTAATGAAAGAATCAGAGTAAAATTAGCCATCCTCTTACTACATATTCCCATCCAAAATTCTCAGGAATGGTATAGGACAGTGATGGCTAACCTTTTCAGCACCAAGTGCCCAAAGCGTGTGTGCAAACCCCCAAAATGCAATGTGTGTGCATCCTCCGTGAATGCACTCCACCCTCTGCATGCCTGGCAGGGACCTGAAGACTAGCTGGCTGGCAGGGGGTGTGTGCTTTTTAGAGGGGAGGCTGGACAGTCAAGAGAGGACTGATGGGAGCTACCTGAATTCCTCTTCATTTCGAAAAGACGAACCAACTTTGGACTGGGATTGTGTAGGTGAGCCTCACTTATCCCAGAGACATGGAATCTTCATCTCGATGTATACCACTCTGTAAAGCCTTAGTAAGGCCACACCTAGAGTACTGCATCCACTTTTGGTCATCAGAAAGATGTTGAGACTTTGGAAAGAGTGTGGAGAAGAGCACCAAGATGATTAGCAGACTGGAGGCTAAAACATGCGATGAACGGTTGCAGGAACTGGGCCTGGCTAGTCTAGGGAACAGAAGGACCAGGGGAGACATGGGAGCAGTCTTCCAATATTTGAGGGGCTGCCACAGAGAGGAGGAAGGGGTCAAGCTATTTTCTAAAGCACCTTTAAAAGACCAGACAAGGAATAATGGATGGAAACTGAACAAGGAGAAATTCATCCTGGAAATAAGTAGGAATTTCCTGACCGTGATAACAGTTCTGTGAAGGGACATCAGCAGATGGTTCTCTCTCTTGGTTGGTTGCCCAACCTGTCAACTGACAGGCTGAAGAATCCTAATAAAGGAAGCAACTTTGGGAGTTTTCTATCCACCCCTTAAGCAAACAGCTTTCCTTATCAATCTTCTCCAACATGCCGAGGTGCATTTGACCGCTGTTTCGATCATGGCCACTCCTTCCTCTTAGCCTTCTAAACAAGCGCATGGAAACTTGACTTGGCTCCACCATCTTCCTTGCCATCTAGGTCACCTACATTTGCCTGAAGATCAACAAGGAAAGGTTGCCCAGGCTTAGTACACACGATGTTGAAAGTAGGGTAGGTCACTTTTGTCTACAAGAGGAGGAAGAACTGGGTATCGGTAGAATGAGATTGAGCAGAGGAATGACTTCATGAGATGTCCCAAAGATGCTTTTCCAAAAACCAACTGGTCTTTCTTGGATTATTCCTTGAAAATAGGATAACAGAATTGGAAGGGACCTTGGAGGTCTTCTAGTCCAACCCACTGCTTAGGCAGGAAACCCTACACCACTTCAGACAAAGGTTATCTAATCTCTTCTTAAAGACTTCCAATGTTGGAGCATTTACAGCTTCTGGAGGCAAGTTGTTCCACTGATTAACTGTTCAAACTGTCAGGAAATTTCTCCTTAGTTTTAAGTTGCTTCTCCCCATGATCAGTTTCCATTCAGTGCTTCCTGTCCTGCCCTCAGGTGCTTTGGAGAATAACTTCACTCCCTTTTCTTTGGGGCAGCCCCTGAGATACTGGAAGACTGCTATCATACCTCCCCATGTCCTTCTTTTCATCAGACTAGATACACCCTGCTCCAGCAACCGTTCTTCATATGTCTTAGCCTCCAATCCCCTAATCATCTTGGTTGCTCTTCTCTGCACTCTTGCCAGAGTCTCAACATGTCAGAATGGCTCACTTCTCATCCAAGAAGCTTCTTCAGTTCTGCTTCTGGATGAGAAGTGAAATGTTTTCAAGGAAAACAACCCAAGAAAGTCCAGTTGCCTTTTAGAAAAGCCCTTTGGGACAACCATGACCTGGATGGTTGAGAATCTCCATGGAGACTTCATGAGACGCTTCCTGCTTTCCTGCCAGGCGTCAACCATCTCCCCAATACTTCGTGCTTTTGCCATGGCTTCCCCGTTTTATTTCTTACTCATGATTCCTGCCCTTCACGGAGTTTAAGACAACATCAATGTCCCCAGTGATTCCTTTCGTGTTCGCAACGATGCATCGACGGGGCTCTGAAGCAATTGAACTCAGGGATTTGAATTTGCCCTGTTTGGACCCTCCAACCATTAAACCACAGGAGCTCTCCAAGAATGAGTCGAGATCTGCTCCTTCAGGTGCCTTTCTGAGCAATTCGGATGAATTCCCAGCTCAGCTAGGATTGCAAGCTTGCCTCTTCCACGCTCCAGTCCCAGATTCCCAGGGGTCTAAACCACGCCTCTGAGATAATTTATTCCCATTTAAAGAGACTGCCTTGCCTCTCCTCTCATAAAAATCACTTCTCCAACAACGTGAGGTTCATCTGGGTTGTCACCGTGATGACTTTATAAACTTATTCACGTGATCTATCGGGGGAACGCAGAAGGGACGGGACTCAATTTATGGGCCTATATAAAAGCCATCTTATATTTAACAACTGCATTTAGCTGTGTTAACTGCAAGTCATAGTAATAAAGTCCCGGCACGTTTCAGTGCTAAATTAAAAAACGAGAGAGCAAAAAGGGGGAGGGAGGGAGGGAGAGAGAGAGGAGAAAACTTCCCTTGCTCAATAATACATAGACACTCGTGTTTTTTATTACTCTTTAATATCATGATTTCCATTTAGTTTATAAATAATTGTAGCTAACTAATGAAACGGAATCAAAAACCGGCCTCCAACCTATTCCCCCAGGGCAAACTAAATTCCCCCTTTTAAAGCTGCTTAATCGCAGCCCAGTTCCTACAAAATTAGCATAGTAATCAGCTTTAAATTGAGCCTCTTTGTTTTTTAATTAAGCTCCCAGCAGGTAAAAATAAAACAGATTATTGAAGAATCTGCCAACCCTAATAGCCCAGAGCGCTTTTGACAATTAAAAAGATCGCACACAGTTAACCCTTTGAAGAAGAGAAGGTACCCACCATCCTTAGCCATTTCCCTGGGCAGGGGTCTCCTGTGAAACTCAGGAGGGTTGGTGGGGGTCACCAATATACTGACCATCTAGGCCATCCCACCCATTTGTCCTCCAGAAATTTCCTCTGATCCCGAAAGGCCCAGAACCTGCGAATGATTGGCTTCGCTTCTAGCCACGTTGGCAAGCAAGGCAACATGGATCGCTATTGACGTTGGGTTCTTAAGTGCGTCAGACAAGACGAAAGAGTGGGATTGGGTCTGACCATCCTTTTCAACCATCTTGGAAGCCCACAGATGGGGACTCCCTTCTTCCCGTTTTATTTTGAAGCTCCCTTATTTATACTGATGTATTTATTGCATCCAACGGGATAGAGGGAAACCCCAAATGTTGAATCAGATGTTTTGGTTGAAGTTACTGTCCTGGAGTTGACTCGTGACCAACCACCTGCTTATTTCAAACATGGCAACAGAGTCTGGATGGATTTCCTCTGAGTTTTGGGCAATTAACCCTCCCTCTTCAAAAAAAAAAGTAAAAGAAAGAAAGAAAGAAAGAAAGAAAGAAAGAAAGAAAGAAAGAAAGAAAGAAAGAAAGAAAGAGAGAGAGAGAGAGAGAGAGAGAAAGAAAGAAAGAAAGAAAGAAAGAAAGAAAGAAAGAAAGAAAGAAAGAAAGAAAGAAAGAAAGAAAGAAAGAAAGAAAGAAAGAAAGAAAGAAAGGCCCACTTTGGCTGTGAAACTGATGTCATGAATCCTAGAGCTTTGAGCTCAAAAGAAGGCAGACCTTTGTCACCAGAAACTGACATTGCCAGCAGCCAGAGACAACCTAGTATCAGTCTGGATTTCACTGACAGCAGACTTATTTCCACACATGGTTCATGCCTACATGATAAGGGGAAGGGGAAGGGAAGAGAAGGGAAGTGATTTTACTGAGTGCCTTCCTCTCTAATTGTGTCAAGTAAAACCATGATTAGGAGGGAAGGGAAGGGAAGGGAAGGAAAAGGAGAGAGAAAGGAAGGAGAGAGAAGGAAAGGAAAATAAGAGGGAAAGGAAGGAGAGAGAAAGAAAGGGAAGAGAAGGAAAGGAAAAGGATTTTATTGAGTGCCTTCCTCTCTAATTATATCAAGTCAAACCATGATTAGGAGGAAAGGAAAAGGAAAAAGAAAAGGAAAAGGGATTTTACTGAATGCCGTCTTCTCTCATTATATCCATTCAAACCACATCTTCATGCATTTTCAAGTAAGATTTTCCTTTCTCTCGACAGACAAATGCTGTCCAGAAAGCTCTCCCAAGTTTTGAGAGGGGGGGGGTCTTCCTTAAGCCCACTTAGTCATCCACAAGATTTACCTTTGCCTTGGAGGTCAGCCTGAGGTTGCTAGGGAAAAAAGCTAACTAGCCTTCAGCTATGTTTGGGACTCTCCAAACTGCATTCAAGCTGGCTTGGCAGATACTTCAAATTAAGTGTCTCGGGGCCGAGATGTCCCTTTCAGTTTGCTGACTCTTGGCATTCCACCGTTGTCCGGCGAAGGGATTGTACAAAATGCTGCTGAGATTCCAAACAGCTTTTGCCAAACAGAGGAAGTGTGAAAGAGGCGGGGTGTGGGGTGCGAAGAAAGGGAATACATCTTCGTTGTCTGGACCACTGTTTGCTAAACCAAGCCCCCTTCCCACTTTCTCTCCACAAAGCCAAGCCCCAGAAGATCTCGTTAGACTAGACTACAACATCCATCAGCTCCTGCCAGCCGTGCTATTGGGTAGATTAATTTAGAATTGTGGGTGCCGTCATCCAACCTACCTGGAAAGGAATTAGTCTGTGGGATGGTCAACCTGTGCTCTTGCAGAGGTTGTTGAAGGGTAATTGCGAGGATCTCACAATAGTTGAGAAACATCTGAAGGGATGTGAGTCCTTGCAGGATCCAATCTGGGTCTGTCCATGGGACCAGGTTTAGCCTTCCAAGCTTTCGGATTTGTGCTGCAGCCCATCTTGAGGGAACTTCTGTCTACCAGAAGGAAGGCTAGACTCCCTGGTAGACAGAAGAAGTAGTGTAGTATTTTTGTGGTGTCGAATAGCCCCAAACATGTATTCTGGTGAGAAAGAAGTTTCTGAGAATGGTCTGGTCCAGAGTTTAGCAATCTAAGTCATTTTTTTGGGGGTGGGGGGAGGCATTATAGCATCCATGATTTCTCAGTGTTGGCCACAGATGGGCACGGATCAGCACTAGGCAGAGAGATGTGACACAACATAGCAGCCGTACTAAGTTTCATATAGAAGGAAATGCTAGAGGGGAAAACCTGTGATGGTTTTCCAAAGAATTTGCTCAACTCTTTAGATTCAAGAGAGGCAAAATTGGATCCATCCCAGTCGTCTATGACATCAATGTTTTCCAAGCCATGTTTCAGAGAACCATGGAATTCATTGGAAGCTGCTCAAGGATTTCTCCACGAGAAGATTAATCAAGACAGTCCAATATTTTTTTTTTTATCGCAGCCAGACACATTTTTGGGAGAGAAAGGGAGGTTACAGCTCAATACAGAAGCTGTGTCTTATTCAAATCCCATCTGTGCATAAGGGGATGAAGTACTCCTATTCAAAAATTTTAAAATATCTGACTTTGGGCCACTCCTCCTCATTCTGGGCCTGAGAAGAAGAAGGCAAGGGCAAAACCCATCCCGAAAATCTTGCCGAGAAGAATACATGGTCTATGTAGTCTCAGGATGAACTCAATAAGACACATTCCTGAGAGTCTGAAATTAGAATCAACCAATCACATGGAGCCACAAGAGGACTGTTAAATGCGGTATGAACATCGCCCTTGTGTTGATTTCATACAGGTTTAAGGAAGTCTAGGAGTGACATGGTAGCAGCCTTCCAATATCTGAGGGGCTGCCCCAAAGAAGAATGGGTCAACCTATTTTCCAAAGCACCAGGAGTCAGGACGCAATGGACGGAAACTAACCAAGGAGTGAGAAGCAACCTGGAATTGAGGAGAAATCAGAGGTCCTTGGTGCTCCCTTAGCTTGCTTGTTTTCTTGCAGCTTTCATTACCCAAACTAGGTAACATCATCAGTGCTAGAGGTTATGTAGCACTGATGATTTTACCCAGCTTGGGTAATGAAAGGTCTGCAAAGAAAACCAGCCAAGCTCAGAGAGCACCAAGGACCCCACATCCCAACCCCGAGCTACAAATATTCCCCTTGAAGGAGAAATGTCTGTTGTTCTGTTTCACAGCCATCTAGGGGCTGCTTCCCTGTCTTTCCGCTCAGAGCTAAGTTGGTTTTTTTCTCTGTCTGGATGTAGAGGCCTCGAGAGGCGCGCATTCGGCTGAGCATTTTGCCATCTCTATGGCAACGCCCACAAGCCTTGTAACTAGCCCACAGGCTGCCAAGGGATGGCATCCTTCAAAATGGACACTGCAGCTGTCCAAACAGTATCTGTGTACCTGAGGTGGGAGAGGCCTCCTTGTTTACTCCAATCTAACAGAAGATACAATGGCAACTCTTCCTGATTTCATCGCCTGTGCTGGCGCATTCAAGCCCCTGTGAAAATCCCAAGGCAGCTGTGAAAAAGCATTGTTCCCCAAAACCCCTCAGCTGTCAACTCGCCGTCAAAGACAGGTTCCACCTGAAATCTCTGTCTCTGAGCTTCTGTCACTGTCATGGCCATATCCTATATCTCTTTGGGACTCTGAGTTGCAATGGTCACAAAATAGCTTTGAGAAACTAATCTGGAGTGGATGGAATTATTCTGGCAGGTCAGAAGAGCAGAGTTGGAAGGGACCTTGGAGGTCTTCTAGTCCAACCCCTTGCTGAAGCAGGAAACCCTGTAACACTTCAGACAAATGGCTGTCCAGTCTCTTCTTAAATGCCTGAAACGCCATCAGGACGTTTCTCCTTAGTTCTAAGTTGCTTCTCCTCCTGGTCTTGTCTCACGTCTCAGAATGTGCAGACGTGTTGCAAGCTTCCTTGCCTAACCCATGGAGAGGGGTTGAACAAGTCAGCTCAATGGTTCTCCAATCGATGTGAACGAAGCCGCAGGGATGTTGTAAGGCAGAGGTTTGGTCAACTTTCAGGATTCTCAACCACCACAATGTTGGGAATCCCACAAGATTTGGGAAAGCTTTTCTACGTGACAAGAAAGGATTCAGAATTGGATCCGTTTTTTAATCTAAAATCAGCCTTGCACGTGAGGGAAGATGTATACATTCGCACTTTGGTACTCGGCTGCTTTTAAACTCATCGAATTTGGTACTTGACACATTTTAACGAGAAGATTTTGTCCTGATATTCATTGTTTGTTCAGTACACAACACACAAGCTAGAACTTGACAGTGTAGGTTGCCTTGTGACTCGCTACCCTTTCCAACAAAGGTATTTCTTGCCCTGCGGCCATCCCATTCTGGACTCATCTTACCTTCTGTGGTCATTTTGTGTATTTTTTCCGCATTAAATTCATTTACATTATTCCATATGCAAAAAATTTGTTTGGCGCTCATCCGTTTTGGTACTCGCCATGCCTCCCAGAACCAATTAACGGTAAGTACCGAAGTGCCCCTGTGTATGGTTTTGCACAAACGCAAAAAGAAAAAGGAAAAAATCTTAATTTTTAAAAAAAGATCTTAGCAATAGCCTTTCCTCCTAGACGGAGCACACTCAGTGGGGCCAGCAATCTATCGGTGGAAGAGTGTGAACAAGAGAATCAGGTGATGCTTTGTTACTGAACCATTTGTCTTAGGTAAGAACCATCAAGCATCAGGGCAGGTGGGTAGGAGAAAGAGAAGAGCTTTGGGACAGAATAATCAAATTAAGTTCCGCTGCTGATTTTTTGGGGATCACATCAAAATAGAAATAGCAAAACAAAAACAAAAAAAACAAACCATTCAGAGTCGTCTGACTAGAGAAATCTTTCTAGCATCATTCTGGATGCGAGATAACCAATTTGGCAGCCTCGCTGATGAATGTGCCAGCATGGTTCATGCCATTATTCTCGGCAATGTAATAAAATATATCATGTGTCAATGGAAGTCTAACAGCCTTCCTTTTGGAGAAGATGCCTATTAATCTACACGCATCGCTCAAAGCCACACGGGGCCCTCCTATTCACCAAGATCAGCCTCCAGAACTGCTGGTCAGGTCAGAGCAAGAATTTTGCAGAAACTGAGGGCAAGAAACGCGAGCGTTGAGTTTCTCCTCCCAACTCAGTGAAGTTAAGGAAACGTAGGTAGAACAGAGAATAATAGATCTTGGAAGGGACCTTGGAGGTCTTCTAGTCCAACCCCCTGCTAGAGAAGTAGATTCTGTATCATTGGGAATGGTATCTATCAATCTCCAAATGATTCTGGACCTACCTGGAGATGCTGGACATTACTCCTGCCTCCTATTGTCATGCCAGCCCTATAGTAAACCAAGTCATCTTGGATAGTATATTCCAAAGCACAGCAATAGGAGACTCCTTCTTGTATACGTCCTACAGCTTCCTCCTAGCCCTCTTAGCTTACCTGTTTTATCAGTTATAGTTAGGGCAATGCCCCATTTGTCTTCCTTAAGACTCAACAGCTAACACCATCACCTCTTATACATTTTTGTTTTGGGAAAGGACCCTGTTGACTTCTTTGCTTCTGGGTGCCCAAGTTCTTGGACTCGTCTTGGATCATTTCCCATACTAGGGACAGCCTATGGGACTCAGTTTAAAATCTACAATGATCTCCAAAGAATCACATCAAATTCGGCTACAATTTGGCTCAAGGTCTACAAGATTGTCCCAGATTCACCTTTATAGGACTGTGAAACAACTAACGGCACAAGACCAGGATGTTCATTCAGAAATTACATGCAATACACACACACAGATTTTGCTTCTACGGCTCAGATTAAGATTAAGATGTCAACAAACTCTCTACGCACTCATAACAATACTTTTTTTTTTTTTTAAAGCTACAACTTTGTACTGCGGACAAGTCTGGTGATTTCTGAGTGGAGAACCTCACTTCCTGGCCATAAAATAATGACCAGGAATGGTCATTATTCAGAAGTTCCCAGAATTGATTGTAAATTCCAGTCCTGTCTTAGCTGTGAAAGTCGGCTGGGTGATTTTGAGCTAGTTGAGTCAGCTCACCTCACCTCACAGGGTTGTTGTTATGGGGAAAATTGGAGGCTGAAAGTTTGTTGGATAAGTTATTTGTAAATATAGTAAAGGCAAGACACAAATAAATAAATAACCTACAGACTCATCCCAACACCAACACCACCAACACAAAAAAGAACCTGATTGACCATTGATAATTCTCTGCTAAATAAATATACATTTCCTCAACACACATAAAAACTATTAAACATGCAGCTAACGTAGCCATTCCAGCTACATGAATCTTTGGGTTGCCTCTATTCCCCCCTCCCCTGGCTAACTATCTGCATTAAAGGCATGATAGCTTTAATGTGAAACATATTGACAAAGGTCTTTAAATGGGTAGAATACGAGAGATATTTCTTTTCCCCTTCCCCACCAATTTTTCTTTCTTCTTCTTAGTCTGCTCATCAGCTCATCAAAATAATTTTCTGAAGGTCTTTTATTTCTTGTCAAAAAAAAATTTTTTTTTTCCCCAGCCAGTTTTCAAACTGTAGGTTGCGGGAGGTTTTTTCCATATATTATTTTATCCACGCAACTTCGTTCTTCCCAGTTTTATTTGGCTGGCAGTTCTATCAGCTGTAAGTCTTTGATGAATTCAAGACCTAGCTTGTTAATATAGAAGAATAGAAAGGAAGAAAAAACTCTGAACTGGAAGCTGTCCATTTTGTCCAAGTGTCCATTTTGGGCTTCCTGAAGAGCCTAACGTTGTGCTGATGTGGGGCAGAATATAAAGGAAAAAGCTTAGATATTATCATGTTTATCTAATAATGCTCATAATTATTAGATTTAGCTGTGGTTGAAAAGAAGAAAGTACAGATAATTGATGTGGTAGTATCAGGAGATAGTAGTATAGAACACAAAGAATTGGAGAAGATTAGAAAGTATCAAGATCTGAAAAATCAAAGTTGAAAGATTAAGGTATAAATTAGTTATTGGCACTGGGGGTCATACCAAAAAGTCTTGGATGGTACTTAGAAAATCTGCGCATTGACAAAATTTTCATCCGTTAGTTGCAAAAGGCCTCACTGCTTGGATCTGTGCATAGACTACAACATGACATTGTAACATACAATTCTTGGGAAGAGCTTGACACGTATGAAACCTAATGTCAGCTAAAGAACTTGTCATTGTGATTTCACACTGTTGTGTCAATAGAAGATAATATTTGTAGCTCAAGGTTGAAGTGTGTGGTCTCTTTGGTGCTCTCTGAGCTTGATTGTTTTCTTGCAGACGTTTCATGACCCAACTAAGCAACATCATGAGTGCTAGGTGAGAGTGGAGTTTGCTCTCAGTTTATTTGTATTTGCCACTTGTATATAAACAGAGAGCAAACCCCTCCCCCCTTTCTAGCACTGATGACGCTACCTAGTTGGGTCATGAAATGTCTGCATCAAGCACAGAGAGAACCAAGGACCCCACAGTCTTCCTCCTCCTTCTCATTCTGCAAACTCATTCTCATTCCCATTCTGCAAACCCCACTCCCTTCTAGCACTGATGATGTGCCTAATTGTATCATGAAACAAGAAAACCACCAAGCTCAAAACGCACCAAGGACCCCACACACTGTTGTGTATGTACTGATAATTTATTATATTTTTATACCATCCCAGTGACCCAGGACACTTATTTATATTTATCATAATTGCTTGTTGCCTTGGGTACCAAGTACCTTTATTGATCACCCTTGGCCATTGTTGCGTGTTGGGTAGTCACAGTCATTTATTGAAAGTAATAAATAAACAAATAAAACTAATCTTGTTAGTGTCTTTATTCGGGGGCACAAATGGAGCCCTAGGTTTTCTAGCCTTCTTTCATAATCTTGAAAATTCCCATCGCCATTCCATTAATAGTTTAAAACCAGAATGTCCAAACCCAACCCTTCTAAATTTGCTTCTGTTACAAAAAAACATCATCTTTCTGGTATATAACCCATGGATGCAAGAAAACCTGGAAGGAATTGGAGGAGGGAAGGAGCTGAGATGCAGAGATACCTCCCACATATAACTGATTGTAAATCCCTGTGACCAGGTAATAACCTACTGATTTGACGTAGGACACTCGCTCCATCCAACTCAATTTAAAATGAGAAAGAGCAGAGACAGGGCGATCAATTGCTACATATTTGTGGAAATATTTTTTAAAACTATTGCTTCCTTTAGGAAAGGGGGAAAAAAATCTACAAGCTTGCTTCGTTTAATCGCTGTCAGATGGGTTCAGATGTCAGACGAAGCTAAACTGCTTTAAACCAGGAATCTCACGTCCGTATCTCCACCACTCACTTTATTATTACGGCCTGTTGCACAGTCAGCCAGATGTTCAACTGGATTTGGCATTTTTGTCAACCTATTGAGTCCTTTCCAAAGACCTGGCACAGGCAGAGAGGTTCTTGTTTGATAAAGTTAAAGTTCTCCTTGCAGAATGTAAGCTGCTTCAAGTCAAGCTGCCTTCTGAAATTGACTGATGGAGACGTTGTCGATGTCAGTGGGTATTCTCAAAAGGTGGTCCCTATGCTTTGGGATTGCACCCAAGGTATCTATCGCTACCAGCATTGCTTTCTTTTTCCCACAGTCGTTCTATTTCTATTTAAGAAATTTAATAGACTTCAGAAAGAAGGCAGAACAGGAAAAATAAAGAAGGTAAGGGGACTCTAGGCTAAAACATAACAGTATGAAGGATTGGAGTGACTTGACAGCAGATTTCCAATGTTTGAGGGCCTGCCATAAAGAAGAGGGGGTCAACCTATTCTCCAAACACATGAAGTCAGGACAAGAAGCAACGGGTGGAAACTAATCAAGGAGAGAAGCAACTTAGAACTAGGGAGATATTTCCTGACGGTCAGGACGATTAAGTAGTGGAACAGCTTGCCTCCAGAAGTTGTAAATGCTCCATCACTGGAGGTTTTTAAGAGGAGACTGGACAGCCACTTATCTGGAATGGTATACAGTCTCCTGCTTGAGGAGGGGGTTGGACTAGAAGACCTCCAAGGTCCCTTCTTACTCTGCTATTCTGTTATTTGCAGATCTTTGTATTTGATGATTTCCCTTCAGTTCTTTCTCTTCTCTCTTCTGCTGTCTCCAGACACTGCCACGTCCACTATTCCCCCCACCCAAAAAAAATTGTTGTGGTTTTCTTATGGTTATTATTATTACAAGTTGGTATTTGAGGGAGGTTAACAAAAATGTACGGACAGCAATAAAAACAAAACGAGGGAGGAATTGGGATTTCTCTCTCTGACTCTCTCCAAGATGAATAAAAAATTAGCTTCCCAATTTTCTTCATTTTCGTCCCGCTCCCTCCTGCCATAAATAAATATCTCGCATCTGTTTCCTTCTCAAGGAGGGAAGAAGGCTCCCCCAGCTGGGCTGAGAATACCGATCTGGAGCTTAAGAGCATCAATCCAACGCGGATATTAACTGGGGAGCGCCCGTTGCTCTGCCCACCCGAGACCTCTTTATCTCAATGAAAGGTCCAGCCTCCCAGCCTGTTATTTGACTTAACTGGGCCTCTAAAGAGGAATCAAAGCCTTCTCCCCCCCCGCCAACCCTCCCCGTTGCTCCTTCCCTCTGAGGTGTAATTAGACAGAAGCAGCGGATAATCCCACCTCCGAAAAGCTGGAGAAAAGCTGGGCTCAGCCCCGCGGCTGAAGTGGACGCCGCTTAATCAAAAAAAGGACCGTCCATTCTTTTGCGACATTCTTGGACACCTCTTTGGCCCTTCCTCCTCCCTCCCTCCCCTTTCTCTTTTGGGGTCTCTGTCCTTCCAGTGGCTGCTGCTTCTTGTTCTTCAAACACCTCTGGAAGGACAAGAGTGTAGCCAAGATGCTGGTTAAAGGAAGAATTCTACTTTGGGGAGGAAAACAGGAAAAATAGTTTGACGCACCTCTCCTTTGTTTAAGCAAAGCTGTTTTTCCACAAGAAGATGCAGAATTCAAGAGCTGCTTGCTTTTCTAAATCTGGCTTCACCAGCCTCATGTCCAATCCAAGCCATTTCTTCTTCTTCTTCTTCTTCTTCTTCTTCTTCTTCTTCTTCTTCTTCTTCTTCTTCTTCTTCTTCTTCTTCTTCTTCTTCTTCTTCTTCTTCTTCTTCTTCTTCTTCTTCTTCTTCTTCTTCTTCTTCTTCTTCTTCTTCTTCCTTCTTTCTTCTTCTCTTCTTCTTCTTCTTCTTCTTTCTTCTTTCTTCCTCCTCCTCCTCCTCCTCCTCCTCCTCCTCCTTCCTCTCCTCCTCCTTCTTCTCCCTCCTCCTTCTTCCTCCTCCTCCTCCTTCCTCCTCCTCCTCTTTCCCCTTCTCCTCCTCCTCTTCTTTCTTCTTCTTCCTTTGCTTGTCTTTGCTGTTATTGGGCCAGAAAGGATGTTTTGACAGGATTTAATTAGCTGGATTCAAGCACAGGATTACTATCTGAGTTATTTACCCAGCAAAGCTCTGTGTCTGAGTCAGGGGTTTGCTCACAACAAGGCCGAATAAGACAATGAAGGAAGGATCTAGCTTTGTTCTTAAGAAGGGCCCTTGGGAGGCCGGTCTCATGGAAGGTGCCTCCAAATCTGACGGGAAATTCCTGGATTTGAAGTTGTTAAGGGAGGGGGAAATGACTTTGTTTATGGGAGATGTGGAATGAATGGGGTGGAGGGAGTAAACTTCGTCTCAAGTCCCAGTGAGTTTGAAGAACAGAATAACAGAGTTGGAAGGGACCTTGGAGGTCTTCTAGTCCAACCCCCCCGCCCAAGCAGCAGACCCTACACCATTTCTGACCGATAGCAGTCCAGTCTCTTCTTGAAAGCCTCCAGGGATGAAGCTCCCACAACGCCAGAAGGCAAGCTATTGGATTGATTCATTGTCCTCACTGTCAGGGAATGGTTGCTAAGGTTTGCTTCTCTCCATGGTTAGTTTCCATCCATCGTTTCTTGTCCTGCCTTCAGATGCGTTGGGGAATAGCTTGACCCCTTCTTCTTTTTGGCAGCCCTCCAAATATGGGACACTGCTATCATGTCACCCCAAGTCCTTCTTTTCATTGAACTAGACATAACCAATTCCTGCAGCTGTTCCTTTAGCCTCCAGTCTCCTAATCATCTTCGTTGCTCTTCTTTGCACTCTTTCTAAAGACTCAACATCTTTTTTTTTTTATATGGTGGCAACCCAAACTGGGCGCAATATTTCAGGTGTGGAACTGCTGGTGTCAGGTGTCATAAAGTGGTACTAACACCTTACATGATCTTGATTCTATCCTTCTGTTAATGCGGTCTAGAATTGCACTGGGCTATTAAAAAAAAGAAGCAAAGCAAAGCAAAAACAGAGCGCCAAAGGATGCACCTTTCTCCAGGTCATGCATGCTGCAGGTGAAGCCGAACGAACATAAGAGCAATGCATCCAACCTGTCACTAGCAGATTGCCCAACTGAGGTTTTTCCTGGTCGGTATTATTGTTTTTACGAACGTTACTGTGTACAGAATGAGCTGTTTTTGCTGAACTACAGGTAGGAAGGTTCCTGGAGACGCCGGTTGCTAGGGGATTGCTGTCAAACTATCAGTTGCGTAAGCGCTACTTGGCGGACTATCAAAGGGAATAAACAGGTAAGACCATGTTGAACACATGCATACTGTATCTCCTCCTTCCTTCTTCCCACGGCTGGGGAAGTAAATGCTCAGCTTGTTTTATTTTAGAGACAAACAAGCCATTGCAAGGTTTTCAGCATAGAGTGCTTTCAATATATTTTACACACAAACACACACACAGTGCAAATAAAATTGCTTTCAAAGGAGAAGTTTGTTCTCCACAAATTAGGCATTTGATTAACTTGAGTGGAAATCTGGAAATTCTTTTGGAAATTGGGAGAGTGACATAAGAGAATAGACTTGAATAGTGTACAGTTTTGTCTTTCTTTTTTCACAGTGGTCAGGGATGTGAAGATGGTAGATCAATTTCTGGGTTTTACTTGGGGATAAGATGCTTGATGGACCACTTCTTCTGCTCAACATAAAATAGTTCCATAACATAACATAAAATAATTCCAAGCAAGCCTTTGTACACTATAATGATTTACTAAATAGGTTTTGCCTTCAGAATTCTTGATGGCTTTCTTGGAATCATTTCAGTGCCTGGCATGTTATCCATTTCTGGATCTTTTTTTTCAATACGAAGAACTTATGTGGCTTCACCAGCTGCTTTTAAACTGGGGTTTTATTTTGCGTGGCTCTCGTGTTTCACTTTTTCATTTATGCTAATTCTACTTCCCAGCTTTTCATCAGTTGCCTTGGGAAATCAAGAAAAGCACCTTAGTGCTTTCCGACAGATTGCTCCTTGGGTCAGTGGACAGACAACTCTTTGTCATGCCCCTGTCGGAATCTGATTCAGAGAGAGAGGCCAAGCAGCTGACAGGGAGTGGGAGTGTGGCTCCATTGGTTGTGGAAGAAACTGGGGAAGGACACAGTCCGGCTGGGCAGAGCAGGAGAGAGGTAGAACAAGGGAGAGGGAATTCAGAGGAAGACCCAGGCCCACCCCCTCTTCATCCTAGGACAAGCAGGGAGGAATGGAGAAGGGAGCAACGTGGGTTGCATGGCTTATGGGGGAGGAAAGGGCCCTGATTCCCTTCATTAGCTGCAGCTGGGAACACAGTATTTAAAAAGGGAAGCTGTGCAAAGTTGTTGGGAGCAAATCGTGAGTTATCTGGTATTGTTCAGGTTTATCTGGGTTCCTAGCGTCTTCCCAACTGTGTGTGTTTTGTTGGCCTTTCAAGTTTGCAATTCCTTATCCTGCCCTGTCCAATTAATTGCTGCAGCGTGGTTTGTGTGGATTTTTATTTACAGTTCGTATGTACTTTGTTTTCAGACTGAATTTCTTCCACTTAAAGGCTGTTCTTGGGAGAGCCGAAGGTAACTGGACATTAGGGGCAAAGTTGGAGGTATTAAAGGGACTCTTCTTACTTATGTGACTGTGTTGCCTTTGTACCACGCCTCGAGTCATCACACTCTTCCATCTTTTAAAAGAGCTGGGTGGAAAGTAAATTGTGGTAATATGGTCCACCCAGTTTTTGAATAGAATGTGAAATGAAAACCAAGTACGATTCTAACAAGGCTTTTTTTTTAAAAAAAAATAAATTCTCTGCCTGGAATGCTCCATTAAAAATGTGCTTCACCTTTACCTAGTTGGGCAATGAAACATCTTCAAGGAAACAACCAAGGTTGGACAACACTATGGAGCCCATAGGTTTTGTCCTGCATAATCCTAGTTCACTAACCAAGCATTTGAACTTACTTCCTCATAACCAAAGACCAATACTCTTCACAAAGACTTCTATCCTTCTCCGGTGAGAACACAAACGTACGCAAACGACCCACCAAGTGATGGTTAGCTTTCCCAAGCTAAATCATTCCGTTTCTCCTTCCTGCCTTCTGGGTACCATGAAACATAGGACAGAGAGGTGGGTGGCGGATAGATTTAATAAATAAACAAAAAAAAAACATCACAACAAGTGCAGGGAGGCAGTGTAAGGGGGACAGAAAAGGGCGATTGGTTGAATCTCCCCTTGGCTTCACGGAGAAAGAAAAAAAAAACCCTATTTAACCCGAGAGTATGAAATACCCATCATTCTCCAGATTGTAATGGGGATTAGTGAAAGGGGGGGATATATTTGAATTTCTGATCAGCAGGAGATTTGGAAAGGGACAAAGTAGAGATCGGCAGGTGTTAGCAACTCTGACTTCCTTGTTCTCCACCTTCCATCGCCTCAAAAAGAGAGGAGAGAGAAAAGAGAGAGAGGGAGAGAGAGATGATGGGAGAGAAGGACCAACAGAGCTTTTGTGGCCTTAAAATTGTGCCAGAGAAACCAATATGTCTTTTGCTTTGAAGAAGTTGGAAAGAATTTGTCACCATTGCTATGGCAACCCACTAGACCTCATCCCTCCAGAGCATACCTCCGTTGAAGACTAAAAAGGGCTTAGTGCTTGTTTCTGGTCTTCTCCTTTGCATGAACAACATTGAGTGCATATCTCTCTCTCTCTCTCTCTCTCCCTCCCTCCCTCCCTCCCTCCCTCCCTCTCTCTCTCTCTCCACACCTTTGAGCAAACTGCTTCAAACCAAAAAGAAAAAGAAGTCCAGTTGCCATGGCTCAACTACCACACAACTCTACCAGGGCCACCAAGCTCAAAGAGCATCAAGCACTTCACAGATCAACCCTTGAGCTGCAAATATCTCTTCTATCAACTCATTATTTGATTCCTAAGTGATACCCCAAAGAGGCGCGTCCCCATTACTACCAAGTCCTTTGATTTCAAACCAAACCTCTGAATGACCCCAACCCCAAAATTATTCACCACACAGAACAAGGGCACCCGATTAAAAAGATTGTTTCGCGTCGTAGATCCTGTTTTGTGCAACAGAAAACTTAAGAGTTTCAGATTCAGGGAGTTAGCACTGATCCAGGTCTTTGTTGGCCAAGATAACTGAGTTATTATGGTTTAGCATTTTCTGTGGGACACAGAATCAGGTCTCTGATCTCTTCCTCAGATCTTCCCAGGCCTACATTGCCACAGATGGCCCTACTAGCTCTAAGATAAGGAATGCTGGGTTGCCAAAGGATCCTTAGAGGATCCTTAGATCCATACTTTCAAACCCATTCATTCGGGCAGCTAAAATCATGGCTGGTTTCTGTGAGTGCACAGGCAGTCCTTGACTTATGGCCACAATTGACCCCCGAATTTCTGTTGCTAAGCGAGGTGGTTGTTAAGGGAGTTTTGCCCCATTTTATGACTTTCCCTGCCACTGTTGTTAAGTGAGTAACAGGGTCATTCAGTGAATCTGGCTTCCCCATTGACTTTGCTTGTCAGACGGTCTGAAAAAGGAATCACGTCACACACACACATACACCCAGGACACTGCGCCCGTCATAAATGTGAGTCAATGGCCAAAATAATTTTGATCAGGTGATTGTGGGGAATGCTACCACGGTCGTAAATGTGAAAAACGGCCCTAAGTCACTTTTCTCAGGGACATTGTAATTTTGAACAGTCACTAAATGGACTGTTTTAAGGGGACGACTACCTGTATTGAGCAGGGAACCAAGAGTATTGTTAATGCTCTGAGAAAAGAACCACCACCGAGGAACAAATGAGGAGATGGAATGAAAATGGCCTGCCTGCTCCAACATGCTAGTTTTGCCTTAGATCTCAGCTTTGCTTCCCATCGCCTAAGAAGACAAACTTCCTACTTGTCATGTTCTGCTCCCTGAGAAATTTGAATCAAAGTATGCATTTTGCCCCCGAGAAATCTGGCAAAAAAAGACTCTACGCTTTCTCCCCACCTCTTCTTCTTCTCCCCCCTTTCTTTCTTTCTTTCTTTCTTTCTTTCTTTCTTTCTTTCTTTCTTTCTTTCTTTCTTTCTTTCTTTCTTTCTGTCTGTCTGTCTGTCTGTCTGTCTTTCTGTCTTTCTGTCTTTCTTTCTTTGGAAGGACTTATTAGGGATGGTTATGAAAAGGCGCATCTGATTCAGCCTTAAGAAACTGGTTCCACGATATTTGATGAAGACAGGAAAAAGCGTAAGCCGCCTTCAGCGAAAACAATGAGTGGATTTAACTTTCCCTCTCGCCGAGGTGAAACAACCTGGAACCATCCGTGTCAAAAGGAAGAAAAGGAAGAAAAGAAAGTGTGGGGGGGGAGGAGAGGGAGGGAGGAAGGAAGGAAAGAAAAAAGGAAGGAAGGAGAGATACAAGAGAGGGAGGGAGGGAGGAAAGAAGGAAGGAAGGGGTAGAAAGGGAGGGAGGAAGATATGGAGAATATAGGAAGGAAGGAAGGAAGGAAGGAAGGAAGGAAGGAAGGAAGGAAGGAAGGAAGGAAGGAAGGAAGGAAGGAAGGAAGGGAGAAAGGGAGGATAGAAGGCAAGAAAGGAAGAAATAAAAGTAAGAAAGAAAGATTAATCGACCTCTAATTATCTCATGCCTTCTTTTTCAAAATAATCAGAAATGTTACGGCAGAAAAAATGCAAACAAAACGCTTGTTTTGGGAAGCAGGCTCCACATGAGCCAAGAAGGCATTCTTCAAGACAGAAAGCATATCCAGATAATTTGGAGGAGGTGGGGGAAGCAAGGCTTGGATTATCTTCACATCAATTCTGAGAAAAAGACCCCTCGTACCCCCAGCGTCTGGGTGAGACCGACAGCTCCAGCCAGCTGAAACGAAGAGGGCAGCAATTGAGACGAAGGCGCCAATAAAGAGCAAAGAAGAAACCAGCCAGGAGCCCCTCCTTCCATCCCCCCAATGCTCCCAAGCCCCCCACCCTGTTTACATTCCCTCCCCCCCCCCACATGTTTGAAACTCAAATCTACTCTGGATTGAAGGATAAATTGGACCTAACAAAGAGGTCGAACGCAAGGAAGGAAAGGAATCCATCCTTCCCATCGCCTTCCTTGGCCGACATCTCCTGCAAGGTGGATGAAACAGGCCGAATCACATCAAACGAGGCTGGCAAAGAAACGAAGGGACAATTGGGAAGAAAGAAGAGAGAGACAGAGACAGAGACAGAGACAGAGACAGAGAGAGTGAGGGAGAGAGAGGGGGAGAGGGAGGGAGAGGAGAGAGAGAGGGAGGGGGACAGAGACAGACCCAGAGAGGGAGAGAGAGAGGGAGAGAGAGAAAGATTTTGGGGAGGGAGGCTTGGTGATCATCTTGGTTCCCCCTGCCCACCCCCCATCCTTGGCTCTTCTTCATCCGTGCAAAGCAGCAGCTGAAGACCCTGGAACACGCAAGGGTGGCCCGTCTCTCTCCGAGCCCTGAATTTATTATCAGCGATGTCACGCCTTCACAAATGGCTTTATTTTTTGATTCATTAGGTAATTTCCCTTGAAGACCAGCTGTTTGCGAGCGGCCCCTCCCCCCCCATGAATAATGGAGATGATATTCAATGCTGAGGAGGCCGGCAAGTGAGGGAGAGGGGGGGGCATGGCCCTCACACCCCCCCAACCCGCATCCCACCGCCTAAGGCACCAGCTCCACATCAAGGGGGCAGGAGGGTCTCTCCCAGCTCCCTTTCCTAACCCAGAGCTGCCCAGGTGTCAAACGGGCTATGGGAGGGGGGGGTGTTCCTGGCTAATACCTACAATAGAAATCCGAAGTGTGTGTGTGTGTGTGTGTGTGTGTGTGTGTCACCCCCACCACCCCCCATCTGCCTAGGGCAAGTTGTCATCTTTTATTTCCCTGATGAGCTGCCCAATGCCCCTCCCAGGCAACTGAATCCCCAGGTGTTTTGTTCCGCCTGGCCTGGCCCCCTCCTCAAACACAGGACCCCCAAAATTTGAGAGACAAAAAGGAAGACATCCCCGGCAGTTGTGCTCTGGGCCACTTTTTTTTTTGGGGGGGGGGGGAGGGGATCCTATATTCCAGAAGGGTCATCTTCTTTCTTTAAACCCAGCTCAATGGAGAGAGAGAGAGAGAGAGAGGGAGGGAGAAAGAGAAGGAGAAGGAGAGAGGGGAGGGCAGGAAAAATCATTATTAAGCCTGTAATTTAGTACAGGCAGAGTTGGCTTTCTTTTCTTCCCAGAGACATCGTTCCTCATTCAAATAATCCCTCTGAGAGTAACATTTCCATCACATAAGTAACGCTGCAATTAAAGCATGTTTGAAGGAAAAAAGAAAGGGGAAGGAGAGAAACAATCACCCAATAAAAGAGACAAGCGCTGTGTGGTTTTGGACTGACATTCATTAAGTTCTGGAGATGAATGCTAACCATTTGTCAGAGTTATGCATCTAGAAAGGAGGAGGAGGAGGAGGAGGAAGAAGAGTTAACAACAAGGGAGAAAGGACAGCATTGGGTTGGACTACAAGGACCAACTGAAGAGTGGAATGAGAAAGTTTTCAATGATATCTTCCTTTTGTCCTTCTTTAGCTTGGAGAGGGAGCTGGGGGCAGGAGGACGAAGGAGATAATTTATGATATCAGCTCCAGGGAAGAGGGTCAAAGGGACAAACGGATCATTAGAGAACTGGTACCCACCTGCTGATAGATGGAATTTTTAATTTGACATCGAAAAATGATGGATGGATGGATGGATGGATGGATGGAAGGAAGGAAGGAAGGAAGGAAGGAAGGGGGAGAGATACAAGGAATGAAGGGAGGGAGGGAGAGAGGAAGGAAAGAAAGAAGAGAGGGAGGGAGGGAGGGAGGGAGGGAGGAAGGAAGGAGAGAAAGAAGGGAGGAAGGAAATAATTATTTCTGGCAAACAACATGTGTGTTCCCAGCCTTTCTCAACATGATGTCTTCTTCATGTGTGGGACAACAATGACTCCTACAACTGTGCTTGTTGAGGATTATTCAGAAGGCTCTAAGTTGGGGAAGGCTAATATGGCAGTCCATATCTTTCTTTAGAACAGCAGAAGCAAAGAACTTGGAGGCATCCATCATCTCCTCACCAACAAGAATGGGCTCTACTTAATTGGATGTGCAAATGTTCCACCTTCTCAGGTGGCAGCTTCCAAGTTTCCACTTAGCCCTCTAAGTCAAAACCAAGCAAACCACATCCTGGTTTGTGCCTTGGCTAAACCAAGCAACTTCAACCATTGGGTTCCATCTACCTGTCCTCAACTGTCAACACTCCCTGGCAGCAGAGGGCCTTCAGGATTTCAGGCAGGGCTTTTACCTACTAAGGACTGAACGTGCAACTTACTTCACAGAAAGCACAGGTTGGGCCCTTGAAGATACCTGCAAACCATCCTTATGCTCACAATTCCATGATGAAACTTGGCATCATTTCCAACCCTTCTACAACGAGCTGTAAGACTTCATGCAGAAGAGAGAGAATTGTGTTCGTGTAAGAAGCAAGTTTTCGTGTGAGCATGGAATTATGTCGTCCTACACACACAGTTAGCAAAATCTTCTGCCACAACCAAAAGTGGGAACAAAAAGTCCATGCTCGTTTGTCCCTCAAGTGCATATAGACCCCTCAATTCCTTTTATTTTTTCTCCAAGACGCCTAGTGGAAAGAATGTCTATGGACATTCTCAGTCCTCCAGGTCATGGTTGTCACAAAGGTGCTTTTTTCAAGAGGCAACTGGACTTTCTTTGTTTTTCCTTGAAGAAGTTTCACTTCTCATCCAAGAGCTGAAGAAGCTTCTTGGATGAGAAATGAAACAATTTCAAGGAAAAAAACCAAGAAAGCCCAGTTGCCTCTTGAAAAAACACCTTTGAGACTAGTAGAAGGAAGGAGAAGCATTGGTGAATCCAGAAGTCCAATAACTCAGATCAATGTTCAAAGTGACCTACGCAAAAGAGAAGTAATCTTTTACCCCTTTCAAGGACAGAATATACAAGAATGCAGCAAGGGCCATTCAATTAATACACAAATGGGGATAGCCAAAGCTAGCTGGTAAAGCAACAGGAAATAAAAACAGCAGTCTGTTCATTTCAAAGGGGAAAGGATAACCTGAGGCCAAGCCCACACTTTTCTTCCTTCGTCTTAAGTTCTAGCTAAAAAGTCCATCTCAAAAGCCTGAAGAATCACCATCAACAGCAAGAATACAGGCTGATGTGCATCCTTAATTCCCAGTTCTCAATTGCCTCCAGAAAGAGGCTTTCCAATAAGAGAGTGGACAACCATTTATCTGAAACGGTCATGCTTAAACAGGATGGATCTCCAAGGTCTCTTCCAGCTCCATTATTATTATTTTATGTTTCTATCTTCTTTCCAGATTAAGTGGGGAGAAAGACTATCTTGAGGTACCAGAACTTTCATCTGGGAGATGCTCCTAAGCTGGCCTGGATTTAAGCAGCTCCACTGGCTTTTGCAAAGCTAAAAATCCCACAACACTTTCAGAATAACGGTCTCCATGCCTTCCAAGCATTTCAAGAGCACCCAGGCATGGAAAATGTTCTCTCCCTTTGCCCCAAACAGCAATTAAGGCCCTCCACCAACCCCTGTTTTTTCTACATCCCAGCTTCATAATTTGATTATTTGCCCTGCATTCATCTTAAGCAAAGGGGCTGACAGATAACTGTAAAGTAATGTGATAAAAACCATTTATAACGCCAGCTCTTTCCAGCTCCTTCTCCCTAACTAGTTATGACAAGGCAATAATGCCAGTTATGCATTTGTCTGCCTTTAAATTGGTTACTTAAAACAATGATGGATGAGCAGGGCCGTCCCCTTTGTATCCTGAAGAGCCGCTCTTGATTTCTGATCTCATTTTCACCACTAATGAATTATATCTAATTAGCAGATCCCAAATCTAATTGAGAGGTTGAAATGGTGACCTGTGGGAAGGATGAGTCCCATTCGTGGAATGGGGTTCACCTTTTTTTCTTCTTTTGTTTGGTTTAACCAAAGAGAGAGAGAGAGTGAGAGTAAGAGAGAGACAGACAGAGAGAGAGAGACAGTGTGTGTGTGTGTGTGAGAAAGAAAGAGAGAGAGAAAGACAGATACAGAGAAAGACAGAGAAACTTTGCGATGTCCTCCTCCAAAGAGAGCCCCCAGCGAGCTGTCTGAAGATGGAATCAATTTGACAATTCGCCCGCCTGTTTCAGTTAAAATTTTAATGAAACTCATCTTAACAGATGTATCTTTTCCGTTGGGAATGTAAACTCTCTACTCGCCATTATGCTGTATTATTATTTTTCTTGCAAAAACACGGGGCCCGCCATCATTATGCTCTTGCTGGAATCAAATCAGACTGCAGGCAAATACTGTGGGCCCCTTGACCCAAAACAATGAAAATGCAGCCCAGAAAGATCTTTTCTATCCTAAAAACTTCTCTCTCTCTCTCTGAGCTTGGTTGTTTTCTTGCAGACATTTCATTACCCAAGTAGGGAACTTCATCAGTGCTAAGGATGGTAGCACTGAAGATGTTACCTAGGTTGGTAAAATAACATCTGCAAGAAAGCAACCAACCCCGGAGAGCACCAAGGATCCCACACTTCTACCCCATTCTGATACCACAAATATAATTTTATACACTTCCCAAGGTTTGTCCCAAAGATCTTAGCAGCTAAAACTATCTCCAGCCTTTCATTAAGATTTTTAACCAATAAGACAGAGGGTCTCTTTCATCAAATTCACCCAGGAGAAAATAAGGAAGAAAACTTAACACTTTTCAGGTAGAAGTATTTTGAGACTCCCAAACTCTTTAGAGACTTTCCATGATGCTAAACTTTGTGGAAAAACCAAATGGGATCCTTGATGCTCCCTCAACCACCAAGCTAAGAGAGCATCAAGGACCCTATTGGTCAACCTGAACTACAAATATTCTCTTCTACTGCTAAAAATCAAATGGTTTTGCTTTTTTAGTGGATCTCAAAGAAAAGGGGAAAGATATTTCCTGGTTAGCTATGGAAAACAAGAGGGCAGCTGTGTGACTGTTTTACAGCAAAGCAAAGCCCAAATATAATAGTGGAGGAGAAGTTTTGACATAATCTGCTTCAAGTTGGCAGGACTTCCCGCGGGGATCACTCAACCTTTTAAATTAAAGGAACCTTTTTTAAAAAATAATAATAATAATAACAAAGTCAGGTGCAACGGGATCATCAACTGGTGCCAAGAGAATTTTAAGGGTCAGGTGATGACTGTAGTGGTATATAGTCTCTCTATCTCAGGTTAGTCCAAATCAGTGCCAGCTGGAAATATTTCAAAGATGAAAATGTTTCTGGGAGGAGTCAAACTTTTCTATGGAAAATTTCCCACTCCAGTCACATTTGGTGGTTTCAAATTTCTAGGATGTTTGCTTTTCAGGCGACTGTTGTAAAAGACGAAGAAGCGAAAAGTTCATTACACAAGGCTGTTTCCAGCATTCCAGTTAAGAAAAAAAGTCACTTTATATATCAAAGCTTTAACTTTCCTGGGATAGGATGTTCAAACTTATTTATTTATTTATTTTATTTATTTGATTTGTCAATCGCTTACAAGATAATAAGTATAAGTATAAACATGAGTAAGAATACATGAAATAGGTACAAATAAATGGGGACAATCAGACAGGGACAGTAGGCACAATGGTGCGCTTATGCACGCCCCCTTACAGACCTCTTAGGAATGAGGTGAGGTCAATAGTGGTTAGTTTGAGGTTAAAGGAGTGGGGGGTTAGAGGATGTAACAACAGAGTCAGGTAGTGCATTCCAGGCATTGACCACTCTGTTGCTGAAGTCGTACTTTCTGCAATCAAGTTTGGAGCAGTCTACTTCACAAAAGAGGCTAAATCTCTTTTCCCCCCCTCCCTGTAGCAAATAATGTAGCCCAAACTCTGTGTGCAACCTATGGGTAGATATTGAGTTGAGTAGGCTAACTCAAATTCCTAATGAGTTGCCCAGGAACATTTTCCAATGTAAACAATGCCCAAAGACCCTTATCTCCTTGCAGTGGCATACTTGTGGGGTCCTTGATGCTCTCTCTTCCTTACCCAACTAGGTAAGAACTTCAGTGCTTCTGTAGTTGGGTCATGAAATGTTTGCAAGGAAACAGTCAAGCTCAGAGAGCTCCAAAGACTCCAACCCTGAGCTACAAATACTATCTTCTATTGGAACATCGCCAGTGCAAGAGACTGGGGCTTATATAGCAGCTACCCGAAATTCCTGATGATGTCCCCTGGTTGGGTCATGAAACATCTCCAAGAAAACCACCGAGAGGGCATCAAGGACCCCACAGTTGTCCTTCTCCTTCACTCCAGACACCCCACTCATTTCTAGCATTGGTGGTGTTCCCTAGTTGGGTCATGAAACGTCTGCAAGAAAACCACCAAGCTCAGAGAGCACCAAGGAACCCCACAGTTCAACCCTGAGCTCCAAATATTCTCTTCAATTGGAACAGTAGATCTTTGACTCTGCAACAAGCAAGTTTGGAAGGTCACCTTCAGCTGAAGACACCACAGCAATTATTTCCTCTTGCAACCTTTCCTCCTCCTCCTCCTCCTCCTCCTCCTCCTCCTCCTCCTCCTCACTTGGGGGGAAGAGTTTGTTCTCCACCCGGGGAGTGGATCTCAAAGCCAGGCCCTTTTGAGTAGGGGTGATGGTAGAGGTGGAAAGCATGTCTGAATAGCTCCTTCTTTCACTTGCCTTCTATGATTCTCCGTCTCCCTTCTCAAAAGGTTTTCTACTCACAGGCCTAAGCCTGAAAATAGACATTTCCTGATGCTGCTCATTCCCTGGGGATCAGTAGTTCCCCTTCACTACCCTCTAAACGAAGATCAGTGCTATATAAAAAAAATCATGCTCCTCACTCTTATTATTTTCAGCGACATGCAACCAGCCAACCTATTACCATAAACAGGCTAAATGACAACCGATTCTTAGTCAAGCTGTAACTAAACACTGCTCTTTTTTTTCCCCCTTCCAAAGCTGCTTCTCTCTTTCTCTTCTTTTCCTACAATGGATCAGTGCCTTGGGCAATGCTAGAGAAAAACAACCACCACCACCCTTTCATCAAGTCTATCCACTGGATCTAACATTACCACAGCTCATCCATCACGGGCTTCTATTTGTTACAAATCACTCAAGCCCATCCAAGCTTCTTTAAGCTCAAATTGCCTCTGGCTCTGGATACTGAATGAGGCAAGTGATCCTAACTTTTATACAACAACGTCCCAGAGAAGCAGCTTGCATTCTGGCACCGAGAGAGGTTTTATTCCCTAGAAAGTTTGGCACCAAAACATTGCAAAGGTCCATTTTATCGGTGGTTTCAGCCCCACCGACCAAAGAATACACTCTGTTGTTGTAACGTCCCTCCCACAAATTAATTTGCAGGCTTCTAGGTTTTACCAGGCTGAGGGAGCAATTGATGGAAGGAGACTTCGAAAACGTCGGGGTGAAGCCAGATCCAGTTATGTCAGAATGGATTTTGTCTCCGAATAGTAAATAGAAAGACAACTCTCGCCTTTACGTGTATGAAGATTTTCTTCGCTGGGAAATGTTTTCTGACCTTTGTGATGCAGATATCTCAGGCTTGGTCATTTTTACATCATTTATCTCGTTGGCCAGGTGTTACTACAGTTAAAGCTACTTTAAGAAAACACTCAACAGGCGGCGAAGGAAAAACAAATGCTTATAATATTTTTATAGCTGCTGCCTAGCAGTTGTGACGTTGCAGAAATCAAGAGAGTAGGTGGGATGCAGAGAATTCCAGCGACTAAGGGTGGTTTTCACTCTTGGTTGTGATGCTTTTGCTTTATGCATCTGATGTGTCCCATCCGCCGCCCTCTTGTGCAAATAAATGGGCCTTGTGTTTTTTTTAAATTCTAACCTGAAATCCAATCCAATCTCAAAACCAGAATATATCTAATAATGCTGTTATGGAAAATCTATTGACTGAATATACTATTTGCTTGTATTCACTTGAAGTTGTAGGTGCTCCAACAATGCAGGTTTTTCAGAGGAGGCTGGACAACCAATTGTCTGGAATGGTACAGTGCTTCCTGCCTGAACACGGGGTTGGACTAGAAGACCTCCAAGGTCCCTTCCAGCTCTATTCTGATTGAATGTTTTATGTTTTATCTACATAACAGTTCAATAAATGCTACACTGCTTCACAAATTCTACCAAAGTTACCAAAGGTTGCTTGCTCAAAGATGTTGTTAAAAAAACCAACAACTTCTACTTGTTATGAGGTGAGGCTTCATTGCCCAAGACAAATGCCCCAGAATGACATGGATTTTCATTGCTTCCTCGGAGAATTTTATTGCCTGGGTGCCTTATTGCTCCCGTACACAAATGAACAAGCAAACTCACATACAACTATGAAAGAATTCAATTTGGTTTTCTTTATGCAGAAAAAAAAAGGAACCAGTCTTGGATATTGTGGTGTTTTGTCACCACAAACCACCAGCCCACACAAAGAAACAAAACACAAAAAGGATTTCAAGTTGGAGAGAAACAACAAGTGACTTAAACCCCACCCGGTTTCCTTTTGATTCCACCTGATCCTTTGGCTGCCACACTGGAGCAACTCTGTCATTAGTTTAACCACATGGACACATCACCCTTTCAACAAACACCTCAAGTTTTAGGTCAAAACCTTTCATGTATGTAGCAATACCGTCTGGCTCAGACCAGCTCAGTCAAGCAGTAGCAGTTAGGGGATAATAAGGGTTATCCCTTGGTGATTGATGGAGAGGTGACAGAAGACAACAGAAACTTGTCATAGGCTAATAGTTAGACAAGGTGCCCCACTCAAAAATGAAGGATTGCATCTTATCTGGAGAGAGATAAGAACTTGAGAGGGTCAGGATTTCCCAGTGGCAAACACGCTTTCCTCTTGCTTTCTTTGGTAGGAAAAGACAAGGAGAAAATGGTGTCCGCCTCTCCCCCACCCTGATTTTATATTCAGAGTAGATTATTTCCGTAAAATCAACTGGAGGAGAGGAGAGAAGAAAGGCGAAGAGAAAAGAGAGGAGAGGAAAAAGTGAGCACGGGGAAAGGATGTGAGGAACAGAAGTGAAGACAGAAGAGAAGAGAGGAGAGGAGAGGAGAGGAGAAAGTGAGGATGAAGGGGAGGAGAGAAGAGAAAAGAAAAAAGAGAAGATAAGAGAAGGGAAGGGAAGATGAAGGGAATGGGAATGAAGGGAAGAGAAGAGAAAGTGAGAATGAAGGGGAGGAGAGGGGGGAGGGGAAGAAAGGGAAGAGAAGAGAAAAAAGAAAAGAGAAGAGAAAGTGAGAATGAAGGGAAGGGAAGGGAAGGGAAGGGAAGGGAAGGGAAGGGAAGAGAAGAGAAGAGAAGAGAAGAGAAGAGAAGAGAAGAGAAGAGAAGAGAAGAGAAGAGAAGAGAAGAGAAGAAGAGGTGTCTCTTCAGTATCAGAAGTTGTGTAGATGAAGCTTTCAACCAGCAAAGGGTTGGGTTAAGTCTATGTGGTATCACTGACCTTGGATAAATTTTCCAGTATGGAGACATCACTCCAGCTGGAACCACAATTAAAAAAAAAAGGGAGGGAGAGAAAAGAGATACAAGGAACACGGGTTCCAAAATACATTTTTCCCAGTTAATGAAATCGAGCTACCCTTCCAATAATTTGTCTAATGTTTGAAAGGGGATAGGGTGGGGGAAGCCCAGAAAGATCTCTCTGTGCTCTTGCATCCCAGGGTCCATGTTCGTCCCAATTACTTATAATAAACAATTCCGTTTATCTTTATCAGAATCATTACCTAAATTGGCTACATGACACATACGGTTTCCTTAACGGCGCCCTTGGGAGAAAGCCCGCGATAAAAAATCTGCGATTCTGTATTTTGTAATTATCCCTCCATGGGCCATAAACCATTACACTTGTGTTTAAAATAGGTGGATGCTCATGGCTTCTGCCACACAGAAACCCAGAAAAGAGGAAATGATGGGGGAAGGGAGGAATGAAAAGATAGTTGAGACGTGAATGTTTGCGTGTTCCTTTCTCAAGGCAGTTGATTGGAAAGGGAACACAAAAGGAACTGTCTTGTTTCATAAATATCTTTTTCTCCTCCTCCTCCTCCTCCTCCTCACCTATCTTCTCCTTTTATTTTTCCATCTTCTTTTTCCTTCTCCTTAACCGTCTCCCCCTCTCCCTCCTCCTTCTCCTCCTCCTTTCCTCCCTTCTCCATCTCATTTTCTTTCTCCTTGTCTTCCTTCTCTTCTTCCTTCTCTTACACAACTATCTTCCTTTGCAAGTAAAATGAGCTGGGAAATTTCCTTAGCTACCTTGAGAAATTATTATTATTATTTTTCCTCCTTTATAGCTTTGATCCCTCAACATTTCAAAAGTAGAGCAGTAGAAGACTAAGATAAAAGCGAAGACGGCCTTATACACCGCACCCAGCCCTTGCGTTAGCTAGGTTTAACTCGTGAAACAATACTGACTAGGGTGCTCACAACAGGCTAAAAGCCTGCACCACAACTTACAAAAACTCAACTGGTTGATATAACTAGGTCATAATTAAACCACAAAAAAGTCTTGGGCTGTGCGGTGAGTTAAAGTACCAGAGTTTTTTAAGAGTGAAAGGTCATTTGTAGGACTGTTTCTTGCCAATCTTGAAAAAAACCCAAAACCAAAATGGCACCCAACCACGGCCATCTCCATTCAAAGAGTTAATATAATCCTTGAGGCTCAGAGGGAAGAATGTTCTGGCAACTCAGCCAAGCAGCTGGCCAGGTTTTGACCTGCTGCCCTGCATAAAGGAGGGAGAGGACAGTAACAAAGAGGCTGGCATCCATAACGCTGAGCTAAGAAGGTCAACTTCCTACAGGCGTCACGTTCCCAAACAACGTTGTTTGCGGAGAGCCCAAACGGCTAAAGGTCCATCCACTCCCGATTCAGTTAATTTGGCTCTTCTTGGGATCCTCCATGTTTGCTGTTATCGAAGCCCTCAAAAACTTGCTGGCCTGGTTCTCTTCCTTTGCTGACTCCTGTTTTTCCAAGCTGTTTTGAGAAAGTCCTCCTTGCAAAGCTCGGCTCACGCAGGGCCGTGCCAGCCCTGCTCCCTGTGATTAAAACAAAACACTTGGCTTTCTCAGAAGAGAGCAAATGAGGCCCAGGCTGAGCTCCCATCTTGCATGTGTTGCAAGATGTTCAGCCTCTCCCCCCTTTTTCTCGCCCACTTTTCTCTTTTGAGCTGACTTGACGCTCTCTCAGAAGACCCCCTTAACGGGGAGCTGGAGGGGTGGGTGGGTGGGTGGCTCGGCCACTTTTCATGCCTGACATGTTTTCCTACTGTCCAGTTCCTTGGCTGGGGAGGGGTCACCAGGGCTGGTGGAGAGAATGGGAGGGGGGAGGGTAAGAGAGAGACAAGGGGATTGGGTTACATGAAGAACAAGGAGAGAGGAAAAAGGAATACCCAGGGGAGAGGGGGAGAAGTAGGGTTTCGGTTACCCAAATGTATATTATCCGTGACTATCAGGCCTTGCAGAACTGTATTGAGTTCACAGCCCGCCCGCTTGCTCCTTGGAGGAGCTTTGATGCTGCCCGCAAGCGAGGAGGCGGCTTCGGGTTTTGGTCCTAAGGAGCAGGGGGAGAAGTTTGGCATTTTGTCCACAGGTTCTGGAAGGATGCTAGCTTCTTCTCGCCCAGTTCATATTTTTTTTACTCCAATCTTCCTTTTAAGTGCAGCCAACCGACTAAGTTGGACTTCAACTCCCCTCTAACCTGCTCTTGAATCAGGTCAAAGGTCCTCTTGGTGCTCTCTGAGCTTGGTGGTTTTCATTACCCAACTAGGTAACGCCATCAGGAATTTCATTCCCTACTAGTACTGTCGTCTGCGAGGAAACCACCCAGCTCAGAGAGCACAAGGACCCCACAGTTCAACCCTGAGCTACAAATATTCTCTTCTACCAAAGTTCATCTCCCTCCAGAAGTCAATGAGATGCCTTGGAGATGCTGACAAGCAGGAGATGGAGACACGGCTTGAAGGTATCGCTGCTCTCGCCAACTCAGAGGTAGCATGGAGTCGACATGACTAATCGTTTTTGACAGAGTCATCCTTCATGAATTCCCCCTCCCCCAGCAAGCCCCAGCCAACACACTGTAACGTTCAAGAAAATGATGGGAGCAACTCTTCAAATTTTAGATAGCAATGCTAGATAGAGAGCTCTCCCCACCCTTTCTGTATGTCTTATTCCGCACTAACCACAACTGCCAAATATTGGTGAAGAGGTTCTTGCCATGTTGAGGCAGGAAATCCCAAATAAATTTAATGTAATATTAAGAAAGAAAAAAAGTATCCCATCAAGCTATGAAAAGCAGAAATCTCTGCCCGCCGACTTTCCTTCCTTCTTTCCTTCTTCCCTCTCTTTTATTTTCCTTCCTTCACTTCCTTCCTTCCTCTTCCTTCTCTGCAGTATCTTACAGTCCTCCCTTCTCTCCCTCCCTCCTTCCAAGCCTAAAATTCTCTTCCAGATTGTTTGGAATCTAGCCCCTTTGACTAATCCCATCCAGGGAAGAAAACGCACGCCGAACAGGAATCTGCCAGATATTTCCACGATCAGTTCTGACATGTGTTGAAATAGCCATTTGGGGCCTTTCGGGGCTAAGCATCGATCCCAATTAAAACCAAATTCCAACCCACCCCTTTGATATAACCCTATTCCTGCCTCCCTCCCGCCTTCCTCTCCGTAGGACATTCTTTCTCCCTGGATGTGGCCCAGAAGCGTCACCTAAGAGAGCTGAACGCCATTTTTCAAGGAGCTCCGGGGTTATTGCATTAGCAATTTTCTCCTGCGTTAGGCAGTTACAAGCTACTCTGTCTTCAGCCGCCTGTTAAGAACAGCAGGGATTGGGAGGGTTGGAGGCATTAAAGACGGGTGGGGGGAAAAAAAGAGGTTTTGTTTTCACATTAGCAAAAAAAGAGTATGTTAATAAAATAAACAACTGTGATCTCAAGGTCAGATTACTTGTCTAGGAAAGAGTAGGAGTTCTGTTTTTTTTTTCCCCTTTCTTTTTGCTCAAAGTGTTATTTCATTATCTTCTGCAAATGTGAAGTGAAAAGCAGAAAGCAAAAACTGAATGAATGTGTACACACACACACACACACACACACACACACACACTGTAGTCCAAATATTTTTATGGGAATTATAACCAAAAAACTTTCCCATTTTTCCCTAGAATCTGCATTCAATTTGGTGCCAGGATAGTTTTATTCTAGCTTTAGTTCCAAGTGTCTTTTTAAATTATAGTATCTTCAGCCGGGTTGGAATTGGAAAGATAGCGGATTTTGTTTTATAATGTATCTTTCCTTGTATAATCTTTTAGGTGTATGAATCCTTAACAAACAATTAAATACCCTATATAAAACAACACATGTGAAATGGGTACAAAACTCGGAAATTTTATAGAAAGTTTAACAAAACAGAAGTAGCTCTTTTGAGACATCACTAGGAAAGACATCAAATCACTTATGAGAAAGCTCTATACAGCCAGTTTGATTTAGTGATTAAGGTACCAGGTCAAAGATCTGGAGACGATGAGTTCTAGTCCCACCTTAGGCATAAAATCCTCTTGATTACTTTGGGTCAATCACTGAGAAATGGTCTCTAGTCTCACGTTAGGCACCAAAGCCAGCTGCATGACTTTGGGTTAGTTCCTCCCTCTCAGTCCAACTCACCTTACAGGATTGTCATTGTAAAAATAGGAGGAGGAAGGAACACTCGGCATGTTTGTCATCTCGAGTTATTTTTTTATAAAAAATAATAAAGGCAAGATTAAAAAAAATTAAATTAAATTAATTACAATTAATATTTCCTCAGGAAGGGAATTCTGAAGGTGTGCATGACTGAAGCCAGTAGAACAACGACCCCAAACCCTACTTGTGAACCGGGTAATGAATCCATTTATTTAAGGTCGCTCATAAATACATCAGCTTTCTTAAAATGTGGTGCGAAATAGTCCACGGATTCCTCTCTGCGGTTGTTTTGAAGACCAAGGAGGGCCGAGCTTAGCCAATAACGTGGGTCAATTCCTTCTTAAGCTTCATTGCACCTATTTTAGGCTCCGAAGGGAGCTGAGATGGCCAAGATTAGCTTCTCAAGTTTGCAACCACTCAGCAACCTTAGCTGGATATTTATTTGTGTCACAAATCAAGCCAGCCTGACGGAAGTTACGGTTTTGCAGGAGGGGGAAACCGCCGCCTCCGAACTCTGAAAATTGTCTCCCTCTAAGAGCATAGTCTCCATTCTAGCAACTGCCCTTCCCACATGGAAAAAAAAATGGCATACTCTGGGCCTCCAGATTTGAATTGCCCCGTCTCCCAGCTCCAGTTGCTTCCTAAACTTTTCACCCACGTGGCTCTTTTCTCTCTCTGTCCCACCAGCTTCATCCCTGGCGTGTTTGCATCAATCCTCTTTTCGTTCCAAGTTACACAAAAACAAAACTCTCAGCTGCTGGCAACGGCCAGCACCACGGTTGCACTGTGGTTCACATCTGTTTTGAGTTTGGTGGCTGCCAAAGTGCTCCGGTTAGGAAGAAGGGGTGTGTGTGTGTGTGTGTGTGTGTGTTTCCGTGCGTAAGGTCATGTGTGTTCTGCTCTGCTTCAAAGTCTCTGTTCTTGGATTCCTCTTGTCACCTTCCCTCTTAGGAAGGGAATTAGCCTGACCCTTTTTGCACAAGGTCAAGAAAACAGAGGTCTTCTTCGGGAATGGTAGAGTCCCAAAGAAAGACTCCACGGACTTGTTGAATTCACGAAAAGAAAGAATCTTACAGCCTTGTTGAATTCATGGAAGTATTGATGGACCTGGATCAAGGGTCCACAGTACGCAACCCTTTGCTTTTCCACAAGGCATAACAAGATAACAAGAGGCCACCAAGAAGCTGATAACCGAAGGAAGCTTCCTATGACCACCAATGGTTCAACCGTGGCTGAAGTTCACAGCATGCCCTTTCTGAACTCCACCATGACTCTATCAATTCTCTGCCTTTTTCAAAGCCATCGGAGTTAATGGCCATGGTATTTTCTGCCCAGGGTTCCATCAGCCTGGACTTGTGAAATATACAATGTTCAATATATTTCTCCCTAAAATAGTCTGTCTGTCTGTCTGTCTGTCTGTCTGTCTGTCTGTCTGTCTGTCTATCTATCTATCTATCTATCTATCTATCTATCTATCTATCTATCTATCTATCTATCTATCTATCTATCTATCTATCATCTATCATCTATCTATTATTGGTATCTATCAGTATCTATCTATCATCTATCTATCTGTCTGTCTGTCTGTCTGTCTGTCTATGGTATATATCTACAGCATCTACCTATCTACCTATCTATCTATCTATCTATCTATCTATCTATCTATCTATCCATCCATCCATCCATCCATCTATCATCTATCGGTATCTATCACTATCTATCTATCTATGTATCTATCTATCTATCTATCTATCTATCTATCTATCTATCTATCTATCCATCCATCCATCCATCTATCTATCTATCTATCTATCTATCTATCTATCTATCTATCTATCTATCTATCTATCTATGTATCTATGTATCTATCTATCTATCTATCTATCTATCTATCTATCTATCTATCTATCTATCTATCTATCTATCTATCTATCTATCTATCTATCTATCTATCTATCTATCTATTATCAGTATCTATCAGTATCTATCAGTATCTATCTACATCCATCCATCCATCCATCCATCCATCCATCCATCCATCCGTGATATCTCTGTAATATGTGTTGCCATGGTGGATCTTTGAAAAGAAGGAAAAAGATGCAGCTGAAATGACAATCCAATCCACGAGGACCTTCCACGGATCTTAAAAACATTTCTAGCCTCCATCTTTACTTTTGTGCTTTTTTCCCCCCTAATAAAAAGAAAATAGCTGGGTTTCAAAGTTATGGTAAATCCCAGTTTGTTTCATCAGGTTTATTAAACAAGTCACAATTAGCAGGGGATGCACAACAGGCTAAGGCATGCACTACAGTTTGCACACTACCTTATATACTTTCATATTTATAATCAGAATTTTAGGAGAAGCAGGCAGAGCTGGGAGGAGAGTTAAATGCATCATCAGTTGGGAATCCTCATGTTGGCACAAGAGATTCGAGTCCACCCCTCTTCAAATTCCTCATCTAGGGCCAATTTAGTGCTGACTAGATTCGAGTGCAGAGGATTGAATAAATCGTCTATGTTTCAAACTTTACGAATGATCCAGATTTTTTTGTGCCTGACAGACTCTCAACACCCAAGGTGGATGACAAGATCAGAAAGGGAGGGGAAAAGGCTAGAAGGCTGCTTTCCAAAGGGGAAGAGGAAAAGGGTGAAGAGCGGGCGACAAAGCAGAACTTGGACGAACAGCTCACATTAACAAAAGAATGGAAATTATGCCTGCATGGAAATTGTAGTCTGCTGCGTATAATTAAATTACACAGATCAAACTAAATTTGATTCTCCCCTTTCGCTTCACTTTCCCCTGCCAGTTGGCCAAGATGAATAGAAAATAAGGAGCATAAAATGGCAAGCATTAAATATATAGGGAGAGAGAAAAAATCGCTGGATCAAATCCATTTGACCTCCCAGATAAACCTAGTTCCTTCCACATGTAGGTCTTGCAGGAAGATGACTGCATAGAGCAGGGGTGCGTAGAACACATACACAACAGAAGCTCAGTCTAGTCCTCTCTTTGGATGTGTTGGACAAAGCTGGACGAGAATTTGAGGGACTTCCATCTCATGACATCTGAAGGGCACCAAATGGCAAATCTGTCTAACGGTCTTGGCAGCAGAGGGGAGGTGGTTTGTCACTGATTTCTTCTAGGGGTTGTTCAATTTCACAGCCTAGCCTTCAGTCTAGGATTTCTGGTTGTGTCTCGCCCAAGAATGAACCATCCCTGAGCTAATTCAGAAGTGGGTTGAGAAACATTGCTCTAGATGCTGTTGATTTAAGAGTGTCTATTTTGTTCTGTTCTATTCTGTTCTATTCTCTATTAATTCTATTCTATTCTCCTTCCTTCTTTCTCTATGCTATTTTCTATTCTATTCTATTTTCTATTCTATTCCTATTCTATTGTATTCTGTTCTATTTTATTCTTCTGTTCCATATTCTATTCCATATTCTGTATTTATGTATATATTCTCTTCTCTTCCTTTCCTTTCCCTTCCCTTCCATTTCATTCTATTTTCTGTTCTATTTTTTATTATATTTTCTCTCCTCTCCTCTCCTCTCCTCGTCCCAGAGATATCTGGATGGCTACCAAGGAAAGAATCACTGAAGGTGGAGGGAGGTGTTTTCTCTCCGAAGTGGAACATCAGATTACACAAGTCTTATTTCCCTGCAAACGGACGCCACCCACTTAACATCTTGACAGATATTTCACACAAATGTTGCCAGCCAAGTGGCATCGCTGAGTGAGAAGCCAGATTCATCCATCATCCGCTAACAGATCCCTGGAAGGGTGACAGAGCCACCTCCCTGTCAGAAGGGGATCAGTTTCCTAACTCTGACATAGGACCCTCGACCCGAGAGGGGAGCTTGAAAGAAAAAAAAGGTTGTTGTTTACACAATCCAGCCACAGCACAAAGAACACTAAAGTCAGATCCCCAGGAGGGAGCGTCCACTTACGCCTTGCAGAAAGGAGCGAATAAAACCCCAAACAGATTCCCCCTCACTCCCAAAAGCAGAAGACGACCTAGTTCTACCACATACCTGCAAAGACCAATTTAAAATTTTGGAAGCAACCGAGTGATCCTAAACAACCGTTTAGTGGCCGTTCGAAGTTGTGATGGCACAGGCAAAGGTGTCTTATGACCCCTTTTTCACCCTTGACCCGTGGCCCCGTGGATCAAAATTTTGGATGATGAGCAATGGGGTTCATATTTATGATGGTTGCAGGGCGGATCCTACGGTCCTGTGATCTCCCTTTTGCAACCAGTGGTGAGATTCAAAACTTTTTACTACTGGTTCTGTGGGTGTGGCTTGGTGGTTGTGGTGTGGGCTTGGTGGGCGTGGCAGGGGAAGGATACTGCAAAATCCCCATTCCCTCCCCCACCCCACTAACCTGCTTTCCAGCTCTGTTCTCCCATGCAGGGCAACCAAAGAAGACCCAGCCGATCAGCTGGGACTCCATGGGAGGGAGAGGAGAGATGGGGTTGGCGGGGCCAGTCAGAGGTGGGATTGGCCGGTTCTCTGAACTACTCAAAATTTCTGCTACCAGCTCTCCAGAACTGCTCAGAACTGGCTGAATCCCACCTCTGTTTGCGACCTTCGGACAAGCAAAGCCAAGAGGGAATCAGGCAAAAACTCATTTAGATTATGTTGGAGTGCCAGGAAATGGCTCTCAATTTCTAGATATAGAGATCAGCTCCAGAGGGTGCTAAAGAAGGACCCCAGAAGCCTCTGGTAGCTGCTGATTTAAACCGAAATGCAATTTTGCAAATATGTTTGGTTGTGCACATTACACAGTTCCTCAGAGTCACCGCCAACAACCGCCTTGTGGGAAGAACACTAGAACTTTTTCAAAAAACAAAACAAAACGTAATGACTATTTATTGGTATTTTCTATTTGCAATTGTTCATGTTGCTTCCGAGTCATGGTGGAAAGCTTCGCTCCCAAAAGTGGAACAGAAAGAACTGCAGTCAATAAATGCATGAATATTTAGGCTTGCTTCTTCATCTAGGTTCACCCTGTATTTATTATTATGTCTGATCTAATAAATTTAGGTAGGTAGGTAGATAAACTACAGGTGATGGATGGATAGGTAGACGGGTAAGTAGAAGAGATAGATGATAGATAGATAGATAGATAGATAGATAGATAGATGATAGATGATAGATGATAGATAGATAGATAGCTGGATAGATAGATAGATAGATAGATAGATAGATAGATAGATAGATAGATAGATAGATAGATAGATAGATAGATAGATAGATAGATATAAATGAGATAGACTGGATGAATGAATGAATGAATGAATGAATGAATGAATTGAATGAATGAATGAATAGATGATAGATGAGATAGATGGAATGGATAGCTGGATAATAAATAGATAGAATACATGATAGATAGATAGATAGATAGATAGATAGATAGATAGATAGATAGATAGATAGATAGATACTGTATATAGATAACATGGGGAGGAGGAGAGGGGGAGAGAGGGAGGGAAGATGGGAAGATGGATATATATTTGGTTTCGATAGAACCTGTCCTCCTTCCTTGATTTTGAAAAGGAACACGTGGGGTGCTGGTGTTATTTTCCTTCAATTCCATAATTGTCTTGTTGCCCGCCAGTCTCCTAATTATTCCCACTTTCCAACCCTGTCTCAACTTCACACAAAGTCTACATCAAACACTAGAGGATCGGAGCCATTTCAAAACCTTTGTTTCTTTTCCCCACTTTCGAAAAACGACCGCGCTTTGTTAAAAAATCAGATTTCCTCTTCCCCCCTCCCCTCCCTCTTCCACCTCTTTGTCTTAATTTTGGTTTCAAAGAATTCTGACGTGTGTACGGCTCCTCTTAAGAATCCACGCGGCTTCACGATTCGCATTAATGTGGCTGGGGCCAGGGGAGGAAAAAGGGAAAAATTATCCCAAGAAATCAAATTTCCCCGTAGCATCCTGACGCCATTAAAATGCCAGACAATAAACGACCAGCCTGCAAATTAGATCAGCGAGAAAATATCCAACGCATTGCGGGGGGTCCTCCAAAATCCATAATTGCGTTTAACACCGAGGTCTCCCCAAGGAAGCAGCTGCTAAAGATCATCGCGTTCTGGATGAGAGGCTATTGATGGAACAATAAAAATGGACACGCTGGCCAAACACACACCGCAGGATCAGGCCTTCGTTAAATATTCAGGATGTGAAAATTGAGGGGGAGGTTCGAGGGGAGGGAGACACACCTTCCATCAATGCCTCCCTTCTCAAGACAACCACACACACACACCATGCTGCAACACCATTTTGGCATAGACATCACCAGCAATGCTTTCCTCCAGAGTGGCCTATCCAGTTCGTAGGGACCGAAGAAAGAGAAGGAAAGCAAGTGAACGGTGCTTTGGAAGAAATGATGAATGCCTGTAATGGAATGTGCGAAGGACCTTGGGAAGGAGAGGTGGACAGGAAGCCACCAGAGAAAGGAGGCAGAAGCCTGAGTCACTTAACGGTTGGAGGAAGAAACTTAGGAAGGACTTGCCCTAAAGGATCGAGCGGTTAAAAGGGGGAGTGTGTAGTGATAAACTTATGGGAGACCTGCCCCATTTCATTAGATGGCCATAGCCGTAATTGTTCTCCTACATCAACATGTAGCAATTTAGGTCTGTCAAGGTCAAGGATTCACCTTTTGTTGAAGAAGTACAGGTTACAGACTCCCAACACCCACCCTATTGTCTCTCTTCCTTCCTTCCTTCCTTCCTTCCTTCCTTCCTTCCTTCCTTCCTTCCTTCCTTCCTTCCTTCCTTCCTTCCCTGCCTGTCTCTCCTTCCTTATTTCCTTGCTTCCTCCCTCCCTCTGTCTCTTTCTCCTTCCTTCCTCCCTCCTTCCCTGCCTGTCTCTCCTTCCTTCCTCCCTCCCTCCCTCTTTCTCCTCCCTCCCTCCCTCCCTTGCATCCTCCCTACTGCTCTTTTTAGAGATACTAGAAAGGCAGCAAACAAAACCAGCAAGGGAAAGAAGGGGGGAAAAAACTCCCATTGGGCCCCAAAACAGCCGCCCATGTGTGTGCTTTGCACGCGCATACACACACACACACACACACACACAACAGATGCACACATCCACATGGCTGTGTCTCAGGCATTGGGGGGGGGGAAACAAAGTTTATGCAAATGACCGATGACAGCGTTATTGTACGAGGAATATCAATGGAGTAATTACAGTAACATCGCTCCTGCCGCAGCCGATCCATTGCTGAGCCGGTGTTAATTTTTCACACCGGCTCCCCCGGGAAAGATCCGAGTGTGCTCCTAAGAGCAGAGCTAATAACTGGTGCCCCCCCAGAGCCCCCCGCTGCGGAAAATCGCCCAAGGTGTTCTGAGCAGACTGCTAAACGCTGGCTGTCTCCCCAGAGAGGAAAAAGAAAAAAAAAAACAAAGATAAAATGATTAAAAACTGCCAGATTGCCTGGGCAATCACTCGACTTGACTGTCAGCCAAAAGACAAGATAAATCTCAGCGACTCCGCGTGTCCCCATTCCTCTCCTTCATGCCCCCCTCCATGACGTGCTGGTGAGATGACACACAACAAGCCCACCTTGGATAGACAGATGAAGCATCCTAGCTGAGCACAGACATCCCCAAATTTTTTTGCCTATCAGCCACCAGAAGGTTGGCTGCATGCATTATCTATCTGGGAGCTGATTGCTAATCCAAAACTGAATTATTCCTGATATTCCAGCTTCTTAATTGTAAATTGAGGGGTCCTTGGTGGTGACAGAAGACAGTGGGAATGGGAGGAGGAGGAGGAGGAGGAGGGAAGAAGAAGAAGGAGGAGGAGGAGGAGGAGGAGGAGGAGGAGGAGGAGGAGGAGGAGGAGGAGGAGGAGGAGGAGAGAGGAGGAGGAGGAGGAGAAGGAGAAGGAGAAGGAGAAGGAGAAGGAGAAGATGAGGAGGAGAGGGGGAAAGAAGAAGAAGAAGACTAGGACTGTAAGGTCCTACGAGTAAGCTTGGTTCACTTGTAGGGAGGGCAGAGTTTGCTCCTTGTAGAAGAAGAGGAGGAAGAGGGGGAGGAGGAGGAGGACGACGACCGTGAGGTCCTTGATGCTCTCTGAGGTTGGCAGTTTCCTTGTAGATGTTTCATTACCCAACCAGGTAATATCATCAGTGCTAGGAGGGAATGGAGAATACAGAGAAGAGGAGAAGGATGACCTTGGGTGTTCTCGGAGTTTCTTTGCAGACCTTCCATGATGAAGGCAGGTCACCTCTTCAAACTTCAGATATCTGAAGACATTCAAACTTCAAACAGCCAAGCTCAGAGAGCGCCAAGGAATTCCCAGAACACAACCTCGGTCTAAAACTCTATTTCATCCCTGTATCTTAGAAGCAAAAATGACCTTGAATCTAGAGAGCTGAGTTTGCCCAGGAACTAATAACTGCAGATGATTGGAGAAGTTCCAAAACATCTGGAATATGGTGAGAAAATGCTCTCACTCCTGTGGCATTGCATGCCTCTCACCCCACCAAGGCCGTTGTCCTAAAGAACACAGCCACACCTTCCATTGTTGCCGAGAGAAAAACTCACACCCAGGACAATATACAGCTTTCTGCAAAGTCACACTTTTTGACCCAAACCCAACTTTCAAATTTCAAACTTGAGTTCACCCAGGTTCAATAGCCATGATGGAAAAATGCAGGGAAACTCTCTTTCTTCTGAGCTGGCTTAACCCAGTTGTGTCAGGGATATTAGCATTTGAGGTGCCATGTCAAATATTGAGTGAATTGAGTTATGACAGCTTCTGCAGAGTCAGGCTTCAAATAGTGGAAAAGCCCACTTGTAAATTTGATTTCCAGGAGGGTTATGAGTATAATCAGGTCTGTTTATATCTCTTAACGCTCCCAAAGAAATGTTGCCGGGAAGAAGGAAAAAAAGGAAGGAAGGAAGGAAGGAAGGAAGGAAGGAAGGAAGGAAGGAAGGAAGGAAGGAAGGAAGGAAGGATTCTACTTTATTGCTGCTTTGTTTTTCAAAATTGTACTATCTTTTTAATGAATATATTTCATGCAATTTAACAATAGCTGTAATTTTTCTCTCTGCTGGACTTCGCTATGTATTCATTGAGATACTGACCAAGTATTTACCATTCAGGAAAGTAAGCCAAAAATTGAGACTCTGCAAAAAGAGCATTCTAATTGACCCATTTAGAGGAATTATTTCCCTTTCTCGCTTATTAAAAAGTTGTTAAGAATGTCTGATAGAAACCAGGTGCTTCATTTGGAGTCGTTTTATTCAATTATTTCATAGACCTGGAAGGCCTTTTAGACGGCTTTAGCCTGTTTGGTGACATTCAATAAAGCCAAAGTGGCCTAAATGAGGAGCTTGCACTGGGACCAGAATATAATCTTTATTTTGATAAGTTCTGAGTCATATTTGCAAGTATACTGAGAAGGCAAATAAGAAACAAACAAAAAAAACAACCACAAAGTGGTGCAAATCAAGCAGGATTCATTCAAATCATGGTTGCAATTCAGAAAATCATAGGCTCCATTCGGAAAAAACTGTCTGGATGTGATATGGATGCCACCTACGGAAGATCTGGATTGAGCTTGAATTGCTTTGACAAACGGAATCGACTTCCTAGTTCAATTGATTCAGCCTTTCAGATCAAACTGTAGGGAGTGGACAACCCTGCTCAGCCAGTCAATATGTTTTATTGGGGTCACGGACCAAAGTCTGTGATTCATTGCTTTGCTTTAGACAACCCAGTAAAAGATAAATGAACCCCATCACATTTCAAGCAATCAATACCAAATAATATGCAATAATAAAGACCACGGTATGTTTTCCTTCTCCATGGCACACACAAAAAATCTACCTTTCCAAGCAGCCATTCTAAAAGATGAGTTTTATTTATTTGTATCCTGAGCTTGTTATTTTTACAAATAATTCAAGGAAGCAAGCATATCCAACACAACTTCCTCTTTTTCTTTTTCCGGCAACAACAATCCTGCAAGGTGGCTAAGCTAAGAGAAAAGAACTGGCTCAAGCCCAATTAGGTGGCTTTGATGGCAAAGGTGGGACTAGAACTCACCATCTCCTGGTGATTGGCCCAAAGACACCCAGCCAGTTTTATAGTTAAGCTGGGTCTTGAAATCACAATCTCCTGCTTTCTAGCTTGGTGCCTTAACTGCTAGATCAAATTGTTACCATGTCTATAGCACGCTAAACCAATTCATACTGTTTTAAAAAGCACTTTTTCCAAAACTTGGCTGGTATTGTCTGTGCTTGGAGTGTTATTAATCAATTTGTTTGTGACCAATTTGCTTGTGTGTGTTTTTAAAAAAATATTATTTACATCCTTTGCTTCAACTGCCTCCCAACTTCCCAAAAACATCTTCCCAGGGAGCTGCACAATATGATAATAATAAATTAAACACAGGGATAAATTAAAGCAAGGCAGGCCATTTAAAAGCATCAAAGCCACGCATGAAAATTAACCCAGCAAACCAAGAAAAGGAATGAAGGAGCAAGTGAAGATCTTGCAGCCTTTCAATGTCCAAAGAAATCAAGATATTCCTCCACGAAGCACATATAAACCTCGTTTTCTCTTAGGAGAGGAACCAGCAGTGGAAAAATTATCACTTTTCAGAGGACTCAAGCAATATAGCTAGCCCTTGACTTACAACAGTTCGTTGGGGGGCCTTTCATGTTAAAACAGCACTGAAAAAGTGACTTATGACCATTTTCCACACCTATGACCACGGCAGTCATCCTCATGGTCCCGTGATCAAAATTCAGACCCTGGGCAGCTGACTCGTATTTACGACTGCGGCAGTTTCTGCGACCTTCTGACAAACAAAATCAACGGGAAGCGAGATTCACTTAATGGCCACAGTGTTATTAACTTAACGGCCGCAATGATTCATGTTAACCAGTGCAAAACGGGGCAAAGTTCACTTAACAAATGTCTCGTCGAGCAACAGAAATTTTGGGCTCGATTGTGGTCCCAAGTCAAGGACTAGCTTTATTTCATTTCATAGAAGGATTTATATTCTTTGCAGCCACCTGGTTGATAACACAAATAATATAAATCCTTCCATTCCCGACCAGTCGGTTAGGACTGAAGAAGCTTTTTGGATGAGAGGAGTTTTCAAGGAAAAACCTCTTGAAATCTTCTTGAAAAGTCACTTTGGGACAACCTGGAGGAAGGAGACTCTCCATAAAAAACCCAAAACTGCCTCAGAGAAGAAGGAGGAAGGGGGTCAAGCTATTCTCCAAAGCACCCAAAGGCCAGACAAGGAACAATGGATGGAAACTGACCAAGGAGAGATTCAACCAGGAAATAAGGAGAAACTTTCTGACAGTGAGAACAATCAACCCATGGAACAGAAGTTGCCTTCGGAAGTTGTGGGAGCTTCATCCCTTGAGACTTCCAAGAAGAGACTGGACGGCCATTGGTCAGAAATGGTGTAGGGTCTCCTGCTTGGGCAGGGGTTGGGCTAGATGACCTACAAGGTCCCTTCCAACTCTTGAAACCATTTTTGGAACTGATGCCTCCATCTAACCCTACTTAGTGGTTGTTCCAGCTGCTGCCGAACATAATGTCCATCTTGCCTAGACAGTTAGTCTTGGATGATGCGTTCATAGCTGACAATCTTTGGAAGAATTCCTAGTGTCAGCTGCTCTCCATCCAGCACCATGGCTCCGTCTATTTAGCAGCCCTCCTGGGCCCTTTTCTGCATGCGGCTGCATCACCCAACTCTTCCTACCAGATGCCACCATGCTCTCCATTGTTTGCGAGCACAGCTGCAGCCCGGAAAGGACAGGCTGTTGTTGCTCCTTCCAGGACCCCAAGGGTGCCAGCTGGCATGAGGAGGGCAGTAGATGCAGGCGATGAAAAGGCAGCTTTGGCACCAGAGAGCTGGTGTTATGCCACCGAGGGTGAAAGTCAGGGTACAAATCTGTGGGGAATAATCAAGGCTCCTGCACGTGTTGGGGAGGGTCAAACACGCCAGGTTCAAACACACTTTTTTTTTCCTTTTCGGAGGTGAGTTAAAGAGAGTTTTATTTATTTCTAGGTTATGAAGAACTTCACTAGAAAAAGGAAGGGAGGGAAGAAGGGAAGGAGAAAGAGAGAGGAAGAAGGAAGAGAGAGGAGAGAAAAAGCAAAGAAGGAAGGAGAAAGAGAGGAATAAGAAAGAGAGGAAGGAAGGGGAAAGAAAGAAGGAGAAAGAGAGGAGAGAAGGCAGACAGGAAGGGATGGAGGGATGGAGGAAGGAAGTGAAGCAGAGAGAGAAAGAGCAGAGAGAAGGCAGGCAGGCAGGAAGCAGAAAGAGAGAAGGAGAAGAGAGGAGAGAAGGAAGGAAGGAAGGAAGGAAGGAAGGAAGGAAGGAAGGAAGGAAGGAAGGAAGGAAGGAAGGAAGGAAGGAAGGAAGTAGAAGAGACATATCTAAGTGACCAATTCTGAATGACTGTGCATATATGCATATCTACACATAGATGGAGGAATACGATAAAGCTGAATCTCCTGTGAAAGTTCTTCTGATTGGTTCTTCTTCAGGGAACAGAAAAAATTAAGATTGGGGCACAATTCAAGTCTCTACAACACTGATGCCAGGGTTCAGTCACAGGGCAAGCAAAGCGGGTGCCCAAACATGCATGTGCCAATTGCTCAAGGACTTGAAGCAGAGAATTGCTTGCAAAAAAAAAATCTGAATGGACTCGTTTGCTGTCTGGTTCTCCTATCCCTGCAACTTTCCACCTTGGGAGGTTGTCTCTCTAGAACGGGCCTCTGCAAGTCTTCTTGGGAAGGGAACGTGTGGTTTGGGGGTCCTCCAAGAGCTTGGCAGACAAGAAAAACCAACCCTGTGGTCTTTTTGCGATGTTGTCTTTCGGAAAGGTTGACTTGGCCTCTCCTGCAATGCAAGGAAAGGCCTGTTGCTACGAAGGGCTGAACAGGAATGGGGGAAGGTGCTTTTCTTTTTTCAAACATTAGAAAGTTTGAGAAGGAACCAGTAGCAGTTACAGAATTACTGGATTCCCTTGAGAAGGTTCCACAACACCAAGGAGGGAATCATCATCCATATGGCAGCAGCGTTCCACCTAAGATCTCAACCTCCATTCGAAGTTGATGGGTTGTCTTTGATCCGCCACATGACTCTGCTTTTGTAGAGTCGTGGTTAGAAGGAAACAAACACAGTGTGGGCTTTTATTAGCCTATTATATTGTGGTTGGTCGCATAGCCAGCCAGAGGTTTAGCCTGGATTTGGCTTTTTTTTTTTAATCCACCAATGTATAACTGTGAAAGTTGGACCATAAGGAAGGCCAAACAATAGAGGCCTTTGAACTCTAGTGCTGGAGGAGACTCCTGAGAGGCCCTTGGACAGCAAGGCCATCCAACCGGTCAGTCCTAGAGGAGATCAACCTTGGCTGCTCTTTAGAAGGCCAGGTCCTGAAGAGGAAACTCAAAGACTTTGGCCACCTCATGAGAAGGAAGAAAGGACTTACTGGAGAAGAGCTAAATGCTGGGAACGGTTGAGGGCAGAAGAAGAAGAAGAAGGGGATGGCAGAGAAGGAGGGTGGCTGGATGGAGTCCCTGAAGCAGTTGGCATGAGCTTCAATGGACTCCAGAAGATGGTGGAGGACAGGAAGGCCTGGAGGAACATTGCCCAGGGGGTCACAATGGGTCAGACTTCACGACTTTGCAACTAACAACAAAATCAAGTCCTTCCCAAGGACCTGGGATAGGCAGAGGATAACGATGATAACTGTCAGTGGAATTTAACACCAGAACTTGGAGTGATGCCCCCAACCCCCAGTCCCAGAAGAACCCCAAAAACTCCGCAACACCACAAACCCATTGTCAGACTCCTTTCTCCCCAGCCAGGTTCAAGGTTAGCTTTCCCTGCTCAGAGGTACAAGCCAAATCCTTTAAGAAGCTTCCTTTGCAGACAAACGCAGGACTGGAAGGGTCAGCAGGTTGCCCACCGAAAGTATTTAGGAACATCACCTCGAGCTCGGAGGAGAAACGGGTTAGCCCAGCCAAGAACAAAACAACATCTTCTGCAAAGAATCGGGCCGAGAATGGAACGACACCCTAATGACAAGCAGAAAGCCCATCTCTGCGTCTCAAGAATCATACACAAAGCTTGTTTATCAAAAGAGCTGGACCTTGTCCAAGAAAACAGCAAAACTTTGCGCTGTTTAAGCAAGACTTGACTGGAAACAGGTTTTTACGGTAAATGTTGTGGTTGTAAGAGCTATTTCCCTCCCCAAGCCTTTCCCTGGTTTCAGAAAGAGCATATTTTGTACCAGAGACCATTTTTTTCCCCTATTTAATTGAAGACACGATCAAGAAGAAATACCCTTAAAAATCAGAAGAAATAAATCCAGCATGTGGTAAAGCTAAATAGCCAGGTGCAATTTGCACCCATAAGCTAAGATAATGTCTCTCCCCCTTCTCTTTTTCACCCATCCCAAATTGCTGCCTCCCCCCCCACAAAACCCTTTGCAGTGGATCTCTTTGGCAGCTTTTCCAACCTATCTACCAACGCGGAACACAGTCAGAACCGAAGATAGCTTGAAAAAGACACCGGGAAACAGAAAACATCTGGTCTGGAGCGTAGTATCAAAGTCATATTTTATGCATGACTTTGGAGAATGCTAATAAAGATTGCAACCACGCTTCTCCTGGGTTACAATCCGTTGGAGCCGTGCAATTAATTTTTCTTCTTTAGACCTCAGGTCGGTTTGATTTGGGGGCAAGGAAGGAGAAGAGGACAGGGAGAGGTCAGGCCAGAATTTTCCCCCAAAAGAGGAAGGGAAATATATATATATATTTTTCACCCTCTGTTATATTGCTAGAACCCACAAGGTTACCTAGGGAAGGGAGATTGACAGGACAGGTCAAACATCTTCAAGAGGCGGGTAAAACAGTTTTCAGGATTCGGCGAGCCCAAAGATGCTCAGATAAAAGGATCTGGAGAATGGACGCATCTCACGCCGTAGCTTGGAAGGAGTTCAGCCTGATTTCAGATTATGCTTGTTCAAATCCATGGAGATTCTCAGTCCTCCGATCAGGTCCTGGTTGTCCCCAAGGTCCTATTTCAAGAGGCAACTGGACTTTGTTGTTTTTCTTTGAAGACGTTTCACTTCTCATCCTTCTTTAGCTCTGAAGAAGCTTCTTGGATGAGAGGCGAAATGTCTTCCCCCCCAAAAAAATACACCCCAGAAAGTCCAGTTGCCACTTGAAAAAGCACCTTTGGGCTTGTTCAATTCTATAGCTGCAACATTTGTAAATTAAATTTAGGGAACCTTTCCTTGTAATGTCCATAAATATTCGGCATGCTCTGGCATAAAACCTTCTTTACCAAAGGAGGAACTCTTAGCAAGCTTGAAGAACCAGAGGTAGAACATTTCTCCACAGTGTGTTTTTCAGTCAAGAGAGGACTCAATCTAGAATCCTTACAAGTCCACAAACGCTCCAAGTCCTGAATCCCATTAACTCTTATTTAGCGCCAATTTAATGCTGTTAGGTGACTAGATTCTTGTGTACAGGAGCAAGCAATAAATCTTGTGAACTGGAACTTATGGGTGATCCCGATTCGCCATGCCTGACGGGAAGTCAAATTAGCATCCAGTACAAATCTGCCTTGTATCATCTGCAGAAGGCCATCAAATAGGATTAAGTGTTCATTCATAATTACAATTGGGTTGAGGGTTTCATCATGTGAACGAGATGCTTGCCGTGTGGGCCGCCCTCCAGCCAATGGGGAACGTGAGGCACAGGGCACTCTCTCACACACACACATATGCACACACGTGTGCAGATAGGGAAGAACGCACAAGCAATGTCTGCACTAGGCCTTGGGGCTAAAACTCCTCCTGTCTTCAATAAAGATGAAGGTAAAGCAAAATTTCGGAAGGCAGATGGGAAGCAGATGGGGACTTCTGCCTTAGAGATGACCAAGCCAGGTCAGCCGATACTCAGAAATGCCTTGTGAGCCCAGAAATGTGCAGGCGTGCAGGGCTAGCACAGTGCAAACCCGGTGACAGAAGGAGCACTCCCTGTTTTTTTTTGTTTTTTTTTAAAAAAGCTTAAGCACGCTCGCTTGTCAACATCAGGACTTTCAAAAGCTGTGGAGAGCGGCAGAGAGCAGGAATTTCAAATACATCAAAGTCCTCCATGCACAGGATGGAAATATTTGGGACTTCTCTCTCTCTCTCTCTCTCTCTTCCCTATTCATTTCTGGAAAGCCTGCTGTGTTTAAAAATGTCAATAACCGACTGTTTAAAAGTTCGTTTCGGCTTTCCAGGTCTCATTTTACAGCCCTTGGCTAGTTATGTCTCATAAACTCCCTTTTGTATCATCCAGGTTAGTTTCATTTTATCTGACGGGGGAAATCAGAGGATTTAAAACAAAAACAAGCGGACAATTGAAAATACACAAGTAGGTGTAATAACAAGATATAGCAGCATGGCATGCCCAAAGGTCAATATTACAGCCATTTGTGTCCTCCCCTATTCTCTTCAACCACCCCGACTGCTATCCACTTCCTTCTCCCACACTTAATTGCCCTCTTTACAATTTTTTAATGTTCTTTTTTTTTAAAAAAAAAACTTCTGTAAAAATCTGAATCTCTTGATTCATCATTGCAGTTCTGTTTTTTTTCCTCCCTTTGCATGAAGACCAGCAGTCTGAGGCTGCTATTGGGCATATGAGCAAGAACAGTTCCAAAATGGCTCAGGACGAGGTTCAATTGGACGTAATTCCAGCCTGCCTGCCACAGTTCCCTTCCTATGGAAGAGAATGTTTGCGGCTCAGGATTGAACTGTGGGGTCTTTGGTGCTCTCTGAGCTTGGTGGCTTTCTTTGCAGACATTTCATTACCGTGCTAGGTAACACCATTGTTGCACAACAGGACCTCCAAAAGCATTTGTGCGTAAGTACCCAAACCTTTGTAACTCACTTTTGGAAATCTAGGCTAGTTCGCGGTCAACTCCTGTGGCTTTGCTCCGCATATGGAAAGCTTCTCACTGGGTGGTCGAATGCATCAAGAAAGACACCAACGCAAGTTCTATCTTGGGTGAGCTGCCCCGATCAGAGTTAGGGGAACTCTTTTTATTAAGAACATACAAAAGAGGTGAGCTCCATCCAATCATTATGTTACATGCGTAGGAATGTTAGTGGATGTATGGCATCTCCCAATCACAATGCCATGGTAAATTTAAACCAGCAAACCAACCTGCATTTCAGTTAACTGCCCTTGTGACGTGTTTTATGGCCTTGTTCCTGGTATCTGCTTTCAGCCTACGTGAGACCTGGCATGTACTGGAACTATTGAGGTCGCTCACGTGAGGCTTGGCACACAATGGAATTGGCCCATTACAGCAAACTCCATCTAGCTGAATTCCCCCTTGAGATGTTGAGCTCAACGTGGCTTCTAGGAACCAAGCGCGCATCGGGTGCCTCTTGAGTCCAGTGACAAAGCTCAAATAGGCAACATCTCAAGGCTCAGTGCTGAAGACGTTGGATCATGTTTTCTAAACCCCAGTTCCCAAGGAACGTAAGCTAGCTCTGGTTGCAATGCACCTGGCTGCCAAGTCCAAGCCAAAGGGCCATCAGCAGTTTTCTGTCACCACTCGTAGGGGCTCCTGGTTTGAACCATGTACATTGCCTTTCAATTGGTCCTCTCCATCCACCAGCACTCCTGGTGCTTCTTTGCCGAGCTCTCCCTAAGCTTCTCAAGGTCAGAGACTTTGAGTAGAAATCATTTTGATTTGGAGATGAGGGGGGGGCAGGGATGGCGTTTGGGAGGCTCTGAAACTGAATCTCCAGAGACCCCTACAGCTCGTATCTTTCTATCTTTCTCAGCGAGGGTGGGAAGTTCTCTTTTGGGGGGAAAAAGAAAGGACTTTCGGAGTTCGTGAGCTGAGGTGATAGACATTCCCTCCCAACGCAAATACTTTCTTTTCCTTACTCCTATCCATTTCAGGATGGGGAAATGCTACAAGAAAAGACCTATAAACTTTGCCCTTCCAATTTAAACAAAAATATTGCTAATTGCTACATCCCAGATACCAAACCTTTCACATACCTGGAAACTTCTGGGAATGATTAACACCACCATAAAAACCAGGATAAAAGTACCAAAAAGGAGGAGAAAGAAGCAGTAGTGAAACATTATGAAAAGCAGGAAACCCTACACTATTCCAGGCAAATGGCTAGCCATCCTCTCACTCTCCCACCCTAAATATAGACACACACACACACACACACACACTGTATATATATATATACACACACATATATAGTATAATATAACATAGCCAAGTGGACATCACAGGTTGCTTCATACGAACTATCTATCTCAACGCCCTAAGAAAGAGTAGCATGATATATAAGGTTAATGAATAAAGTTGGCAGGTGAAAACAATATTGGCTAGAGAAAATTAATACTTGGCAAACTCACCAAGCCCATTGATTGGATCCTGGGAAAATTTACTGGCCTAGCTAAATAAGGAGTTCGAATTCAGTTAAGTATGCACAGGTAATCACAATAAAAAGATATTCAGTTCTGACATGGACTTTTTTGAAGGGAATATTTGCAGCTCAGGGCTGAACGGTGGGGTTTTCTCACAGACCCTTCATTATCAAACTAGGAAACATTATCAGTGGTAGAACAGATTGCATTACTTAGTTTGCCAATGAAACGTTTGCAAGAAAACAGCCAAGCTCAGAGAGCACCAAGGACCCCAAAATGGATTTAAGAAAAGAAAAAAAAAAACACATTGTAAGGATTGAAGTTTCCTGCTTGCCCATTTTGGAAATTTTATAAGGTGGTTGAGTGGCCTCTCTTAAGGACAGTCCTCTTTTGGTCATATCTCAGAGGCATGTTTTCAGGGCCTCCTCCGTTCTAAGAGTTTTCCAACAGATTTCAATGCAAGGGTTCCTCCAAATGCAGAAGAGAAACATATTTCTTTGTATTTCCACTTAAGCTAGCAAGCACACTAGCACAATAGCCCATGCAAGTTTTATGCAGTTTCCACTTAAAACATTTACGTGCTCGGTGAACACAGCCAAAGCCACCCGAGGCCTCGTTTGCTGGGGGCTCGGCGGGGGCCGCCTGAACCAGGCCAATGGCAGTTTAATCACCCAACCCCAGATGAACGAGACACGTGAAGCCACTCCGGCTTTCAAAACTCAGTCTAGAAAAACTCCGATGCTCTTTTTTCATTAGCCCACATGGTCCACTCCCTGTTTGAGTCCTGCGGGGAAAACTCAGCCTTGGAAGTAAAACATCAGTTGGTCGGGTGCAAAATGGAGGAATTCAAAAGAAAGGGTCTTGTGGGATGGGGGGAGGAAGGAAGAGGAGAGAGAGAGAGAGAGAGAGAGAGAGAGAGAGAGAGAGAGAGAGAGAGAGAGAGAGAGAGAGAGAGAGAAGGGTTGAAGTAATTAAATGTAACTTTCCCCCGATGAAAGGGATTTTGCGGGTTTATCTTCTAATAAGATTATGTCACGGGCACAAGTGTTGCAGAACCCCTTTGAGTGACAAGCTCCTATACTTTTATCGGGCAGGGTGACACTAAAACCTTCACGTCTTTTGTCTGGGAGAGTGAACGAGCGGAAATTTGCCGATTTTAATCCCCTGATTCATGTCCGGTACAAAAAGGAGGCCAGCTTAAGATTATTGTCCTGGTTGACAATATCACCCCTTCCGTCCTCTCAACCAACATGGTGAGCTTTGTATTTGGTTGCTGTGCCGCCCCTCCCTCCACAAGAGTAGGCCTCTAAGAAGGAAAGTAGGGGGGGGGGTAAATTCCATTGGCATTTACACACACACACACACACACACACACACCAAATCCACCCCAACACTCCTCCTCTATCTATTCAAGCTGGGGATTTGTCTATGGAGATTCCCAGTCATCTAGGTCATGGGTGCCCAAAGGTGCTTTTTAAAATAAAAATAAAAAAAAATTAGGGAAGGGTGTGAAATGATTGTCGCCACTTTAGATGCACTTTCATCACACGGGGTCCCTCCAATGAGATGATGTGAAAAAGAGGAAAGAAAGCAGTCATCGGAAGGGCACTACATGCTAAAATTAATCTGAATTATACGTCTATGGAGACGCTCCATATCCAGGTCATAGTTGCCCCCAATTGGATTTCTGGCTTGGTTCCCCCTCCCGCTTTTGAAAACATTTTGCTTCTCATCAAAGACTGAACTGAACTGAAGAAACTTCTTGGAGAACAAGTAAAATGTTGTTGTTTTTTTCTTTGAAGAGATTTCACTTCTTCTCCAAGAGGTTTCTTCGGACAGGAAAGTCCAGTGGCCTTTGGGGCCAGTCTGAATTACATGATCTAATGTAGAATTCATCCAAGTTCTGGCAGTCTATCTTTGGATCACGCCTACAAAAATTATTGGGAAGAAGATGAAGTTTTCTTCCTTTTGGTTTATATTCCTTATTAAAAAAAAAACTTCTTGGAGGAGAAGTTTTCAAACCAAACCAAACCAAGGGAGTCAGTCCAGCTGGTTTTTGGAAGAAGCCGATTTGGGACAACCATGACCTGGATAATGGACAATCAGACATATAATTCAGACTAATTTCAGCATCCAGGGCCATTCCAGTTGTGGCTTTATTTCCTCCCTTTCAAATCCCCTCATTGGAGGAACCCAGTGTGATGAAAGCACGTCTAAAGTGGTGACCATCATTTCACGCCATTTCCCAATTTGAAAAACAAAAACAAAAAACCTTAATCGAGGAGCTTTAAGGCAAACCTTAGAGTTGCATCAAAAAGTCCTGAAATTTTCTCTGCCAAAGATTGAATATGTGCTGAATTGGCAAAAAAAAACAAAAGCAAACAAACCCCTCTTATGTGGGAGAATCACTTATGTGAGTTGAGCAGCTGTAGAAATAAAAACAAGGGAGTGTTGTGGTTAGCCGGCAGCAGGTGAGGACGGCTGAGGAGAGCGAGGACTCAGATAAGGAGTCAGGACCATCAGGGAGTGGACTGCTGCCTTCAGAGATTGTGGGGGCTGGCAGCAGCGACGAGGAGGTTCCTGAGGAGCCTGTGCCAAGTGCGCCTGCACGAGGGATTGCTTGGAGGAAAGAACAATTACAGCAGCACAGGCGACTCGGGAGTAAGGTTGCAAGGTAATGGCCCCTCCCTCAAGAGGATAAAAACCAAATTTAGAAAAGTGTTCTTTGCAGATAGCAAAGAAGCTCTGAAACTCAACTGGTGGACATCTTAGTTCATGTTTGGAGAATCTTGTAAGTTAGTTCTTATCTCTGGGTTTTTGGCAGCCTTGACAAACAACTTGGCAAGGCTCTTTCTTGTTGGAGCTAATTGTTCGAAAGCAGCTTTTATCTGCAAAGGAACAGAATTGCGATTAAACCTTGAAAGGTGGGAAATGCTGCCTTTATCTGTGTTTGTTCTCTGGGAACCCAGTTGGGTCAGAACAGGGAGTAAATTCTAATTGGCAATAAAAAAAACATATTTCTTTGCTCTGCCAATTACCTTTGAAACACTTGACAAAATCTTATGGTGGAGAGTCCCTTATGTAAGACGAACGGCTTTAGAAGTAAAATAATACGAATAATAAGTAAATATATTTTAAGCAGGCAGTGAATTTTTTCTCTCCTAGTTCTATTGATTATCCTTGGAAAATTACATCAACTTGATCTGGCTTTTCCTTCTTTCCCTGTGCAGGGAAGACAGGAGATAAATTCTCGTGTAGACTGGCCCTCCTTTTATTTTTATTTTATATTTCAAGACTGGCCCTCCTTTTATTTTTATTTTATAGGGGTCTATGATTAACAAATAAACATTGAAAGCAACAAAGAAGGAAATTCAATCAGCCTTCTGAGCTCTTGGGATTGTTATTTTTGGCATCAAATGACACTCATCTTACAAGACGAGGCCCTTCTCGCCACCAGACTGATGCTGTGGCAATTGAGCCCTGCTCAACATCCGGAATAAATCTTCCTCTTCTTAGATTCTTTCGTCCCCTTCCTTGGCTACAACACCAGGAACAAAAAACGCCATTTATCCCATTCAACCCCTCCATATTTTGTGGGTGTGCAAATAATCTATAAATGCAGAGCACTGAAAGGTACTTCCATTCAGAAAAAAGTCCCCGAAGACAGAAGAAAGGAGGCAGAGGGGAGGGGGTGTTGAAAATTGGTGTTAAAAAGTTGGGAAGTTGTTCCAGTTGGTGTTTCTTTTCCGCTTGGCCAAGAACACAGAATGGATTGTTAAACGGATTGATAGGGAGGGAAATTCCAGGGTTAGCTGCAACCCCCTAAGAAACTGGAAGTCAGGACTTGCATGGTTGGATGCAGCTGTGCTGGGCTGGGGCAAACAAGACTTTTTTTCTTCCAAATATGACGCCTTGTGAGAGATACACAGAAACCCCAAATTCAGGTGCTTTGGATTGAAATCCAAAACAGGCCACTTCAAACTAAGTCTTCAGAAGCCGATGCGACTCCTCTCCGCCACTCTTTAAAGCACCTGTGTCTTTTCTCAGGCTCATGTGGCGGAGAAAGGATGCCCATGTTCTAAAAAGTTGCCCACAAATACTATAAGGTAAAGGTTCCCCTCGCACATACATACTAGTCGTTTCCGGCTCTAGGGGGTGCTGCTCATCTCCGTTACAAAGCCAAAGAGCTAGCGCTGTCCGAAGATGTCTCCGTGGTCATGTGGCTGGCAGGACTAAACGCCAAAGGCGCACAGAATGCTGTTCCCTTCCCACCAAAGGGGTCCCTATTTTCCTACTTGCATTTTTACGTGCTTTCGAACGGCTAGGTTGGCAGAAGCTGGGACAAGTAGCGGGAGCTCACTCTGTTACGCGGCGCTAGGGATTCGAACCGTCAAACTGCCGACCTTTCTGACCGACAAGCTCGGCGTCTTAGCCCCTGAGCCACCGCAAATACTATATTCATGCCCATATCTGATTTAAAGGCCTTTGAAGAATCCAATCCAAAGTACCATGCTCCCCACCACCACCATATATTTGCCACCACTTACCGAGACTGGACAGAGTTTAAACGAAACTCACTTTGCAGCAATTCTCACATATTCCTCTACCTGAATTTGTCTAGGAGTGCCAGCTTGATTGGTTTCAAGATTGCAGAGTGCTAAAAAAAAATTGGAATGGGGTTTCATATGCTTGCAGACTTCGTCCTTCTTATTTTAACCCAAGGGGCGTGTCACTTTTGAATAAGGTCAGAGGGAATCTCTTTCTACTTCTCTTACCTATCTTCTCCTTCTCCCTCTCTTCCTTTTCCTTCTCTTTCTCATACAGACACATTACATGCAGAATTACAGAGTTGGAAGAAACCTTGGAGACCTTCAACCCTCAGTTCAAACAGGAGACCTTATATCACTCTGGACAAAAGGCTGCCCAGTCTGGTCTCTAAAATCTCCAGTCTTGGACCACCTACAGCTCCTGGAAGCGAACTGTGGGGTTCCCTTAATTTTTAAGAATTCTCAACTTGCAGACACAAAGGAGCTATACTGGACCAGATGAGTGGACCTTCTCCTTCCCCTTCTCCATCTCCATTCTTCTTCCTTCCCCTTCTCCTTTTCTGTCTCCATCCCTCTTCCTTCTCCTTCTCCATCCCGCTTCCTTCTCTTTCTCCTTCTCCTCCAGTAAAAAAAACTGCCCGTCCTCTGGATCTTTGTCCAGCCTTGGCTCTCATCCCATCCAAAGACACAGCCCCTCAGAAGTGTGGGATGGCCGCAGCCTAACACAAATGCACGCTGCTTCCTCGCCATAAGAACCGTGAGGCTGCCTGTCCCCTTGACAAGCCGTACAGAAGCATTAAATAACACGAGGAGGGGTTTACATAATGAAACACCAAAATATCTAACGCTATGAATCACCCAGACTCAAACAGATGCTTAGTGTTACAACATGTCAGCAGGAGCAGTAATTGCAACTGTAAGAAAAGTTTCAGCCCGAAACCGCTTTATTGAAAAAGAAAAGTTCAACAACTCCAGAGAATTGTACTATATATATATATAAAAAAAAAGCCTTCGTGTTTTCACAACCCTTCCAGAATTGTTACTGTTTGAAAGAACCTGCTCTGAGCAGTGTCACCCACAAATCCACACATCCTGTTTGCTTCTTCCCACTCACTGATGCGTGTAGGAAACTGTCTCCGTTTGCAAAGAGAGAGATCCAACTTTGCTTCAGGGAACAAGCCAACGTTTTTCTGGATAAGGTGATGAAAAGAGCAGAGATGAGAGAGAGAGAGAGAGAGAGAGAAAGCTTCCTTGAAAAAGGCACGCCAACTTTTCAAAGCCGCTTTTTGCGTTAAATGTGTAGCAACAGGAAAACCCTCGGTGTATCCTTGTGGGTGGCAAGCATGTTCTCCTCCCCCCCACCCCCAAAAAAAGAAAAGAAAAACTTGCACCCTTAAAAGAGACAACCGAAGAGGAGAAATATAGCGTAATAGTTGAAGATCCTTCCATATCTCCACGGAAGTGTGGTGAGAAATAAATCAATTAAATTTCGCTTGGATTGCACGAGTTGTTTTTGTGGGAAGGGGTTACTGCTTTCTGCCAATGTTTCCCCCCACCCCACTTTTTTTCTTTTTAAACCTCGCAAATTAGCGTCGGGCTCCTCTGTTGCTTTCCCATCCAAGCATCAATCTGGCCCACTGTGGTTAGCATCCAAGGTCAGCCAAGCTAGTCCCAAGCCATCTTGTCTGATTTTGGTAAGGATTATTTTAATTTGAAAAGAACTATTTTTAAAAAAAAAAAAAAAAACCGGAAAGGCGAGCTGCATAGCTAATTCTGCAGTTTAGGAATGGATAGGGAGGGCAAATTCAAAGACCCCTGATGATGCCACCTGCTTTTGAAGCTCCATCAAGCGATCATCTACTGTATCTTTGGCCTAATTGTCGGACTTTCTTCTACAAAGGATAATTCCATGAAGGCTTCCTGAGTGTTGTCCGAGAAAAAGAAAAGATCTCAACGACCGAATTGGGAGCCCTACTGACAGCTGACTCTGTGCTCCATGTCCTGCTTCCTTCAGCTCCATTTATCAAATAGATTTAGCAGATAAAGGCTGAATAACAGCTCTTCCCCCACCCACCTGTAAACCTGCAACTGTTTTCCCCAAGTACACAAGCTGCTAAACATGAGTCAAGAAATGTTCTTCTCGGCTTGAGTAAACCTCCTATGCACACCTTCCATATTTTGGGGGGTCACTTTTGGTGCATCAAACCATGTTGTTTGAAGGGGGACAAAACTGGGACCTCATTTTTGCATCAGCGGGAGAAGAGCAGGCAGAGCTGGAAGGTGGAGCTAAGCATGTCATCAGCTTAGAGTTGTTATGTTGCCACAAATGATCCAAGTCCAGTCCCTCTTGAATCTATTGACTCTTTTCTGACGTCAGTTTAGTATTGAATTTTAATTGACTAGATTATTGTCAGGCACAGGAGATCAAAACCATACACTGAGTTGCGGTTCAGGAATGTTTTTGCTAGAATCTAGAAGCCAGTCAACTAAAGTTAAACTGAAAACTCTTTGTTGCTCTACGCACATCAGGTAAGCTTCATAATCGGCAATATAGTATATACGATGCCTCTGGAATCTACCACTTGCTTTGTGTTCCAGGGGAGGCCACACATTGGAATGATCCTTCCCTATATAAAAAATACACCCTCACTGCTGCACCACAACGGGATTTTGAAGTCAAGTCCCCCTTAGATTCGAAAATCCCAAAGCAAGATTTGTCAGCTGAGAACCAAGCTCAGACAACCCCCTGAGGCTTGGACATAAAAAGGAGTCGCAGAAAGATTCCCAGCAGCTCCTAGGTTGTTAAACAAGTCGAGGCAAACCATGCCTTTTTTTCTTTTTTTTTGGAATGCTCAGAATCTCAAGCAAGGGATCCGAGTGCTACCCGTCATATTTTCCTCCAGTAAAAACTGTTCTTCACAGCATGATCCATGCCTACCTAGAGTCGAACAGTGAGAGGACAAGCTTTAAAATAGCCAGGGAACAGATATAGAAGATAGAATAAATAACAGGTTGGAAGGGACCTTGGAGGTCTTCTAGTCCAACCCCTTGCTCAAGGCAAGTGACCTTATACCATCCTGGTCAAATGGTTGTCCGGTCTAATCAAGCACCCAGATTTTGATCCACGTGACTGTGGGGATGGTATGACGGTTGTACGTGTGAGGACTGGTTGTAAATCACATTTTTCAGTGCCATTCCAACTTTGGATGGTCACTAAACAAATCATTGTCAATCGAGGAGTACCTGTAGCCATGATGGGCCCTCCCTGCTCACTAAGGCAAGCTCATTTTCCGATATTTATTTGTGCTAAATGTCCTTTCTAATGAAAGCACCTGATAAATGTTTCTTTCTACTCCAGTTTTGATGGCGAGAGGGTGGCAAAAGAAGCCGCGTTAGAGAAGATCTTACCATGTATCTCTTTTATTTTCCCTCTCCTATATTTTGAGTTTTGAGCAGCGACACTCATTGCACATGCATGGTTTTTATTTAAGAAAAGAAAAGAAAAGAAACCCAGGAAAAAAAAAGGCAATCCTCTTCACTGCTTCTTTTATTTGGGCTCTTGGCCAAAGAATACATTTGGGGGGGGGGATATTCCCCATCAAGCAAAGGGTGGGGAGAGAAAGGAATTTGATGTCAGCCTTTGGAAATAAGGCCAATGCATTGATCTATTTGGTAGATTTATAAACTGCCAAGTGGAACCAACTCTCGGCGTTTTACAGCACCAACAAAAGCCACCGCTGCTTTAAACACCAATTCGGACATAAATTCCATAAAAATAGTGAGTAATAATACTAAAAAGGGTAATAAAATATTGGTAACATCACCATGGCACTGACACGAATCCACATCTCAGGCAATCTTCACAGAGAAGCAGCTGAGATTAGATAGATAGATAGATAGATAGATAGATAGATAGATAGATAGATAGATAGATAGATAGATATAGAGATATATGCCTATTTATGAGCATCACAACAACCCTGAAAAGCAGGTCAGAATGAGAGAGGCTGGTTCCAAGTCACCTATAAGACTATAAGGATGGACTCTCCTTAATTCCAGTTTAACGTCTTCAAAAATTGCACCCCACTGAAGCCTTTTTCTCTCCCTGCTTCCGAAATGAAATCCTTGGATACACCAGTTGTTGTGTTTTTATCTCTCCCATCACATTATTCCAAGAAACAGCACACTTTTCTGATTGCAAAACCACATACCAAATATTTGCAAATATTTGAGGGGGAAAATTGAAAGGGGGGGGTGATTAAAAAAAACCTCATCATATATAACCTGAACCTTTTGCAATCACTCCAAGAAAAAGGAAAGAACAGATGCAATCAGAATCTCTGATGGCATCACAGCTTTTTCCACCTACCCAAAGATGAGACGCAATGGATGAAAACTAACCAAGGAGAGAAGCAACCTAGAACGAAGGAGGAATTTCCTGACAGTGAGATCAATTAAATCAATGGAACAACTTGCCACCAGAAGTTGTGGATGCTTCATCACTGGAGGCTTTCAAAAAGACACTGGACAATAATTTGTCTGAAGTGGTGTAGGGTCTTCTGCATGAGCAGGTAGACAGTGGACTACAAGACCTCCATGGTCCCTTACTTACAACTTTGTTATTCTATTTTCTGTGTATCAAACATTTATTACCTACTTCCTATCAGGACAGTCTCTCCTTAAAGTATTTTCTACTGGATGCTCATTGAGGTTTTGTGATTAAGATGCAACTGCTGGATCATCAGGAGGACCACTGCTTCCTATTCTGTTGGCTTTTTAGTCTACAATAATCATCTTGATTAGAGCATGTCCTGGCTTGATGCAGCATGCCAGATGCCCTGGGACTGGGACTCTCCAACCTTCCAGGCTAGAAGATGTCAACACGGAGACGATGCCGAAGATCATAGCAGAGGCAATGCTCCAAAGCGCCATCAACTGCCTTCTGGTAAAACCTAGCTTGAAGACTTGTGTTTAAGTGAAAAAGATAAGGAGAGAGGAACAATCTAAGAACAACCCTCCTTTCTTCTGCAAAAGCTCTTTAAGAAAAAAAAAATGAAAATGTCCTGTTTCTGGTCTCAAGAGCTGCCCTTTCCAAGAGCACTCATCTGCCTGCCTGCCTGCTTGACTTTTTGTCTATCATCTAATTCTACTCTGTCTGTCTGTCTCTGTCTCTGTCTCTGTCTCTGTCTCTGTCTCTCTCTCTCTCTCTCTCTCTCTCTGTCTCTCTCTCTCTATCTGGAATTAAGGGATCCCCTTCACCTTTCCAAAACTTTAAGCTTCCCATCAGATCATCAAAATATGAGATTACTTCTTTTGTTGGGATGGAGAACCTATCTCCTCGCTTCCCTCTAACATCCTGGCAGGGCTTCCTTGGACCACCTCAAAGGCAGCCTAGAAAATAGCCTTGTCTTTGAGTCAAACCATGGCAGAAATAAACGGCCACCAGAAAAAAGTCTCATGCCTTTCATTAGCATTCAGACTTCCTCAGTTGTGCTCCTTCTTCCAAACACCCTAGAGTAGACGATGCACGACGGTGTTCCAGTAGAAGAAAATATTTGCAGCTCAAGGTTGAACTTTGGAGTCCTTGGTGCTCTCTGAGCTTGGCTGTTTTCTTGCCGACGTTTCATTACCCAACTAGGGAACATCATCAGCGCACGCTAGTGTCTAAAAAAGTTAAGCTGCCAAGCCCTTGTAACTTCGTTTTGGGGATGTAGGTTATTCTGAGGTCAACTCCAGCTACTGAATTCCCCCTTGAGATGTTCGGCTCAACGTGGCTTCCAGGAACCAAGTGCACATCTGGTATCTCAGTCCAGTGGCAAAACTCAAATATGCGACGTCTGAAGGCACATTCAGCTCAGGGCGCATTGCAGCTGCTTTAACTGGGACAAACATAAGACATTTCATCATCGACAGAAAGCATCCAAGTTGTTGACTGCTGGCTTTTGCCCCTGGAACATATTGCATCATGCAAGAAGCTCTTGATCTTCGCTCGATACTGTCAAAGAATCTCATATATACGTGTATATATAGGAATGAAATTTTGGCAATAAATTCTGTTTCTGATATCCCTTTGAATTCAGGGCACGCGTTCTGTTCACTGTAATGACCAAAATAAAGTTTCTTCTGTCTTCCTCCGTTTACCAAGGCAGGCCATCTCTGACATATATGACCACAATGGAGCCCTAAAATTTCTGTTACTAAGTGAGATGGTTGTTATGTGAGATTGGCCTCCTTTTATGGCCTTACTTGCCTCAGTTGTGTAATGAATCACTGTGGTTGGGAAGTTAGCAACACGGTGGTTAAGGGAAATGGACTGTGCTCGTCGGAAGGTCGCAAAAGGGGATCGATCACATGATCCCAGGGACACGGCAACCGTCATAAATACGAGCCAAGGTTGCCAGGCGTCTGAATTTGGATCATGGGGGACACTGCAGTGCTTGTAAGTGTGAAAAAATGGGTCACAAGTCGCTTTTTTTTCTGTGCCATTTTAACGATCACTAAGTAAATGGTCATAAAGGCCGCTTGTATACCAAAAAGCTCCCACAGATCTTTTTAAAATTATTTGGTAAAAAGAATGCCATTCTTGGAAGTTACTTGCATGCCACTCCCTTAAAAAGAAAAAAAGAAAGAAACTCTCTTCAACTCTCACTTCTCCTAAAATTATCCCAGTGGGGGAGTCTGAGAGAAAATGTTTTGGATTCCAGCAATTGAAGCTAATACGTTTCCCCTCGCTGAAAAACATCTTAACACATTTAATGTGGTCCTACGCACTTTTCTTGCTGCATTTCCAAGTCATCGAGCAAAGGGTTGCATTTTGTAATTACCACCCAGATATTTGAGGCAGTCTATTATCTCCTTGCTTTACTTTAACAGGAAAATTAGGGAGAGAAAAAAACCACATTATCTTGCTTTTATTAAAAAGTGTGAGAGGAAGACAAAAGGAGGGAAGGAAAAACAATGTCTTTCCCTCTTGGCTTAAATGCAAATCAGATCGGAAGACAACCGGAGCACCTAACTTATTTAATGCTATCAACGTAACATTTGTAATGTGACTCTGTCAACTGAGCGTTTCTTGTTTCTTTTTCGTGCAATTTGCTGCAAATGTATCGTAGACCACGTATTTACTTTATCACCCTTAGATGAAATGAGACTGAAGCCTCCGTTTGTATATTGTGTAATCTTGAAGTTTGTTGAGGTGGATTGCTTCGACAATCCTAAATGCACCACAAGAGGGGGAGAAAAATCCCCTTAATTTCGGCAGAAACTTGTTTTTACCACTTCAGACCAGTCTTCATAATCAATGAACCGGCTCCATGCTTTGTCTTGAACCACTCCACTAAAACCTGCAGTCATGGTGTTAATCCTACAATGTTGTCCCCTCTGCATCATGGGGGGAACACACAAAAGGCCAGAATGTTAACCCAAGAGATCACAAACTTAGATAGATCTGAAGTGGTCAGATCTGATTTCCAAAGCAGGTTGTCCCAGCTTGGATCTGACTTCCGGATTTAGTATTATAAAAACATCTGGGTGCTGTGGAAAGATCAGGGTCTAGTGGCTAAGCCACCTGGATAAAAACTAGGAGACGGTGAGTTCTTGTCTTGCCTTAAGGCACAAGAAAGCCAGCTGGGTGATTTTGGGCCAATCACCTAGGAGATTGGGAGTTCTAGTCCTGCCTTAGGTGTGAAAGCCATCCCATTCTTTGAGCCAAACCCACCTCGCGAATTGTCGAAAAACAGGAGGAAGAAAGAGTATTAGACAACAATTGCCACCTCGAGCTGTTTATTAAAGAAAAGAAGAAGAAAAAAGGTGGGATGTAAATTAAATAAATTGCGCCAAGCAGGAAACGCATAAGATCAGGGAAGGTACAGAGGACACTTAGAACACGTATTCTCTAATGTCCTTGGCCACAACAGAACCCAAATTTCTAGGCCTGTCGTAAAGGGAAAGAGGAAGCAAAACCCCATCTCTGGATGAGTAGAAATAAAACAAATAACCAAACCATCCCTATTCCCAAGGTGCTGGAGGGAAACATGAGAGGAGGGCGAGACAAGGGGGATTTTAGGAGACCCTTCGTGTAATCTGTCCCCAGCTACATTTTTTCAAAGGAGCAACTTTGGAGGGAGAGTTGATTTACGGCCAGGCCAGCGCTCTTTCTCCCCTCCCTTTTCTTCGCTCTTTCTCCCCTCCCTTTTCTTCGCCTGCTCTCCCGCTGCTCCTCCAGCCTTGTCCAAGGGAAGAAACCCGGCGCAGCAGGTGTGCTTGTCCTGTCAGGCAAGGCGCTGCGATCTAACAAAAGGCCAAAACAAGTTGATATCTTTTTATTTTGGCTCAACCCGGAAATACCATTCCACCAATTAGAAAGGCTTTAAGGAGAGCTGAACAGCCCGGAGAGCTTTGCTCTTGCGTAGACTTCTCTCTTTGCATTAGAAAAATGGCTGTTTCTAAATAAAAAAAAAAAATTTTTTTTACAGGCCCAGTAATTTTAAATAGAACTTAGAAACCTAGAGCTGGAAGGGACCCTGGAGATCTTCTAGTCCAACCTCTGCTCAAAGCAGGAGAACTTATACCATCCTGGTCAAATGGTTGTCCAGTCATTTTTTTAAAAATCTCCACTGATCGACAAGCGATTCCAATGATTGAGGTAGTTATTGTTGTTTTTTGATGCCCTGGCATTTTCTAGCTCCTATTGAATGTCTGGTGGCCTAAATTATTCCTACAAATATCCAGGATGTGGATAAGCCTTCTAAAAGACACTCAGTACTCAGAATCTAATGAGATTGGTAAACACTCATGCTGTCACCCTCTTTTTATATGTATGTGTATATATATATATATATATAATATATATATATATATATATATATATATATATATATATATATATATATATATATATATATATATATATATATACACACACACACACACACACACACACACACATACATACATACATACATATATATAATGTTTATGTATATATGTATGTATATGTATATAAAAAATATTATATATATATATATACATACACACACAAACACACACACATACATCACACACATATATATAATGCATTCAACCAGGGAAAAATAACCAATTCTAGACCTAGGTTCATTTAACTAGGGAAATTTCGCCATGTATAAATCTAGGCTGCATTTAAAAAAAAACACACAGAGGGAGAAAATCTTTTTAATGCTTCTGGGATAGCACTGTTTGCCTGTCTAGTTTTTTATATGCGTGTCTGCTGATATGTTTTCAACTGTCACACATATTTGTTTACACGTGTTAATGCAAATAATTGCAAGTTCATAAATATTTAGCCAGTCAGTTGAACATGCTAAAGCTGCCATTAAAACATTTGTACTTGTGGTTTTTTTTTTTTTTTAAACACACCTCATTTGTTCTTTCAGTGTTGGCTTCCTCGCTGTCGTTGTAACGACCTATAAGATATGGAGTTCATTATCACATCACTTTCCCTGCTGCCTTTCAGTAGTGAATTGCCTATGGCTAATCTAGAAACCGAATGTATCTAAACCATACAGATAAATTTGCATTTTCTTGACTTCGGTACACAATAACTCTGCGGTAGTTAATAGGATGTCTCTTTACAGTAATTAAAGATATTTGTTCCAAAGCTCAAGAAAACCAGCGCAGGTTAGAACAAAGGACGAAGCTGTGATCTTTGCTTTGTTCCTGCCTCTTTACAGTCATGCCGCAAAATCAAAACAGTGATTGCAAAATCCCACACATCATTGTACGTTTAAGCCAAGCAAGAGCAGTCACCGGCTCCTCCTAACACCTACACAACCAATTGCTTCAAAGTTATAGATTATTACATGGGAGATCAAAGGACATACAGCAACTTGCAGTCATTTTGCCCTGCAGAAATGCCGATCTTCATCGCTGTTTTCTGCCTTTCGTTTCTAGCTTCCAACAATACTTCTTTCTTTCTTTCCCTCCCTCCCATCCATCCATCCCCACTGTTAAAGCAACTTTTAAGTCTAATATTTTAATTTTGTAGCAGGCCAAACCCGCAGAAATTAAAACTTTCCTCTGATGATTTTACCTAGCTGGGGTAATGAAGCATTTGCAAGTTCAAAGAGCACCAAGCGCCCCTCATTTCAATCCTGAAATTAGGATTGAAATAAGATCTTCTCCTTTATTGGTAAAATTTTCCCTTTGCATCCTGACATTCAAAGCAAAGCCTTTGAATGAAATATTCAGGGCTTGTTAACAATCTACAAATATCTTCCAGTAGAACAAGCATGTGATGCCACAGAAGGGGGGCAACAGAAAAGTAAAAATAAACAACCAGGAGAAAAAATTGTTAAGAAAACTAATTGGCCATAAAGATTTGGTGTAGATACGCAGCAGTGTCATTTCAGTTCAGAAATGGCAGATTTCCAGAAAAAAATGTCAAAATTTGCTCCAAATGTGTTTTTTTTTTCTTCAAAAGGCAATTGGACTTTCTTTGTTTTTCCTTGAAGAAGTTTCATTTCTCATCCAGAAGTGAAGAAGCTTCTTGGGTGAGAAGCGAAACGTCTTCAAGGTAAAACCAAGAAAGTCCAATTGCCTTTTGAAGAAAAAAAAAACCCACCTTTGGGGCAACCATGAGCTGGATGATTGAGCATCTCTCCATAAACTGGGTCACAGTTTGAGATTTTTGTATACTTGTCGTAACTAAAATTGTTAAAACAAGTCTGGGACAATATTAAAAAGAAAAACCAGCCAGATCCTTTCCAAAAACTCTGTAAAAGGGGTGATTTTTGTAGCTCATAATGCTTTGAAGACTAGATCAGTTTTGATTCTAGAAATGTTGTGTGTTATTTACATGTTTTACTTTTATTTCTGTTTAAACCTAGAGGAAGAAGCTATTTTATTATGTATCTGAACTCAGCAAAGTTGGAGGTTACTTTCCCCCCCTTATTTTATCTTTCTTTTCTTTTCTTGTAATTCTGCTTTTTCTTGCTTTGTTTCTTTTTCTAACTTTTTACTATGATTCTGTATTTTATTCCTTTTAAAATTCAATAACAATATTAACTACACATGATGCAACGTATTACGATTGTGGGTAGAGTTTAGGTCCAATAAGTATTTGCAGCTTTAGGAAAGCTCCCAAGAAAACAGAGAATCAAATGGGCAGAATCATTTGATTATTAGAAACACACCGTGAGAAAACAACTTGCACAAGCTTCTTCGCAGCCACATGGAAATATCCTGCCTGCTTAATATCAAAAGGTATTTATTTCTCTATTTAGAAAATGTATATGACCTCCCAGTCACTTTGAGTGACTCTGGACAGCTTACAAAAAAAAATTTATATTGTCAATTGAGTCTCAATTCGCTTGGTTGATTCAGAGATATTGCAAATGGCACGTGTGCCTCTTCTAAATTCGAACAAGGGTAGATCCTCAACCCTTAGCCTTAGAGTTTGGCTATGCTCTGGATTAAATGTCTTTTTAAAGGCCCATCTTTCAACCATGGCATAAGCTTTCCTAAATGGACATGTTGAAGACAGAAGCCCCCTTTGGACAGACGGTATTTGCAAGAGAGAAAGGGAGCGGGGGGAAAGGCACCCGTGGCTCCATCTATTCAGCTAGGATTTTCAGAAAGATGCAATATTTATACCCTGCATCGACTCCTTACCAATTACACTCACCCATTCCCCGGTTTCCATAGCAGAGGATTTTGGAGTAGCTGCTATGAAATGCACATAGTTTCTCTCTAACTGCCCACCCCTCCCAAACCTTTTGGGGGGGGGTGTCTTTGAGTGGGTGGGGGGTGAGGGAGAACCCTCCTGAATGTTAGACAAAAGCTAATGTACAACCAGAAATGTCGTCTTTTGTCTGCTGGCAGGCCACTTGCAAAGTCATATTATGTCGCGCCGATTGAAGTGACCATGTTTTAACCCTCTCTGGGCACAAAGACGGCCCTAAATTTTAGTGACAAGCGTGAAGTGGGAAAAGAAAGGCCAGGGAGAAAAGAAGAGGGGCCGAGATTAGAAGCAGCCCAAAAGTCAAAAAGGCAGAGGAGAAGATTTAAAACAACAACAAAACAAAAAACAAACGATTAAATCGATTAAAAAAAAACAACAACAACAATCTCCGGGCACCCTACATTTAGATTGATTGTAGAGACAATATGGAATTGGGACTGTCACTGTGTACATTTGAGAATGTGTTATCGCTTTGCACACTTTTGTTGCGATCACAACAAAAACACTGCCCTACAAAGCTTACAGGGCCATGTATTGTGTGCGTGCGTGTGTTGTTGTTGTTGTTGTGTGTGGCGATGGGAGGGGGACACAGAAAAGGAGATGAGTTGAGGAAGGTAGCATATGTGGAAAAACTATGGAAGTCCAAGAACTGAAATGAACTATTTATTTTAAAAGGATATTTTTTAATGCTAAGAAAAAGGAAGGGGAGGAAATCCCATTTCCTAGTTAGAATTCAGGATTACACCGAACTCAAATTCTGGTTTGTCAGAGTTGAGTTATAAATTCTTTCACACCAGAAAAAAGTAGCCCATTTCTGAGTGTGTTGTTAATGTACTTTGTGGGGGGTGGGGGGACATGACAATCGAATGGCTCTTCATTTCCTTCTCCCCATTTTAATCTGCATCAATTTTATGCTTTAGATCTAGGAAATGTCCTGCCCTGCCCAGCAATAACAATAAATAAATAAAAAAGGACATCCTCGCATGATCTTGGGGAAGGAAGGAAAGAAGGAAGGAAGGAGACTAAAATGGAGCTTTCTCAAATTTGTTCTTCCTAGTTGCGACATCCCTGAGGACTGGCGACTTCATAATCACGACTGTCCTTGGAGAACCGCATCCCTGAGGTTGCAAAGAAGGCCCAAGCAACCTAATTCAGGTTGGTTTTGTTTGCTTTCCAAATGAAGGCGACTTCACTGGGTCTCAGCAAAGGCTGGCAATGAATCATGGCTCCGCTTTGAAGGACTGGTGGATATTGGATATAATGCCCGTTTGGACAGACACCAGCTGCTTCTCAGCCGCCCTACTAGAGGCAGATTGAGGGAGGACCTCTAGGGACAAGAGCGGTTCCAGTGGGAACCGCGAAGGGCGCATTGGATCCTAATGCTGAGGGCAGCTCCTATTATTGTTTTAAACGACCACGAAACAGCCATTCAGGGGTCCCTGCTTGCCCTCTGCCTTTCTTGGTTCCCATCCTAAGGGACCCTCCAGCTATGCAAGCCGCCTCCGCTCAGCCTAAGACGGCGCGCACCAATGCGAAGGAAGCGTGGGAGGCCGCGGCGTCGCGGCGCCTGGCCTTCGCTCTGGGCTCTCCCGAGGAAGCAGACCTGGGCCAGCTTCTGGGCTGAGGCCCACCTTCTTTCTCCCTGGGGGGAAAAAGGCCCAGAAGCTCGCTTGGGGCTTACGGAGGCCCCTTGAACCCGGCTCTCCTTCGGTATGTCTGCAACTCGGGGGGAAAGCGCGCCCGTGGCGCAGCGCCCTAGCCAGGTGATTCGCACCAAGAGCGCACGGGCTCTCCCGCAACAGGAGGGACTTCGGGCGCCAAGGCGCTCTTCGGCTCTTAGGCCGGGCGGTGGGGATGACCGAAGCCGGGTCTGGCTGGCTCCGCCACGTCCACCTAAGCGGCGAGGTTGTCGTCCCTTCTGTCCTGCGGCAGGTGCGTAATGGCGATCCCACCCAGCCTCGCGAACATCTTCAGGATCGCTCGCCGACTCCTAGTTTAAGCTCAGATTAAGACGGCGGGGAGTAGAACGACGCCCCTCTCCCCAAGGAGGGGGGACGCGCGAACAGATTCATAAAGGTGGGGAAATAAAGGGCGATTTCTTTAAAAGGGATGAAGAGGAAGAGAAAAGAAAAGCGGGTGCGGAGGGAGGAAGGAAGGAAGGAAGGAATAGAGAAGGGAAACAACAGGGAGAAGGAAAAAAGGGAAATGAAATAGAGGGGGAAACGAAAAGGGAAGGAAGAAAAGAAAGGGAAGAAGGGAAGAAGGAGAGAAAAGGAAAAAACGGGAAAAGGGAATTAAGGAAAGCAAAAAGACAAGGAGGGGGAGGAAGGGAGAAAGGAGAGAAAGGGAAGATGAGGAGCTGAAAAATGGGCCAACAGGATGAGAAGAAGGAAGGGGGAAAAAGAAGGAAAGAAAGAAAGAGGAAAGGGAGGAGGGGGAGGAAGAAGAAGAAGAAGAAGAAGAAAAGAAGAAGAAGAAGAAGAAGAAGAAGAAGAAGAAGAAGAAGAAGAAGAAGAAGAAGAAAAGAAGAAGAAAGAAAGAAAGAAAGAAAGAAAGAAAGAAAGAAAGAAAGAAAGAAAGAAAGCTGGGGGGATTTCTTCAGCGGGAACACATAGGCCAGCTCCTTCTTTCCCCTCCCCATAAAAAAAAAATCCCACAGGTCCGGTGAAGGGGCGGCTTCACTTGGCTGGGAAGCGCCGACTTTTATCTTCCCCTCGAGCGAGCGAGCGAAGAAGCCACCGCGTCGCCTCTCCAATCCCGACGCGCTCACCGGGCAGCCAGAAACCGACGGCCGGGCCGAGCAGCCCCTCCGGCCGAAGCGGCGGGGGTTGCAAAGCCGGAATTTTGCGTGCGTTTGTGCGTGTGTGTGGGATCCTCCTCGCTCTCTGAGCTGGGTTTGTTTTCTTGCAAACGTTGCCTGGACAAACCCAGGGTTCCTTCCAGCCCCGTAAACACGTCGCCAGTTTTACCCGAGGGTGGTGGTGGTGGGGTGGGGGGGAGACTGTCCCACCCCACCTACTACCCCTTTGGAGTAGTCTTACTCCAAAGAGTTTTGGAGTATCGAAATGAATTCCCGAAAGTCGCGAAAACCGGATCGGTCTGGAAAGCCAGCTTCGAACCCTCGCCGAATCCGAATTAAGGGACGCGCCTTCCGCGATCTCGTTCGTTTAAAAAAAAGGGGGGGCAGTCTTTAATCCCTGCCAGGCTGAGTCCAGATTAGGTTGGCAGGAAAAAGAGGCGCCGTTTCAACACACCAGGAAGATGGAAAACGAAAGAACCTTTTTAAAAATATAAATCTAACTTACCCGCGAACACCACAATGAAACAGGGATGCGTGATTTAAAGACGGGGGAGGGGGGGGAGGCGGTTTTCGGTTTTATTTGCCCATCGATCTTGGGGAGATGGATTCCAAAGAATCTATGCCCCCCCCCCCTTCTATCTTGACTGCCAATCTTTTTAGTTTGGAGGTTGGGGGGAAAATCCAGCTCCAATAACTTTAGTTATAAGCAGTTTGCATTTATTTTGGAGAAGGCCGTCTTCCCACCCACCCATTCCTAAAAAATAATAATGAAACTCTTCCTTTAGACACCCCGTGCTCTATTTTTTTTTCTTTGCAGCACTATATTCAGAAAGGATTTTTTAAATTTAAATTTTAAAAAAAAATATATCCTTGAAACCTTTCTTCTATTGCACAACTTTCCTTGGGAATATGCAACGCCTCTTTTCCCTTCCAAATGCATTTGCATGCGAGTTAAAATGATGATGATTAATGGCACCTTCGAGAGGAAGGCTTTTGCTGGTTTCTCCCCAGACAGTTTAGGATCAAAATACCAACCTAAAAACAGGCTGGGGGAAAAAAAATAAAGACCCTTCCTTTGCAGTGTCACCTATTTAAAAAATAATAATAATAGAAGGGCCATAACAATATTTGGATAGGGGTTTCAATTGCTGTTATAAAATTCCTCACAGATGGACTGTGTCTATAAATACACATCTTGCTTTCAACAATAAAATATCTTTTTAAAAAAGGGAATATTTTTATTTATTTATTTTCCCTATTTCTAAACCACTTCCCTCCTTCAGAGATTTGAATCGCTTCACGGAAGGAAGGAGAGATCGATTTTAAGACATGCCCACCTAAAAGAAAATTGAGAAGAGGAGGTTTCAGAAAGAGAAAACAGAAAGGAAAAGGTAGGGAAGGGGAAGGCTATAAATTGTTTCCTTGAAATAAAAAAAAATGACAATGACATCTCTTGGGAAAAACACACACACACACACAAATAAGCCGAGGGGAAGGCAAGCAGCTCAGGGACGATTTGAGTAGGAAGTGGCCCAAATCTTCCAAAAATGCAACACAAAAAACGATCCAAGTTGGATCGGAGACCCCCACAAGGAAAGGACGAAGACACCCGGCCTTTACTCACTCAAAGCATAACTTCACAAGCTTGGGAATAAGCTTAATAAATGAGACGTAGAGTGAGCCATCTGCCCCCACCCTAAATCCACTTGTGGTGAAGTCAACCCATTTTCGCGGGTCCAACCTCCCCAAATACACTGTGTAGCCTTTTTTTCTTTTTCTTTTTTGAATTGCACACAACAAGCCTGCAGAGTAGCTCTAAGAAGAAGGGAGGATAAAGGAAAGAGAGATCGGAGGGAAACCCCTTCAAGGCAGGGATGGGGAGAAAGATTTAAGAGAATGGAGTCCCTTTCAAGAAACAATGGAACATTTCGCTGGATGTCACAACAATGGGTTTTAAAGCAAAGGGGTGGAGCTATGGCCCTTTGATCCGAAAAGTTGGGCTTATTCTCTTGGGAATCCTCTTAAATTTTCGCCTTCACTGCTTTATGCCTCTCCCACTACTACCCGGATGCAGTTGTAAATGAGATCAAACCAGGGAAAGCAGCAGTGAAGAATTCCAGTGGCTAAAAAGGAAAGGTTAATAACAATAACAACAATAACAACAGCAATAATAACAATAAGGGTAAAGGTCTTACTGTTGGTAGTCTTGCTTGCAGTAAAGCTTCCGGTCTCGGAAGTAGCAGCTAGTGGTTAGCGCCTGTTGGCAGACGGCGCATTGCAAGCACTCTTCGTGCCACGAGGATTCATTGACGCGCATCAGGAAACGGTCGGAGATGGGACGCTGGCACCCCTCACAAACCGACTGGTGTTGGCAATCGGACCCTGAAGCGGGAAGGGAAGCAAGTGAAGAGAGGAAGAGGGAGGGAGTGGGGGGGGGAAATATGTGTGAAAAAAAGAGAGAAAGCAAGACAAGGCAGAATCACACACACACACACACACACCTCCGAAAAAGCACAAATCCACAGGGCTGTTTTAAGGATTGGTTCACCCAGGGGCCAAACGCTGGCTTTGAAAGGCCTGGAGGGACCAATTTATTTTTATTTTTTATTTTTATATTTTTTATATTTTGTTATCTTAAGGCTTCCTTTTCTGCCAGGAAAAGAGAAGCCAGGTTAAGGGAGACAGGGGTGAGGTTCCCAAATATTTGCAACTCCTGTTCTGGATGATTAATGCCTCTCCTGCCATTGCTGGTTTACTCAGAAGGAAGCAGCCAAGGCTCACTTCCAAGAAAACACACCTGGAATTCTGGCCAAGGCAAAAGTCATCCATCTTTAGCTCCTTCTGTCCCTGATCTCCCATCACTTGGAATCATCCCCCAAACACATTGATTGCACCACAGCAGTTACCATCATCCTTATATTTTATACAAGCAATAGCACTACTGTAGCAGACAGTTGTCATCATTATTATTATCTCATTCGGCCTGGCTCAAAAACAAAAAAAAACCTAAGAAGATACAGGCCAAGGAGAACAAAATAATAATTGCACTATATAAACACACCAAGAAGTTTGTCTCAATGCTCACCAAGTTAAAAACACAGAGTCCCCCTCCACGCCATTCAGCCCTGGACTAAATGGTTCACCTTCCTCTAATTCAATAGCGAATAAATTTAATATTTTTTTTTTTAAAAAAAACCAAACAATTCAGTACATCATTAGGACAAATGGTGGCCTAATATCAGGGCTTATTAACTGCATGATGATGAACCCTCTACTAATGCCAACTCCAGGTGGAAAGGTGGCAGTGCAGCAGGAGTGTGAGGCAGAGAGAAAGCCTGCCTTTGTAAATCAGAAGAGCCGAGGGAGTTGGCTGGATTGACAGCCTACAAATCTCCTTTTTGGAAGAAGTTTTCTCGGAATTTGGCACGCGGTTGTTACTGGCTGGAAAAGGCGCAGAATTTTCAGGGAAAGTTGTCTTAAAGAGCAACTGTGTTCGCTGACAGCAGCTGGGAGATTTAAACTCGGCCGGCTTCGGATCCACACGGGGATGGGAGCAATTGGGAAGTGGGGGGGAGGAAAGAGCGGAGTTGCCGTGGGGATTGAGGCCCGGTTGAAACGGGAAGAAGCAGGGTTCTTAGTTGTGAGGTTTGCAAAGAGGGAGGGAGGGGAGAGAAAAAAAACCAAACCCGAGCGCATCTGGCCTTCCGGAAGAGAGGCGAAAGGGAAGCGGTGGGTCGGATTTTCTCCGCTTCGTCAGAGAACAAGAAGTTCAACATTAAATCCGTTCGCCGCGAGAAGTAGCGGGGAGGCGCGCAACACCCAGAGACAACCACACCAACACACCGTCCCTTCCAATTCAGGGGCTCCCCTTCGAGATACGCCGGAGCTGAGCGCTTCGGCCCGCCTGGCAGGCGTCGCTCCTGTGGGTCGTTTTAGCCAGAGTTTAACAAGCGTGCCAAACAACCGAACTCTCTTGGAATCCGGGGAGCGTCAACGCGGGTGCCCCTTCTGACGTGCAAAGCAGCCCGGGAGGAAAGCGAGACCAGCGGCCTATTTTTGTTTTCTTTCTTTCTTTTCTTTTATCGGCCTCGCCAAGGAAGGTAAAGCGCAGCGATTCAGGTTCAGAAGTTGGACCGCGCGAAACGCAGCCTGGCGATCAAGCGCCAGTTTCTTAAAGCAGCTGGTTTTAAAGGGGGGCGCGTACCCCCTCCAAAACGAGGGAGGTTTGAAGGGCGGGGGTGGACCCGTAATGGATTGGAAACTGGCAAAGGGATAAAATAAATTGCAAGGGCTCCGGTTGGAGTTTTGGATAAACACGGGAAGGGGAACACACACACACACACACACTTGTGTATCACTCAGTCCGGGGTGTAAATCAAGGCCGGGCGCGCAAGTGGCGTGAAAGTGGTTCCTACCAGACTGCTCTGCCCTTTACGGGTGGATTCTCGGCCGGGATAACTCGCCTCTCTCCCTCCACAAGTTGCCGAGTATCTCTAGCCGCAATTGGTCGGCGCTGGAAACCGGAGGGGAAAGGAGGAGGGGGCGCGCGGCTGCTCCACCGCGCCAGGATCGGGGTCAAGGAAGGCGAGTTTTATACATGTACATCTGGGGGGGAGGAGAAAACTTACGGGAAAAGTTGGGAGGCGAGCAAAGAGGAAGCGAGGAAGAGCCAAACTCACCCAGCAGGACTCCCAAAGTCGCGGGCCCAGAGCGCAGCGGTCGATCCTCCATTTTAATCCCGTCCAGCATCTTGGCGCAATTGACCGAGCCGCGAGTCAAGCAGTTTTCCAGCGCCTCCGGTCCCGCGGCTACGTCCATGGGGCGGAAGGCGGGCTACGGAAGGGGGGAAAGCAGCGGCGATTTAGTGGCCGCCCCGGCTGGGATCCGGGCCGCGGAGCAGCGGGACGGCGCCGAGGGCAAAGGCGAGCTGAGCGCAGCCTAGAGGCCGAAGGAGCCGGCCGTCCATCGGCGGGGCGGCCGGGCAGGTCACCTGCTGGCTGAAAGGCGCCTCCGGGGCCCCTCTCGGGGTGGAGGGGGCGGCCAGGCCCTCCCCGAAGCAGGGAGACGCCCGGCACGGCATGCACCTGCGAGCGCAAAAGCTGTCTCCTCTGGAGCTCTCCTCGGCCCAAATGCCATCCAAAACTCCCGAGCCGGGAGGCGCTCAGTTTACAAGCGGCGGAAAGCTGCTGCGGAGGAATACATCCGCCCCGCCGCCGCCACCACCTCCCCTCCCCTCCGCCTCCCCTCCTTTTCCCAAAAAGGCGGGGGTGGGGAAGAGAGTGAGAGTGAGAGAGACCGAGAGAGAAGAAGAGGAGGAGGGGAAAGGAAAAAAAAAACTTGCTGACATTTGAACTCCCAATCGGTGTGCCTAATATCCCTACGCCGCAGTGAGGCGGTCCCTCGCCTGTCAAATAGTGCGTCCGCTTACGCTCCCCCCCCCAAAAGGGGGGCAGCCCCCTAAAAAGTGAACCGAGGAAGGCAAGAAAAACGGAGCGACAGGGATCGAGAAATAAAGCAGGGAGGAGAGAAAGGGGGCAGAGACGAGGCAAGCCCCTCCCTCGAGGGGCAGTCGGCCGTGACAAAAGGAGCCGTCAGTCAGGTAGAGAACGGGGAGAATTTCGGCAGGTAAGCCGTCCGGAGACGGAAAAAGAAGAGTTTTCGCTGCGAGTAGAAAGGGAGGGAGTTCGGAAGCAGAGAAATGGTGGGGAGGAAAGCTTGAAGAAAGAGAGAAAGAGACTTTACAGTTGGGCTGTTTAAAATGAATACTTGGGTAAGAAAAGGTGGAAGACTTGCAAAAGGGAGGGGTACTTAGGGACTATCCAGCTCCAGTCCTCTGAACAGGGCGGGGAGGTGGGGGGATGCAGAGAAGGAAGGGAGGAAGAAAAAGGCTGCGGGGATCCCTGCCCCCTCCCTTCTCCTGTCAAAGAGACCCCGCGCTCAAGTAAGCCGCCTAAATTCACAAGGAACAGCCGGCTCACCTCGCCCGGCAGGTAAGCGCCTTTGCTTCCCTTACCTTCTAGGGGATATGCGCCCTTCCTTCTACCTGGACGCCGCCCGCTACCTGAAGGTTATGTTTGGGAAGGGAACAAATGGGGGACGGGGAGGGTTCTCTGCTGGGTTGGGGGAACCGGCGGCGAGAAAGCATCTGGAGTGTTACCAAATGGGCAGCCGGACTGGAGGTCCCTCCATCCGGGATCCGGAGTCAGGAAAACCTGGTTGGTGGTGGAGCGGTAACTAGTCCCTTCTCTTCCCCCTGCCCTCCAGCAAGCCTCTTGCGTGGTGAGGGGAGTGGGGGACAGAAGGGAGGGTGTGTGGCTTGGCACCTGGCGAAGGGGGGGAACCCTTAGAAACGCGCGCAGATGCCCCAACCACGGCCACGCTCCGATTCGGGCGACTTCAGCCTTTCCCAAAAACGCCAAACCAAATTCCGCCAAGGATTTGGATGGGGGGTCGTCTTAAATCTCCCCCCCAAAAAAAGTTTAAACCCGCCTGGCGGATCACCACCTCTGATTTTCAACCCCTGGAACGAGCGGTCCAGGCTTCCCGGCCATCCAAAAAGCGACAAACCCCTCCGCGCACAAGCGCCCACCCCTCTCGCTTGCAGACACCTCGCCCGCAGTCTCGTGCCAAGTTCTCTGCGTGTCCCCCCCCCCGCTTCGGCGTGTACCCTTCTTCGGTGGCGGTGGGGCGGGGCGAGATAAGAATGGGTGCCTGAAATTTTGAGTGGGGCTGGGGGGGAGAAAAAGAAGGCCTATCCGGACGCGATTGCCCCGAACTTTTTCAATTCCAATCTCGCTCCCTGGCGCGCGTAAAAACGCAAGCCGCTTTGGACCGGGGTTTGGCGAATGATACACCCCCCCCCCATTTTTTTTTTTAAATAGAGACGCCTATAGGATTGCACTCTTTTCTTTCTCCTTCTGGGCCTGGTTTGTGAACGCGAGTGCGCTCCGCTTCTGAACTGCAGGTAGAGGCAGGCCTCAAAAACAGGAGTGGGATCCCCCTTTCCCGCAACGTTAGCTCGGCTTGGCGTTTAGTTTTATTTCCATCCCGAAAAAAACAAAGTTGTCTAAACTGCCGGTGGAATCTTAGATATTTCGTCTCTTTTAATTCTCAACGAGACAAGACATTTCAATTGTTGGCTCTCTCTTTTGGGCGGGGCGAGCTGGGGGAGGATTAAGAAATGACAAGGTCCTAGTTTGTGCTGCCCGCCAGGATGAGACTGGATCCAAATTCACCCCCACCTTCGAGTAGACCCATTGGGAATTGGTGGAAAGAAGCAGGCTTTGAGCCTGCTTGGCTGCTGTAGATTAAATGCTGGGTTCAAGATAAAAGTTATTTACAATCTTACACTGAGTCTATAAACTGTGTTACGGAGCGTTCCCTACAGTTGTTAACTCTGACAGCTTCTGAGTACATCTTTTGTTTCGTTTCCAAAGCAGAAGATTTATTAACTTTCACAAGAATATCAAGGTGCAATGGGAAGGGAATGATCAGCATTTAACTTCTCAGCCCAGCTCTTCTCACGGGGATTGTTGTGGGGGAAATAGGATGAGGAAAGAGTACTGTATGTGTTTCCTGGCCTTGAGTTACTTACAAAATAAAAATGATGGGATAGGAGAAAAAAAAACCCTTATAAAATAACTTATAAAAGATGGAATAAAATCACCACCACCCCTCCCCGTTGTTATGGTTCCTTAAGCTTGGTTCCTTACATTTTTAATTATGTTTTGGAACAGAGACGTAGACATTTTCGTTTTCCCAAAATGCGAAGTGCAAAACGCCAGAGGAAGGAAAAATATCTCAGTTATAGACATTATTTGCCTTTATCAAAGCAGACCACATAAACGCGCAGGGGCCCCTCTCCTTGGATACTCCCCCCAATCTCCTTGTCGCTCCCAACTTGCATTGCAGGGTATCCAGAAATCTGCCAAACTTGGATAACTTTCCTTTGATATTCCTCTTTCTTTCTTTCCCAGTTTAGAGATCTCTATCTGAGTGTTTTTTTTCCCCTCGGCCAGTAAAAATGCGATTTCTGCAGTCTGCCAGGGAAGAAAATCAGCCACCACTTATAATAAAGTGCTTTAAATTTTGAGCTCGGAACTAAAAACCAACATTTCAAGACCCTGAAAGCTGAGTGGATTGGGCGGAAAAAAAAGTGGTTCAGCCGAAAGTAAAATCCAAGATCTCTCTTTATCTAACCAAATTCAGTTTCCCCCGAAACAGAGTTTTCTTTCTCCAGCTTATCCCTCGCTCTTACCCGCCAGAAGAGAATTCCTGACCAAGAATTGAATGATTCGGAAAAACTGAAAAGTGCCTAGGAACTGAACCAATCATTTGCGCTGGAGTCCAGAAAAAATTGCCATTAGGCCTTGTTGCCAGTTTATCTAGTCCAGATATTTTACGACCCCTGGGCCACATCCAACCTTTTGGCTGTCTTGCCTTGGCTCGCATGGATTTTTATTTTGGTTTTATTTGGAAAATGACTTTAAAAAAAAACAAAAAACAATGTAGATGCGTGAATATGAAACCCATTTCACAGTCCTCTTGGCTTGGCTCTCCGCCACAGTCCCAGTTTCTCGCCTCTTGGGGAAATGAATTGCCCACCTCTGATCTAGTTTAATAAAGGAGCTCAACCCCCGCGGATGGCTAAACCAGGTTAGGTTCCATTTCTCCATTCTGGCAATCTGCCTCCCGTCTGGAGTCGCTAAGGAGCGACTCTGGAAAGGACCCCCCATTCTTGAACGGGATGGGCATAAATAGAATAAAACAAAACAAAACGCTGAGGCAAGGAGATTACGTGGAGAAAGTAGATTCGGACAAGAGTCGCTCCGGTTTGAAACAGACTTCCCCGGGATCTCTTTTCTATTTCAACCGGCGTTAAATGGAATACCTTCCTGAACCCAGTAGTTGCGTTCCCACGAAATGCTACTGCCCTGGATTCCTGGCTAACCTACCAAACCTAACCAAGCAGCCTTTTTGTCCTAACCAGAAATTTAGCCACGATTAATGCTGAGGGACAAACAAAGTGACCTGGTTTAAAGAAGTCGCGTGAAAGAAACCAAAGTGCGCGCAAGTTTGAAGGACGGGGATTATTTCAGGGCAAGAGATGTAAACCCCCCCCCCAAAAAAAAAAAAAGAACTCAGGAGAAAAAATATCTATATAGGGGAAACAAAAATTAATCCCAGATGCCACTTACCTTGTCTTCGTTCCTCACTGGGGCCAACCACTTTCACCCAACGGTAACCGACTTCTGTCCAGTATCAAGACCGAATCGAAGGCCTGGGAGCATCCCCCGATTTTCCCATTTGAGGGATGGCGGGGAGGAAGCAAGTTTCATTCTTTGGGGGCGGTGCGCCTGAAGCCCAAAACTACAGATCCCTGTAGAGCTGTAATGTGCGAATCGGCTTGCTCTCCTTTCCAAGGACAGCGGGTGGGAACGAAATCGCCCTTGAGTTTCAAGGAAGCTTACTTTCGAGGAGACTGAAAGAGAAAGCAGACAGGAACACAGGTTAGCCTACAGTCCCACTGAGCAAGGCACTGAGCAAGGCTAGAAACTGTAGCTGTGGTAGGTGGTTGATTTGACTCCATTCATCCTGGGTGAATCGAAGTTTGGACATTGCTTGGCTCTAACCTGCATTTTGATCCCCCCCTTTTCTCCCTTCTCTCCCTACTTGCGCGCCCATGGACTCCCCCCACCGCAATAGGGTCTGGATTCTCCAATTCGAATCCAAGCTGGATTTCCTAGTGGTCTCCCATTCAAGCTAAAACTTCTGGTTCACCCACGGGGAAAACCGGAAGAGCTGCCCTATTTTTGCTTAGCTCAATCTCTCTTCCCTCTGCTGTCCCAATTCAGAACAACAGAATAATTCATACCACCTCAGAAGGATTTCTCCCCCAATCCAGGAATGATCCTAAATTGGCCGTTTTGACTGAGATTGGGATTATATTTCACCCCCCATAATTCTTTCATTGAATAAACTATACGACGAGGGTGCGAGACGTTTCATCCAAGCCAAATAGTAGCTGAGATCCTGGGATAATCCCAGCCTGTGGAAAGGCAGAGGCAGACTCAAAAATCCATCTGAGTTAGGCTAAATGGAGATTATATGCTATCTTTAAAGCAGTAAAAGTTTCAAACTATTCTGAGATATTTTTTAAAGCATCTTGCTTTAACTTTAGCTTAATTTAAAAAAAAAAAAAAACCCGATCGGTCTCTCTCTCTCAATTTCAAGAGGAAGGTACTTGCTTAGAACGGGACTTTTTAAGGCTTTGCATTAAGCCATAGTTTGCTTAAACAAAGTTAGCTGGCTGGGTCAAGTGAAACTTGTATGGGGTAGCAGAATTTGAGAGAATGAGAGAGTGGAGCTTAGCTTTGCAACTCTAATCAGATGTGGTTTATTTAAAAACCAGGTAAACTATGGTTCAGACTTCATCAACCAGGTTAAACCATCTTTAAAGAAGTCGGGGAAACAGCTAATAAATCTGAAGGTGTCCTATTACACTATAAATATAGTCTATTATGATATCTCTCTCTATATATCTACATATCTAGATAGGTAGGTAGGTAGGTGGATGGATGGATGGATAGATGGATAGATGAGAGAAAGAGCTTGCCACACACACACACACACAGAGAGAGAGAGAGAGAGAGAGAGAGAGAGAAAGCTTGCTTTCACATGACTGTTTAGAAATCACTGTTGTATCCCAACAGGGGGGGGGGTGGAAACCTGATAAACAAAGGGCATCCACCTCCAATTAAATTTACCTAAACAAACAAACAAATAAAAAAACTAATCTCAGTGTTATGCCTCTAAATTCTGCAGGATAGTTTATATATATATATGGGGTAAAATGTGGGGTAGATGCTCAACCCCTTCAGTCTGTTGAGGCCTCGGTTTTTTGTTTTTTAAGCCAAGCAGGTTGGTCCAGTTCCACAGCATCCTAAATGGAAGGCACAACATGGCAGGCCAACGTGGGGTGGACTGGTGTGCGCGGCGGCCCAGGGTGTGGTGTGCAGGCTCAGAACCTGGGGTGATGCTGCTGCCCTTAAACCAGGGTTAGGAATGCGGGAGGTGCCCAACCCAGCTCCCAAAATCTCGGGTTAATAGTGGCCAGGCCAGGCCTTGCGCGCCCTCTGCCCCCTAGCGGTCCAACGTGCAGAACCGCCGCCCCCCCTCGCCCCCTCTTGGCCCCCTTTCTCGGCGGCCCCATCGAGGATGATGGGCCGATCGATCCCTTTTATAAGCGACTTGAAGGCTTCGTCTCGTCGATGGGGGAAGAGGGGAGTCTCAGTCGTTTTAGGGGGCGGGAGAGACCCTTCCAATTCTCCCCCTTTTTGACCGAGGTAAAGGGAGGGGAAACACGAGCGCAACAAGCGCGGCGGCTCCGGACCCCTTCAGATGAAAGCGAAACCTCGGATCGCCCATCTCGCCTTCCTCGGCTGGTTGTTTCCCAGGGCTTAGGAAAAACAAGGCGGTGAAGAAACGGCGGAAAGCAGGAATGCCGGGCCGAGCTGGGGGCGTCTGGAGGAGCGCAGCGCTTGTGGCTGAGTCAGCGAAGCCGAGATAAAAATAAACCCGCGGCTTTCTTCCGACGCGCGCTTAATCCGGGCGATGCTGAGCGGGCAAACCTGGTTATGGTGGAACAGACGAAGCAGGGAAAACACCAAGAGGGATTTCCCTCTCCGATCGTTCGCTCGGTCCGTCTGGGAGGAGGATCACAGCCGACGCGATCCTCTTCGTTGGGCGCAGGGAACTGGGATTTTACGGCACCCAAGTTTAGACCCAAACGGATCCACTCCGGGTGTCTTACGGGTTTAGAAGCCTCTTTGGATATCCGGGAACAAAACCCAAAATAAAACCTCGGGGTCCCAAAGAGCGGAGAGATTTTCAACTTGATCACACACCCCTTTGCCCTCCCCCCGCCCCCGCCGTGGCGGTGGGCACCATTCAGACGATGCGTTGAAAGGTAAAGCATCAGATCAGCGCCGCCCGAAGCTTCGCGGCTCAGTTCGAGGTAGGCGACGCGAGCAGACCAACTTTGCAAACAAACCAGGGTTAGACCAAGCCTAGCCCGTGAAGGCGGAAAACGAAAGCGGCTGGCCTAACCCGAACCCGAACCCTTCAATCCGCGAGCTTAAACCCACAGGGCGACTTTGCCACCTGTCGGGGTGGGGGGGGGGAGGGAGAATAAATTTCCTTTCCTTCCTTAAGTATATTTGCGATCAGCTTTCATTTTCCCCCAAGTTGGCACCCTGGTACCTGGGGAGAAGGGAGATGGGGCCGTAAATTTGGCAGCCGCATTTATGTTATTTATTTAGTTTTATAAATAAGTAAAATAAATAATAAATAAATGTCAGGATAAGGTGCTACGGTAGATATATTTCTAGAGAGGCGCTCGCTTGGCCGTTTTTCTATTTTGCTTCAGATGGCTCCTTTTTGTTGTGTGTGTGTGTGTGAGAGAGAGAGAGAGAGATTGAAACTCAAGAGGTGCATTCAATAAACTGGATCCAAAGTCCATGAAGTGACTTAATTGCACCAGCGACATATTTAATATTCATTTCTCAAAGGACGCCAACAGTAAATAGTTGTTTAAAAAAAAAACCTATATAACTTCAAAAGAACCCACCAACTTCTTCAATTGTCAAAAGTTAGAGAGGCAGGTTTAGGATGGCGCCCCGGCATTTCCTAGGTAGGCACTTCGGTGGTTCCCCTTCCCTAGCATATGTGAGGTGTGTGTGTGTGTGGGGTCATTTTGGGTCTAAATTAGGGAATCTGTTGCCTTGGAAGAAAGGGGGTCAGGCATGAAAGAAGGGCGCCTGGATTGCCAGTGCCTAATTGTCACCCTTCCCTGCTATTCAGACAACGGGCTGGCTGACACTTGGGGATTCTTCTTCTAGGAACTATTTTCTGAAAGAAAGAAAGAGAGAGGGGGGGGAAGGAAAGAAAGAAAGAAAAAGAAAGAAAGAAGAAAAGAAAGAGAAAGAAAGAAAGAAAGAAAGAAAGAAAGAAAGAAAGAAAGAAAGAAAGAAAGAAAGAAAGAAAAGAAAGAAAGAAAGAAAGAAAGAAAGAAAGAAAGAAAGAAAGAAAGAAAGAAAGAAAGAAAGAAAGAAAGAAAGAAAGAAAGAAAGAAAGAAAGAAAAACCCATTATGCGAGGTGTCTTAACTACTTGATCTTGGCTCAATTTGTACAGGGCTACTGGGAGGCAGGGATCGCGCGTGATGGTTTAGGACGATGGGACTTGTAGGACTGACCTCCGGGGACAAAAGTCAGCCACTGTCCGGCTAGGTAGGAGAAACGAGCTGGGGACTTTGGGAGCCCAAACATAGCAACTGTTACGCCAGGAGTTGGGGCAAAAAGGCCCCGGAGGAGCTGTCCTCTCTTCAGGAAGGGAGAGTCGGAGAAATTCTGGAAAATCTTTTCCCTGTTAATTGGGGAAGTCGGAGCAATTCTGTTTCCCAGTAAAGAAAAGGGAGGGATGGAGGGAAGGAGGGAGGGAGGGAGGGAGGGAAGGAAGGAAGGAAGGAAGGAAGGAAGGAAGGAAGGAAGGAAGGAAGGAAGGAAGGAAGGAAGATCACACTGATTATGTTACCTAGTTGGGTAATGGAACCTCTGCAAGAAAACCACCAAGCTCGGAGAGCACCAAGCACAACTGAAACGGCTCCCAAATATTTTCTCACTTTCGGTTTCTCAAGGTAAACCCGTGGATCCCTTCCTTCTCTCCCTATCTATCAACATGCCCTCTATTCCGCCCCACCTTTCAACTCACAAAAAGCTCCCTTCAACACCAATTCTCGCAGAATTGTTGAGCGGGCACTAAAAAAAAAAAATGCCAAAAATTTAAACAAAAAAGGAAATTTATTTCCATTTCAGAGCTCCATACCCTGGCCTGACATTCTTTTTGAAATTAAAAAAAAAAAAGATTGTGGTAAGATAGAAATATGAAAAACAAACAAACACATTAAAGCAAAGGAAAACAGGCCCAGCTGCAAAACTATGTGCCTCTGGCACCCACTTTGTCCTCCAGGCTATCTCTGGAGCCCATATCAAGCCCAAAAAAGGTGTTCTTCAGAAGGAAGGAATGGCAGATGGCCAGACTCCATGGTTGGTTTTGGGGTGGATATTCACCTGATTGGAGGGGGGTAGGGAGAGAGAATAAGACAGAGAAAGAGAGAGAGCGAGAAAGAACAAAGAGAAAGGGAGAAAGGCTGGGGAAGAGAGAGGGAGAAAGAAAGAGGGAGAGAGACTGGGAGAGAGAGAAAGAGAAGAGAAAGAGAAAAGGAGGGGGGGAAGAAAGGTGGGGGAGGGAGAGAAAGAGAGAGGACAGAGGAGAAAGTGAGCTACGGGGTGGCAAATAATATCCTTTGGGATTTGAAACTCTGCAACCACCCTTGCCTTGTTCTGCAGACAGAAGGGATCAGAGATGGTGGCAACTGACCATAGATGACCTTCATTTCCTGCTCTTTGGAATGAAGACACACAGAACTGGATCCAGGGATCTTGGTTAGTTTGCCCAGACCAATCCAGGAGTAAAACTCCTACAGATGTTTTGCACCCCTAAACCTTTTTTCCCACCTGTTGAGAGGCTTTCACATATTTTCTTTAAAGGCAGGTAAACTCCAGCAAGTCAGGATCAAATTTTATCCCTCCCTGCTACCGGTTTCAGGGTGCCATTTCTACTTCCTTATGCGCGGCGTTTTTGCCCCACGTTTTCCCACGGCTAGGGTTTCTGGGGTGGGGGGGTTCCACGTCAATTTGGGACTAGATCAGGCGGACTCCCCACCTCCTTCTAGAAACGCGAAAACAGTCCCTTTTCTTTGCGCGCAATCTCCAGTCTCCAGTCTTCTTATCGCTGGAGAATCAATTCCGCTAACCAGGTTCGCCACGAACTCTCCCAACTGGGAGCTGCTGAAGGGAGAAAGGGGGAGAGAGAACAGCCAATGTGGGCTAGCTGAGTTTCGCAGCCTCCCCTGGGCTTGCTGTGAATCGCGGTGCGGGTTTATCGGTGCCCTTAGAATGCGCGTCTCCCTGTCTTTTTGGAGAGCCGTGCGCCCTGGGCGCCAAGAGCCCTTTTTCTCCTTGCTCAGATGTTCCGATCTAAAATCGACAGGTTTTTTTTTCTGCGCCAGAATTGAGGGTTCCCGACAGGAGGGGATCCAGTTCAGCCTTTTAATTTGCGGAAGCTTTTTAGTTTCTCGTTCACCGCCTTCTCTCTCTCTCTCTCTCTCAAGCCGTTCGCCAACAGTTGTTAGTTGGTTATGTGCCATCAAATCGGTGCCGACTCTTAAGTGGCCATAGAGATAGATTTTTCTCTGGGGTGACCTGTCCCTAACTGGATCCTTTCAGTCTTCCAAAGGTGAATCTAAACTGCCACTATAACTGAGTCCTTCCCTTTTGCTGCTGGCTGTCCTCTTTTTTTCTCCTTCCACCTTCCCAGCATCAAAGGAGGCTTCTCTAGAAAGTTGAGGGAAATTCGCATAATATGTCCGAAGAAGGATGAATCTGAACTTTGTGGAATTGTTTCATTATCCCTTGAGTTTGTTTTCTCGGTTCTCCATAATATCCTTGTCTTTTGCAACATCAATATTCAAATGCCCTTCTTTTTCTCCTTCTTCAAGCTTTTGGAGAGCATAATTTCTAAATATTTCAGTCGTGAGAATCTCTTGACAAAATAAGACATTTTTCTTGTTGCTTGCTGCCATTAAGCACTTAGATTTTGAAACTGTCCAACTCCAACAAAATCTTTTTTTTTAAAAAAAAGAAATTTAGGGACTTGTTGACTGTCTTCTCTGACATCTCAAATTAGTCCATTGGAAAAAATATTTTAATGTATATTCCCTCTAGCCAAAATTTCTTCTCTCCAGCCAAGCCTAATTTCTGACGTTAGGCTTCAAGTTTTGTTGAAGTCTTCTTATATTGTAGAATAATTAAATCTTATCCTTGAACTACTTTCTCTGATGTAAAGCCCCTCTGCTGAAATTGTCAAAATCCAGAGAGGGGGGGAAAAGTCATTTTAAAGTCTCCAACTGTACAGCTACAGACCTGATCCCAGAATAATAACTGAGCGGAGAGGGAAGAAGAACATTGACCCGAAGCACTAAAAAGTAGATTAGATAAAGGTCTCACCACCTCCTCATTTTTGCATTGCTCCCTATTATTATTATTATTATTATTAATTATTATTATTATTAATTATTATTATTATTATTATTATTATTATTATTATTATTATTATTATTATTATTATTATTATTATTGTTGTTGTTGTTGTTGTTAATCTTAATGTTTTAATTTTCAATGCCCAACATTTTTGGAATGTTTCCTTAACCTTCTAACTCTTTATATTGTTGTTTATGTTTGACAGTGAGGTCCGTGACATATAAATCTAATAAATAAATAAGAATGGCCATGGTAATGTGGAGGAAGGAATCGAACCAGGCAACTTCCCTCGGAGCTTAACTGAGATTTACTTTTGAGTAGGCAGTGATTATCAGCTCCAGACCTGCCAGATAAGGATCAAAGCCCTGAAAAGTTACAAGGCATCCTAAAGATCAAGGCACCTGTTCAGCTGGTTTAAGTGGCTCCAAAAATAACGTGATTATCCCACAAATTTCCAGCTACCTGGAGCAATTTACAGGGAGTTTTCTCACTGCAAGTCTTGGTCCTCCCCTAATGTCTGACTCTCCTCACCTGGTCCTTTCCCTTCTAACTATTTAAGGTAACTTTAAAGAGGGTGGAGAAACATCACCTTTTCTTGTAGTTATTGTAAGGAAGACCAGAATTATTATTATAATTATTATTATTATTATTATTATTATTATTATTATTATTATTATTATTATTATTATTATTATTATTATTATTATTATTATTATTTCTTCTTCTTCTTCTTCTTCTTCTTCTTCTTCTTCTTCTTCTTCTTCTTCTTCTTCTTCTTCTTCTTCTTCTCCTTCTTCCTTCTTCCTTCTTCCTTCTTCCTCTTCTTCCTCCTCCTCTTCCTCCTGTTTACACACATTGAATGGCCAGATGCAATGCTCCTTCTTTCTTCTCTTTCTCCTTCTCCTTTTCTACTCATTATCTATCTTCTCCTCTTCAAATTCTTCTATGTTGGGGAAACAAACCCTATAAAATTTCTTTCATTGCATCATAGGCCAGCATACAACCCATCACATTATGGTTTTGATCGTGTGACTCCACTCCAAAATCGAGCGCTTAGAGATGGACAATTACGTCAGGCTGGATGAGTTGTCTACGGGTTCTTGCTAAGGTTTGGGTGTAGGTGAAGGAAGAGAGTGAATATGAAATGGGTGGAAGACCATTAAAGAAAAATCCAAGCTAAAACTAATGATCAGAACAATTAATCAGTAGGGCAGCTTCCCTCCAGAGGTTGTGGTTGCTCCATCACTGGAGGTTTTCAAGAAGAGACTGGACAACCAATTTACCAGGCTGGTACAATATAAGGTCTCCTGCTGAGGCAGGGGGTTGGACTAGAAGACCTTTGGGGTCTCTTTCAGTCTTATTATGTTCTTCATTCTAAACTCAAGGAGACTTGGGGCTCGTGTTTTTCTCCCCAACCTTTGTTTTTAATCCCCTGGACACTAAGAGATTTTGACCTCCTTCTTGTTTTCTGCAGCTGCAGCAAAGGCACCTGAGAACGGAAACTCTGCCTCTTTCTTGCCTGGAAGATACCAACTAGACAGGAAGGTGAACTAATCCCTTTAGACTGTCCCCTTCCATCTGCTTCAGATAACGGAGAGAAGGAAAGAGCAGCCTGGCCAGACTGCCACGAAGGAGCGTTACCGTTTGAAATGAACGCCGAAAAAGATAAGCAAGAGAAAACGCCCAGATTTTTGCTAGGTGAAAAAAACTGCATTTATCATGGATTTGGGCATTTGGAAGCACAGGTTGCATAGGCCCTTACATTCATCACCAGAAATGCAGTACGGTATTTTGGAACTAGGTTACTTTGAGGTGTGTTTCACGTGATTTTATAAATATTGGATGCTGCCTTTCTGTACATGAACACGTACTACTCCACGTAAGGAATTATACGGTGTGTGAAGGACTCCCTGAGGATTTTATTCCGCTAGCCATTGCCAGATATAGGGGGTGGTAATCATCGCGGGGGCTCAGGGGCTAAGACGCTGAGCTTGTCGATCGGAAAGGTCGGCAGTTCGAACCCCTAGCGCCGCGTGACGGAGTGAGCTCCCATTCCTTGTCCCAACAGCTTCTGCCAACCTACCAGTTCGAAAGTATAAAAAAGATGCAAGTAGAAAAATAGGGACCCCTTTGGTGGGAAGGGAACAGCGTTCCGTGAGCCTTCGAAGGCGTTCAGTCATGCTGGCCACATGACCACGGAGACGTAAGTCTTTTGGTCAGCGCTGGCTCTTTGGCTTTGTAATGGAGATGAGCAGCGCCCCCTAGAGCCGAAAACGACTAGCACAGATGTGCGAGGGAAACCTTTACCTTGATCATCTCTTTCAAGGCCATTGAGCCAGTGCTATCCAAACACATTTCCATGGTCATGTGGCCAGCATGACATCAAAGAACCCTGTAACCTTCCCACCAGAGTGGTACCTATTTATCTACCTGCATTGGCATGCTTTTGAACTGCTACGATGGCAGGAGCTGGGGCAAGGGCGGGAGCTTGCCCCGTCACGTGGAGCTCGGGTCACGAACCTGCACTGCCTGCTTTCCAGCCGACAAGCGTCTTAACATCTGAGCCCCTGTGCCGCCGTATACTATGTCTCTAATACCTATGAATTAGTCTCACCTTGTCTGTGAGCACCAGCTCTTCTTGTCTGTCCCTCAGAAGACGTTCCTTCTTCTCATTTTCACACTTCTAAAGTGCTATGGAGTTCATCCTGCCTTTATATTTGTGGGTGAGAGGCTGGGCAGGTCTGCTATGGAGCCACCTAGTCCAGATTCCTGAAGTAGCATCTCCATTGTCTAAGCTGAAACAATAAAGATAGTGGATGGGACAAGAATTAAGACCACGGTGGCCTGGAAAGCGTGGACAATGTCTTGTCCCTCCCACCCCTACCCCAACGATTGGTAAAAACGTTGTAGGTGAGATCCCATAACTTCGTTATGAGATGGTCTCAAGGTGTAGACCAATGCCCTTTCCCACAACAACCAAACCTCCACTGGTCTATCAGGAGAAGTGTCTACTTTTGAGCTTCCTACTTTGGCCTACAGAAAGCTGGTCTAGATATACAACCGGTCCAAAAGATATTTGCTTTATGGAATTGCAATAAACAGGTAGCTGAATAAGACTCATCCTGAGATCCGGAAGCTGGGTGGGTCTAGGGATTTCACCCAGGGGTTTAGAGGATGGACCAATGGAACAGAATATTTGTAGCTCAGGGTTGATCTGTGAGGTCCTTGGTGCTCTCTGAGCTTGGTTATTTTGCCTTATAGTTAGAATACCCACTTGTGTTTGGGCTGAAAGGGAGGAATGAGTTGTAAATGAATTATGACTGAATTAATATAATAAGACATGCAGACCATTGAAATAAACTCGAGACAATTAGAAAGATATTCTTGTGGGACATGGCTACAGGGAGTGCTCAATTGATGGCCATAATTGAGCCTCAAATTTAGGTCGCTAAGTAAGATGTTTGCTCAGTGAGTCCTGTCCCATTTTTAACCACCTTTCCTGCCACTGTGGTTTGTTAACATTGGTAACACAGTTGTTAGGTGAATCCAGCTTGTCAGAAGGTCGCAAAAAGGGGATCTTGTGTCACACACACACACACACACACACACCAGGGACATAAGTATGAGTCCATTGCCAAGGGGCTGAATGTTGACATGACCAAGGGGATGCATGGGTCGTAAGTATGAAAAACGGCCATAAGTTGCTTTTTTCCCCAGTGCCATCTTCACTTTGAACCGCCACTAAATGGACAGTTGTTAAGTCAAGGTTTATTTGTATAACTAAAACGATGCCTGGTTAATGCCTTGAATTCACGCTGCCACCTTCTGCTCACAGCTTCGTTGATCTTCAGGTTCTACTCCAAGAAATTAACAAATTCATTAACTTATTGCCTGGATTCCAAAGGGAGCCAACTCTGTCACATGACAGCCTTAATTTTCAGTTTACAAGCAGCTGTTTTTCTGGGCAAATAGCATCCAGACTTATGCCCCAAAACAAGTTTTAACTGAGTTTTGGAAGAAATTATACAGGTTCATCTTCCTTCTTGGAATATTGCTCTCTGAAATATAATCACCCCGGGAAAGGGAGGGAAAAAAAAAACTCTACGAAAAGAAAAATAAAATCACCTTGAATATGAAATACAGTTCATCTATGAAAGGCAGATGTGAACTGTTCAGGCTGTTTAGAACACGGCTTAACATTAGAAAAACACAGATTAATGAAGAAAAACGTCACCCGTTGGGCTTGATTGGCAGGTGAGAATAATTACCAGCCTTCCACTTCCCTCGCTGTTGTCTTAAGCTGGTCCAAAGTTAAGAATTGTTTGTGTGTATTAGAATAGTAGAAGAATCAATTACATTGGTCTGAAAGAGGAGGACGGGGCGGTGGGGGGAAACTCTTCAATTATTTCAGGACTGTTGTAAGACAAGGTCAAAGTTCTCCCTGATTTTTAATTGGAGGATAAAGGACAATCTTACAAAAGCGGAGGGTTGGCCAACTGATCTTGTCAGCTTGGACATTCCTACTCTCGGAGAGACCTAAATCGGAAAGAAAATACGAAATTGGGTGAGACATGACCATGTTCTTCATGGATGAAAAAGGAAACCCAGAGAGAGAGAGAGAGAGAGATGCTATCTTACACTTTCTCACAATAAACAATATTATTTTATGGAGAGGGAGAAAGGAGAAAGGAGAAAGGAGAAAGGAGAAAGGAGAAAGGAGAAAGGAAGAAGGAAGAAGAAGAAGAAGAAGAAGAAGAAGAAGAAGAAGAAGAAGAAGAAGAAGAAGAAGAAGAAGAAGAAGAAGAAGAAGAAGAAGAAGAAGAAGAAGAAGAGGAGAGGAAGAAGAAGAGGAGGAGGAGGAGGAGGAAGAGGAGGAGGAGAGGAGAGGAGGAAAGCAAGCTTTTGGCTCCAAGGGAGTTTAAGATGTCAATACAGGTAGTCCTCATTTAGCGACCATTTGAAGCTGCAGCAGCATTGAGTGGCTTGCAACTGGTTCCTCATGCTTATGACTATCGCAATATCCCCATTGGTCACGTGATCAAAATCCAGGCGCTTGGCAACCAGCTTATATTTATAAGCTTTGTGAATCCTGGGTTTTTTTTTAAAAAAGATCATCCATTGTGAAAAGTGCCGATTGAATTTTGCAAGACATTTTGGCTTCACCTCCGTGTGTAAAAACCCTTCCCTCGCGAGGCGAACCTGCAAATGGGGAGTAAATTCCGATGGTTTTGTAAAAGTGTGGTTTCTTCCCCCACTTCTGTCCACCGGCTCAATTTCCTTGTGACTTTAAAAAATAAAAAAATAAAAACCAAACCACCAAAATTCAGCAGGTGGCGGCAGCAGCAGAAAGAACCGGCTGGGAATCATTCACCGAGATGAGCTGACGGCTGAAACAACCGCGGATGGAAAAAAAAAACAGTGGGGAGAAAAAAAGAGGCTACGGATTGAGATTAGGGTGTGAAGCGGCAAAACGATAAGAATGACAGGGTTTGGAAAACACAAAATAGACATTGGAACTGGCATGTGGGGGGAGATCTAGATATTCTTTTAGTGGAGTCCTTTGTGCTCTCTCCGCTTGGTTGTTTTCTTGCAGACATTTCCTTACCCAACTAGGTAATGTTATCAGTGTTAGAAGGGATAGGGGTTTGTGCTAGTGACAAAGTCCCACAAGAGCAAATCTGACCCCTTTACTGGCACTGATGATGTTACCACTGATGATGTCTTGGTCTGCAACAAAACGACCATGATCACAGTTCTTCTCCCTCCCTCCCTCCCTCCTCTATCTATCTATCTATCTATCTATCTATCTATCTATCTATCTATCTATCTATCTATCTATCTATCTATCTATCTATCTATCTATCTATCTATCTATCTATCTATCTATCTATCTATCTATCTACCTATCTATCTGCCTGCCTGCCTGCCTGCCTCTATCTATCTACCTACCTACCTACCTACCTATCTATCTATCTATTATCTATCTATCTATCTATCTATCTATCTATCTATCTATCTATCTATCTATCTATCTATCATCTATCTATCTATATCTATCATCTATCTATCTATCTATAACTATATCATCTATCTATCACTATATCTATCTATCTATCTATCTATCTATCTATCTATCTATCTATCTATCTGGGTGTGGGTGGGTGGGTGGAAGAGAGAGGGGGAGGGAGAGAGGGAGAGAGAGAAATCCATTTACCATATGTATACATATTGAGCAATTCTCTCTTTTTGGGGGGGTTAAGGAGACTACAAGCAGCTAAGGTTATCCTGAGGTCTGGAATGAATCCATGCCAAATTAAATCCCACTTATTTGCTGTTCCTTTTTAAATGCAGACCTGGTATCATTTATTTCTCCCAAGGGGACCTGCCCTTTCCAAACACCCCAGCTCTTAGGAACTATCTTGGGAACCGAAGACAGGTGAATTACCCCTGATTTACTCCTATCTGCATATTCCCCCATAACATTCCCTCTCTCTCTCTCTCTCCCTTGCCCCTCTTCCGCCTTTTTAATTATTAACATTTGCACATCTGCACCCCCATTAATGCAGGGACTTATGGGTGGGATCGATCAGAGACTGAACCAGGAAAAAGGGATTCTTAATTATTCGTTTAATTGTTCCGGGGGATCTTGCTGAGGGGTGGATGAAGCTGTGGCACCCAGACATTCATTCTGGCAATTTTACTGGGGCTGCTCTATTCCAGCCACGGGAGACAACTAGAGAAGGTTTTTTTTTTTTCTCCTCCACAGATATTCCAGTCCTCTTCCTTGAACGTTCAGCTTTCGTTAAAAAGGGGGTGGAGAAATATGTTTTTGAACTGGATGGTGCCCTGTTCTCTTAAACGAAGGCTGCGCAGTTCAGAATGGAGCAAGGAGACGGTTTCAGGAAGAAATCCGTCCTGACGAACCTGGGATCAGAAAGGCAAACCGCCTGTATGGCTTTTGTAATAATGCAAAGGTGCTTGCGTTGATTGAAAATGACCCTAGTGGACTTCAGACTGAGCCACCGTCAGCCCTGATTCATTTACTTGGCTGGCTTAATCACAGTTTACAGAAACCCTATGGTCTGGAAGAGAAGAAGAGGAACCGAAGGAAGAGCATGGGGTGAACTAAATCACACTCTCCAGGACTGTCTTGCTTTCCCCCATGGTCAGCTGAATGACCAGTTGACCAAAGCAACTCAGCTTTGGGGTCCGTTCAACAGATTGACTCACTTCTTGGAGCCCTTGGGGCTTCAGACTTCTAGCACTGGAAGTGTTGCTGGAAGTGTTAACTAGTTGGGTCATGAAACATCTGCAAGAAAGCAACCAAGCTCAGAAAGCACCAGGACCCCATGTCATCTTCCTCCTTCTCTTCTCTTCCTCCCTTTCTCCTCCACTCCACAAACCCCACTCCATTCCAGCACTGATGATGCTACCTAGTTGGGTCATGAAACGTCTGCAAGGAAACAACCAAGCTCAGAGAGCACCAAGGGTGCCACGGCTCAAACTTGAGCTACAAATATTATTTTCTATTGATACATGGACTTAAACAGAACACATCAGCCGGGTTAGTGAAACACACCAGGCTAAAATGAGGTCAGGTAAATTGCTTTTGAGCATCTCGGAATGACATGGGAGACGTCTCTCATTCTCAGCCAGGTGCAGATTTTTCTCTTTTTACCAGCCCTACTGAAATGTCCTTCCTTCCATCCTATGATCCAGTTCATTCAAACATGGCCTTATGAACTCTTCCCACCATCCCACTCTCTCTCTCGCCCCTCCTTTCTCTCTGCTGTTTGTTTTCCTTGTGAATGTGGATTAAACATTGGTTTTGACTTCTCTCCCTCCTCCAAATTATTTAAACAGTGAAATAATATTTTCATTCTTTGGGAAAGAGGACAAGGTTTGAATGAGTCACTCTCCTGTAGTAAGCCAGTCTTCCTTGCTGCAGCTACTATTACTTTTTCCCATTGGTTGAGTCTTCTCCAATTCTTTCCCAAAAGATGGATCAGGTTAAGGGCGGACTCTCCAGAGGGGAAAAATCTATGTGGCCCTTAAGAATTGACACCAATCAGTTCATCAATCAATCCATCAATCTTTGTAGAGACAAGCTGTACAATCAATAGAGAAGCTCATAACCCTGGGAATGGTAGAAGGAAAGAGAAGGAAGAATGGCTAGAAGCAAGATGGATGGACTTAAGAGTAAAGATAACACTACCAATGGCAGTAGCACTTAAGACTTATATTCTGCTTCGCAATGCTTTGCAGCCTTTTCTAAGCAGTTTACAGAGTCAGCCTCTTGCCTGCAACAATCAGGGTCCCCATTTTACTGACCTCAAAAGGATGGAAAGTTGAGTCAACCTCGAGTCCGTCAGGATCCTGCAATACTTCAGTCTAACCACTGTGCTACCACACCAGAAGGGGGACACCCCCGGAAGACCCAAAAGACCATGGCTGCTAAGAGTTGATACCAACTTGATATAAATCGATGGACCCATCAATCTTTGTACAGACAAGCCGTACAAACAATGGAGGGGGTTCATAATCCTAGGAACGATGGAAAGAGAAGGACCAGCACAAAGATGGATGGATTTAGAAGACCCAGTTAGGGAGAGAGTCTTCTGAAGAAAAAGTATCTATGTGGCTTGCTAAGAGTTGACATCGACTTGATGGACCATCATCCAACCCAGCAAAAATAGAGGGAATGGGACAGGAAATGGTTTCAGAGTAACTATTACACAACAGTCTCTTCCCATATAGATAGTTGACTTGTACATCAGTATTCCAGCTAATCTAACGTCTTTCTGTGTACTTACCGATGGGATGGCTACTTTGTTTTGTTTTTTGGCTCTGTGGGTTTCTAAATAACAATAAAAAAAAAGAAGGCCAAAAATGGCAGCTTTGTTTTTCTTGAAAATAACTTCACTAGACAAAAAACAAAAAACCCAAGTCCTTTGCAGTAACTGAATCTGTTATTCATTTAAGCGCTCCTTTGAAATGTTATCTTTCCAGCTTGTTTGCTGTTTCCTCTTCTTAATTTTTTTTTTTTTAAAGAAGACCTCATCTGCTGGGCCAGTTTTCCTTGATCAGTTTTTTTTTTTTTTTGCCATATGTTCTCTATTAGCCAAAAGAAACATTTCACACATCATAAACAGCCCTGTTCACAGACACCACTTCTGAAAGAGCGTATGAGAAGATCCTGTGTTCTTTTGGCCTGGGGTGGAACTTCCCCCAGCATTAACACGAATGGAATGAAGCTCCTGGAAGCTTTGGAGCCATCTAAAATGTTCTTTCAGAGATTACCTTGATGCGGCAATCCCCAAGTCCTGAAAGGACTAAATGCATGTAAGATGAACTTCCTTTGTGGTCTACTGCTGTGTTACTCATTCAGAATAACAGCATTGGAAGGGGCCTTGGAGGTCCTCTAGTCCAGCCCCCTGCTCAAGCAGGAGACCCTATACCATTCCAGACAAGTGGCTGTCCGGTCTCTTCTTAAAAACCTCCAGTGATGGAGCAACCAAGGTTATTTTCCTGTATCTTCCAAATCTCATGAAACCAAGCCAAGGGATATCTTCTTGTTGCCAAGAATCCATGTTGTTGTTCAATTGCTGGCTCTTTGCGACCTCATGATTCTTGACAACAAGAAGATATCCCTTGGCTTGGTTTCATGTGATTTGGAAGGTAAGAGGGGAAAAAAACCTAGTTGCGACCACTTTGGACTGATAGTCAAGACAAAGGACATATGGTTGATTGTTACCTGGGGATGCTTCTGGGATGCTTCCGTGGCCCTCTGGTCCAGATGATGCTTGAATGACTTGGTTGTCTTTGGTCCAAAGATGAGACTTGGACACCACTTGGTCGTCTTCTTTACTCCTCTTTGGAAAAAAGTAGAGCCAGATGTTTTTGACATCAAAAATGGGGAAAGATGCCCTAGTTCCCTAATCATCATGGCACGATCAGGAGAGGGAGGGGCAAAAAAAGAGAGAACAAAGTAACCGGTGGCTACAGCTGGACCATATTGTGAGAACAGGGTTGGGTTCTGGACAGCGTCATTAGAAGAAAAGCAGACTTCGCCTGATGCTCCCAATGAGTGATTAGATGACTTATGGGCCATCCAGAAGTGGGTGGGGGGGAAGCAGCTTAAATCAAGTTAGGATGGCAGCCCACCTGTGCTCCCCCATCCAACTGGGCTGTTGAACTGGCCCATTAAGCCATGACTTTAAGCCAACTTTAAAAGTATCTATGAAGTTTTTGAAAGCTTTGTATAATTCAATTAGAGAGCCCCTCTCTTGGGACAAGAAACGCTAGTTTCTGCACTTTCTTCTCTTGTTGATGAAGCACAGACAGCCTCCCCCTCCTCCGCCTGTTAAGGACGGTGTGAGAGCAAAGGGAAGCATTTAGGGTGGCTTTCTGCCTCCCACCAGCCCTGCCAATCATCTCCAGGCCTGTGGACCAAAATGAAATTGACAAAGAGGGGAAGAAGGAACCTCTATTTTCCCTCCACCGATTCCACCACATTCCCCCCTTGCTCCACCCCAGAAAGATTAAGATAACCTGCTTCCCGATTTCTTCCCGAGTTATTGACTGATTTTATTTATTAAATTTATACACCGCCCCTCTCTCCCATGCAGCTTACAACCAGTAAAAAAACAACAATTAAAACTACACAGAGTAAAATATTATTTAAAAAAAACACTGCACCAAAACTGAATGTAAGGGAGCTAAGAGATGGATGGGACAGGGATGAGATCTTACCCCCATCAGCCACCTCCAGTTGTGAGCGCTCCCCTCGGATTAATTAATCTCATTTGAATGTATGAATTTCGTTTTAATGTGTGCCATTGGGTATACAGGAAAATGACAAGAAATCTTGTCTTGTCTTGCTGTCCTATCCCTATTTTCCTCTCCTTACCCAACCCTATCTTTTATCTCATCTATCTTAATCTGTTCATCACTGTGTTGTCATCCATTCAGCAATCGTTCAACATCGTTCAACCAGCTTAATAAATGATTTCAGTAATCTCATTAGGTTGCCAAGGACACTGTAGACCAACGTTTCTCCTAGGGTGCATCCTTCTGCACCCTCACAACACAATCACATTTATTCCTTTACAAGGACTTCATCCTCTAGAGAGGAAACATCTTAAGAACTTCTGTCTGTTCACTGAGAAGATCTTCTTGCCTCCTGGGGTGAACCAGGAGAATGGGTTCCTCCCCTTTTTAATAGCAGGCAGGGGGTTCATTTGTTGGTTTTTTCCTGGGTCAGGGGGAGATCATCAATGCTCCTTGTAAAGGAATGGGAGGGTCTTAAAAAAAGTGAGGGGAAAATGAGTTCACTTATTTGGTGGATGCATATATGCCAGGGTTATTTTCCAAGCTGGCAATCTTTTGCTTTGTGAAGATCCACCATTTAACTGAACTTTCAATCTTGATACATATTTCTGCTTTCCAATTACTCGTTTTATAACATGAAAATTAAGCTGTAGGTATATTAATTGAGTAATATTCCTTCCTTTTCTTCTTTCCCTCCCTCCCTCCCTCCTTCCCTCTCTCCTTCCCCTCCTCCAACCTATCTCTTCCTTCCTTCCTTTCTCCCTCCCCTTCCTTCCTCCAACCTATCTCTTCCTTCCTTCCTTCCCTTCCTTCCTCCAACCTATCTCTTCTTTCCTTCCTTCCTCCCTCTCTCCCACGCTGTCTCCCTCCCTCTCTCCCTCCCTCCCCAATAAATAAATATTAGGTCAGTTTTTATCCCCCCAAACATCAGTGACTGTCATCTTCTGTTCTTAAAAAAACCCAGTAAGACTAACTGTTCTTGGTTGTAGTTTAATGAATTACTGAATAATTAGCACCCTATTGAACCAGAAACTTCATGTACAACATTCCTGGTTGAAGGCTCCAGTGACTATTGGCTGTCCAAAAACACAATTTTAAACCAACAAGGAAAGCTTTCCATATCGCTGAAAGAATAATCAAATATGGAAAGAAAAGGAGGAGAAGGGTGAACAACTGGGGAGACCAACGTGCAAAAGAATGAAAAGGACGTGGAATTTTTTTTTTTAAAAAAATGCAATTTGAAGGAGAGAAAGGAGTGGAGGTGAATGACACATGGGGGCTTTGTAGAAAGGCAATGGCCATCCAGATAATGGAGGAGAACTGAGAAGGGGAGAGATAATTAGGACGCAAAGTCTGAAGCAATTTTGGAAAAGACCAGAAACCTTTGATCTTTATACAGAAGGGAGCCTTTTTCTACCCCTTAAGGTATTTGGGGAGGGGGAGAACCAACTCCATGAAAAGAAAGATGGCAGAGGTTATGGGGTGGAAGCGAGGGCTATCCCTCTCTTGAAAAATCAAGTCACACCTAATTCCACCTTAGCCTCATTATCTTAACTGGCTGCATATGACCACGAGGAATTGGCCAAAAGGGGAAGAGTAGACAGAATAATTAAATCTGCAATTTGCAAAGTTGGAGCCGTATGCCTTTTTTTTTTTTAAAAAAAATCACCTTTTGGAGGCATGTTCCCTCACACACACACACACACACACACACAGTATATTGTGCCTATCAGATTTGGAATTAAGCCTTTTTTGAGCAGGTTAATATAAAGCAGAGGAAACAATCAGCTTAAAAGCCGATATCCTGACCTGCTTTTCATTTGGCCAGAACTGGATTTCCTCTAGGTGTTTGGAGTGTCCTACAACATCATTTCGCAAAAAACAAAAACAAAAAAAAACCTAGTTGATAGAATCCCTCATTATTATTTGTTAAATTATGTAAATTCCACTCCCAATCAAACTTCCCAATTAGTCAAAAGAATCCGGCCCCAATTTGTTACAATCTGAGAAACTCCAGATCCTTTTAAAATGGTGTATGTATTCGAATCTGCCCTGGTTCTCTGTCGTGGAAGCAAATAAAACCAAATCTTTAATCTCGTGTGATTTATTTCAAATAGTTTCAGTCTATAGTCAGGAACCCTGAAAAAAGTTATTTTCCTCCAGGGTAGCACCTGCATTGACTTCCAATGTCGTAACAAGTTTGTGGGAATCCTGAGGTGGATAAAAATATTTTCTTCTTCCCAAACAAAACAAAACAAAACCAACCACCACCATATAAACATGAAACACACAAAGAGCTTGTTTCCCTTTCTCCTTGACCAGGATAACCATGACTTATTATATGGTGATAAATATAAATAAATATATTCACTTTGCTGAAATAAATCAGCTGCAGTTCCATGGCTGTGCTGGAAAACCTCAAACTGCCAAATGTTGGCCAAGAGCCTAGTAATATATCCCTTTTTTCTTTTCCTTTCTTTCTCTTTCTTTTCCTTTCTTTCTCCTTCCTTCCTTGCTTTTTCCTCTGTCTGTCTGACTGACACACACGCAGATTTCCCCAAAATTCAGACATGTTACTTCAAAAGAAAGTGCATGTAGATGTAGGCACCTACAGATTTGGCAATTCCTCTTTCTGTTTTGCAATGAAGCCGTGGCAAAACATTGCACCATTGGATCTCTCCAACCAGTGGTGGGATTCAAAATTTTTACTACTGGTTCTGTGGGCGTGGCTTGGTGGGCGTGGCAGGGGAAGGATACTGTAAAATCCCCATTCCCACCCCACTCCAAAGGGAAGGTTACCACCGGTTCTCCGAACTACTCAAAATTTCTGCTACCGGTTCTCCAGAACTGGTCAGAAACTGCTGAATACCACCTCTGTCTCCAACCCTCTTTCCTCCTCCTTTTCTCATGCCTTCTAGGATCCTTTCTTGGGTGCTCATCCCTCACCCTCCCCATTTTTTGGGGGGCGGGGAGAGAGGAGGGATATGGCAAATCTTTCCTGTGTGTGCAGGTCATACCTTCCATTGCACGAATGGTGCCATTCTGGTTAAATGGACTTCTCCTTCCAAGGTTGCAAACAGGACAGAGGGCAAAATTCTTTTTGCAATCAATTGTTAGAGTTTATTTTTTATTTTTGGCTCGTTTCGGTTGCTTGAAAGTAATCTTTCTTATTTAATCTCACTCATCCCAGCCTTAAATTTATTTGCTTTTTCCATTTGGAAGCAATGAGGGAGGATTTCCACTGACGCCCGGAGAAATTCTTCCTGGATTACTATTGGAGATTTTTGTTGTTAAATGTCTTGTTTTCTTAGACAATTATACTAGATTAGATGCTTTTCGCTCTTGCCAGGTGCTATCATAGCTTTTTCACTTGCCCATTTGAGATTCCACCCCCCAACTTCTGAAGAAACCCATCATGTAAATTAAAAAAACAGGGGAAGAAAAACCCTCAACAGCACAAACTCCTCCAGACTGTAATTCAAATGTCAAGATGGATTATGTTAGTTGTAACTTCTGGAGAACTGACATCGGCTTGTCATTTTTCCGAGAAGGATGGGAACTTCAAAACAAGCCGTGTTTCTGCCTTGTAATGTGTCATGCTGTGTATTAAGACAACATGTGGAATTGTCAGTAGGTAAATACGTCGAAGGTAATACCGCTTGCCTTTCCAAGTGGAAGATGAGAAATAGTTTCACTTAAACCGTATCTCCCCACTCCTAGTTTTTCTTCCTTTGGTAAGCTGCCAAGAGGAACAGAAGTTGCCTTCAGAAGCTGTGGGAGCTTCATTCCTGGAAGCTTTCAAGAAGAGACTGGACTGCCATCTGTCAGAAATGGTGTAGGATCTCCTGTTTGGGCATGGGGGGGTTGGACTAGATGACCTACAAGGTGCCTTCCAACTCTGTATCTGAGTGCTGATTCCATTCTCGAATCTATCCCCCAGTTGTTGGGATTGGGGAAAAACCATATTTTTTAAAAAAGGAAATGATGCACTGATGATGTTACCTAGTTTGGTAATGAAAGGTCTGCAAGAAAATAACAAAAATCCAAGAGAAGGAAGGAAGGAAGGAAGGAAGGAAGGAAGGAAGGAAGGAAGGAAGGAAGGAAGGAAGGAAGGAAGGAAGGAAGGAAGGAAGGAAGGAAGGAAGGAAGGAAGGAAGGAAGGAAGGAAGGATGGATCACTGATGATGTTACCCAGTTTGGCAATGAAAGCAAGAAAACAACCAAGTACAATAGTCCCAAGTACTTCCCTTCTCTACTCCATGCATCCTACTAGTATTGATGATGCTCCTTAGTGAGATTGTAAAATGTTTGCAAGAAAACAAGCCCAGAGAGCATCAAGGACCCCACCTTTAATCCCTGAGCTATAAGTATTCTCTTCTATCAGTTGCAACTTATATACTTTTTTCAGTAATTCGGGGCTGTTTTAATTGCTCCATCCAGTATTTTCATCTTTGTCTGCCCTTTTTGCTTAAAGTTTGTGGGGGCAATTAAACAATCTTGCTTGGAAGTGAACCTCTGTCTTTTTCAAAGAAGAAACGTGCATGCCTTTAAGACCAAGCTCTGAATTGCAAAACACACATCCATTGCGCGATTTGAAGGTTCCTATTCATCCGTTGATCTAGTGATTGCCAAGTCCCACAATACTTGCACGCATACAAGCTCCCACTTTCCCCCAGGACAAGTGTGGTTCCTTTGGAGGTTACAAACAGACAGAGTGTCTCAACCACAGGGATTAATCTCCTTAAATGGAAAGGCGAAAGAACAAGATTATGGGTGGAGATGGGAAGAAAGCAAGGGAGAGATTCTTCAGATAGAAAAACTAGTTTTCCAAACAGAGGCATGGACCCCTGTGTATACATTTTCCATCAGCTCCAAAAAGTTCAATAGCAGTCACCAAAAAGAATGAGCCAGTCTCTAATTTTTTTTTTTCTAGGTCACTCAAGTCACTTCTTGTAGGATGGGTAGCTATATAAATTAGATGAATGGATGGGTGGATGGACGAACAGACAGATAAAAAGGTAGATAAAGAAGACAAGAGTCAGAGAAGACACACTAAATGTAGGTAGGAAAATAGATGGATGGATAGTCTTTTAAAAGGATGGATAGAAATTGGGATAGACAGACAGACAGATCCTTATGGATGGATGGATGGTTGGATGGAGAGAGAGAGGAGGAAAGGAAGGAAGGAAGGAAGGAAGGAAGGAAGGAAGGAAGGAAGGAAGGAAGGAAAGAAAGAAGAAAGAAAGGAAGGAAGGAAGGAAGGAAGGAAGGAAGGAAGGAAGGAAGGAAGGAAGGAAGAAAGAAAGAAAGAAAGTTCAAGAACTATGCTGATGGCTTAGAAGATGTCTCAGGATTTCCAGACATATACAAAGCGTCAAAGTCCTACAATATATAATATATTCACTGACATTTTCAACACGCCGCCTTTCCTAATGAAATGGGAGCCAAAAGACATTCACAGCCTTCAAAGAAAAGAATAAAAGGAAGTGGTTAAATTTTTTTATTCAACAAATTATATTAAGAATACAGACTAAATTCTCAAGACAGGAGCTTCCCTTTGTAAAATACAAAGTAGGCCATCTAAAATAAATATGAAAGGGTAATATTAATAGGATTAATGGACACGTTTAATCCACTTTCAACATCCCATCACGAAGAAAATGCATAGCATCTTTAAGAAAAAGAATATTACATTCATACCTACACACGCATACAAACACAGTTTAAAAAAATGCCCAGATGCTTAACAATACTCGTTTTTGAAGTAAATGGCATAGAGATGTTTTAATCCATGCATTTCATAGGGTGTTGCATTACTGTTGCATTTATGTCATTTTCTGTGACCTCAAGGGAACCCCATGTTTATATTTCTTTAAAAGGCAAAACCTACAGGGCCTTTAACCTAAACAAGCCCCCCCTTTCAAAATATCATTCCACACAACAAATACTTAATCCAGTTCACACACACACTCACACAAAAATACACCACAAATTTAACCTATTTTGAACCAACCAGCTGCCCTAAATTTATCAGTGTGTGTCGTCCCATTAGCCACACTCTAAACACCCGTTTTAGGGGGTCTCATGGATTTCCCCAATCGTAACAGGTTTTTTTTTTTTTTCCTGTTTTAGGGGAAGAGACAGAAAATAACACACCCATTTTTCATTTGTGCAATGTAGACTCCCAACCATGTGTGTGTTGTGTGTGTGTGTTCACACATATATTCCATCTGTGTGAATATAAAACCCAACAAAAGCTGCACAAACAGGCAGTCCAGCGGTTTCCAGGAAAAATCTACAAATCTTTTGTCTCCCCTCAGTGGTGGTGAGTGGAATAAGAACAGTATACAAGTTGCATCCACTGATATGATGGGATTGCGTGGAGATGTGGACAAAAATAAATAAATCTCTACGCATGCAATTGTTACCTGTGATGCACAACTGCTTTGTCCTGGACAAAGTCTTTTGCCAGGAAAGATGACCTTGCTTGAAAGAAAAGTTCTTCAGTGTTGCATTGTCAAAACAACACACCACCAACCTCTATTAGGAGGAAGTAGAAATGGAATGTGCTTCTTCCCACTCATTGATGGCCTTCAAACTCTTCATGTGCTCTCAACTCTAGCCAATGGCTAAGGAAGGACAAGGAGAGTTGGTCTAACACAGCGGTCTTCAAACTTGACCGCTTTAAGACTTGTGGACTTCAACTCTCAGAATTCCTCCTCCAGTCATGTTAGCTGAGGAATTCTGGGAGTTGAAGTGCACAAGTCTTACACTTGCCAAGTTTGAAGATCCTTGAGTCTAACAGAAACAAGCATGGAAAGTTAACAAAAGCCATCCCAAATGCTATTAAGAGCAACAGAAAGTCCTGATGACCCTTGTTGTAAGACCAACATCAGGGGAAATTAAAAAAAAGAGAGAGACGTAGATTCATTTGTAGGTAATTTTTCCAGCACGGGGAGAACAAGGATGAGTTCTCTAACTCCACTTCTCAAGAATAAAATTTGGCCTCGTTAACTTGACACCTACCAATTCTGCTTCCTTCCTTCCACCATTTCTGACTGTGAGCAGAAGCAACGATTCTTGTGTAAAAACGTCACCTTCCTTTCATAGGGTGGAGAGAGAGAAACAAAACTTTTCTTCTGAAGTTGGCTTCAGTTCTGTCTGATTCTACCAATCTCTGCCTGGAAATGAGAGGTTCGTATCTGTGTTATCTAAAGAGAAATATATGGAAAAGGGGTGGGAACAAGGTAAAGGACTACAGACTGGCATAAAAACATCCAGAACTATATGTATACGTCCCAACTATAGAAATAAACACTGATCTATCAGTACGGTTGGGAGGTCAAATGCCATGTTAAAGAAGCTGATGTTACAGAAGAATTAAGTTCCATATATTTAAAGAGGATGCAATGATAACCCTGGTCTGTTTTGTACTTAAGGCTTCCTCTCTAACAATTTAAATTGCATTCTATCCATTGGATGAGTAGGGGAGGCGAAGCAGCGCCCAAGAAGGGTTGGGTGGAAGCCGACCGGAATTTTAGAACTTCATCAGAACATGCATTTTTTTTTTGTCACGGTCTCCTCATCAGATAAGGGGAGGCAGGAAGAATTCAAACCCTGCATCAGAATATTGAAAGGCAATTCTGGTGCAATTGTAACCTTGAATCCAAAGCTGCTTCGTGGGCTCTTAAGAGCATGAAAAGGTAGAGGTGCCATTTTGGCTCCTCTTTATGTCCAGGTGCATTGGTTGGGTTAGATTTTTTTTCCCCCCTCCTCTTACAGGAAGCAACCGCTGGCAACTTTCCTCTTGGGAGTCCATGCAATATGAGGGTGACTTCCTCCTCTTTCTACCTTTCCAGGTGTTAAGGACTCAGGGCATTGCTTTGAATCAAAAGCCAGAGGATGAATTCAGATTCATTTAAATTTATACCAGCGGCACTTCTCCAAAATTTGAGGCAGGGTAATCTCTTTGCTACCTTAGGGCCACCTCCTTATGGAAGGAAACCATCTAATAATAATAATAATAACAATTCAGGAATAATTCAGGAATTAAGACGTTCTGATTGAGGGGATTAAAAAATGGCTGGCCTGAACTGCTTCCACACCCTTCCAGGATCCAAAGGTAGGATATCTCTAAAATAAATAAGAATGGCTTTCCAAATCAATTTCATTCGGCCTGACTTTTTCAAACTAGGTCAAACTCCTCAACCAGATTCAATTCATGTACTCCGGCCATCAAATTAGCTCTCTCCACTCTGTTAACCGGAAAACTCCTTTCATCCCAGATCTGTCTGTTTTTCTTGAGATGCTTTGCCTCACTTCAAGACTTACTCAAAGATCAAATCATTGCCTCAGTTTACCTTATTGGTTTCCAAAATACCTCCAGGCACTGTCTAAAGCAGGGGCTCCTTACCTATTTAATGCCTTCATGATTTTCCTCTGCTTGTGGGGCAGAGAAAGGCAGTTTGGAGGCTGGCAGTGGACTAAAAAGCTTTGGCAAAACCGAAAGGGATGGTAAAGAAATCAAGACTTAAATTGCTAAGAGGAAGGTTGAACAGCTGGATTGGATTGCGCTGCAGAGCTATCGTCCAAACAATTTTCCAGAAATCTAGGTTTGCTCTTTCTTGAAAAATGCAATTTACAAACTTCTGGGGGGAAGGACTGGGAAGGCATATCCGTTTTATGCAGTACAACTGCCCCTCTATGCCATGAATAAACTACTCCAGAATAAGCTAAACTAACCCCAGGAGCAGTTGGGGGTCCATGACCAGGGCAATTGCATTTTTAATACCATTAGAGAAATTAGTATTTATTTACATGTGACATGCTGGAACCTTTCCACCTGGTTTTCTTTTTTTAAAATAAAAGAAACCAATGAAAAGGGGAAGAAAGAATCTCTTCTCCTCTTTTGTCTGTACAACACAGCATTTGTTCTCTGGCACCCAAATCACACACACACACACAAAAAAAAAAAGCAGCAAGGAAGTTCACACAGGTTTCCCCAAACAACATAAGCTTCGGCGACAAGTTGCATCAGGGTGTATATTCTGGAGTCATGGGCTGGAGCTTACGTTAGACTGGCCTCATTATGAATGGAAGTCTCGGTTTCTTTTTCCAAGACCTCCAAAGGAACACATCGTGGTCTGTTTCGCCTTAAGCAGGCCAGTTAGATGGACAGGTCCTCCGGTTGCTAAATTGAACTATTTGTAACAGAAGAAGGGGTCCAACGCTCGTGCAGAAAGACCCCGGAGGTTTCTTGGACCTTCCAGACAAAATCCTGAACTAGACTCTTTTTGCAAAAAAGATCAGATATAAATCACATGTTGTTTCTTTTTAAAGGCTCAGAAATGAAGTTGCCCATCAATGAAAAATATAGCTTTTGTCATCCACTTGGGCAAAGGTTTCGTAGAACAGTTTCCAAAAACCAGACGTCCCGTTTCAGGCCATACACTTTAAGCAGCTCTGAACCGCAAAGGGTGGCATGCGTTGCATGGAGGTGGTGCGTTGTGCGGTAAAAGCAACACAAAACCCCTTTAGAAACCAGCGCTGAAGAAAAAGTGACACCCCTGGTGAGATATAGGATGGCCCTTCGTAGCTCCAATCAGCTGAGGAACGTCAGATAAAGCCAGCCGGGTGTAACAGACAACAGGTAAAAAAAGGATATTCTTCTGGTTTAAGAAGAAGAAGAAAAAGTCTATATCCCTTCTACTAAACCAGGGTTTAGTAGAAGACACTTCGGCTGAGTTGGAGCAGCTCTTCAGAGGGAATCAATGATCAAACCTCACCCACACACACACCAAAAAAACCCACAATAAATAAAAGCGGACCGACAGAAGTCCTCCACGGAAATCTAAGTCTCTCCAGTCATGACGGGCGGGGATGATCCTGGGGGAACCTGCAGAGTTAGGGCTGTTGTCGGAATGGACTCAAGGAGCTGAGTCAAGATTTGCCAACCAGCAAGGACAAGTTGGTATATATATATATAAAAAAAGAGAGAAAGAGAAAGAGAAAGAGAAAGAGAAAGAGAAAGAGAAAGAGAAAGAGAAAGAAAGAGAGAGAGAGAGAGAGAGAGAGAGAGAGAGAGAGAGAGAGAGAGAGAGAGAGATGATATCCAGTTGTTTTGTATAAAGGAGGATGGGGGACAGACAAACATCACGGCTTCCTGTGTCTTTTCCTGGAAGGGCCTCCGTTAATACTGCTCGTCAGGGATGGGAAGGGTTGGGGGAGGGGGAGAAGGTTACAAAGCGAGGAAGAGGAGGAGGAAGAAAATCCTTTCGCTGCTCAGTAGTACGTGTGCATTTTTACTCCAAGGAGTCGAGAGATTTCAGGAAGGGGGATACTGCTGGCATCTGGTGGGGCTGGGAGGCAGTCTGGCCGCAGCACTCTGCTCTGTCCGGAAGCTGTAGTCATACTGCAGGAGACAAAAAGCCAGAGGTGAACGATTGGGCAGCCAAGAACAACCAACCAACGCACCGTCGTCGAACTCATCCATCCAGAGCCCTCAACTGGTTCAAAGAGGTTGGCCTCCTCTTCTTTGGGGCAGCCCTTCCAATATTTGAGGGGATGCCCCAAAGAAGAGGGAGTCAAGATGTTCTCCAAAGCACCAGAAGGCAGGACAAGAAGCAACGGATGGAAACTAGTCAAGGAGGGAAGCAACCCAGAATTAAACTTCCTAACAGTGAGGACAATTGATCAATGGAACGGCTTCTCTTCAGAAGTTGTAGGCGCTTCATCACTGGAGGCTTTCCAGAAGAGACTGGACAGCCATTTGTCTGGAATGGGATAGGGTCTCCTGCTTGAGCAGGGGGTTGGACTAGAAGACCTCCAAGGTCCCTTCCAATTGTTATTATGTTAAATTGTCCTACTTCAGACACATTGCGAAGGCCCACCTGTTTGGGGAAGGTCTGGGAACGGTAGAAGAGGATGGGAAGCAGCAAGGGGGAGGGACTCAGCTACAAGGCGATGAGTGTAAACTTGGAAGGACGCCGAACATTAGGGACAGAACATCTTGTCTATCTATGAAAGTCGACATTGACTTCTTGGCGCACAATCAATCAATCCAGCAATTTTATCTGGGTAAGTCGAACAATTCCTAGAGAGGTTCCTAATGCTGGGAAAGAACCGAGCTCAGTACCAAGGACTCCACATTTCAAGGTGGAGGTGGAAGGACTGAAGGTCATCTTGGAGAAAATCCATCCAGGTAACCACCTTTGGTACCAACCTGATGGCAGAATAACGCAAGGGTGTTCACACTTGACAGCTTGAAGACTTGCGGACTTCAACTCCCAGAATTCCCGAGCAAACATGGCTGGAGGAGGAGGAATTCTGGGAGTTGAAGTCCACAAGTCTTCAAGCTGTCAAGTGTGAAGGCCCCTGCGAATAACCTATCATCCTATTCCAGCTCAAAGGCACATAATCAACCAACCAACCAATCAGAGAAAAGCCTCCCCTGTGTCATGCGAAGGGGAGAGCAGAACGTGGGGTTGCACACTTGCAAACTTTTCATCGAAGGCGAATAGGCAGTGCAAAGTGTACGTGGCAATGGTGCCGCCTGGTGGTCCAAGTGCAGCAGTAGACCAATCAAAAATAACATGCCTTCCTAGGACAAACAGCGCAGGGGAGCATGCAATAAATACATTTTAATGTCTTGGGATGAAATGATTGACTGATGCTATCCATTCTCTTATTCTTCCCCTGCCCCCCCCGCCCCCGCCCATAACTTAATATGTTAAGCATCAGGATGGCGTAGAGGGCGTTTAAATTCTGTCTTCTCATTTACTCAGGGGTACCTTAACGCAACTATCAAACCTCCGAAATCCTTAGTTATAGAAGGTTTTCCTTACCTTTTCTCTCTCATCTCCCTCTACTTTCTTTTCCCTTACCCTTCTAACCTCTCTCTCTTTTCTTCCCTTCCCCACTCTCTCCCTCCTTCACTCTCTTCCTCTTCCTTCCTTCCTCTCTCTCCTCTTTTTTCCCTTCTAATCCTTCCTCCCCTTTACCTCCTTCCTCCCTCCCTCCTTCCCATCTCCCTCTTTCCTTTCTTCCCTCCTTCCCCTCGTCTTCTCCTTCCCTCCCTCCTCTCTCATCTTTCTTCCTTCTCTCTCTCTCTCTCTCACCTCCCTCCCTCTTCCCTATACCATTATTTTTTTTGCTCCTCCCGATGCAATCACTGATAAGACTAGTAGATGGCACTGTGCGATCATAAATGAATGCTAGGGGTTCTTATTCCCTCCCCTCCTCCTTATACTTCAAAAGAAAATTATGACTGATACCTAGTTATACCCTGAAACAAAAGAAAGATAGAGGGCAGCAGAAGAGAAGAGATCGAGCAATTTCTGTTCTTTTTAAAACCTTCCTTCAGATAGACACGGGGTTGTTTGCTGCTAAGTTTATCAAGGAAATGAGGATCCGTTTGCAAACTGCTTTGCAAAGATACACAGTACAGGAAGGACTCGGGGGCATCCATTTGCCAGCCCCTTCTCTCCAAGAAATAAAAATCAGGAGACAACCGGGAGTGTTTCTACAAAATCCTTTGTAAGATCTTTTTTTTTTTTTAAATCAAACCGAGAGCCCACGTCGCTGTTAATTTCACGCCAACACCACGAAGCAGCCCGTGGCATGGGCCCAGAGCGAATGGAAACCCCGCGAGCCATTTTTCAAACACGCCAAGGCATAAAGATGTCAGCTCAAACTGTTTACTAATTAACACTTAAAAAGACACAAATTAGATATGAGCGGGTAAGAGCAATTATAATCAAGACCGATCTCTTCAGTCATTGGGGGATAAGGGGGGTGGGGAGGGGAAGATAACCCAAATTCTCAACTCAAAGATATTGAGAGAGAGGGGAGGGAGAGGGAAAAAAATCCCTCTGAAATGTTGCCAGTTAGCAAATATATTTCACTTAAAGACCATTACGTTAGACTGTGCTCTAGAGGGCTAAAGTGGTGGAGGGAGGAAGAGATTTTGGAAATCAACACGCAGCATCCCAGAAGATCTGAATCAAATTACATAGAACATAGAATCCTATGGCTGGGAGGGACCTTGGAGGTCTTCTAGCCCACCCCCGCTGCTCAAGCAGGAGACCCTATTCTATTCCAGACAAACGGCTGTGTTGGAGCATCCACAACTTCTGGAGGCAAGTTGTTCCGCTGATTAATTGTTCTCACCTTCAGGAAATCTCTCCTTCATTTCTCGGCTGGATCCCTCCGACTAGTTCGGGTTCTTTTCCTCTCAGTTCTGGCGGTTTCATTCCAAGATTTCTGACTAGAGCAGGGGTGTCAAACGCAAGGCCTGTGGTCGGATCTGGCCTGCAGAACTGTCCTGGAAAATGTAAGGCTCTGGCCCGCATCCCTTTGGCCCGGTCTACCCAATGCCAAGAGGAAACATGCCAACTGTCAGGGTTCCGACGCACGCCCTAATTTGGGGGGAGTGGTGTCAAGCTGGCCATGCCTACCCTATTGGCCACACCCACCCAGTTCTCCGCCCCTCCTAAGGGTCAACCACAGCCCTGATGTGGCCCTCAATGACATCCCTGGAACTAGAGTATGGCAGGAAAAAAGCAACCCTCACCTCTTTTTCAATTTCAGCCAGAGATTTGATTGTGATTCCCAGGAGGTCTACAGGCTGCATCTAAACAGGAAAAGACAGAAATGTGCCACTCAAATCTTAGGAATCCAAGCCAGCCTTTCCTGTCTCCGTTGGCATGGTCGGCTGGACTAACACTTCCATCTCTCCCCCCCTCGCCCCCCGCTCCAAGTCTGCAAGGTCATGGGAACGGTAGTCCAGGATCGGGAAGCAGTATGGTGGTACCCAGTGGCAAAAGGGATGCGGTCCATTGCTTGGAGACAGAACTGGGTCTTCAGTGAAGGAGAGCAGGCAGGGGAGGAAAGCCAGATATCATCATGCACCTCATTGTCAAGTGGGAGCCAAGAGAGGCATTAGGCCAGCATCTCAGCTTGGGAAGTGACCGAGCATCCTAAGAAGCGGGTGTTCCTTTCAAGGACATCCAAGAAGATTCAAGGAGGGGTGGACGAAGACAACACAGAGATTACAAAGTGACAGCCGAGCTCACCCACCCAAGGCATTCATTCAACTTCATGGCTTTCCAAAATTTCAAGGTGAAATTTTCTGCAGAGCTTTTGGAAGGCAAGGGAGCACGGGGGACTTGAAGCAATGGATGAGACTATGGATTTTGGAGTATTTGAACGGGTGATGTTCTTCAATGGTTACGTGCCAGGAGTTTAAGTATGTAACTCCAGAGGACTATTACACGGATAAATGAATAAATATGGGAAACTCACCCCTTCGGAAGCGCAGGCAAACTTCTCTGAGATCATAAAAGGCACACCTTCCATTGCTGCAAAAAAAAAAAAAAAAACCCACAAAGAACGGAAGTTAAGATAATTGAGGTGTCTTTTTATCTCTACAGCCCCCAAAGTAAGGGGCGCGATGGCTCAGTAGTTAAAGACACTGAGCTTGTCAGTTGGAAAGCTGGCAGCCCACATTCCAGACCCAGGTGCTGCACAACAGGGTGAGCTCCCGTTCCTTCCTCCAGCTCCTGCCCAGCTAGTAGTTCAAAAGCACAAAAATGAGAGTAGATAAATAGGTACCACTTTGGCAGGAAGGCAGTGTTCCATGTGCCTTTGGCGTATAGCCATGCTACCCACATGACCATGGACAATGTCTTCAGACAATGACAGCTCCCTCGGCCAAGAAACGGAGATAAGCACCGCACCTTAGAGTTGGACACGACTGGACAGGGAAACCTTTGCTTAGGTTCATCCACTAAAATAATGAACTTGGTTGTGAGTCACGTGTAAGTGTACTCATTAAATCTTTAGATGACTTTTTCTCCTTCTGCCTCAGCCTTGTTTACCCAACTGGGCCCTAAGGGAGATCAAATGAAGAAAAGACCAGGCCATGAAGTCCTAAGTTTCTGCAAACGAAACGGAGGAGCCACCAAGATTGGGAACAAATGCGCAGCAGCTGGAAAGCAAGCAATCTGTCCAAATGCTTCAATGCTGCCATGTGGGCTCCTTGGAGCAAATGAGCTTCCACAGAGCTGCAATTAAGCAGACCTGTAATTAAGGAGATGCCCTTTTCTCAGAATGATTGCACTTAAAAGAAATGGCAGAAGAGCACACAATGGAGTCTGTTATTAATGCCAACGAGACGTGAACACGGCGGGCTGAGAGATTCAGCCCCCATCCAGGGCTGTCGCCACGAGATTATTTATAAAATCGGTTTGTGGGGAGCATCTGAACGGGTGGGCTAGAGGGAAGGATGGAGAGATTTAGAGGGACAGAGGTGCCCTCAACCTAAGCAGCCTGTCAAGACGAGTCGTAATGCCTTTCTGCCCCAACGTTGGATTCTAACTGTGGAATTCCAGTTTCTGCCTTTCCTTGGTCAAAGATGGGAAGAACGTTCTTCTCTTCCGTCCACAGCAAACTCCTCATCTCTTAGAACTGCTAGATCAAACCTCACACGTCCATCAGCTCTACCATGTTTTAACAAGTGCATCAAGGTTAGCTCTTTGCATGGCATGCCCAGCTTTAAACCATAAACGAGAGGCCACATTTGCAGGTTTATCCCACTTTCAGCCATAACGTGGTTCAATGCAGACTCGTCGTGCTATGGGAAGGCCTATCTCTCAGGGGAAGGTTCTAATCTGGGAAAGGTGGAAGGAAAAAGAAGGATGACTGAAAGGTGGAGGATCTCAGCCACAGTGGCAATTGGCGCAACGTAGGGAGGCCCAAAGGGTCAGGTGAGGAACAGATCCTCCCGAAGAAGATCTGGCAATCTGGTTGCTAAGAGCACATAATCAACTTTCTATCCAAGAAAGCCATATAATACCTGAAGAAACCCTTTGACCTAGGAGGAAGAAGGAGAAGAGGTCAACCAACAACAACAACAACTCAGTGATGAGTATATGTGAAGGAGCAGGTGGAAGACAGAGCATCATGGAGAAAATCCATCTAGGTGGTTGCTAAGGCTCCGTACCGACTTGACGGTGCCTAATCAATCAATCAGGTTATGTAAACCCAGGTTTTGTCTCCCCTTGTCAATCCTGACGGTACCTAATCAATCAACCGGGTTGTGCGAAGCCAGCTCCCGCCTTCCCCTGTCAATCTTCCTCTACAGGAGAGGAACACAACCTTCTGGCATGAGTGCCAGACACCAACCCCCACCCCGTATTAAGCGCCCTCGACATCTGAAGGGGCTTCTTGATTCTCCTCTCTCTGGGGTGGCAAATACGATTGAATATGGTCCTAAATTTAAGTGCCCGCTCCATTCTGCTCCTCCTCCTCCTCCTCCTCCTCCTCCGAGATGCCGACTAAATAGGCTAAATAGAAATGAGTCGCGCATGAGGACCGAGAATTTGAAACGGAGCAGAAAAACATCCTCCCCAGCATAATCACTACTTGTTTCTTTGAAGGCACAACACAATGGGCGTCAGAAACAAGTGGAAATCTAAGCACTAATTGCCGTTATTCTTTCCCTCCACCAAGCATCTCCTGGGGGTTTTATGGAAACACACTCCATTGTTCTTTCTGAATCATTGAAATATCAGGTGGTGTCTTCCCATCAATGCCAATAATAGAAGGAAAGAACTTTCTGCCGCCGAGAGCGCAACGTGCGCGAGGCGAGTTTTCCAACCGAACAAATGAAGGGAGGCAGAGAGGTTTTAAATATGGCTGTCAGGAAGCATTAGGGTTCCTGCCAGGCGCTTGCTGGCAGCTTCGGAGGGGCTGAGAAACCCCATCTCCACAGCCTCTGGGTGGAAGGCTTCGCCGTAGGGGCTTCGTCCTGATCAACCCTTCAGAAAAAGGGATCCTCCTGAAGGCAAACTTGGCCAACCATCCCTTGTGATGCCAATCAAAGCCAGGGTCATCCTTTTTTGGGGAGGTGGGGAGAGAAATAAAGCAAGAGAACGGTTTGGTTCTCTCGCCTCTCTCCAAAGTTCCTCTAGAAGGGCTGAAAACGTTGGCCGTGTCCCTTCCAGTCGCTCTCAAACCCCTTGCAAGCTTCAAGGGGGAGGCCAAGTTCTTGCAGGCATTTCATTACCAAGCTAGGTAACATCATCAGTGCTAGAAGGAACTGGGGTGTGTGGAGAGGAGGAGGATTGTGGGGTCTTTGTTGCTCTCTGAGTTTGGTGGTTTTCTTGCCCAGCTAGGTAACATCATCAGTGCTACCAGTGATGTTACCTAGTTGGGTAATGGAACGTCTGCAAGAAAACAACTGAGCTCAGAGCTATTGTAGATAAACAGGGAGCAAGCCCCACTTACTAGCACTGATGATGTTACCTAGCTGGGTAATGAAATGTCTCCAAGAAAAAAAAACATCCAGCTCAGAGAGCAACAAGGACCCCCACAGTTCAATCCTGAGCTACAAATATCCTCTTCTGTCTGTTCTAAATCCATTTTGCAGCTAGCACCCCTCACTCCAGATTGGCTGAATCACAACGCAGGCAATCCTCGACTTGCATCCGTTTGTTGAGTGACCAGAGACACAAGGGCACTGAGAAAAATGACTACTTGCACTGCCAACCAGTGTAGCATCCCCCACAGTCACGTGATCAAAATTGGGAGTACTTAGCAACTGGCATGTACTTTTGACAGTTGTAGCATCTCAGGGACATTGTGGCTTTCCCCAAGCTGACTTATCACAAGCAACAGGAGAACCCAGGTTCACTTAATGACAGCAGTGATTTGTTTAACAACGGCAGTGATTTGTTTAACAATCATGGCAAAAAAAGATCGCAAAATTTTGGCACGACTCAATTTTAATGACCGGAGCGCTTAGCAATGGAAATGTTCATTGCATTTGTGGTCTTAAGTCGAGGCCACCGTAATTCAGTGAGCCCAAAATCCTGATGCCAGATCCTAACTCAGGGCCAGTGTCAAATCTCACCCCTCTTCCAGCCTGTTTCGTTTTTGTTCTGAAACCTCTTCGGTGGGAAACTCCCAAGGCCAAAAACCCTGCAGAACCTGGCCAAGCTATTATTTAGTCAAATTAATTACTCCTCTTTCCCCGTCAAGTGGTTTGTCACTACGACTTATTAATGACTTGACAGGCTTCCCATGAACTGCCAAACACCTAAAACAACCCCTCCCCCCGGCGACTTTATCGTCATTTAATTTAAGAAATGATCCTGGTGTGTGAAATTATCTTGTCGTGACGGATTGGAAGCTACGTGAGAGTATAGAAGCGACACCCCTACTAGAGCCACTGATAGGCAGATCCTCCAAGACTCGCTTCTTTTTTGAGGTCATTCACACCGGTGACCATTCCCATTTCCAAGGGCAGCGAATTCCAGTTTAACTCAGCCCCAAGTTTTGCAGAAGGAAAAATAACTTGATGACCATTACTGCCCTGGACTCCAGGTTCCACAATCCTCAATTCCTGGAAGTTTCCCTTCAACAGGTGTGGAGAAACATGCAAAGGAAGGTTGATCTATTCCCCCCCCCTTTCCCCCCCTTCCTTCTGTCTCTTTTTCTTTCTCTGTCATAAACTATCGTTAGTTTACTAGAAATTCAGGGTGCCTAAACAGAAGGTGGCAGGAAAGTAAAAACGTAGCCAAAGATTTAATCCCCAAGCCTAAGAGAGCTCTTTGACGGATCGTCGGATGGCAAAGATATAGTGCCATTTGTTTTGGGGCTGGGCCCTTGCCATCTGCTGTGTACCAACAGAGCTTGTCTTGGCAGCCTGCTCTAACCAGATTAGCCAAAGTCAAGCTGGCCCTGGGAATCTTTAAATCCAGAAGGTCATTCTTCACGCCGCCCACCTGGATGAGCCCTTATGTAGATAAACACGGGGAGGCAAACCACAAGGAGAACCTGAAGGAGACGGACCTTAAAGCAAATGTGAATGCGAGGAAAAGTTATGGAAGGGGTTGTAATGAAGAAGCAGCCCAATGTGGCAAGGAGAATATATATAAAATAGGACTCTATACAACTTCCAGAATAGAGGAGGGCGACATGTCATTTCTTGGTGGCTTCCAACCCTTCTTTGAAACCTTACGGTTACTTAATTTTAGAGGTAAAACTAAATCGCTGTCACCCAGTTCCCTGTTCTAAGATCCTCCTAGTCTAAAAACACCCAAACTCTAGCCAAGAGGCCTTTCATTTGATTCAACATGTCTTCTTAAGCCACATGAGGTGGAAAAAGTCCTTCCGAAGGTTGACTGTGAATAGTTGTTTTTAAACAGAGAAAAGAAGAGAACAGGGATTTGTGGAGGGGAGGGGAGGAGGGAGAAAAGGAAGGGGAGAAGAGAAGAGAAGAGAAGAGAAGAGAAGAGAAGAGAAGAGAAGAGAAGAGAAGAGAAGAGAAGAGAAGAGAAGAGAAGAGAAAAAAACTAACAAGAAACATTGGGACAGCAATGTATTTTCCATGAAGTATGTTTTATTTGCCCATGCAAATTCTTCCAAAACAAGATGCCCCCATCAACGTAATTGCTAATTAGCTAATAATAGCCAGCAATTTCCATATAGATCAAATGCCCAACTCTTGTAGCTATTAGGGAAATAGCACTTTATAATTAAGAGCCTCCTTTTTTTTTTCCCAGATGCCAATTAACGATGTAATTATTAGCCCCTTCTTTTGCTGGTGCAAAATTAAGGCTATTCACCCTCTCCGCTGAAAGGGTAGAAGAGGTTGGCTGAGGGTTGGGTGTTTGATTTGGTTTCTGAAACGTTGCTTAACACAGAAATGGTGGCAATAACAGGGTTTTCCAACTACCGCGGTTCTGAATGAATGCATACATCCCGAGCAATTTACTCTTGATTAATTGAAGAGCTCAGAGATAACATAATAGAACAGCACCCCACTTTTCAACATCAAATCATTATTATCATTATTATTATTTTGAATCCCCCTGCCTTCCCACGAAAGAACGTAGGGTGGCGTATGTCTCCCACGCAGCCTGTTTGTTTTCCTCACTGCTGGAAAGAAGGTTCGGTGGGAGAGGATTTATTCCAGACTACAAGAACCACAAGCATCCTGGTTCCATAAGCCCCAGCCTGCTGCTTCTGACTACAGTTCTCACTAGGTTTCAGGTGATCAAAAAGCAAATGGGAAAGTGGGAGTTGCAGTCGGACGCTAACCGGAAGTCGTCTCTGTTTGTATCGGGAGACCCACATTGCAACACATTTTCGTTTCCAGCAGCCGTCATCCCACCTGCTCTGCTTTGCTCTACTCTGCCGTGATTATTCAAACTAGGCAAGTCACCCTTCACATTCCTGAGAGACCCTGGGATAAGTTTTCTGCCGGCTTTTTCTCAGGGAGCCGGTGGTTGTATTTGCACAGTACAGCTGACCCCCTAATCAGACTTTACATGTTGCACTAATGTGGCTGCAACGTCTCTAACTGATCCTAGTGGCATAGTTTGCGTGAAGGAAAGCAGGCAAAGTTTATGAAAAAGGTATTTTACTCTGCCTGCTTGGAGGGAGGGAGGGAAGGAAGGAAGGAGGGAGGGAGGGAGGGAAGAAAAGAAAGAAATAAAGAAAGGAGAGAGAAAGAAGGAGGGAAGGAAAAAAGGAAGGGAGGGAAGGAAGGAAAGGAAGGAGAAAATAGAAAGGGAGAGAAGGGAGAGAGAGAAAGAAAAAAGGAGGGAAGGAGGGAAGGAAGGAAGGAAGGAAAGAGAAAGAAAGAGAGGGGGAGGGAGGAAAGCTATAGTACAATAAGAAAATAGAAGAAAGTAGAAAAAAGAGGAAGATATACAGGAAGATATAACAGCAAAAAGAAGTCACTTCCGATATTCTTCACAGCAGTTATAAGCGCAATTATATTTTAACCTGTCTCTCCGAAGTTACATCACGACTCTCTTCTTTCCATACTCTATCCCATCTAATCATCAAAACCATAAATCACAGCTTCATTTTTCACAAAAGCAAATCCATAAGGGATTTCCAATCACCAATAAATGCAGATATAGTGCCCTTTCCCTAATCCGAGAAGTCAGTTTATCCATCTCAGGAAATACTACAAGTTCTCTCCATTTCACTAACTAGTCCTCCATAGTGGGCCATGTCAAATGTTTTCATTCCACTTGACTCTGCAAAATAATAATCATCAAAATGTTTGGAAAAGCGAGTGATAACAATCCAGTTGTTACCTCAAAAAATACAGCAGCTCCAATCAGATTAATGAAACCAGCCCACCAGAAATGGCACTAAGAAACAACATTTTTAAAAAAATGAAGAATAGAAAATAAATAAAAAGAATACAAAGCAAGCAAAGGCATTTTAAAAAGTCTTCACTGACACATTAAGAAACAAACATGGATATTTGATCCAAGAAGAATTACTGTTAACCTTTGAGGTGATATGGGATAAATAAGATGCCAGGGGAAAATTTTTTTACAAGTTGTTCACAGTTTGTTAACAGAGAGTTCTGAAACTTTAATCTTATCTTTATTATTATTGTTCTTCCTGTTGACTATGTTGTCATTAACATAGTATATAGATGACAGGTTAGTACTGTGCAAATGGATTTGGTGGTTTAAAATCTTTCAGGCTTGTTTTGCAAGGGGGGGAGAGAAATTAATGTTGTAGTAATATATTAATCAGTATTCAACTAGGGGTGATAACATGTGTATAAGTGTTAGGTTTTTTCTTTTTCAAAGCACTTTTTTAATCTCAAGCTTGTTTTTGTGTTCTTTTCTGTTTGCTTTTTCTATTCTTGAATTTTTTTTGGAGTTTTGTATTTTTAATTTTTTTTTAATAAAATAAAACATTTGAAAGAAAGAGAAAGAGAAAGAGAAAGAAAGAGAAAGAGAAAGAGAAAGAAAGAAAGAAAGAAAGAAAGAAAGAAAGAAAGAAAGAAAGAAAGAGAGAGAGAGAGAGAGAGAGAGAGAGAGAGAGAGAGAGAGAGAAGCCCACCATAGAGAGAATTGCCTTCCAAGCTAAGTTGAATGCATATTCCGAAATATTTCCCGGGAGGCGTAGCTACTTCATCAAAAAAAGATATTGGACAGGTCTGGCCATGAACCAGAAGTTTTTACAAAAAGGCCTGTTCAATTATAGAAAACTCTAGATAGTCAGCTGAAAAGGATGCCAGCAGAAAGACTGCACTGAACGTCTGAGCTAAAACATAAAGCCGCATTAAAGCACTACTTCACGCCTCTTTCCAGTTATTAAAAGAAAATCCTTCTTGACAAGGGGGAAAACTATCACAAGCAGCTTTGTTTTCATTTGTACCACAAGCAGTATCAACCCAAGATGTGTGAACATTTTCTCTGCATATTTAACTCGGCGTACAAATTAGGTACCCTATTATTTTTTCAGCAGGTTTTTTTTCCCGTTCCTCTTTATCCTCCTTTAAAAAAAAAACATTAGTGACACTGCCAGGAACAAAAACCTTCCTAGAAGGACACAAAAGGAAAACAGGAAAGGAAGAAGACACAAGTTCTCCGTTACACTGCACCAAACGTTGGTCAACGTAAGGGAAAAGATTGAATTCAGCTTCTCGGTGTGTATATGCATACACGGTGTGCTTTAACACACCATAAAACCGTGCGATAAGGCTCTATAAAACTTGTTTTTAATTTTACTCTGAACTCCATCAAGCATATCGTATACAAGCCTTGGAAAAAAAGAGAGGGGAAGGAGGGGGAAAAGAGAGAATTGTGTGAAAAGTAATTTTGCATAATCAGTACATGCCATCTGGAACAATTAAATGATTTCTATAGAACTATGAGGATCAGTCATATCTGCTTATTAAAGATCAGAAATTATACAAGTCATAAATCCTCAAAAAAACTACATGTGCTCTCGCCTGTCAACGCTGTTTTAACTTCAGATGCTGAAGTATGCACGATTAAGGCTGAGAAAAAAAAAGAGAGAGATTAATATATGCAAATTACATCGAGCATTTAAAATCCCCAGCAACTGTCTCGGGTTTCTCCTGTCCTTATTGCTGCATTTATGTTTTATTCATCCTTCCGCGCAACTCACCTGTCATTTCATAAGCTATAATATTATGGGGGTATTATTAAACAGCATAAAGCCCCTGTTTTAATTGGAAAGCTTCATTGCATTTTCCAATTATTTGGACTAAATTAAAAGCAGATGTACATAGTTTAATAAGGAGTCTAATATCAGTTCCGGGAAATCAAAATTCACTGCCATTGTGGCGTTGCAATACTTTTACAAAGTGTATTCCATTTTGAAGGAGATTGTAGGCATGTTACTCCCCCCCCCCTTCTTCTTTCTTTCTTTGGAAAAAAAATCACTCCCAGCAATCTGTTAATTGTCATCCTGTTAATAACTGTTTAAATATCCAACTGGCATAGGAGCATCCTATTCATAAAAGAACAGAGAAAGAAAACAGCTAGCTGAGCAGAAGCAAAGCTACATACTTAATAAGACATTTTGCTACATCTGGAACATGATATTCACACCGGTGGGGATAATTAACCAAGCACGGAATTGCAGATTGGGGGGGTGGGGTGAAGAAAGAACTTTATTCCAGAACTGATTAGTTGCGTTGAACTATTTCCTTCTCCCATGCAAACGAACGAGGAAGCATTGCAGATTTTTAAAAGAACTCTTAGGTTCCATGTAAAAAATCTTTCGTACAAAACATGCACATTCTGAGAGCTACTTAGATGCCAAGTCAAGTGGCTGCATCAAACAATGGAATATATAATTACAGGAAAATATTTGTGGCTCAGAGCTGAAATGAGGAGTCCTTGGTGCTCTCTGAGCTTGGTGGTTTTCTTGAAGATGTTTCGTTATCAAACTGGGTAATATCATCAGTGCTAGAAGGGAGTGGGATTTGTGGAGAGGAGGAGAAGGGGAAGAGGGAGGAAGGGAAGGAGGGTGGTTTTTTGCAGATGTTTCTTGCAGATGTTTCATTACCAAATTAGGTAACACTGATGATGTTACCTCATTTGGTAATAAAACATCTGCAAGAAAACCACCAAGCTCAGAGAGCAACAAGGACCCTTCATTTCAACCCTGAACTATAAATATTTTCCTTTAATGTATATATTCCATTGTCTTGGCATCTAAGTAGCTCTCATATTTTGTACTAAATATTTTTGTATGGAGCCTAAGAGTTCTTAAAAATAAAAAAGCCAACAATGCTTCGTTGTTTGTTTGCATGGGAGAAGAAAATCGTTCAACACAACTCATCAATTCTGGAATATAAAGTTCTTTCTTCACCCCTAAGTTCTTTTGCTTGGCTCCATGCGAACCTTCTCAATCTTCTCCTAAGATTGGACCACCAGGAAGATTTCCACTAGAAGAAGACAACAGAGATTGCTAATCAATGCTATGAGTTCTTGGGGTAATAAAGACTTTGGTTCTTTTCCCCTCAGTCTTTTCCTAAGACTAAGAAGAATCTGCCAGGAGAAGACAACAGACTTTACTAACCAACACTAAGATTTCCTGAGGCTAATAAAGACCTACAATCTAGCTTGCCTTCAATAAAATCACCCTAAAGTGTGCAAATATGGCTAGAATGGGATTACAAAACAGCAGGGATGCAGTAAAAGAGGAATTCAGCAACAAACATCGCAAACATCCTTAGCATAAGGCGGCAAAAACTGTATTCCCCAGCAAAGCTAAAGGGAATTATTTTGCAGCAAATTAAAGCAACAGCATTCCTTCCCGCTCCAAAATTATCCATGTTAATAAAGGTAGTTTACTGGGCCGTATGAACTATTTAATTATCTTTGAAAAGTGAATGGTGTGTGAGGGGTGGATAATGAATCAAAACAATAGTTCTGGGATGAAAAGACATGACTAAGCGTTGATTAAATTGTCTTTCCCCATCGAAGGCAGATAAAAGCTTTATTAAAAAAAAAAAAAACAGAGGCAATTGAAGTCCACATAATATCGTGGCAGGAAGCATATGGCTGTTTGGTGGGGGAGGCCAACACAAGAAGAAGGGGGGGAAATGGCACAATAGGGATGGAAAGAGAATCGAAGAATTTTGGCATCCCTTCTTTTCAAGGGAAGTGATTCTACCCACCACCCCATTCAGAGTGGCACCTGAGCTCATTAATCAATGCCAACGTATTTCTATAGACTCAAGAGTCAGAAAAAGCTATTGCCCAAATCATCAGCTGGGTGTTGGGTTTTCCGTGCCAAGGGCTATCTTGGAATTTGGGCCTTACTTTTTTTATTATTATTAACGTTTGGCCTGGTCACACTCTCTCAAAGCTTGAGTTGCCCATTTACATCATGAAAGAGAGAAATATGAAAATGACAGCTACCTCTGATTACCTCATAATAGCTTGGAAGTCCATGAAGAGATCAAACATGGTTGAGTTTCATCACTGTTTGTTGAACTAACTCCACCACCCAAACATTGCAAACTAAGATCTCGTGTCCAATCCATAAGGAAGAGGTGATACCTCTTTATAGGAATTTATTACAGGAATTCATCAAACATTAGTCAAGGAAGCTTAGAGCCTTAGCAGAAGTCTTCACACAGCACACTTAAGCCACCTCCTAGTTTTGCCGCATTTTTTTTTTTAAATGCACACTACTTTTTACATTCATAAATGGGCAATTTGAAATCCTCCAGTGAGAACACTTATTAATTTATATGTTTCATTAACTTTTCCGGGGGACAGCCGCTCCAGTGGACTTTGGCCAGCTTACAAAATCCAAATATACAATTAGAAGAGATAAAAACCTAAAAGACATAAAATGGAACATGCACAGATAGCCACAATTATAACTCTCGTAAGTAGACCACTTTATACCAGCCCTATTAAGAGTGGGGCCATCCTAAAGGAGATTGAAGTTCATGGGTTGACATCACCATATTGCTGATATCCAGAGAGCAGCTCAGTCTCACAAAGGAGGTCAAAAGAAGAGATGTACTGTCAACAACCTTCTCTTGTCCTGGATCATACTGGCCTTCAACCAACATCCTTTACATGGTTAAGGAATTAGCCCATCGCCTGGGTTGGAGAATGCATTGATCTGACCAAACCGATCAGGTTTGCACCCGCTCCAGGCTTAGAATTAAGAGGAGCTGAAGTCCCTAGCTCCTGAACTGAAGACAGTTTAACATTTACATTCACTAAGTTATAGGAGATGACCACGCTGAGCCTGAGGGAGGGGTCAAACATGTCATCAATCTTCAATCCTTTGGCACTCACAAGTGATCTAAGTCCAGCCCATCTTGAATTCCACTGACTACCACCAATTTGCTTTGACTGTCAGTAGTTCAGATTCTTGTAGAAAGCATTGGCGTATCATTAGTAGTTCAGATTCTTTTGAGCCACCTCGACTCCTGATTTCCCACAGAGTGAACACAAACACTAAGTTTGTGACCTTCTTAGTTAAGCTCATTGTGTGAATCATGGTTAAAAATCCCAGCACCTCCAAGCAGCATGATCAGGGGCTCTTGACCTGAAGAGAGCTGGGCTACCTGATCTCACAGATCCCTTCTGATTTTGCAGCCGGGTGATCTGGAAGCCAGCAATCCTGAAAACAGCTGCACTGTCAGCAGAGAGCTAAGTCCTTAATGCCATAAAACATCAGGCGGTGGCAAGCAAGAGAAGGAGGGAAGGGAAAAGAACAAGAAGCAGTTCACACCAGCGAACAAAAGAGCTCAGCCTGGCATGGCTCATTGTCTAATAGACAACAGTGAGAGAAATCTCCCCAATAATTAGCTCCTTTTGCAGCAAACTGACAGATTCTTTCTTTGTTGAGCTAATGTACGGGGGTCTCGTGCTCTTTATAGGCAAGGCAGCTTACACATTAAACTTTGGCTTTCTGTTCATTCCCTTTTTAAAGTCCTCCTCTGGGGACAGACAACTGTCCAGATGAGGGATATCAGTCAAGGACCCATGTCTGGTAGTGCTGAACCAGGATTTGAGCCAGGATGACTTGGAAATCAGGTCTACAACCATATTTAACGCACTAAATTCCCCTTCTGAATACAAACATGGTTTCTTCCACGGGGCACCCTCAGTGCTAGAAGGGAGTGGGGTTATCCGACAGCGAAAGCCACTTGTAAATAATCAGACAACCTTGGAAATATGTGGAAGAACTTTGGGGTAAATTATTGTGGTTTCCTCAAACAGTTTTGAAAGGTTTTTTTTTTTCTGGTTCATCTTAAGTTTCCCCATCAGGAGAAGAAGAAAATATCCATTGCCTTCTGGGTCCTTGCTGCTGTCTGAGCTTGGTGGTTTTCTTACAGACATTTCATGAACCTGCTAGCTAACATCATCACTGCTGGAAGGAACTGTCTATAAACAGAGAGCAAATCTCACTCCTTTCTAGCCCTGATGATATTACCTAGCTGGATCGTGAAATTTCTGCAAGAAAATCGCCAAAGTCAGACAGCACCAAGGATCCCACAGCCTTCCTCCTCCTCCTCTCCATATACCCCACTCCCTTGTAGCACTGATGATATTACCTAGTGGGGTGATGAAATATCTGCAAGAAAACAACCAAGCTCAGAGAGCACCAAAGACCCCACACCATCTACCTGCTCCTAATCTTGGCACTGAGAAACCCAAAATATATGACCCACGTAAATTAAGGATGTCACCATATACCATAACTATCAAGTTTGACGACTGGATACAAGCAACAGCTTGCTAATCTGATGAAATCCAACACCTGCTACAGTTTTATTATGCAAGACTCTACAACGGCTTCTGCAAATACAAACCTGAAGACACAGATTCTCCCTCACCTGAATATTGAAGTCAGCCTTGTAAAAGAGGTGGACAGAAGTTTCTGTAATATTTTCCTCCATTGCTGAGTACATTTACACCTAAGCTCCCTTTTTTTAATTCGTAAATGATCCCAACCAGCCAGGGAAACTAAGTGTCTCTTAAGAGGATCCTGCATTGGTGATTCTTGGTATAATTTAGAATTTGAATTGCATTGGAATTTGCACTGGCCAGGAATGAAGGAAAGAGCTGAGCCAAGAAGCAAAAAAAGGAAAGATGGATTGGGACAGCACTGCCAAAATCTCTCGCAACAAAACAAAGAAGAATTTCAACTCCGCGCCGGTAACGTATGATTTGCCCATAAGTCTTACCAAAGCCTTTTGTGGATAGATGAAACATCTTGCAACCCAAGCATTTCACGCCAAAGCATTTTTTCCCCCTCCTCTTTTGGGGTTTTGGAATCAAAACCAACTTTTCTCCCTCCGGGAGCCATTAACATATTGTCTTGGAACACGCTGTTTATTAACTTCACACACACACCCCCCCCAAAGCTGCCAAGGTATTAAAAAGCTCATCCATTCACTCCGAAACTTTTGATGGAATATCTGCACTCCTCAAACTGACATTCTCATAGGAAGGGTAAGGTTTGGGATTTAGTAGCGCAACAATGCAAGGCCCACTGAGGTAAATACAGCAAGAAAAAGTAAGCTTAAAGATGTTGCAGTTTAACGACAAACCCCATTATTTTACTCGTGTTTAATTTGAAAGACATTGAATTGATAAACACACAAGAGTATGCCGAGGAAATTTAGATAGTTTCTACATCCTACTGATATCAAAGGGAAGAGATACCCAATGGCTAGATTTTTGCCCATTGAAATAAACCGGAAAGCCATTGATTTAACTCTCAATAAATCTTGTTGATTATGGAGCATGCTTATAAATGAATATTAAAGTGTGTTGTGATTTTCTCCACCCGATATTTAATAATAAAGAGGAACGGACAGAACATAATTCTGTCTCCATCATCTTCACAAATAAGGGGACTATTCTGCTGTCTTTCAACCAGCACACCCCATTTTTTAAATTAAACCTTCAATGTGAATAACATTCTTTGAAACACTTCTGATTTTTAAAAGAAAATTTTTAAAATAATATTAAAGAAAGAAAGATTGTTCCAGTATTCTTGAATGAGGAGAAAGATCCACAGAATTCAAATATTTAGACCACGCTGTTAAGATTCTAGAAGGGGTGAAGTTTTGAGATAAACATTAAAGAGAGATCCAACCTGGAGCTAAGGATACATTTCTGGGCAGAGGAAATAATTTATCAGTGGAACTCCTTGCCACCAGAAGCTGTGGATGCTCCATCACTGGAGGTTTTTAGGAAAAGACTAGACAGCCATTTGTCCAAAATGGTAGAAGGAATCCTGCCTTGGACAGGGGTTGGACTAGAAGACCTCCAAGGTCCCTTCCCGCTCTATGGTATAAGGACTCCTGCCTTGGACTAGACGTTGGGTTGGACTATAAGACCTCCAAGGCTTGTGTTGGACTACATGACCTATAAGCTCTCTTCCAACTCTGATTATCTGTTATCTGTTAGGTTCATTCCAGCTCTAGGACCATGTTTCAAGGGATGAAACTTGCTTCATCACACAAATTCAATTCTTCATCCAAAATCGACCATCTTTATTCTTCTTATGCTTGCCAGCATTTGGGGCTAAGTCTACATTACTCTCACTTAATCGAACCCTAACCCAGTGGGGCTGGAAGCACACAGTGACACTCTTTCCACCAAAAATTACTATTTTAGAAGATAGAAGAGTTCTCTAACTAACAGAGAGCCATCGATGGGAATTCTAAGTCTTGAAGCGGGGCAACAATGAAAGAACTGATATGAAGGGATAATTGGAGGGATCTGGGGTCATGCCGTATTATAATCCAGTAAAACCGCTGCGCAATGGGAAACATTTCAATTAATTTACCATACGACTTTATTTGTTATGGCTGCCTATCTTATATCGAACCATTCTAGAAAGCTCACAAGGAAGCCCCCCCCCCCCAAAAAAAACAGCAATTAAAAAAACAATCACAAAGGCGGAAGCAACAATTAATTCGTAAAATTTAAATCCTCCATGTTTCCAAAATCTCCAGATGTGTCTGCTTAAGACACCAACACAAGGACAAGATGGCATATAATAAGGGCGAGAGGGGAAAAAAAACTATTTATCCTTGAAAGGGAGAAAAAAATATATATTTGTACTTGCATTTTATCGTACCTTGACAAAATCATGGAAAACCTCAAAGACCAGAGATGATTAAAAAAAAAAAAAAACCCTTGAGGAATATATATATATATATAAAATCTTGAATTAATCAACTCAAGTTTAAGTTGATTAATCTACCAATTACCCTGATGAAGGGGCCAGTTCTGTCCCATCCTGTTACGAGGGCAAAATTTAAGGGCCGTTTCTCTTGCGAAGGAAATAAAGATGCCATTGACGCCAGGTTCATTTTAATAATACATGCTGCGCGCTGCGCCCACCGTCTGCAAAAATGGAAAGCAGAAACACACAGACGCACGCACTGCACACACACACACACACACCTCAACACCTCGGTGCTGCAGCTTATTGTTCCTTAAGTGACGGAAGGTTTAATCAAGAAAACAGGCCATCCATCACATGAAACCAGGCAGGCTGTGTGAGTCTGACAGCCTGCACATGGCTTTATAAGGTGGGAAAACCTCGCCACCTGTTAGCCACTAACCTTTTACACAAGGATCCGAAATACAAGCTTTGTCCCCTTCCCTCTCCCTGATGAGATTCTTCTTTATGTTGGCACTGTCCCCCTGTTATTGGCAGGGACAGACGGCGGAGAACGATGGCTGTTTATGCGCCACCGTCAACAATTTATGCCTCCTTAAAGTGACTTATTCCTCCTTCTGACTTCCGTTATTAGAAATCATCTCCTCCTCCTCCGTTGCAGCAGCCTGTCCTCCTTCTGTGCTTTAGGGATGTTATCAGAATAAGAGTCGGTATGGGACCTTGGAGGTCTTCTAGTCCAACCCCCTGCTTGGGTCCTTGGGTAAAAATCATTCCTGCCCTGTGTCTCTCCTTCTTGGACTTCTCTCTGGTTGCCCTTGTAGTTCTGACTCAACACCACCCTTCAGAAGAAGCCATGAAAGGTGTGGATGTTCTTTTCTCAATGAACTCTTAAGATCCCCAAGGTCAGAAGATTAATGGAACCTCTTGAGAACCTTGTGCTGTCACATTGTCAAGAATCCAGTCTGAGGACGGATTGATGTTGAGAAGGACTATTCAACTGACCACCTGACCACCAACAGAAAGCCTCAGAAGTGCCACATCTCTTTTCAGTGTGGGCATGCCATCTTTCTCCCAATGCCTACAAAAATTGTTACAAGGGAGTCAACCCAGTTTTGGTTACCACAATGTAAACAAGATGTTGAGACTCTAGAAAGAGCGCAGAGAAGAGTAACAAAGATGATTAGGGGACTGGAGGATGAAACAGTTGCTGGAACTGGGTATGTCTAGTCAGAACTAGGGGAGACATGATAGCAGTCTTCCAATATCTCAGTGGCTGCCCCAAAGAAGAGGAAGTCAAGCTATTATCCAAAACACCAAGAAGGCAGGACAACGGACAATGGATGGAAACTAACCAAGGGGAGAAGCAACCTGGAATTAAGCTTTCTGACAGGGAGAACAATTAATCAGTGGAACAGAAGTTGTGGGTACTCCATCACTGGAGGTTTTCAAGAAGAGGTTGGACATCCATTTGTCTGGAAGGGTATAGTGTCTCCTGCTTGAGCAAGGGGTTGGACTAGAAGACCTCCAAGGCCCCTTCCAACTCTATTTCTATTTCTATTTCTATTCTAATAACTGTTCAAAGTTGCAACGGCACTGAAAAAAGTGACTTATGCCCGTTTCCCACCCTTACGATGGTTGCAGCATCTCCATGGTCAGGTGGTCCAAATTCAGAGGCTCGGCAACTGGCATGTCTTTATGACAGTTGCAGTATTTCCCCCTTTGTGACCTTCTGACAAGCAAAGTCCACGGAGAAGCCAGGTTCACTTTAACAATCATGTTAGTGACTGAACAATCGAAGTGATTCGCTTCACAACGGTCGTCGTCAGGTCGTAAAGTGGCCCAAAATTCACTGAACGGCAGTCTTGCTTAGCAACGGAAAACTTGTGGTTGTAAGTTCAGGGCTACCTGCCTAAAGCAACATCATGTAATTTTAGCACATGTAGCTATGGTTGTAAAGGTCTGTGAGTTCTTCTTGGCCCAAAGTGAGGGAGCTACGTAGAGCTAAAAGCTCTTATAAAGCAAGGAGATTTGTCTCTTACCTGAAATGGCATATAAATTGGAGTGCTGGTACTCAAAATCTGGACGAGTGCCATGCCCTTTCCCTCGGAAACTGGCAGGAAGCGTCAACGATATATGTCTAAAGAGAAGAGACCAAAGAACATGTTTGTACTTCCAAGAACAACAACCCAAGTTAGGGAGGCAGGGATACTCATGGAGATTGGTTTTCGTCTTGCCTAGCTGGATGACCTTGGGCCAGTCACTCTCTTTCTGCCCTAGGAAGGAGGCAATGGCAAATCAAGATCTTGCCAAGAAAACGGCAAGGATTAGTCCAGGCAACACCCGAGAACTGGACACTAGTGAATGGAAAAAACAGTGGCAAAGTTGGGTTATCCAGCTTAAGTAGGAGAGGACTTGACTTGACCATAATAGAACCAGTTTGGCCTAGTGGTTGGCACCAGACTAGAAAGCAGGAGGCTGTGAGTTCTAGTCCTGCCTTAGACAAAGAAAGCTAGGCGGGCGATTTTGGGCTAATCACCAGGAGACTGTGAGTTCTAGACCTGTCTTAGATATGAAAGCTGGCTGGGTGACAATGAATTCTAGTCCCATTTTAGGTATGAAAGCTAGCTGGGTGACTTTGAGCCAATCACCAGGAGACTGTGAGTTCTAGTCCTGTCAGGTATGAAAGCTGACTGGGTGATGGTGAATTCTAGTCCCACCTTAGCCATGAGAGCCAGCTGGGTGACTTTGGGCCAGTTCCTCTACTACACAGAGTTATTGTTGTGGGGAAAATAAGAGGAGGAAGGTGTGTCGGATATGTTTATCACTTTATTTGTAAAAATAATAAAGGCGAGATACAAACAAACAATCTTAAATCTGCCCTAATTGCTGGCATGAATTGACTTTATACCAATACAAGCATCAGCCAGATATGGATCCTAAACTCATTATTGCTGCCAGCCAAAACCACAACTATGTTTTCTGCTGGCATTTATTTTTCAAAATCCACGTTTTATAATCATTTTAAACTATAAACAGGGAACTTCCTCCCTCTCTCTCTCTCTTGTACATGTACATAAATGTGCCACTCAGAAACCCCAAACCACCTAATTTATTGGGAGGCAAAAGATTAATACAACCCCCAAGTTCCTTGAACGCACACTGTTAAACGCCAACAGCTTGGCAGCATATGGCAAATCAATTACTACTTTCAATTTTGAAATTCATATTCACACACGCACGGTTTTTTATTTTTTAATAAATAAATAACAGCCCTCCGAACAAAAGTGGAGAAGAGGGAAGAGAGAAAGAAATGGTGAGCGAGAGGGAAGAACAATTGGGAAACAATAACAGAGCCGAGGTGAACGGAGGCTGCTAGAATTTGGAATATAATTAATCATCGTTTCCAGCAGCCCTATTGATATAAAAGAGAGAGCTTGGGAGGGGAGATGCATCATTTGGAACTCAGGAAAGTCCTTCAATTCAAGCCGTCACACTTAAACATGATGACTAATTCCAAGGCTTAATTCAGTGGGGAAAGGTTAGCAAGGCCATTCTGGAGAAATTTTTATCCCCCCAAAAATGTTTTGCATTTAAGTGGGGGAATAAAACAGGCAAAGACACGTAAAGCCCAGAATTGCATCATTTCAGAGCTCAAAGTGTTGAATCTTGCTCAACTCTACATGCGCTAAGGTCCAAGCTGGGGTAACTGAAATCTTGCATGGATGAGGCTCAATGTTAACACAGCAAAAGCTTGATTTAACAGACTAGTCAGTACACAAATGTCTGTTAAATCTGAAAACGAATCCTTAGCCTGATTTAACTACCAAGCAAAATTCTTTTGATTCCCCGCACAGCTTTTTGTAATATTAAAATCTTTAAAATCTTCTGAACTCTCTGCTTTCAACTGCTGGTTTTCTATTATTGTTGTTGTTGTTATTATTATTATTATTATTATTATTATTATTATTATTATTGTTACTGTTGTTGTTGTTATTATTGTTATTATTATTAACAACAGTGGTAACAGTAGTTGTATACTATTAGTAACTTTATCTAAAAAGTTTCCATTACCTAGGGGAACTGCCTCTGTCTTCAACCCTATCTTTAGACACACGAAATTAGGTGATTTATTGCTAGGATTTTACTTTTATCCTGGCTTTTATTTATATTTCTATTTGCAGATAGAATAGTTAAGATACGATAGATGATAGATAGATAGATAGATAGATAGATAGATAGATAGATAGATAGATAGATAGATAGACAGACAGACAGATAGATAGACAGAAAAATAGATGGATGGATACAGATGGATAGAAGAATGGAGAAATTTATTTATTACTTCTATTTTTATTTTGCTGTTTATTTCTATTTCTATTTGGAAGGATGGATGGATGGATGGATGGACAGGCAGATAAATATGGATGACAAATGGATACAGATGGACAGAATGGAGAAATTTATTTATCACTATGATTCTATTTTTATTCTGCCTTTTATTTCTATTTCTATTTCTAGATAGATAGATAGATAGATAGATAGATAGATAGATAGAAAGATAGAAAGATAGAAAAAAAGATGGATGGATACAGATGGATAGAAGAATAGAGAAATTTATTTATTACTTCTATTTTTATTCTGCTTTTTACTTCTATTTATTTTGATTTCTAAATAAAAAATAAATATTTCTATTTAGATAGGTAGGTAGGTAGGTATTTAAGTAGGTAAGGTAGGTAGATAAACATGGATGACAAATGGATACAGATAGATAGAAGGGAGAGAGTAATATAGAGAGATAAACAGACATAGCCAATGAACTCCAGAAAATAATAGCACCAAAGTGTATGACCAACCTAATTTTATGCCTCATATTTTTTGTGTGTGTCGATCGTTAAGTGAACCAATTGTTCACTATGGGCCTGTTTTACCAAAAAAAACCACGCAGGTTTACCACAAAAATATTTCACCCCTGAGGTAAAAATGTGGCCAGGTGAGCCTGGGATGCTGCCAACTAAGAGCTAACGAGCGTCCAACATGCAGTCCTGTGACCTGTGGGGGGAGGGGCGGTGGCAGTTGGCCCGAAGTCCCTCAGGGAGGTCCGTCAGAAATTTGAACCGGCCATAAGTCGAAGAACTATCTGTATTTTTGACACACACACCCTTTTTTTTGTGGGGGGGGAGGGGGACATATCATGCACCAAATCCGGCCTCAACTTCCCTTCCTTTCTTCTTAAGAGGTTTCTGGATTTCTTGCTGCCTTTGGGGCACTGAAATATTTTTTTGGGGGGTGGAGAGGAGGGTCAGATTTGACGGAGAGATTTAAGGGAAAAAAGGCAGATATTTAAAAAATAAAATAAAAAGGGAAAAGGCAATGCCTTTTAACGAGGAACAATAAAAAAAGCCAGTCTCTCTGGAGCCATAATTAGAGGGAATTAATTGAAGTTGTGTTTTGACACCGTTGCCGAATGCGCCGGCGATGCATGACGACTCCGCCCGCTACACGCTGCTGCCTGAAGGGGGAGAGCGGGGGGCAAAAGCACGGCGGAGGACTGCACGCACACACACACCGCTGCCACTTGCAATGTGTGGCATGTCGGCATCCGGCTATTCCCTCCTGCCCTACTCGAGCGAGTAGACGAAGTTCGCCCTGAAAAGATATTAACAATTAATTACTAGGACTTGGAGAGAATCTTGGGGGGAGGAGGGGGGAGAGCAGGGAGGGGCAGCTCATTAATATGAGCAAATGCCAATTAATTCTCCTTGAGCAACGCATCCATCCCCTTTGCCCCCCCCATCAGTGTTCAAATGACAGCACAGGAAAAAGGGTTTATTAAAGAGGAAGAAGAGAAATAATGTCTCTGCGTGTGTGTGTGTGTGTGTTTATATTTGTGTGGGGTTTTTTGTGTGGGTCTGTGCAAGCGGGTGGGTGTTCTTCTCTCCGTAAATTGTGTGTGTGTGTGGGGGGGAAACAGCCTTGGAGACCAGGGTAAAGGGACGACAAAGAAGGAACGATCTCGCCCGGTTTTCTGGTGACTTCCAGACAAAATGGAAGCTGCCCGATTTTTGGATTCCGTTGCTCGCCTACAATTTGGTGTGAGCGGAATACCAATGTCAGCTTATTCTCTTTTCCTACCGATAAATCGTTCACCGTCAACTATCCTGCTTAAGAGTTGGAGGATGAAGGCGGGGTAGTGGTCGTGGTGGCGGGGTTGGAGGAGAAGGGGAGGAGGAAGAAGAGCAGGAAAAAGAGAGGGAGAAGGAATGGTGGAGGAGAGGAGAAAAGAGAAGGGGAGGAGGAAGAGAAAGAGAGAGGGAGAAGGAATGGTGGAGGAGAGGAGAAAAGAAGGGGGAGGAGGAAGGAAACAGAAAGAGAGAGGGAGAAGGAATGGTGGGAAGAGGAGAAAAGAGAAGGGTGGAGGAGGAGAAAGAGAGAGGGAGAAGGAATGGTGGAGGAGAAAAGAGAAGGGGAGGAGGAGGAGGAGAAAGAGAGAGGGAAAAGGAATGGTGGAGAAGAGGAGAAAAGAGAAGGGAAGGAGGAGAAGGAGAAAGAGAAAGAGAGAGGGAGAAGGAATAGTGAAGAAGGAATGGTAGAGAAGGGGAGAAAAGAGAAGGGGGAGGAGGAGGAGGAGGAGGAGGAGGAGGAGGAGGAGGAGGAGGAGGAGGAGGAGGAGGAGGAGGAGGAGGAGGAGGAGGAGGAGAGAAGAAAGAGAAAGGGAGAAGGAATGGTGGAGAAAAATGGTGGTGGAGAAAAGAGAAGGGGAGGAGAAGGAGAAGAAATATACAAAGAAATGAGAGGAGGAGGAGGCAGAGAAAAAGGAGAAGATTAAGAAGAAAGAGAAAGGGGAGTTTTGTTACAATAATGGGACCCCAAAATTTATGTTAGGTGGGACAAAGTATCACCCCTTTTCCAGTTCACAGCATGACTGTCATTGATTAATACTGCCCATTCAAAAAATATTTATAACGTCATAGTTGTTACTACAGCTGAGAAAGGAAGACAAATACAGGCACAGATGGGCAATAAATAGGTTAGACGTAGAACAGGAGTGTAAGATGTTGCGAAGGGATCTTGTAACTGGGTGTTTTTGAACCGAGGAGTTTAATCTGGACTCTTCAAAGTGGCCCCTATTTATCAGCCAAGCAGGTGTCCCTCTCAAGGAATTATGCTTCGAAAGCCCTCTTTTCCAGTCTCTTTTGCTTGAAAAGACTGATGACTTAGGTTCACCTGGAAACCGTCCTCGGCAAGGCAGAGTGAACTGCCCACGTCTCACCTGGGAAGGTTGGCAGCTGGTGTTGTGGCTGGTGTTTGTGGAGAAGGTGTGGTTGGCTGAGATGATTCATGGTTTCGAGGAACCTTCCCCATCCGATACCAGATCCCCATGTTGTTCAATTCCCTTTTCGAGCAAAGAGAGAAAGCAATGCAAGACCCATTCAACGTAAAATATAACATAATAGGGTTTGAAGGAACCTTAGAGATCTTCTAATCCAACCCCTTGCTCAAGCAGAAGGCCCAAACCATTCCAGATAAAGGGTTGTCCCGTCTCTTCTTGAAAACCTCCAGTGATGGAGCACCCACAAATTCTGTTCCACTGATTAATTGTTCTCAGTGTCAGGTAATTTCTCCATAATTCTAAGTTGGATCTCTCCTTGATAAATTTCTATCTGTTACTTCCTGCCCTCTGATGCTTTGGAGAATAGGTTGATCTTCTCTTCTTTGTGGCAGCCCTTCAAATATTGGAAAACTGCTATTATGACACCCATAGTCCTTCTTTTTATTATACTAGACATACCGAGTGCCCTTAATTATTCATTGTATGCTTTATTCAGTTGGTAGAAGACACAACAAAGACCCTTTAGAAATGAGCTAGGGGTCCTACTGGAAGGGAAACCTCATCTGAAAAAAGCCAAGGAAAGGTCCTAATATCAGAGAAAAACAAAAACACCTCCATACCCTATGTATGTATACTGTGGAAGAGTTTGTTTGCCTCGGCCCAGGATCCGGATATCACAAATGGCGGCTTCTGTGGAATCCCGGGGAATAAATTTAATGCACAACCTCTTTTTCCGAAAAGCAGTTTCTTCTGAAAAAGACAGGGTGAGTTTAAAGAATCTCTTCTCTTTACAAGTAGTTGAAGGCTTAGAGGAGAGGAGAGAAACACAGACACACAAAGAAAGAGAAAACTAACAATGATTACTCTCAACTATCCCAGTTTCTCCTTCCCACCCCATTTGTGCATTTCCATCTCCAAACTTTCTGGTCAAGTTGTAGAGAACTTCTAACCCTGAATCATGCAGAGACACGAATATCTGGACCTTTAAAACTTGGTGAAACTTCTGCCAAAGGGAAGTGCCAATTGTGGACTTTGTGTACGGTCTCAATCCTAAAGAAAAATGCTCTCTTACAGAGGAGAGGGCAGGATTGTAACACTTGGACATCCAGCTACATTGGATGAAGCTCATATTGGTTCCAGTTATGGTGGTGCCTTACTATGTGTGAGGGGAACTTCATCCAGAACTTCTCAGAAGGCACCAGTCCTGATGGCAGAATGTTGACCAAGATGTTTCTATAGTTCAGGATTTTTTAGCTTTCTTTCCCCGCTGAACCTCAGTCTTTAACTCCCTCCCTCCTTTTCTCCTGTCTAGTCTGGATTTTGATGGGTTGACCTTCAACTGCAACCCAACGATAGGGATGCAGATAGAATTCAACTCAATGCATAAGCTGGCTATGTCAGAGAATCCTCTCCCTAGTTGAACCTAGAGAGGATCTGAGCACAACGAAGGCTACTAATTCTACTTACGTGTATCCATAGTTTCTTGAATTGGGATGAAGCCCACGGGCAACGTATCTTTTACGTCTATGAGTTTCATGTCAACCAAAACATTACCTAAGTGACTCTGTTAGAAGAAAGGCAGGACACTCCGTGACTGGCAAATAGTGGAGAGAACTCAGCAAAAAGCTAAACCACCCCAATGAACATAAATTACATTCCCACAAGATCGTTAATCTGATGACTCCATTCACCCAGTCAATAAGGTTACTGTACAAACACAATCCATGCATCCAGACTTTCTCACACACAATTCCTGCTCATCTGAGGTTGAAGCTCAAGTTGGGGTGCTGGATCAAGAGGCATGGCTTTGGAAGATTTAAATCTTGGATAAAGACAATGATTTGAGCATTGGCAAGGAGGTTGGAAAGATCATAAACATTCAATCAATCGATCAATCAAATCTGTATTATAGTTACAGACCAGCATAAATCAGACTGTGACATTGGCTTATAATTCCCTTATTTTTGTGTGTGTGTGTGTGTGTGTGTGTGTGCGCTGATGACATACTACCAGAAGGAGCCTTTGGAAACCACATCTTTCCAGAGGCTCTCTTCCCAAAATTACACAGCTCCAGTTTTATATAACACAGCCATAAAAAAAATTACACAGACAAAGAAGATCCTTATCTGGGCAGAAAAGACATAAATCCATTTTGTAATCAGCTTCTTCTTTTTTTAAGCTTTAGGCCCAAGAAGTCCAGAAAGCAGAGTAAGATGCGGGGGAAAAAGAAGTTTCTTCCATGCCAAGTTGGAACAAGGAACCCCGCTTGGAAACCAAGCCAACGTCGTTCCTTATTAATTGACTGGAGAAGAAACCATGTTCCACAGCAAAGCTGCTACGCTCACGTTTCATAACGTTTCCATCAGAAACTGTATCTGGGATCTCCCTTGTTTTGACAACCAGACAAGTAGAAGCCCATCATCCTGTGTCAGCATAGCCTTTCTGGAAACATCTTTTGCTTGGGGGGTGAATGGAAGGAGAGAAAATGGATTTTGCACCCTGCAACATCAAGATGCATTTTCTTCTCCCCAAAGAATCTTGGCATGGGAGACCAAAGAGAATGTGAATAATGGGGAACAAAACCTGACTAGGAACCAGTGATGTTTTATGTGTCTGCCTTTGAGTCAGACTCAGCTTCTGGCAACTCACAGACAAGACCGTACAGCTTTCTTGGCAAGGCCTTTTGGAAGGGCTTCCTGGGGCTGAGGGAGAACCTCCCCCAGGGAATTTCCATGGGCTGAAAAGGAAAAACCTTCGCCATTATTTGACTCTGGCTCTTGGGCTGAGAGACAGGCACAAGCCAAAAACCAGGCAGCTGGCTTTGGTGCCTACAGCAAGAGTAGAATTCATGGTCTCCTGGCTCCAAATCCAGGGTCTCCTGCTTCTCATGGTCTCCGCTCTTCTCATGATCTCCAAATCCAAATGTAGTGTCTCCTGATTTCTAATTCGAATTTGTGATCTCCTGGCTCCCAGACCAAACCCACATTCTCCCAGCTTCTAATCCAGGGCCTTAACCCCTAATCCAAACTGGCTCTTTAGGAACCAGCTATACCAATAGTTAATGCCCAAAACACCCTCCCCTTCAACCTTCTCACAACCACAATTCCAACCAGCAGCTGGGCTGGGACCTTCACCACTGAGGAGGGAGTCAAAATATGTCCTCATTGATCCTACTTCAACCCCTTCAGCGTTACACCACACCGATTAGTGTACCTATCTGCCTGCTTTGGCGAGTCAAGCGACAGATCCAGGATATCAGGCAAGGAAAATGAACCAAAACATGCACGAATGTTTCTCCCCTCTCTTCCTTTCTTATATTCCTTTTTTATTTTCTTTAGAGTATCAGGCAACAGACCTCTTGCTCCAAGTTTGGACTTTAAGAAAATGTCTGGGCCAAAAAAAAAGCAATCCACTTACATTCTCTTTGGAGAAAGTCCGCGTGAAACACAAATATCGTGTGACCTTGGATTTGAACAAGCCATCTTTCCAAAGATCAGCATCTAAGCCATCTGCTGTTTGTGCGACCTAGGAGGGAAAAAAGAGAAAGGGAAGGGCCAGGTTAGTTGTGTCTATAACTAGGGAATATCATCAGTGCTGGGTATTCAGTGGTAGGTCACATCTTCAGGCACTGTGTTGTTACCTAGTTGGGTAATGAAATGTGAAACCCATCAAGCTCAGAGAGCACCAAGGATACCACAACTTGTGATGCATTTAATAAACCACGTTTAAAACAACCACAGTACACTACAGAGGCAAATACACTGTTGGCAGAGCTGTTGTGATGGTCATACCAAGAGATGGGACCATTTCTGGAGTGGTTTCCATGAAGGGTATTTTCTCTGAGGATTGTGTAGTCCTACCAATGTTCCCTTTTTCAGAAAGCCGAAAAAACTATCCAAGCTTTCCAGAGATAAACCATTCTTCTCCATCCTTTCTCATTGACTTGAGGAGTTGCGTCAAACCAGCCTCTACAAATGTTGCAAAGAAATCAATAGTACCGCAATCCAAAGTAGAGATCCTAAACTTCTTTTAGAGATGAGGAAGACTTGGCGGTTAAACACAAACTGAAAAATAACACAAACTGACCCACAATCCAAGAAGACCATCAAGCAACATGTGAATTCACAGCAAATATCTGCAAAGCTTTGTTGTTGTTGTTTTTAAACACAACTCTTGGAAAGTGGACAACCCTGTGCAAGAAGATTACCAACACCTCTTCAAATCCAGTTTGCAATTTGTTTCAACCACAGTGGGGGCCATCTCCAAACTTCCACAGTGCACAACAATGTTGAAAAAGCAAGGGACATGTTTATTTCCGTCTGCATTTTTATTCCAAGTGCTTTCAAGAAAGGAATGCTGTTGTTGGAACGATAGGCAGGTTTTTTTGGGCTCTGAGCCCATTCTAATTACTGGGACATGCTATCAGGATGTGCTAAATAAATCTTAATTTCTTCAAGAAGTTTTATGTGCCATTCCTTGTTTGTCTCTCCCTTTCCCTTATACACATTCTGGGCTTGAGTGACACACCTAACCCCAAACCTTGAGTTCACAGACTCTGTGCCATCGGCAGACAGGACCATCCAACCTGGGTCTCCAACAGCATCTTGAATGAACGATAGCTAACCCAATCAGGGCTTGGCTAGACACAGGACAATCTCAACCTTAGCAGAAGAAAATTGTTCCTGACATAAAAAATTAGGCCATGTACAAAAAGCTGTTAAGATTTCTCTTTGAGAAATTTGAAAGAAGGACAGGATATAACTTCTGGATCCTCTGTCCTTACCTGCTCATAACAATTCCTAGTTGTGGTGTCCACATCTCTTAGGAGTTGATGTTTAATTTCCTTTTTTCTTTCTTTCCCTCCCTCCCTCCCCTTTTCTCCCTATCCTCCCTATTTATCATCTATCCATCCATCCATCATCTCCTTATCTATTTCTCTAATGTATCTATCTACCTACCTACCTATCTCTAATCTCCTCATCTATTTCTCTAATCTATCCATCCATCCATCCATCTTTTCTTGCTAGTAAATTTTACCTTGCTTTATGATGTTTCCCCCATGTAAAGATAAGTAAAAAAAAAACCTGAAAAAGATGAAATTCTGGGTTATTAAATGCTGTGCTGTGCTTAAGCCAGGTTTAAGAACCTTGGCATGCAATTGGGTTTTTTTTTTTTTTCAACCGTTGTTTATAACAGCAAGCCAATAAACCCAGCATTCCATTATTTTTTTTTATTATTTTATTTTTTAAAAGGAGGTGGGGGAAGGTTTAAAAGAAGAAACTTCAAAGAGCTGGTTTCATCTCGGGGTAATTTCCTCCCTGCCTTGAGCATTCTGACAACAAAACGTTTGCCACAAAATGTGTACAGTGGTGGAATGTCGACAATGCGATTTTATTTCAATCTTTGGGGGGTGGGGAGAAGGTTTTGGGGAGATGCCAGAAGAAGGAAAAAGAGAGTGTGCCAGACCCAAAGCCTGGGAAATTCAAGCATGAGGGAATCGACTAGGAGAAGAAAACACTAACCACAAAAACAGTGGAAAATAGTTGAAATTTGCAACAGAGGAAGAGCTGAGCCTGGCTTTCCAAGAGTCAAATAAGTCCTTCATATATAGTATCTTTTTTTCCTTTTGGCCTTTTTTTTTTCCATTACAGAATGCAGCATTTTTAAGTTTGGAAGAAAAGATCCCTTTATATCAAGATTTTTAAGAGAAGAGTTTTGAAAATGAAGGCATCTCTTCCCTAACAGATTAAGGAAAAAGAAAAAGAAAAGGAGGTGGGAGATATGGATGGGAATATTCACACTTTTTGGACCAGATTTGGTGTTTTCCCCTCCTTCTAGAAGACAGATAGTCCTTGACTTACGACCCACAATTGAGCCTGAAATTTCTGGGTGCTAAACAAAACATTTGTTCGGTGAATTTTGCCCCAATTTTACGGCTTTTCTCACCACCGTTGTTAAGTGGCTCACTGCAAGTTATTAAATTAGTCGCATGGTTGTTAAGTGAATCTGGTGGCAAAAAGTAATCACATAACCCCAGGACGCAGCATAATCTTGAGACCTCAAAAAACACAGGTATCTCTCCTTATGATCCCCAAACTTGCTTCCCATCCCTGGCCTGGAAAACTGCCAAAAACTGAGCCACCAGCCTGCACATGTTCGAATGTTATCCTCCAAGAACATTTTCTGCCTCTTTCCCTGCCGAATGCCAAAAGCGCAATTAATTCATCCCTGCCCCATGCAAAATAAAAACGTAAACATTAAAATCCAGGACAACTTGGGTGAATGTGCCAACTTTGGGATTCCTGTGTGCTCCTCGCAACGGAGAGATGGGTGAGGAACTGAGGTTCCAATTAACCCTCCCTATCAGGTAAATATCCTTAGCTTGACTCTGGCATGTTCGTCTTCCTTGCCCTTACTGAAACCCTGAGGACTAGCAACTTGGCCTCTTTGACACCAAACACGTCAACCATGTTAATTAAATCATATTGCACCGGTTTCCAAGACCAGGAATATCTGACCACATGGGAAAAAGGTCACCTTTGCTAGGAGTTGGGTGGCATATAAATGCCATGCACGGATTAATACAACGTAATGCATTGATTAAAATAAATGTCACATGTTAGCATAAAGGCAATGCATGGGTAGAAATGTAACACATTAATATAAATTAATATAAATTAATGTAATCCATTAATATTAATGTGAGGCATTTAATATAAATGCTGTGCGTTGACTAGTATGGATTATTGTATTTCAATATTTATGTTAATATGCCAAGGAAAAGCAAACATCCACACTGGATCAACTCGGTGGAGTTATAAGGAGTTGGGTGAGGTTTGCAAGGCAGAATTATGATTCATTTCCTATATAACCACCATCCAGAAACCTAGATAATAACTACAGAAAGTCCTCGACATATGTCAGTTCACTTAGTGTCCAAAGTTACAACAGCACTGAAAAAAGGGACTTATGACCATTTTTTGCAGTGACGTCCCAACGATCGCATGATCAAAATCCAGATGCTTGGCAACCGACTCCTATTTATGATGGTTGAAATTGTCCCCGGGGTCTAACATGATCCCCTTTTGTGACAGGCCAAGTCAGTGGGGAAGCCGGATTCGCTGAATGTTGTGGTTCGCCAGCAGCAGGTGAGGTCTCGGAGAGCGAGGACTTGGATGCGGGGCCTGCGTGTGATGCAAAGATGGGGCCAGGACCATCAGGGAGTGGAGTGCTGCCTTCGGAGATTGTGGAGGCTGGCAGCAGTGATGAAGAGGTCCCCGAGGAGCCTGTGCCCAGTGCCGTGCGCACAGGGCTGCTCGAAGGAAAGAGCAGCTGCAGCAGCACAGGCGACTTGGGAATAAGGCTGCAAGGTGATGGCCCCCTCCTTTAAGAGATAAAAGCCAGCTGAGAAACGGGAGTTCTTTGCAGGAAGCAAAGAAGTTTTTGCACTCAAGCCTTGTGGACGTTTGGACTCTTAGTTTGTGTTTGGAGACTCTTTGTGTTTGAACTATTTCTTGGCAACTTTATCTAGTGTTCTTGGCAGCCTTGCACCACCTTGGCAAGGCTCCTTCTTATCAGAGACAATTACTATGAAACAGCCTTTTAACCGGGAAGGAACGGAATTCGTAAAGAATCATGAAAAGGTTTTGCCGTTACCTCCGTTTCGTGTTGGTTTCCTTGGAACAAGGTTTGGGTCAGAACACTGAACAACCGTGGGACTAATCACAGTTGCAATGATCCACTTAACGACGATGGCAGGAACGATGGCAAAACGGGGCAAAACTCACCAAAGAGATGCCTCGCTTAGCCACAGGGATTTGGGGCTCGACGTCGAGAACTGCCTGTGTTTAGACCACTTTAGCAGACCCAACAAAACTTTCCAGCCAACTGGAATTGAGAAATGAGATTTACATCCCTTTGGTACATCAACGTGACCTTTCCTTTCCTTCTTGCAAAACAGTTCAAAAGCCAGTTCTCACTTTGCCATGTGTGTGTGTGTGTGTGATAATAAAACAAATAAACCATCCTTCTTGGAATTTGAAGTAGTGAACTCAACGCTCCCTTATCAACTGTCAAGTATGAGGAAATACAGTAGCTATGGATAGAAGGCTCCTGTTTTGAGATTCCAGACAGGTGATTTTTGCAAAATTCTTTTCTTTTTATTTTCTTTTTGCTGGCACTGAAATGCCAACGAGTTCTTTGAACCTCTCCTTTATTTAGTTTTCCCTTAAAAAGTGTTTTTTTGTGTTTTTGTTTTTTGCAAGTTCTCCAAACAATATCATAAAATTAGGAAGGTGCTGGTTTGGCTAAGCTACACAACCGGATCGGCGGTCTATGACCAACAGATTAAATAGGAACACAGCAGCAACCCTCAAGAAACTCGCAAAAAACTGCATTTTTGCAGGCTACGCAGTTAAGGGCTCGGGGCAAAAAAAAAAAAAAAAAAAAAGCACTAGGGTTGGGTTGCAAAGAGAGAGGTTACAAGAACAAACAAGCATTTAAGCCAGATTCATAGTCTTAAGAAACAGCCTTGGGAAACAGCCTGTGGAGGGTTAGCATTAAAAATAAAATACAGCGTCGTCTAGGTACATTTCCCTACACATAAATTCCATTTTTTTAAGCCGCTAGTCCTCTTGAGGGTGTGAAAACTATCCACCGACATCTGTCTCAGCACGCTGCTTGCTAGAATAACCAATCAACTGCATGACTTTGGGGTTTGTTTGTTTTTTAACTAAACTCAGCAATGTGGGTGCACTGGTTTTAATTTTTATTCCCCCCCACTTTTTTTTATTTATCGTGTTTTAATTTTAAAATTGCTCTAGGGGAAAAAAAAGTGGAATTCTCTGAACAATCACCAAGTATTGCTGAAAGGAAAAAGCAGAGAAAGTTGGATTCAGGTATGACCACCCACCAAACCAGGATAAATTTCTGCACAGCTGCTGGGAGAACAGCCAGCCTGTGTTCTCACACTGTGCTAAGACAGTTTGCATCCTCATTTATCTCAATCCTTACTTTAGCATAGGTGAAACAGCCTATCCAGTGGACTCTAATGTTTTTATTTTATTTTATTGATAAAGGACAATATTTGTAGCTCAGGGTTGAAAGGAGGAAACCAACACTGAGAGGGCAAGCCACTACAATATAAAATGAGAGTTGATTCCATTCCCTACTAGCCCTGATGATGTTACCTAGTTTGGTAATGAAATGTCTGCAAGAAGTAGAGACCAGCAAGGACATTCCCCCTTCTTATTTATATATTATGTTTACATGCCAATAAAGCAACTTTGGGCAGCTTAGAAAAAGATCATGATTTATTCGCTTGGGAATCATGCGCCACAAACCTGGCTATGTTGTTTTGCTAACCCGGCTTAAAGTTGGCTTATAGCTCCACAGAGTTCTGTGCTTTTTAAAAAGAATGCACGAAGAGCAATTTGCTTGCATTATACAGAGAAGGAGTGGAGTGGTACGGTGGCCCAGAGGTGGAGCTCTCACCTCACAATCAGGAGTTCGATCCTAGGTAGAGGCAGATATTTCTCTCACTGGGCACAGTGGGAATATCTCTGCTGAACAAAGCTCCACACCGGCAACAGGAAAGGCATCTGGCCAGTAAACCCTGTGCTAGCTCCATTCAGTTGCTCAGCTTCTCCACCTCCCGCAAGGGATTATGAGGTCGTTAAAAGATGATAGATACAAACCCAAAGGAGAAAGGAAACAATTCAGGCGATGGTTGTGCAGACTTCATACTCACCACGTCGTAATTGGTCGGGGCTCGGCTCCGGGAGGCGACGACGCCAACGCCGGTGATGGGGTCCATAGGCACATTGGCCAAAGCATCGGTGAGCTCTCTAACCTCGGGCATGGTGGACGGATCCTGGAAGACAAGAACAGTCCAGAGGGAGGAGACAGGTCAGAATGCAAATGTAGAGATTTGATGCATCCTAAGAAATCGGCTGGATTAGGCTGTGTATCTTGTCTGTAAAAAGCCGTTAAGGGCTCACTTGTTCCGGCTTGCTCTTCTGAAAAGTTTGCATTCTGATTCGGATCACGGCTACCTTTCCAGAGAGCTTGCAAAACATTTTAAGAAGCGCTTGGAAGCGCTTCCTTCCAGGGCGAGAGAGCACAGAGGACACCTTCATCTCAACGAGAAGAAGATGGATTTCCCACACTTGGTCTCGGCCAAAATAAAAAAAAAAACCCAAGCAGGAGAAGGAGAAAAAAAAAAAGGATTTCCAAGCAACAGGGCACCCTTTCCATGATATTCCGAGATATTTTAATTTTCCACAACTAAGAAGAGAACCCCATAGTGATTTGACCACCAGGAACTAGGAAAAGGATTGAAGCTTGGAGAACTGATGCCTCAACTTCCTACTTTGTTCCTTCCTCCCCATCCCACTTTCCTTGCATGCCATGTTGTCCATTCAAGATATTCCTAAACTGCTGAGAAAGCTGTTTACGTCCCGAAATTCAGTCTTCAAGCATTGAACAGAAAAATGAGAGTTTAAGGGGACTTAAAACTTCAGAACCACGAAGAGCTTCCAGAGACCTCCATCTTCTAGTATTGAATTATATTATTCTGGAATCCTTCTAGAGTTCTAGTTCGTCTTCTAGAGTTCTAGTTAAGTGATATTGTTCTGGAATCCCTCTAAAGGCCTGGCTCTTCTTCTAGAATCCTAGCTTATTTATAATCATGTTGGAGTTCTAGAGTTCTAGCCCTTCTAGAAGTTTGGGTTTTATTGATACTGTTCTAGTTCTTTTTCTAGAATTCTACAGTCCAATTATGTTATTCTGGTTCAGGTGGAAGGCTAGATGGCTGCAGGGGCTTAAACTGGAAAGGAGGGGTAGTAAAATAGAGTATTTCTCCCCCACCCAGGACTGGTATTGTTAGCAAACAGGAAAGATGTCATTTCACAGCGGCGCACAAACGGAAATTCAACCTCTCCCAATCAGGAGGGAAGGGATGGGAAGAAGGGAGGGAGGGAGAGAAGGAGGGAAGGAAGGAAAGAAAAAGATATAGATATAGATAGATGGGAAGGAAGGAAGGAAGGAAGGAAGGAAGGAAGGAAGGAAGGAAGGAAGGAAGGAAGAAAGAAAGAAAGAAAGAAAGAAAGAAAGAAAGAAAGAAAGAAAGAAAGAAAGAAAGAAAGAAAGAAAGAAAGAAAGAAAGAAAGAACAGATATAAATAGATAGGAAGGAAGGAGGGAAGGAGGGAAGGAGGGAAGGAAGGAAGGAAGGAAGGAAGGAAGGAAGGAAGGAAGGAAGGAAGGAAGAAAGAAAGAAAGAAAGAAAGAAAGAAAGAAAGAAAGAAAGAAAGAAAGAAAGAAAGAAAGAAAGAGATATATAGATAGGAAGGAAGGAAGGAGGGAGGGAAGGAAGGAAGGAAGGAGGGAGGAGGGGAAGGGAGGAAGGAAGGAAGGAAGGAAGGCAAGAAAGAAAGAAAGAAAGAAAAAGAAAGAAAGAAAGAAAGAAAGAAAGAAAGAAAGAAAGAGCTATAGATAGATATAGATAGGAAGGAAGGAGGGAAGGAAGGAAGGAAGGAAGGAAGGAAGGAAGGAAGGAAGGAAAGAAAGAAAAAGATATAGATATAGATAGATAGGAAGGAAGGAGGGAAGGAAGGAAGGAAGGAAAGAAAAAAAGAAAGAAAAAGCTATAGATAGATATAGATAGGAAGGAAGGAGGGAAGGAAGGAAGAAAGAAAGGAAAGAAAAAGATATAGATATAGATAGAAAGGAAGGAGGGAAGGAAGAAAGGAAGGAAGAAAGAAAGAAAGAAAGAAAGAAAGAAAGAAAGAAAGAAAGAAAGAAAGAAAGAAAGAAAGAAAGAAAGAAAGAAAGGAAGGAAGGAAGGAAGGAAGGAAGGAAGAAAGAGAAAGAAAGAAAGAAAGAAAGAAAGAAAGAAAGAAAGAAAGAAAGAAAGAAAGAAAGAAAGAAAGAAAGAGATATAGATATAAATAGATAGGAAGGAAGGAAATAAATGTGGTTTCAGGATCCTGGGCTGTTTAAAATACTTACGCCATCCCTGAGCTATTGATTTTGCACTCACACCCACCTCTGTTTCTGCATATAGATACACCCTCCCACCTATTTCTCTGGGTGCATAAAAACACACTCATCAAGGCACATCTGCATTCCTAGAAAGGGGCTCTCCCGCCCCGGGCATCTGGGGACGCCACCCACAAACCGCACAATCAAGTATGACCACTTTTTTATTATTATTATTTTTTTGCAACTCCTTTGTGGTAGTTTTTTCCTGTCATGGGAGAAGGCTGCATTTTGGGGATTTCTTCCCTCCCCCCAAAGTTACTCCCTCTCCATGTCTGCAAGGTATGTAGGATGGCAGGGATCCTAAGGGCTTTCTCTGAGGCCCCTGAGCCTGGCGGTTTTCCTGTAGATATTTCCTGACCCAACTAGGTAACGTCTTCAGTGCTGGAAGAGAGTGGGGTTTGTGGAATGGAGGAGGAGGAGGTTTATGGGGCCCTTGGTTCTCTCTGAGACGGATGGTTTTCTTGCAGACGTTTCATTACCAAACTAGGGAACATCATCAGCAACAGAAAACAGTGGGATGTGCTCTCTCTCCCTGCTGGCACTGATGATGTTCCCTAGTTTAGTAATGAAACGTCTGCAAGAAAGCCTCCAAGCTCAGAGAGCCGCAAGGACACCACAGTTCAACCCTTGACTTTCAAGAGTTTGATTACTGACCGTTCGAAGTTACAATGACCCTGGAAAAAGTGACTTATGACCATTTTTCACACTTAACGACCGTGGTAGCATCCTCGGCATCAACATTCAGACCTATGGCCACTGATTCATATTTACGACGGTTACAGGGTCCTGGGGTTATGTGATCCCCTTTTTGCAACCTTCTGACAAGCAACATCAATGGGGAAGCCGGATTCACTTAATGTCCCGATGATTTGCTTAACAACGGTGGCCAGAAAAGTCATAAAACGGCAGGGGAAAAAAATCACTTAACACCTTTCTCACTTAGCAAGATACATTCTGGGCTGGACTGGGATTGTAAGTTGAGGACTCACTGTAAAATGTCCCAACAAAGCCCTCCGAATTTCAACTGCAAATATTCCAAAACTGAGCAGCAATATTGAAGAAGAATCCAATTCAAAACCCGCCCCAACCTGGTGGGAGAAAACTTAAGAGTAGCTACACCATCCTGAAAAGACCACACACCATTAATGCCTTGATATGGTTCAGATGTGGTGCATTAATTCTGTGAAACACGGCTTGTTCCTTGCACCACAATTGGCTCGATTCTTACATCGCGAATTCATAAACTGCGGTGAACAAATTATGATTTTAGTTCACACCAGACATGAAGATTGTAACACACACACACACACAATCAGCTACACTGAAACCTAGATTAAGGATAGCTTTGAGAACTATCCTGGATGCCAAGACAGTAAACCACACACCAAATACCCTTCATTGTTGTTTCACCGAATACACAACTGGCTGAACTGTATACATTACAACTTGCTACACTGGCATTTAGCAACGTTTATAACTTTCATCATTCTGTACAACTTTACAAACGACAACATACCCTGTTCCAAACCAGGGAAAGTACATTACAGCTTAGCAGGTTGACCGAACAAGCTTGAACCAATCTACAGTCAACCTATTGATTATATCCAATACAGATCTATTGCTAACCTGTGACTACACCGTCAGTGAGTCACTGCCTTATCCTGTAGCCCTTCCTGGCTTCCGTTCAGCTTTTCTTGGGGGGAAAAAATGAACTTTATTACCTCATGTTAACCTAATAGTAGCAGTTTTTTAAAATAATAATAATAATAGTAATAATAATAATAATAATAATAATAATAATAATAATAATAATAATAATAATAATAATAATAATAGTAAACACAGCTAGTAAAGATACTTTGTTCCTGTTGTTGAGCTTTCCCAAGGACAATGCTGCACGTTTGTAATGAAATTTCAAGGGAAGAAGGTGGGGAAAAGCTCATTTCCCACCCCTCTTCATTTAAAGGGTCCCTTCCTTGTTCGACCCCCTTTTTCAAAGGGAAAATGTGAAAAGCCCAGCAGCTCCAGAGAAGGGACCCTTTGTGAGGTCGGAACTAAGAAAGCAGAGACACAATACCAAGGGGGGGGAGGCTTCAAACCGGAAGATGCCCGGCCTGGTTGCCATTGGGGGAGCTGAAGGGGTGAGTGGGCAGCCCTCCTCCCCCTCTGCAAGAAACTGGGGTCATGCAAGGGAACTGCCCACCTTTAAGCCTCGAAAAGGCCCTTTAATGCAATGAAGGCGGGGGGGCTGGCCTCTAGGGTCTGCTCCTAAAACACAAGGTGGGGCTTTCAGGCAGCCTGTCCCCCTCCCCTCCCAGCCCCAAAGCAAGGAGACCCCAAACACCATCAAGGAAGCTGGCGGGTTGGAGCTATTGCGATTCACAGAGCAGGCGTTCCCCCCCGATTGTGGTCTTTGATTGGCTGGCAGAGATTTTTTCCTCGCCTTGTATTGGAAAAGAAAAAAAAAAGAGGGAGGGGCGCACCAGACAAAGCCAGCCCCTTGTTCTTTGCAGGGTCTCTCCCCCTCCCCCTCCTCCTCTCGCCCCCCACCCGGCCCCAGCCTCCCCCCTTCTCTAGCCTAGCCCCTGAATCAAGAGCGAGGGGTGTCGGCCCCCGCTTTAAGGAAAGGGGCGAATTTACCCCCGCATAGAGACATGCAGCAGCCCCGAACGCGCCTTGCAAGGCCTCCGCGCTCCTTCCCCAGGTTTAGGATTGAGGGATTGGGGGGGGGAGAAGGGTTCCCTCAATGCACCCCAAAAAGGTGCATGTGGGGGAAGGGAAGAGGGGGCAGGAGCGCAAGGAGAAAGGGGCGCAAGGCCCAGCCCGGGATAGGGGAGCAATTGGGGGGGGGATAACAGCCAGGCCTTGATGGTGGGGAGGGGGAGAGACACTTAACTGTTGCCCGGGGCGCAGCTGGTGGCGGCTGGTGGCGGCTCCCGCGTTTCAGGCAGAAGCAGCTTTTCATTGCCCGGCAGGGCGGGGACCGGAGCGGAGGAAGAGGAGGAAGAAGAAGAAGAGGAGGAGGAGGAAGAGGAGAAGAAGAAGAAGAAGCGGCAGCGGGTGGGAGGGAGGAGGAGGACGAGGAGGAGGTGGAGGAGGCCCGGCTGGGCCCGCAGAAGGCGACGGTCCTTACCGGGCGTGCAAACGCGAGGCCCCCCAGCCCCGGGCAGATCCCAAGCGGAGCAGCCCGTCAGCAGCCGAGCGAGGGCGGAGGAAAGCGGCGGCCGAGGCGAGCTGACACCGCTTCCCACCCAGCCGGGCGCTGCTCCGACGCCGCCGCCTTCGCCGCCGCCGCCGCGCTATAGCCACAGAGCCCCCTGCCTCCCGGAGCCCGCACTGCCGCTGCCTCGCTCGGCCTCCCCTTCGCCGCCCACCGGCCCCAGGCAGAAGCGGCGCAGCCAGCCAGCCAGCCGTGGCAAAGCCACAGCCAACGCCGCCCGTTCCCCTCCGGCCTAGCTGGCCCGGCCGTGTGCGCCCAGGGCGCACGAGGGGGACTCCCCGAAGCCGTCTCCAAAGCGCGCCCGCGACGCACCGCGTCCAGACGGGCTGCGCGAGGAAGGAGAGAGGATCCTGGCCCGGCGAGGGGTGGGGTGAGGTGGGGGGCGCACCTGCCTTTCCGCCGGCTTTGCTCGCCTGCCAGGAGGAGAAGCACGGGGGTCGGTGGGGGGCTTTGATCCTCGAGGGGCGCTCTTTTGGGGGGGGCCTCTTTTCTAGCTGCATCTTCTTTTGCAAGGAGTTTCAGTATTTGGCTTTATGTTTGTTTGTTTGTTTATTTATTTTGCACACTGATCTATCAACTATCATCTACCGGTATCTATCTACCGGTATCTATCTATCTATCTATCTATCTATCATCTATCTATCTATCTATCTATCTATCTATCTATCTATCTATCTATCTATCCATCCATCCATCCATCCATCCCTCCATCCATATATCTCTATCTATATCTATCCATCCATCCATTCATCCATATATCTCCTTCCATCCATCCATCCATCCATCTATATTGATCTATTTATCTATATCTATATCTATCTATACATCCATCCATCCACATATCTCTATCCATCCATCCATCTCTATCTCTATCTCTATCTCTATCTCTATCTCTATCTCTATCTATCTATCTATCTATCTATCTATCTATCTATCATCTATCCATCTTATCTATCTATCTATCTATCTATCTATCTATCTATCTATCTATCTATCCCTATTATTAATCCTTTCTCTCTTTTCCTACTTACCACTCACCCTGTCTGTCTACCTCTACCTGTCATTAATGCTTTTTGTCTCTTTCATTCTTTCTTTTCTTCCTTCCATCCATCCATCCATCAATTTTGGGAATATCCAGAGTGCAGCAAAAAAAAAAAAAGTTAAACAATATTTCTGCCGCTTTCCCATCCCTAAAAATATTCCAACCAAGCTATAGGAATTAATCTTTGATCACAGTTAAGTCAGCCATTTATGTATAATTTTTAGCCATTCCATCCTTTCCAGACCAATGCAACGGCCTTACCTTCACTGTTTTGATGTTCAACTACATACACCACACACTCCACATTGCATCATACAATCTGTCATTTGCTGCAAATTACTCAGATTCTCTGCCAACGACACAGCAACACTACACCCAGGCCCATTCACATCCCTGCCAACAAACTTTGTCATCACCATAAATATCCCTTGCATTTCTTTTCTTTTGCGTGGTCATTTCCCCTTTCTCCCTAACCTCCAGCATAATTATTTTTTTTACCACCCTTGTTTTCCAAAATCATCTTTTCCCCCAAGATCTAGTCTTGGCATTGCCCAAATACGGCCTGGTCTATAAGCAGATTCTCTCATCCCTTTGAATCCTCCCATCAGTCCTCTCGATGGGACATCATAACTGACCAAATCAATAAATGCATTCCAGTAAATGATGGAAATGTAACCAAAAATCTGACACATATTATCATATGTGATGGCCTTGATGCTAAAGCCAAAAAAAAAAAAAAAAAAGGGCAAAAATACACAAGTGACTAGAAAAGATGTCAGGAAAACACGCAGATCTTAAACCTGAACTTTGTTTATTAGGTATAGTACCAGAAAAATTGGATAAACAAAGTATATATTGAATATTGCATGTATTAACAGCAGCGAGGATTATATTCATGCAGCATTGGAAAAATAAATACCATTAGATGAAGAGATAATTAAGAAGATATTGGATTGTGCAGAAATGGACAGACTTACATTGAAGATTAAACAGAAAGAAGATACAGAATACCACCAAACATGGAATTTATTTTATCAGTGGCTGGAAAAAAGGGGTAAAGATTAGGAATATAATTTGTATTGTTAAGCAAACAAAACAATCCAGACAACACGATGTTTATTAAGCACTAATTAAAGGTAATAGTAGAAAATTAGTAAAACTTTATTTAAAAATTTTAAAAATGCATTTTGAACCTTATTCCTTCAATATGTAGACCTGTAAACAGACTAAAACACTTAAGTCACATATACAATCCAAACAGACCCATTTCTCACCCATCCTTCAGTCTCCAAATGGCCTCGACACCTTTTTCTGTAATATGAACAAACACAAACACGCTAGCATTGTAAACCAACCATGGTCATTTTGCGATGGGCGGATATACAGATATTTTCAATAAATAAGAAGAATAAACACACCGTGCTAAGTTACAAGGAGGCCTATTGCGGCTTAGCACAACGTGTGAATGGAACAAGCTCACATATGTTGTTTGTGGTTTTTGAACTAATCACAGTTAATTTTCAATAAAGGTTTTTTTTTTTTTTAATTAAAAAAAATTTTTTTTACAAAGATTGGAAAACAGGATTGGGACAAAGGTCAGATAGCTAGCCTTCAGGAATGGACAGCTCCCAGTGTATCATTGCCGGAATCTGACTTCATTTCTACTCTTCCCTGTAATTATTCAGAATATAGCCTCTTATCTCAAACCTAGAGACATTCCTTCCAATTTCTGAGCTGGTTGGTGTACTGCACTCAGATGCAAAGAGAGGTCAAATTTCATTCTCCATGGTTTCCTGGAGCACTTTGCCGGCTAAAAATGAGCTGAAAAATGGCCAAAAAACCCCCCAAAAAACAAAAACCCAGGCCGAAAAGGACAAAAAACAGCCCCCCAAGTGGCTGAAAATGGGCTGAAAATGAGCCAAAACACCCAGCCCCAAAACAGGCCTGAAAATGTCCAGCAGAGTGCAACAAGAGGCCGTGGAGGGTGAAAACGAGGCACAGGGACTCCCTGCACCCGGTTTTGGCCAGCAGGATGATGCAGGAGGCACCCATCCCACCCCTGCCCGCCAGACCACAGAGGAGAACTACCATTTTGATCTGGCCCTCAAAGAAAGCCAGTTTGACACCCCTGGGTTAGGCACATTCCTGGAGAAAATGGAACTCTGTTTTCCCCAAATGAGGGTAGTTGACTTACTTATCTGTCAGCCTGCGAACTGAGTGCTTAGTAGCAGCTGGAGTTGAAGGTGTGGGAACAGAGCCAAAAGAAGAGGGCCAAATTTCCCCAAATCCCATCATCCTAAATAACCACAGTGGCACTTTGGACTGGATGACCCCTGGTTTATCATTCCACGATAATAAGGAAGCCACCCAAGAAGAATTCTGGTTTGTTGTGTTTTTTTTTTAAAAAAATTCTCTTTGCAGCTTGGATTAATGACCAAAGCCTCTTCATTAACGGCTGCTGGACCATCAATTAGAATTTAATTGCCAATTTTGATCCCCTGCCTCCTTTCTGAGGCGGGCACCTCAGTTTTTATGCCTGAGACGCCATTCTCAAGAATCTGGAAAGGATGCCAGCTTGAAACACAAAGAAAGACTGGATTTCTTCGCTCCTTTGCAGCCTGGCGGCGGCTGATACCAAACAAGGGATGGGCTGCCCCATTTTTAACCAATGCTAGGCTAATCTCGAATTCTCTTCTCAGATCCAATCCCCTTTTCGGAGCAGAGGTGGGAAGTGGGCGAAAGAGAACCAAATCCAGAAGCGGCAGGGCACGCGGTCTGCCTCGTAAGGTTACTCTGACGCCGTAGCGTCAGGTTACTATTTATCCAACGCGAGCAGAGTTGGCGCACGCATCTGGCGCCTGGCACTTACTGCAATTATTTATGATTTCCACCAAGATTTAAAAGCTCATCGCCGGCCTTGTAATGCAGTAAGTGATTGCACGGCTAATGTAATTAAGGGGGGGGAATGATGATGTCCACGTGGCATGGCAGATGGTGGCATCCGTTGCAATCGGCAGCGCACAACTGGCAGAGAACTGCACAAGGGCAGCGAGGCCCTGGCAGCTGGAGCCTTCATCACCATTGGCCTGGAAATAAAGGCGAGGTGGGGAGAAGAAAGGAAGGAACAAAAGGACCCACCGATTGACTATGTGCCGTGAAGTCAAGGTAGCCTTTGGTGACCACCCTAAATAGACCTTCTCCTCAATGACTTCATCTTGGTCCTTCAGGAGTTCCCATGGAAGATTCTTTGTTGGTCACCAATCACCATCAATCATCATCATAGTTGGAAGGGGCCTTGGAGGTCTTCTAGTCCAACCCCTTGCTCAAGCAGGAGACCCTGTACCATTTCAAATGGCTGTCCAATCTCTTCTTAAAAACCACCAGTGATGGAGCGCCCACAACTCCAGGAGGCAAGCTATTCCGCTGATCAATTGTTCCCATTGATAGGAGATGCCTCCTTCGTTCTAGGTTGCTTCTCTCCTTGGTTAGTTTCCATCCGTTGCTTCTTCTGTTGCATTCAGGTACTTTGGAAAATAAGTTGACCAAAGTCTACAAGTCAACCTCCTTCTCCTCTTTTCTTCCACCTATCCCGGTATTATAATGTTATAAAGATTACCGAGATTATATAGCTCCAGAAGGTCATCTTCTTCTCTTTCCTTCCACTATCCCAGGATTTTAGAGTTCTGTAGGGATTACATGTCTCGTATGATTATATGCCATCAAATCATTGACCATAGAGATATATCTTCTCCTAGATGTCTTTAATTTGGTCATTCGGGTCTTCCAATGATGCACTCATCCCCATCCATCCATGTTTTGAAGCCATATTTTTTTCTGCCTAGATTATTCCCAAATCTGGGGTGTGATAGATGCTCTAATTTCTAAGTAGACCTCTACATGTGTGTTGATGACATGCTGGAGCATGAAACAGTAACTGAGGGAAGACATCCTTAGATGTGAGAACTTTGGCAGGATATTTAAGGGGAGGGGGCTTTTTTTAGTTTGGGAAAACCTGGACACCCACGGAATCTAGATAACATGGAAACTTGGAAGGACATAGTAAGATCAACCAAAAGCGTCTCATCTTCCACCATTTTCAACCATCCTTTCAGATCAAAAACATGACCATAACAGAGTGGTAGTGGCACAGTGGTTAGAATGCAGAACTGCAGGCTGACTCTGCCAACTGCCAGGAGTTTAATCCTGATCAGCTCAAGGTTGACTCAGCCTTCCATCCTTCCGAGGTGGGTCAAACGAGGACCCAGATTGTTTGGGGCAAGAGGCTGACTCTGTAAACCGCTTAGAGAGGGCTGGAAAGCACTGTAAAGCAGTATATAAGTCTAGGTGCTATTGCTATCACCAGGAGAAATTTGAAAGAAATTTTTCAAAGATGCTGAGGATAAGAGAAAAGAAGCAAACACCTTTTCCCCCCAGATAAAATGCAAAGCGTTTTCATTGTACTCCACCCAGAGTTGCTTTGCAGAGTGGCCTATAAACAGAAACACACAAACTCACTTGGGGGGGCGGGGAATGAAAACTTTCCCCCAACTTCTTCCTGGGTCTCTCCTAAACCATTTGAAAGTCTTGTTCAGCTACCCGTCTCTTTCAAATCTGGAGTTGAAAGTCAGACTTCCTAAGGGCAGAGATGTCGGTTAAGTCAGCAACCCAAAACCAGCCAGCTTTAAGGCTGGGATGGGCAGGGAAAAGAGGATCAGAATTAAACTCGGTTGGTTATTAAAAAAGAAAAGAAAAGAAATTGCACCTTCATGTTCATAAAGAGCAATTGGTTGCTTTTGTGGCTTCATCCAAGCAGGCAATAAAGAGAATTAACAACTGCTGTGTCAAATGTCAGAGAACCTTACGCTGACCAAGAAATTAAAATGGATTCTAACTATGCTGACTCAGGCGTCTCAGAGCTGTGGCCAAAACCCTAATAGGGAACCTATCATTTTTTTTTTTTTTCTGATCCAAAAAAGACCTGGGACTTAACATGCTATAAATATATGCCCTTTCCCTTTTGTAGATATGATTCTACTTGCTCACAAGCAGGCATGGACCAAAATGTCTGCAAGAAAACCACCAAGGACCTCATAGTACGCTTCCTTCCCCGCTCCTCCTCTTCTTCCTCCTCCTCCTTTTCCTCCCCTCCCCTTCCTCCTCTCACCTGATGGTGTAACCTAGCTGGATCATGAAACGCCTCCAAGAAAACCACCCAGCTCAGAGACCACTAAGGACCACACAGTCCTCTTCCTTCTCCCCACACCCCACTCCCTTCTAGCCCTGGTGATGTAACCTAGCTGGATCATGAAGCGTCTCCAAGGAAACCACCCAGCTCAGAAAGCACCAAAAGACCCCACAGTCCTCCTCTTCCTCCATACACCCCATTCACTTCTAGCCCTGATGATGTTACCTAGCTGGGTCATGAAGCGTCTGCAAGAAAACCACCCAGCTCAGAGAGCACCAAGGACCCCTGGGTTGAACCCTGAGCTGCAAACATTCCCTTCTATTGAAACATGGACCAGTGGCGAGGAATAGCCAGCATTCTCAGGCAGAACCACTGGTTTCATTGTGCGCAATCACAACCTCCCAAACCTCCACCGTTCAAAATGAGGGATTTTGTTCCACAGATTTAAACTTCTCTTTTAAGTTTTTTCCTCCCTGCCACATCCCTTCCGGTGGGTCCCCTGGGCTATATTTTCAGCCCTAGCTGCTGGTGAAAATAGAGCCCCCTGCTAGAACTAACGAAGTCAATGATAAATTGGAGACGTGGCCTCTGGAAAGCTACAGTAATTTTAATCGTCAAATGTATGCATGCATTGTGTGTGTATGTATGTGTGTGTGTGTGTGTGTTGCCGCAAAGCAAAGGTTAATGTTTTTTATTGTTCAATGTCATGTTTGTAGCCAATTGTAGGGGGAAAGGAATTGTTTGTGGAGTGGGGGGGAAAGGGGGGGGCTGAGCCCCATCCCGGTGATTAATTGCTGCGAAACAAGCGGATCTACAATTATTTGGCGGCGGTGAAGAAATCAACGTCTCTCATATTCATCATATTCAAATGAGGCAGTAAAATAAATGACGGCAATGTTGTTGACGAACAAAACCTTGTTGTTATTGTTGTTGTTGTTGTTTTGCCATTGCGAAATGTACTAAAAAAAGGGGAAAAAGAGAGGGTGGGGGAGAAAAAAAACCCAGAGAGAAATGGTAAATGAGATACAGCCCCTTGTCAAGGGATCGTGGATTATTTGTCTTCACACAACGTAGCGCTGGGCTGACCTATCCCTTGCTGGTTTTAATTTATGTCACGAGATGCACCTTCATTATGCTCTTTTGATGAAAACGAAGCTGTGGTTTATCATAAAGAATCTCTCTCTCTCTCTCTGTGTGTGTGTGTGTGTGTGTGTGTGTGTGTCTTTGTCTCTCTCTGTCTCTCTCTCCATCTCCATCTCTCTCTCTCCATCTCTCTCTCCATCTCTCTCTCTGTGTGTGTCTCTCTCTCTGTCTTTGTCTCTCTCTGTCTCTCTCTCTCTCCATCTCTCTCTTTCTCCGTCTCTCTCTCTCTCTCCATCTCTCTTTCTCTCTCTTCTCTGTCTCTCTCTTTCTTTCTCTGACTCTCTCTTCATCTCTCTCTTTCTCTGGTGTGTCTCTCTCTCCATCTCTCCCTCTGTCTCTCTCTCTCTCTCCATCTCTCTCTCTCTCTCTCTTTCTCTCATTCTCTCTCTCTCTCTCCACATGTGTGCGAGTCTTAAGATCACCTACTCCTCCCCCATCTCTCTCCCCCCAATAACTCTCCTGCCAATAGAAGTTCTGTTTTCCATTAGCGTCCATCCTGCCCGGTTAAACTACCCAGGTACCACTGCAAGCCTCTCCCATCATTCATCATAATTTTGCTTTCCACTTTGTCACAGCTTGGGTGTTTAAGGAAGATAGATGGCTCAAGACGTATCCCTTTCAGAGGCTCTTTATGCTCCGGTGAGTGTGTCCGATGCAAAATTAGTTTGCCACTTTATTATTTCCCTGCGAGTGTTTGTCACAACTGGCCTCGTTGCCTCTCCTCTACCCGGCGCGGCTTGCCGGCTGCCATTCAGGAAAGCCGTCAGGGGAACGGCAGAAGCGGCGAGGACTGGCCCGTGTTAGCCCCCGTTGACCCCTCGGGGGCCTAAGGAAAGGTCGTATCAAGAAGGCCGGGCTTATTCAAGGGGGGTGAGGGGGGATGTTAGGACAACAATCAAGTCAATGGAGTGGGGTTGCAAGGTTGGGTCTGCGTTTGCCAGCTGAGATCCTGCCACCCCACAAGAAGCAGACCCGAGAGCATCTTTCAAGCTCTGGAGAAGGGATCCCGAAGAGTCCAGGAAATTAAAATTTTGGGATGGTGTGAGGGGAGGGTGGACTCCACCTAGTGGCAATTCCAGGTCGGCTCTTTCAAGCAACGCACCTTTACCTATGGTGGCTGCTGCTGAGTCCTTGCAACACCTTTGAGCTTCTCCAGCCTCACCAGACAACAAATAATAGAACCATAGAGTCCCAGAGTCCTAGAGCCATAAGCCTGGAAGGAGCCTTGGAGGTCTTTTCGTCCAATCCCCTGCCCAAGGATTACGGGAATTTAATTGATTGATTAAATTTCTATAGCCATCTCAGCAAACAACTCTGGGTGGCTCACAATGATTGAGAGAGAGAGAGAGAGAGAGAGAGAGAGAGAGAGAGAGAGAGGAGAGATGATAGATAGATGATAGATAGATGATAGATAGCCACCACGCCACTGTCACAATTAAAATAAAAACAACAAAAATCATTAAAGCACCTTTAAATTTAAAAAACAAAACCCATTAAAATGTCTAAAACTAAAATCTGGAATTGTCCAAGTCTGGAGGGCATTGTTAACAGAACTTCTCCTAATCTTCTGAACAAGCAAACGACGAAAATTTGGATCAGAGCACGGAGAGGCGGCAGCCTAAGAAAGGCAGCTCTGCAACAGTGGTGGGATTCTACCAGTTTCCCTACCGGTTTGATGATGGCGCGCTTTGTGCACGTTTGTACACCTAACACGTGTATGTGCGCGCGCAGCTTTCCAAACACCAACTGAGGCTTTACTGAGCCAGCTGAGAGGATGAAGAACAGAAAAGTGCAGGGGAAGATGGGAGGGCCGATCCTGTGCTTTTCTTTCTCCCCTCAGCTGAATTTTTGCTACCAGTTCGGGCAAACCAGCCCGAACCGGTCACATTTCACCCCTGCTCTGCAAGCCCTCCATTCTTTATAAGCAACGCATTGCAGGCCTCTCGTGATTCATCCTTTGGCTAGTAGTCCCTCCAAAAGATTCTCGCCCTGCAATTTAAAGCAAGGAACACCTCCAGATGTGTAAATCAAGCCATTGACAAAATGGCCTTCTCCTGCGGCTCCCAACTGGGTCAGAGCGAGTGTTTTCAACCAATTTCGAACCAGCATTACCCTCCCTCTCCCGCCTTCTAGGTGTGAACGGAATGGAAATGAATGTGTATGTTGTTACGGTATTTCAGAGGTGTCATGTCTAGCGATATGCTATTTGCTTTACTGAAGAAAGAAGAAAGGAACAGCGGTGGCTCTCTTTGTTGCTTGCTGAACGCAGAGCTGGTCTCCAAAGGGGTTGCATGGAAGCAATTTTTATAGCAAAAAACATCCCCAATTAATCTGAAGGAGGAAAGTCTCGCCGAACGGCTCAGGAATATGAAAAGACTAAGGGTGAGATGATAGCCGTCTTCCAGGACTTGAGGGGCTGCCACAGAGAAGAAGGGCAGGACAAGAAGTAAAGGATGGAAGCTTATCAAAGAGAGATCCAACCTAGAAATAAGGAGAAATGTCCTGATAGCGAGAATGATTAATCAGTGGAACTGCTTCCCTGCAGAAGTTGTGGCTGTTCCATCAACGGAGGTCTTGAAGAAGAGATTGGACCGCTATTAGTCTGGATTGGTATAAGGCATGACTCTCCAACCTTGGCAACTTTAAGGCTGGTGGACTCCCAGGGTTCCTGCTGGCTGGAGAACTCTGGAGAATTGAAGTCCACAAGTCTTAAAAGTTCCCAAGTTCTAAGACCCTTAGCAGAGGGCCTCCTGCTTCAGCAAGGAGTTGGACTCAAAGATCTCCAAGATTCCTTCCATATTCTGGTCCTTGGAGCTCTCTAAGCTTGGATGCTTTCTTGCAGATGTTGAGTATTGATGATGTTACCTAGTTTGGGTCATGAAACCTCTGCAAGAAAACCACCAAGCTCAGACAGCACCAAGGACTCTAAAATCTTCCTCCTCCTCCTCCTCCTCCTCCTCCTCCTCCCATTTAGCACTGGTAGTGTTACTTAGCTGGGTCATGAAACGTCTGCAAGAAAACCACCAAGCTCAGAGAACAACAAGGCCCGCTCATTTCAACCCCGAGCTATAAATATCCTCCTCTCTCTGTATTCTGCATTCTCTTCTCTGTTTTTTTTCCTGGCCCCTTCGGTACTCAACACTTGCACAATTCATTTGAAATCAAGCAATTTCA